>NC_086190.1:7973750-8679375 GCF_023053635.1 Elgaria multicarinata webbii
TGAGCCTGGTGTGTGAGGGATGGGCTAGTCTGTCAGTTTTGCTTTCTCCCGTAGTCCCATTTTTTAAAAAATCGCAAGACCTTTCTCTCCCAAATAGGAAGGATGCTGCAAATTTTGGTAAATATTTATCAGAATCAAAATTTTCACCCATCTGCACCAGCCAAATTCAATAGCTATTCGCAGCACAGAGAGGACCCTGATATTCCTGAGCACCATGCAGCTGTTCAAGATGAGGAGCCTCTCAGAAAAAAAGAGGTGGCAACCCTGATTCAGTGGCACTAACATGCTCGAATACGCACGGATTCAAACCCAGACCTTTAAGAGCTAAGTACTCAATGCCTTCAGACTGGATGGGCAAGTCTGTCAGTTTCTCATGTGTTATGGGTGGGGTTTTTTTTTACATTTTTAATCTCAAGTTCTTTTTCTCCCAAATATGGGGAACTTTGCAAATTTTGGTAAATTCTTATCAAACCTGAAATGAACTGAAACGAAATTCTCACCCATTCCTAGTGGAAGAGCAGGCTGGAAACAGGTTGTTTCTCTTCCTCCACAAAGTGCCAAAACCCAACTAATTTGTTTCGGGGGAAAGGGCGTGAAAATACACAGGCCTTTTCATGCCCAAAGTGGGCGGAAACGTGTTAGGATGAGCTCTGAGGTGGAATCTGGATAACCTCAACACTCTCTGGTTTTACTGATTTGCACATGCCTGGGAAGTGGGGGTGGGCAGCCAGGACTAGCCCAAGTCAAAGGAAAACCTGGTGCCCCCATAGAAACCAAACAGACAGACAGCTGATCCTTACTTCAACGTTGCCCTCATTGCATTGACGCTCCTCCAGTGCCTATATGGGAAGGAGCATAGTTGCGGGTTTACAGCCACTGCCGCTGCGCCCACCCACCCGAGGCATCTGGAAACATCTGCGCCCCTTCCTCTGTGGTAAGTGGGGGTTTTTTTAGTGGGAGAAGTGTTTTGTTTTTAGCGGTAAATGGGAAGGATTGCATTTGCAGCTAACTGGGGAGGGGAAAGGAGGGGACAGGCGAGCCTTCGCATCTAAAGATTTTTTAAAAAATGGGGCGGGGGGGAGGAACAAGGCAGCCAGAGCGAGCTCAGAGGTAAGACAGCCAGCGGCCCTGTTCCTCTCCCCCCCACATCCGCCCCCTTCCATTATTATTATTATTATTATTATTATTATTATTATTATTATTATTATTATAAGCCTCCACAGAGGCGCGGAGCCTGGCTCCGAGCTAAAAAAGTCAGGGTAAGTCCCCGACTTTTTTAGCGCGGAGCTTTGAGGCTTTGCCCCTGGATCCCTTTAGAGTGGCGGCTGCATCATGTAGATCACCTGCCGCCACTCCGAAGCTACCCCGGGGTTAAGCACCCGTGTAGACGTCCCCATTGTCTCATTGCCAGTGTCTTTGCCATGCTTGAGGGAAGCCAACGAGCACAGGGAACGTCGGGCAGGACAGGTGACACTTCCTTGCCACCACTTCTGAGCACCCATTGCCCGAGGTGACCATCTCATTCTGCCCAACGATAGGGCTGGCCTCGGTGACAACTGTTCCAAGGTGAGGGCCGCATGGAGGTGAGGCAGGAAGGCTGCAGGTTTCCTGCACGTGCATGACAAAGTCTCCCTGGCGCCTGCATTTTCTGCCTTTTCTCCAGCAGAGTAGCAGCTGATCTTCAAGCTCAAACAGGTGAGGAATATGTACCCCTCTCTAGAACTAACCCCTACCTTTCCACCTAAGGCTGAGGAACTGCCCAGGGTTGCACAGAGAGCTCAGTGTGGTGTAGTGGCTAAAGTGTCGGACTGGGAGTCAGGAGATCTGGGTTCTTGTCCCCACTCGGCCATGGAAACCCAGTCACAGACTCTCAGCCCAACCCCCCTCACAGGGTTGTAGTTGTGAGGATAAAATGGAGAAGAGGAGTAGGATTATGTACGCTGCCTTGGATTCCTTGGAGGAAAAAAGGTGGGGTATAAATGTAAGAAATAAATAAATGGGATGTATTCATGTATCTTCTGGCCTCCTTCAGCTGACGGTCCATGTTATGGGCTGCGACACCCATTTGAGCTCCTCCACTGCTGGGTCAGGATCCCTTGGGACACCAGAAGCCTCTCGATGTCTTTCAGGGGATGCTGATTGGAGGTAAGTAGTGGGTTGTGGCACAATGCTGGGCTAAGGAGAAGAATGGCCAGGGCTAGTGCTGGTAGGCTTGTTCCGCAGGCCAGGGTGACGGTAAGGCTGGGAAGCCCTGGGGGGTGAGGTGACCACAGCAGCAGTGGCAGCACTCACTCACTCACTCACTCGCTCGCTCACTCACTCACTCACTCACTCAGCACCTAGCAGCAACTTCAGAGCCAACTCAGGCTGAGAAGCCTGCTGCTTCATTGGCTCAGGCTTGTGATCTAGAGCCACCCATGTTGTGCTCCCAGGAAGGATTTACATGGCTCATTGGCTGCCCCTCTTCCCAGTTGCTTTGCAGTCTGTGGCCGAGGGGACTTTCCAGACAGCTGCTTTATATCCAGAGCAATGCCAGGATCACAAGGATCCTGGCTCCGAGATCAGTAAACACCAGCAGAGGGAAGCTGGAGAGGATTGGGCAGGGGTTAATCCAACTCAAACAGCCATGAGGAGCCAACACAGAAGAGGCCTGGAGGCCCCGTTGCAGCATTCGGATTCTAGCAGACGATGCTCCCCCTTGACCTTCCCTGCCTCCTCCTCCCGTTTTAGACTACAGCGAGGGACTGACTGGCTAAAACTGGGAGGAATCACAGGTGGGGCTTGTGGATTCCATGGAGATCAGGGGATACACACAGCATGCACACAGGGGCGGGGGGAGGCACACACTGGGCTGTGGGATCCTTCGAGCCACTGGGGGCCATCGCTGCTTTTGCACTGCTGCAGTGGGAATGCAGTGATTCCAGTTGCTTCAAGGGAGGCTGCAGCTTCCTCCCAAGAGTCACTGGCAACTCTGACCCGATCGCCGCCGCCGCCGCCGCCATTCCTTTGGGGGTGCTTTTCATGGTGGGTGCACAAAAGCGGTGGAGGGAGGGGCAGCTACAAGCTGTGAACCCCCGGTGCAGAGCCTCGCTATCCTTCCCCCGTAAGTAAAGCAGGGCCACTGTCAACATGACAGAGGGCGGATCCGCACGTCGGCCCCAGAGCGCATTTATGCGACTCTAGGGCACCCCAGAAACGATAGTCTGTACTTGCTTGTAAAAAGAAACTAGGAAGAGACGGAGACGCCGACGACGCCGGCCAGCTCTCCCCGGCCGGCTCGGAGAGTTCTTTTTGAAGAAGGCGGGGGTAGAGAGCTTCTTCCGCTGTCCACCCAACCTTCTTCCGCCGAGCTCTCCATCCCAGTCGAGGAGCCGGCAGGGGAGCCGGCAGGCGTCGGCGTCTCCGTCTCTTCCTAGTTTCTTTTTACAAGCAAGTACAGACTATCGTTTCTGGGGTGCCCTAGAGTCGCATAAATGCGCTCTGGGGCTGACGTGCGGATCAGCCCAGAGAAAGGTGTGCCAAAGCCATCGTGGGGAGAGAGAAGACAAGGTATTGGACACTGTCAGCAGCCTCCCACTTTTGTCTCTTTTTTCTTTTCTTTTGCATTCCGGCCTCCATTGGCCAAACCTTCCCAGCTGCACTTACTCAATATTCATCCGCATCACCATGCCGAGGGATGAGTAGCCAGCCAGAGCAAAGTTCTCTCGGTATCGGCCCAGCCGAATGGAGTCCAGCCACTCTTCCACAGTAGCGCAGCTGGTGAAATCAATGCAGCCTCGCTCGGAGAGAGTGTGGGTGAACCTGCAGCCCAAGGGATGGAGCACAGAATTGAGAGGTGAGTGGCAGGTGGGGCAAAGATGGCGGGACCCCTTCCTGCCGGGAGGGGGTGGGCAAATGGGCAGGAGCAACACAGGACCCAGGGGAGCCTGTGGCAGCTGATTCTTTCCCAGGAGCAGCAGGCGGAGGCTTTGCACTCTCCCGTCCAGGCCTGGACAAGATCGATGCTCTTTGCCCAACTGGGCCCCTGCATGCTGCCCCCAAGCACAGCAGACGCTCAGAAGCGCCACCATTTCCATGGCTTCCTTTGCTTAGGAAGACCTGCTTGATCCGCAGTGCCAGATTTCCCAAGCAAAGTGAAGCATCTCTCCCATCATCTCAGGCCTCCAGCCTTGGAGACTAAGCACTGGCTGAACTTGGTTTCAACCTATTCATGTTTGCAGAGAACACAGTCATGTGTTCTTCGCGATCCTCCCAGAGTGCAGGACATGGAATAATGGGCTCAAGTTAAAGGAAGCCAGATTCCGGCTGGACATCAGGAAAAACTTCCTGTCAGAGCAGTACGACAATGGAACCAGTGACCTAGGGAGGTTGTGGGCTCTCCCACACTAGAGGCCTTCAAGAGGCAGCTGGACAACCATCTGTCAGGAATGCTTTAGGGTGGATTCCTGCATTGAGCAGGGGGTTGGACTCGATGGCCTTGTAAGCCCCTTCCAACTCTGCTATTCTATGATTCTATGTTCACAATGGATACATAGTTGGGTGTATTTTATCTTATTCATCTGGTCTAACTTCTAAGTACTCAAAAATGCCTTGAAAATCTTTGAGCAATTGATAGGAATGAACAGCTCAACTGATTTTTAGGCTGCTCACCCATCCCTTGTGGTAACAGCAAAAGAATACATTTCAAAAAAACTGCAAATTGGAGTAGTTGGGCTCAAAATCCTATCTGACATAAAGGCTTGGAGAGATGTTTTTAAACTCTTGGTGGCCCACTGTCCACACCAACTGCAAAGCAACCACCATTCACTGACCATCTCCTTCTCGTTCCAGGGGGTTCCACCCACTCTTCTTTTCCCGAGGTTGCCACTGTGCTCATTGCCAGGGCAGTAATGGCCAGTGATGGCCTTGTTTGGTTGTCAATCACTGGCATACGTCTAGCTTTGGGAAGCTCTCCTTCCTGGCGGGATCAGATCCCCACTCAGTCAGAGCCCACCTACCGGTTGACCGTGGCCGTACACTTCAGGCTCTGTGGGTTGCGTATCAGCTTGTCCAGGATGCCAACGATCTGGGAGAAGCGTGGCCTCTCATTGCGGTCCTTCTGCCAGCAATCCAGCATGAGCTGATGCAAGGCTGTAGGGCAGCCCATAGGGGCAGGCAGCCGATAACCCTCCTCTACAGACTGAATGACCTGCAAAGAATACAAGAATCACCCTGCTGGGTCAGATCGAGAAGTCCATCTCACTCTGCATGCTGTCTTCTGAGAGTAGCCAGCTAGATGTCCCAGGGAAAGTTCTAAGCATGGAAAGCCATTTCCTATAGTGAGGCTCCAGCTTCTGGTAGACAAAACTGCTTAGGTGTTGGACTTCCTTTTCTCAAGAACTAAACTGCTCAGGGACAAGGAAGCTACAAAATACTGACACTCTGTCCCTTCTAATGAACCTGGCCTCTGACCTTTCAATGCACTGCCCAGCGCCTTGAAAACACAGCCCCCCAAGTCTGGATGTAGTGACAAGGGGTGGCCATCTTAGTCTGTTGCAGAGAGAAGAAGAAGAAGAAGAAGAAGAAGAAGAAGAAGAAGAAGAAGAAGAAGAAGAAGAAGAAGAAGAAGAAGAATCTTCTATCCATTTGATTAGCTCTGATATCCCGTTGATTAGAACTGGTGCTCACTTGATTGGATCTGGGACTTGTCTATATGCTCTAAATTAGGGGTGTGCATGGACCCCCCAATCCGCTTCGTGGCCCGATCCGGAAAATCTGGATCGGGCCCGATCCTCTTCGCGCTGCTCCGCCCGTCTCTCGCTCCGCTCTGCGGAGCGAGATCCAGCTTCGCCGCCGTCACTATATGGACAGCGGCGGCGGCGCAAGAGAAACCACCCACCCACCCCGCCCCCTTACCGTCCTCCGTCGCAGGATTCAATTGAGGCCCTGTTGAAGCCGGAAGAGGCCTCGGCCTTCACTTCCGGCTTCAACCGGGGCCTCAATTGAAGCCCACGACGGAGGCAGGTAAGTGTCCCTCCTCCCTGCTCCCTTACCTGGTGCTGCCACCGCCGCCGCATGCCAGCGCCGGCAGCACCAGATTAGTCCCCCTCCCCCCCCACTTACCTTCAGGCGAAGCTCCGGATTGAGGCGATCCTCTTCGCCTCGATCCGCAGCCCCCCTGACTCTCTTCGCCTCCGCCTTAAGGGTAGGCGAAGCCCCCCGCTCCGCTCCTGCTTCTCTGGTTCGAGGAGAAGCGGAGCACATCCCTACTCTAAATACCCCATCATGGCTGAGCAGTTGCACCTGATCATTTATTTGATGCAACCGTCAACTTGCAGCCATATCAGGCTTTTCCCTGAAAAACTGTGCTTTTTCTAAGAGCATCATAAGATGAGCATTTTATAGCCTCCTGTCTTGAACAGTGGAGAACCAACTGCCATTCAGCACAGACATAGGCAGCTTCCTATGTTAAGTGCAGAATTGGAGAGGTGGTCTCTGGTTCCACAACTTGTTCCAGATGCCCTAGAACAAGAGTCTCATTAGCTGGGGCCATTCTTCTCTGCTTGATGGCTGGGAAAAGGATACATGTGGATTTGTACAATGTCCTTCCCTCCCCGCTAAATTTCCCCAACTGAATCCCAGCATGGTTCTCATCTCTAAACGAGCCGTGTTTTCGTAGATTGAACACCGGGAAGAACGGCTGCCTTTCTTACATCCCGGTTGGTCATGTTCCAATAAGGCCGCTCCCCATAGGCTAGCACTTCCCACATGACGATGCCGTAGCTCCACACATCACTGGCTGAGGAGAACTTTCGGTACGTGATGGCCTCAGGCGCTGTCCACCGAACGGGGATCTTCCCGCCCTGTAATACAAAGTCCAGGGCAGTGAAATGCAAGTAAATGCAAGCAACCAGGCACCTCTCCACCGTGCCTGGGTCCAGCTCCAGCTGAGAGCCCCCTTCCTCCTGCTACCAAGTGTCTCTGCAGAGGCCACCAGTGAGGGAGGAAGCAGCAGCCGGGCACCTCTCCACCGTGCCTGGGTCCAGCTCCAGCTGAGAGCCCCCTCCCTCCTGCTACCGTCTCTGCAGAGGCCACCAGTGAGGGAGGAAGCAGCAGCCAGGCACCTCTCCACCGTGCCTGTGTCCAGCTCCAGCTGAGAGCCCCCTTCCTCCTGCTACCAAGTGTCTCTGCAGAGGCCACCAGCGAGGGAGGAAGCAGCAGCCAGGCACCTCTCCACCGTGCCTGGGTCCAGCTCCAGCTGAGAGCCCCCTCCCTCCTGCTGTCAACTGTAACTGCTGAACTTTGCAACTAAGATTGTAGTGCCTGAATTTGCTTTCCTTTCCCCCCTCCTCCTCCTCCTCCCTCCCAATCCCCTTTCCTTTTGTGTGATGTCTTTTAGATTGTAAGCCTGTGGGCAAGGACTGTCAAGAAATACTTTTGTAAGCCGCCGTGAGAGCCTTTTTTGGCTGAATGGCGGCATAAAAATCCTTAAATGAATGAAAATGAAATGAATAAATCGAACTGAGAGAAGAGCCCCACTGCAGAAGAGAGAAGAGCCCCACTCCAAAACCACTGGACTATGCAAAGCTGGGACAGAGAGGGATCAATACCATGAATCCCAGAGCTCCTGCTTGGCTGCTAGATGGGCTTCGAGCAGGAGAAATGGGAAGACTTTATCCTAAAAACACAGAAGGAGGTGAGCATCCAAAGCAGGTCACAAAGGAGAGAAACATGTTCGCAGGATGCAAATTAGTTTATTCATAAGAAACCTGATAAGCCTTTGTTTTATTGAGGTCTTCTTCAGGGGATAGAAAGAAATGTAGAGGCATTCAGAAGGCAATCTTTTTGCTGGAAGAAACCCTGCTGAAATTCCTTTCTACCCCCTGAAGGCGGCCTCAGAATAAGAAGTGGGCCGAAACGCATCAGGCGTCTTGTGAATAAACTGTTTTGCATCCTGAGAATGTGGTGCTCTCCTTTGTGACAAGACTTGACCCTAGCCAGCCTTGCTCTTCTGCATGGTCTCAGGGCCATCAGGAAGAGATATATCAGCGGCCATCAGGAAGACATATCAGGAGATATATCAGGGCCATCAGGAAGAGTTATATCAGCGTATGTACAGTGTAGCTGTAGCAATAGGTGAACAGCCTTTAGCTCAAGTTCAGATCAGCTCAGTATTAATGAGCTTTTTCAAACAACTCTCAGGCAGGGGATGCAGGGAGGCACGTATTTCCCTAACCCTTTCTCTCCTGGCTATAATGTTGGCTGCACCTTCTTGCTGCTCCGTATTGGTTTCAGCTGTCCCTCAGCGTGCCAACTATACTGTAGATGAACGCACAGGTTCCAGTTTTGCATAATTTTGTACACCTCTGTCATGTCTTCCCTTTAGCCTCCTTTTTTCCAAGCTAAACAATCCCACCTGTTATAACCTTCCCTCACAGGGGAACAGAGGAAAAACTTCTCGGAGAATCAGAATTCGATTCAGAATTCAACCATGCTTTATGAGCCTGGCACATTTGAATTCTGAACACGGTGTTTGCAAAGTTCAGTGATGTCTCTGTTATAGACCCTGCTTTTGGAGGTAGAACAGGCAGCAGGGCTGGGCAGACTGGGGCTAGTGGAGGAGCAGCAGCACCAGGCAAGTTCTGGAGACCAGTTTATGACTTCCTATGGGCTATAGCTCAGTGGAAGAGCCCATGTTTGCATGCAGAACACCCCAGGACCATCCCGGAGCCCTCCACGTTATGTGAAAGTTACTGCCAGTCAGCTTAGGCAATTTTCAGTTAGATGAGGGCGCCACAACCCATGGCCTGCAGGGCGCATGAAGCCTTTGGCTCTCCCAGTGCAGCCCACAGAGCTGTAAGGACTCTGCCCACTATCCTCTGCAGTCCAGCTGCTAGCAGAATGATCTTGCTGGGTATTGCTGGGAGTCGAGAAAGGCTTTCATCTCTCCAAACTCCCAGTGATCCGTAGATCTCAGCAGGCAGCAAGGAGAGTTTAAACTTCCACATCCCTGCACGCTGAGATGGGTGTGGAAGAAGAGTGTGCATGTGTGCACGCATGTATGTATATTGTGGGTGTGAGTGTGCGCACGTGTGGCCCCCAGCCCCGCATCCAACCTCAGTTGCCCTCTTCAAGATGAAGCAAATCTGACCTAGGACGCAGACAAGCTGGAGTGTGTTCAGAAGAGGGCAACCAGGATGATCAGAGGTCTAGAAACAAAGCCCTATGAAGAGAGACTGAAAGAACTGGGCATGTTTAGCCTGGAGAAGAGAAGATTGAGGGGAGACATGAGAGCACTCTTCAAATCCTGAAAAGGTTGTCACACTGAGGAGGGCCAGGATCTCTTCTCGATCCACCCAGAGTGCAGGACACGGAATAACGGGCTCAAGTTAAAGGAAGCCAGATTCCGGCTGGACATCAGGAAAAACTTCCTGACTGTTAGAGCAGTGCGACGGTGGAATCAGCTACCTAGGGAGGTTGTGGGCTCTCCCACACTAGAGGCCTTCAAGAGGCAACTAGACAACCCTCTGTCAGGGATGCTTTAGGGCGGATTCCTGCCTTGAGCAGGGGGTTGGACTCGATGGCCTTGTAGGCCCCTTCCAACTCTGCTATTCTATGATTCTATGATAGTTTAAGACAGATTTGTGTGTTCTGGAAGGTGCTGCATAGTTCTGATGCAGGTGAGGCAGAGTGAGAAGCAAGAAAGGGGCCAAGCAATGTGAGCTGCGGGTGGCTCTCTGGGAGGGCGGAGGGGGGAGAGAGAGAGAGAGAGAGAGAGAGAGAGAGAGAGAGAGAGAGAGAGAGAGAGAGAGAAGCACCTTTCACCCCACCTCCAGTTAGGATCTGCAACAAGAGCTGCCAGTTCAACGAGGCTAGACAGTTGCCTGGAGGAAGACTTCCAGGTCCTTAAATGGCTACAGAATTTTCATGGGATTATCAGCCTTCCTTCAGTTGTGCAGCCAAGACCACCCAAAGGAAGCTGAGCATCCCCACAATCTTGCCTCTAAACCCAGGAGGCAGCAACCTGCCATGTCACAAAAGTGGAAAGTACCGTGGTAGTATAAGCAGCATCCGGATTGTTCTCCAGGATTCGCGACAAGCCGAAGTCGGAGACTTTGCAGACCAAGTTGCCATTGACCAGGATGTTACGGGCCGCTAAGTCACGGTGCACGTAGCCCAGGTCTGCGAGGTAGCGCATGCCAGCACTGATGCCCCTCAACATGACAACCAGCTGAAGTACTGTAAATTGCCCGTCGTGTTTCTGGAAAAGACCAGTCTGTGTTGGTTTGCAGTCAGCGGGGCTGCACTCGACAGTAGAACGGACGCACAAGCCAGGACCAAACTGAAATTGTGCGTGTGTGTACGGCGGGTGGGGGTGGGGGTGGGTGAATATTGCTCACCACTTTCCTCACCTTGCCCCAAATTTGCTGGGAAGGGTAGCTATCCCCCCCTTTGCCCTCTACCTGCAAAGACTGAGCCAAAAATTATCATATGAGACCTTTCTGCTCAGCACTAACCTGAACATGCTATCAAGGCTGCGTCTAGTCTGTGAGCCTAAGAGGGAGATTTACCAAGCCAAAGTGGGATCGGACCCAGAGCTGGGCGCAAATTGCCTCTCAAAATCGCCCCCACCCCACCCCAGCTGTGGGCAGAAAAACCGAGGAGAGCATTTCTCCGGGGACAGGGGAAATTTCCCGAATGTTTCTCAGGGGTTGAGCTCACTATTAGCAGTGGCTGGAGCATAGCGACATTCTTTTTCCTAATGGGTTTGGTTGGTTGGTTGGTTGGTTGGTTGGGTTTTTTACTGCTCTTGCAGTAACAACAGCAATGCCCGGTAGTTTTCCAAGGCATCATGGGGCGGCAGGGGGAAGGGAATGGTGGCACCACAAAAAAATGGTGGAGAATATTCAGAGCAAAGTCTGCAACATGGTCTTGGGGGGAGGGGTATAAGAAAAATGCCAGAAATAGTCCCAGAAAAATGCCCTTCTGAGAAATTTCAGCTCAAGATTGAACACAGACTGAGCGATGCCAATCAAGGGTTACTTGAAGCTTCTCCTGCAAACCTCTTAGTTGTGTTAACGTGTCCCTCCCTCCCTTCACTACAAGGAGAGAAGATTTTCCTGGTTTCTTCCTCTTCCTTCCACTGCCCCTGCCACACACACACAATCACTTTGCACACACATTTGGGCAGAACTCTAAAAAAAAATCTTCATGTGGCCATAGGCATAACTGCATCAAGATGTGTTTTCTGTGGTGCTGTACTGCTGTGCTAAAACACCACACAGAACGAATCTTGATACAACGATAGATAGAATCACATCAAGATTGAGTTTTTTGGAGGGAGCGGCAGTGTTTTACCAAAGCACATTTCACTGGAAGTGTAGATTAGGGCTGTGCATGGACACCCCCCCCCCGATCCTCTTCGCCTCCGCCTTAAGGGGAGGCGAAACACCCCAATCCGCTTCTGCTTCTCCGACCCGAAGAAAAGCGGAGCACAGCCCTAGTATAGATGGTGGTGGTGGAAGAGATACAGATGTGACAAGAGGACAGAAAACTGCAGCACAACAGTGTCTAGAGAGCGCTCTGTGCATCAGAATTTCTTTTTAACAGAATAATGGAGAATTCCTAATACATCTGTTTCACTTCAGAAACAAGATTAATGAATGCGGAAGTTCAACATTGAGGCAGAAATCTTAGAAGCACATTCAGCCACACCTTTTTTTTAATGAAGTATTTTCATTCAAAGCCCTCCTCCACCCCACCCCCCCGGCTGCTTTTCTCCAGTGGGGATTCCAGGTCCAATAATAGAAACCGTTTGGGGGAGGAGAACAATTTGGGGGGGGGGGGGAGAAGAGTCGGGGTAAGGATTTAGCTCCTCCTTCAAAGTGCTTCTCTGCTTTACCCAAACTGGCACAACCTGCAGACTAGAACCTAGGCTGTGATGCTGTCGCAGAGCTAGCCTGCAGGAAGCAGGATACATTGGAGCAGGGGCAGTTGGGGGGAGAGATGGGGAAAGAGATGTGATTAAGGAACATGATTTCCTGGGGAGTTTGGGGTGGGGGAAGAGCCACCCGGAGCCTGCAGCCGGACGTCAAAGAGTTAACGTTGTCATGTGGCTGCGGCCGTCTTTGCCCCTGCCACTCACTCAGCCCCGAGCCCTGCGGCACGAGCAAGAAGGAGCGTTTTACCCGGAGGAAGGAATCCAGCGAGCCGTTTTCCATGTACTCGGTCACAATCATGACTAATTTGCCTGCAGAAGACAAGAGAGGTCAAGTTAACAGAGAAGCCATTCTGCTCCAGGAGCAACTCCGCCTGGTGCGAGTGTAGATTGGGGGGGGCACTCGGAAAGCTCCCTCCGCCCCACGGTGGGACGTTAGCCCCATTTCCAGGCTGTGCGAAATGCAGCTCCCAACGATTTTCTCGGGAGAGGCCAAAGCTGGAGCCTGGAGGTGCTCTTTGCATTATTAAGTCATTCCTGGCATTCGCATGCTATGTGCATCTCATTACCAGAACTCTTTGCATGGGAAGCGAGCCCCACAGCTTCCCCACCCCCCACTCTATCATGCAATGCCATTCAGCGCGTCCAGTGAATGGGCGTCACACTTCTGAGCGCACCCGGGTGCGGCAAAGGGCCCGACGCACAAAGAAGCTCTCCACCCTGCCTTCTTCCGCCGAGCTCTCCGAGCCGGCCGGCGAGGAGGTAGGTGGGTGGCGGTGGCAAGGACACCTCTTCCTCGTCTCTTCGCCAGGCAAGTTACACGATCGCTTTGGGGTCGCACTGGGGCCGCATGGAAGCAGCCTCAGTACGACGTGTGGAATCCCCCCAGCTGCCGGCCGATGGCAAGGGGAGTCAGCAGAGAAAGCAGCCCCACTTTTCATCTCCATCCGCTGCCCGACTGCAGGGAGCGCAATGGAGAACGGAGGGCTCATTTTGCTCATGATGTCAGGAAGGAACTGCTGCCAGGGACAAACCCTCTTGCTGGGAAAAGACAGGCAACATCCCAAGGAAAGGTGGAGGCTGATTTACCCCCAACCAAGCATGTGGCCCAGTTGAGTCGGTGCTGGAGAGAGAAGCCAGGCCAGGCTGAGACTTGCCCGCCTTTGGGGCTGGCTCCTGTCGCTAGCTGCTGAACAGCTGCTTGACTGGTGGCAACTAGTGTGACAGCTGTGAGCTCCAGGCCACAAAAAAGTGTCACCCCCCTCATTTCTGCTGATCAGACCCTTGATGCAGAGAGAGCAGCAGGCCAGGCTGGTTCGTTTCTGCACAATATTTGCGGAAGAGACCCTCCTGCAAGGTGTCAGAAAGGGCCGGCCCTCCCATTAGATACAGTGAAGCAGTCACCTCAGGCGGCAGAAGCTGGGAGGTGGCAGCGAGGTGTTGGAGGAGACCCCTGTGTGCCACATGATCTGTTCTGTGCCTCCTAAATTAGCCTGCTGCCTTCAGGTGGAGTGGAAGATGCTGTCTTATTATCCATTTTAAGGCAGGATCATCTGCCTTGTGCCAGAACCTGCCAGTACTTGGGCCTCATGCAGGATGGCCTCTGGAAGGAGAGAGGTGGGGAGGGCTATCAAGGACTGCTAGTCCTGATGACCATGTATGACCTCTGGTATCAGAGGCAGGACACCTCTGAAACACAGTTGCTGGGAACATGACCAGGAAGGGGCTCATGTCCTTCTAGCGGGCTTCCTACTGGGGCATCTTGTTGGCTGCTGTGGGAACCGAATGCTGGACTAGACAGGCCTTTGGTCTGACCAGCAGGGATCTTATGTTCTTATGGGGACAGGGTCCTGTGGCTGCCCCTAGCACAAATAGGGCCCCTGGAGACGCCGTGGCACAGCCTTTTGCCGCTTTCCCGGATGACACCCTGTAAAGGAGGCTCCAACAGGGTGGAAGCTCTGGAAGCCCCCTGCCAAGACCTCAGTTCTGCAGACACAATGCTCAGCTAGCAACCTGAGGCCATTTATTTGGTCTTCTCAAGCAATCCCCAAGATCTTGGCCTCTAACAGTCCTAGGGAGAGGTGGGGCAGGGCTCAAAGTTCCACGGAGAGCCCCGTTGATAGAAGCGACGCTCCACTGCAGCCAAGTCACCTTCTACATGGGGAGGATGAGAAGAAAGGCAACGGACGGGAGAGCTCCTCCCTACCCCACTCCCACACCCTGGTTCCTTGTGTGAAGCATCTACATACAATTAAAATGATTGAAGAAGGCCTTCACTGAACTACAAATCAGGAGGTCCCTGGTTCGAATCTTAACTCTCACGAACATACTGGGTGGCCTTAGGTAAGCCGCTCTCTCCCAGTATGGGGGATAATGACACAGAGTTACTTCACAGGGTTGCTGTAAAGACTGCAAGTAGATGCTTATCCCCGCCTGCTCTGTGGAGCCCTGAGGTGGATCACCCGCCCTGCCGCCACCCCTTTGCTCTTGCCCACCACCCTGCCCACGTCAGCCCCAGCCCAGCCCCACGCCTACTTTTGGTGACCACCCCCTCCAGGTGGATGACGTTGGGGTGGTCGAACTGGGCCATGATGCTGGCTTCGCTCAGGAAGTCCCGCCGCTGCTTCTCCGTGTAACCAGCCTTCAGAGCCTTGACCGCCACTGGCACCTCCCTCTTCCCGGGCAATTTCAGGCGGCCGTAGCAGACCTCTCCGGACTCTCCTGCAGAGCAAGAAGGGGCGGCACATCCAGACCAGAAGGAGGCCGGACAGCTTTTATTTTGCTGCCAACCAGGGCTCCATGTTGACCCCTCATCCCAAGCCAGCATTGTCTGCTTTGGCAGGGCCTCACCAAGGTCCGAGACTCCTTTCACTGCAGACATGGGGGATTCTGCCGCAAAGCCCGTTCTTGACCTCTGAGCGAAGGCGGCCCCTCCCCACGAATGGCAAAGCACCAGCCAGAGCACATGTTCACCTCACCCAATATGGCCTGTTCTCTCGAGGGTCTCAGGCCTTTCCTATCACCTTCCATCTGAGCCCTTTTCACTGGAGATGTTGGGGATTGAACCTGGGGACCTTCTGCATGCAAAGCAGGCGGCTCACCCATGGTGCTGTGGGCCCTCCTCAACAACATATGACACTAGCTTATACCAAGTCAGGCTGCTGATCTACCTAGCCCAGTCACTGTCTCCACCAAATGGCATCATTGCTGGCAGGAGCTCTTCTCCAATGCTTGCTACTCCTGGGACTTCCGTCCTGCAGTGCACATGCCATACCTAGATCGGCCGGGCTTCCACTGGCCGATGTAGCCTGTTTCAGTCGAATCGGACTGGAAGTGGCTCCCCAAAGTCTCAGGCAAGACAAAAAAGATAATTTTGACTTGACACGGAGGGGTGGGGGTGGGGGAATTGAACCTGAGTCCTTCAGCACTCAGAGCTGGTGCATTGCCACAAGTGATGCCAGAGGAATCCGGTTGTGGGGTGGAACTCAACAAGCTTTCGGTGTCGGGGCAGCTGGCAGAATTTCCATAAATTATTTAATTTTGCGTAAAAGACGTTAACACAAATTTCAGCCTCAAATTGTGCTAACCTGCATCACTTGTACAAATTACAGCTGCGATACAAATTTGCAACTAGAAATTACAGCTATTTATGCAAATCTGCACAATTTGGGAATCAGAATTTCCACAGATGGCACCGGTGGGTGCCACACTGAGGATCCTATTTGTGAAATGGGGCCTGTTGTGTGTGGGGGGAATCCTGATCCAGGCCTGGTGTCACCACCTGACACACTTGGGCAACTGCCCAGGCTACAGAACCAAAGCTGGGCCCACTGCCACTGATGCAGCCAGACCTGGGCACTTAGCTGCAAGCTAACCTCATGGTGGGCAACCGTTTTAATTTCCCCCAATGCTGCCAAGTAGTGTCACTCCAAGACATTGTGGGATATAAAAATGGCCACACTGTCACTGGGAGCTGCTATTTTAATATTCCACAATGTCACCGGGAGATGCTACGTGGAACATTCAAATGGCCACCCTCCGCTCTCACTATCAAGTCTGTAGCCCGCTTGGCATACTTGTCATTCCGATATTCCTTCTGGATCCTCCCAGCCATGCTGCTTTTGCAATAGAGATGTGGAGTCAAATCCCTTCTTAGCTAGGAAAGATATTGAGTAACTCTGAGCAGGCTCCCACCCATCTCATAGCTTAGTTTAAAGGCGCAGGGTTGTGGCAAGAAGAAAATGAGATATGGATGACCGGCCCTGAGCTCAAGGGACAGGATGGGAAAGAAATTTAAATCAATAATCCCAGTTTTTGAAGGTTTTCCCCATAGGGGGCGCGCTGCGTTCTTGACACATCTGGAGATACTCACCAAGCCTGGACCCGCATGCCAAAATCTTTCTGCCTGCCCTCCGAATAAGCAATCTCACACAGAGGATATGGTCTGGATTGGAACTCCCCATCTGGTGCCAGTGATTTGAAGTGGAAAATTGTGTCATGCGCCCCTCTAAGATGCTCACATGTTGTGAAGAGTCTGCCCTTGCTGGGAGCCGCTTCTCCAGAGAACAGCACCCCCAGGACTTGCTCACAGGCTCTGGGATACCAAGAACAGTGCAAGGACGAGACCTGCCTACGAGGGGGAAAGAGATACCCACCAGAACCAATGACTCTCTCGATTTTAATCCTGGAGGCTTCAATTTCTCGCGTGAACTCATGCACAGCTTGGCAGGGGTCCTCATACGTGTGCGGCTCCACGTAGAACTTTGACTCAGGAAACTTCACTATTGGGGTTCAGGGAAGGACAGAAGAGATACAGTCTTTGAGGCAGTGATGCAAGCAGATCCCATAAGGCTGGCAGATGCTCTGGCAAATCAGGGCTGCGGTGTGTCCTGGGGAGGGATTTCTCCCAGTAGGAGCTGAGAAGGGCTTCATTTGCAAACAGAGGCCAAGCACTGCTCCGTCTGTGGAGGCTCCATGGGGGGGGGAGGGGGCAGTTTACCGGGAAGGGAAAGGAAGGTCATCAGCCCTGTATACAATGATGTCCTCACAGAATCATGGTATAATAGAATTGGAAGGGATCTTGGAGGTCATCTAGTCCAACCTCTGCTCAGTGCAGGAATCATGCACCCACAGCATCCCTAACATGTTCAGCCTGTCTCTCCTTAAATAGGAGAGGCTCACCACCTCCCAGGGTAGCCTGCTCCACTGCCATACAGCTCTTACTGTTAGCACGTTCCTCCCATTTAGCTGAAACATGATTCCCTGCCATTTCCACCCCACACCCGCATTGGTCCTGGCCATTTCCCTTCTGCATCCTCCTCCTCCCAGCTATAGAATCATAGAGTAGCAGAGTTGGAAGGGACCTACAAGGCCATCGAGTCCAACCCCCTGCTCAATGCAGGAATCCACCCTAAAGCATCCCTGACAGAGGGTTGTCCAGCTGCCTCTTGAAGGCCTCTAGGGTGGGAGAGCCCACCACCTCCCTAGGTAACTGGTTCCATTGTCGTACTGCTCTAACAGTCAGGAAGTTTTTCCTGATGTCCAGCCGGAATCTGGCTTCCTTTAACTTGAGCCCGTTATTCCGTGTCCTGCACTCTGGGAGGATCGAGAGGAGATCCTGGCCCTCCTCTGGGTGAGCAGAGTATAACAATGCCGTCACAGCTCCATTGCACCTTCCGCTGACACAGTGCCAGCGTCCCATGTGCTCCCTACTGGGTCACACTCCAGGAATGGCAGGGACAGCGCTGGTGATGGACAGTAGGCCACCGGATAAAAGGCGGTTCTGCACTTACCCTGCCCATTCTGATAATGCATTTTCTCCTCGTCTGAGTCCTGGAAGGCCTTGCTGTAGCCACAGTGTCTAGTAGCACACCAGGGAGGGGCACAAAAATACACGAATGTTACAACAACTTCTAGTGACTTTTGTGTCCTGTCTTGAAAGCCGTTCCCCGTGGGGTGGGGGGTGGGGAATCAGACGTGTTCTAACTGTGAAGCACACTGGGGAGAACATACAGTGAGGCATGTTGTGCATTTGATCTAAAAAACAATCTCCTTCTGAGGCACACCTTGAGCAAAGCATCTTGCCAGCATGGGCGCATTTGGCTGCAGATGATACGTTGCAGCCCAACATATCTGGAGGGCAGCAGGTTGGGGAAGGCGGCACGAGGCAAAGTTGCCCATCACCCCAATGGCCAACCTTTCCGCCTTTTAAGTAACCAGGATGGACTCAACGCTTTTTCTCAGCCTCTCCCCAGATGCCATCTCACTCCCCAGGGCTGCTCCTCTGACCATGGGACTCTGATTTGTTGCTTAAAAGAACAGAGGGATCCAGTCATGTGCAGAAGCTAAGATCCTTCCAGTGCAGGGATGGGACAGGTGACAGCTACCGAAGTAAGATTCATTAGGCACTTGGAACCATGCAAAATACTTGGCAATAGAAAACGAAAGAAAAGAGTCAAGCACCTCGGAGCACTGGTGAATCATGGGAGTCTTAGCCAACGAATCAATTAAATCCGTATGAATTTGCACACAAGCAGCAATTGTTCCAAAGGGAGGAAAGCACACTTTTTAGTTTAGATAATGCACATAGACATCCCAGGGGGCGTCCCCCTAGAAGAGCCATTCCATGTTCCCCCTCACACAGGAGAGAATGCCTCTTCTAAGAGGGGACGTGCCGGGTGCAGTCATTTACAAGCAGAGCTCTCTGCCCCAGGCGGGCGTAACATACATGCACACAGGCGGATGAGGCGCCTGCCTTTGGATGAGACCGGCCGAAAGGGATCTGCCCTCACAAGGCAAGCCTACCTCTTCTTGCAGATCAGAAACAAGAGCAGGGCAACGAGGCCACTGATGAGCGTCAGGCAGATCCATACAACCGTTGTGGTGTCATAATGGGGAACTACTGGGAGAGAAAGATTGCAAAGGATTCTTGCTGGGGAGCCTGAGACTCCCCGGCACACTCCCACACCCTGGAGCAGCTCTCCTGCGCTTTCCCCGCAGCCCGTGCCGAGGGTCAGCATGGCCAAATGCCCCCGCCCTGGGCTTGCTCCCCCGCTTCGCCCCTGCGACCTGCTTGTCCACCCACTTCTTGCTCTGGCCCAGGCATTAGGGAAGAGGGGCAGTTGGAGTCGCTGCCCATTTTCTCACAGCAAATGAGCAGCTGGTGGTAATGGTAAGGAGGAGCAGGTAAGGACGCCCATGGAGGGCGTCTTGCCTAAGAGACCTCCAAAACCTGCTCTCTCCCTGGGCTCAGTGCTTCTAAATCTCCATGGAAGGAATCAGAGGAGAAGACTAAGAGTGATCCAGGAGCAAGGAGAGGGTGGCATTCATAAGAATGGAGCCCCCCCTCCTTGGGCTGGCCTGGGCTGGCCTTGTTTTACAGGCTGGTGACCCCAAGCAGTTCCCAAGGACAGGGACTTCCTTGCCAGGGTCAAGCAGTGTGCTTTTTCTGCTTGAGAATGCTGTACCTTCCCCTCGGGAGAAGGGAGGGGAGGGGAGGGGAGGGGACAGGCTTGGAGGACACTTTGCCGGTGAAGGGCAGCTGATCTTTTAATTGGCGGGGTGGGTGGGGGTGGGCTGCCTGTCTAGCATGCTGTCCCTCCTGCACATGGCTCCACGCCTCCAGGCCTTCCGTGCCCCGCACCCGCTCTCTCGCGCACCCCGCTCGCCCCTGCTTTGCCTCACTTGCTTTGGCGGTCTCCACCTCCACTGCTAAGCTGAATCTGCCACAGCCAGCAGAGGTGCGAGCTCGGACCTGGAAGACGTAGCGAGTGGCGGGCTTCAGGCCTGAGACGGTGCTGCTGTTGCCTTTGGACTTCAGGGTGGAGTAGCTCTGCATCTCTTTGTCCTGGGGGACACAGAAGGGGTCGTTAAAACGGGGCCCTAACCCTAACCCTAACTCCGGGTTTGGAATCCGAGGAGCAGGAATGCCTTTGGACTTCAGGGTGGAGTAGCTCTGCATCTCTTTGTCCTGGGGGACACAGAAGGGGTCGTTAAAACGGGGCCCTAAAGCTAACCCTAACTCCTGGTTTGGAATCCGAGGAGCAGGAATGCCTTTGGACTTCAGGGTGGAGTAGCTCTGCATCTCTTTGTCCTGGGGGACACAGAAGGGGTCGTTAAAATGGGGCCCTAACCCTAACCCTAACTCCTGGTTTGGAATCCGAGGAGCAGGAATGCCTTTGGACTTCAGGGTGGAGTAGCTCTGCATCTCTTTGTCCTGGGGGACACAGAAGGGGTCGTTAAAATGGGGCCCTAACCCTAACCCTAACTCCAGGTTTGGAATCCGAGGAGCAGGAATGCCTTTGGACTTCAGGGTGGAGTAGCTCTGCATCTCTTTGTCCTGGGGGACACAGAAGGGGTCATTAAAATGGGGCCCTAACCCTAACCCTAACTCCTGGTTTGGAATCCGAGGAGCAGGAATGCCTTTGGACTTCAGGGTGGAGTAGCTCTGCATCTCTTTGTCCTGGGGGACACAGAAGGGGTCGTTAAAACGGGGCCCTAACCCTAACCCTAACTCCAGGTTTGGAATCCGAGGAGCAGGAATGCCTTTGGACTTCAGGGTGGAGTAGCTCTGCATCTCTTTGTCCTGGGGGACACAGAAGGGGTCGTTAAAACGGGGCCCTAACCCTAACCCTAACTCCTGGTTTGGAATCCGAGGAGCAGGAATGCCTTTGGACTTCAGGGTGGAGTAGCTCTGCATCTCTTTGTCCTGGGGGACACAGAAGGGGTCGTTAAAACGGGGCCCTAACCCTAACCCTAACTCCTGGTTTGGAATCCGAGGAGCAGGAATGCCTTTGGACTTCAGGGTGGAGTAGCTCTGCATCTCTTTGTCCTGGGGGACACAGAAGGGGTCGTTAAAACGGGGCCCTAACCCTAACCCTAACTCCGGGTTTGGAATCCGAGGAGCAGGAATGCCTTTGGACGTCAGGGTGGAGTAGCTCTGCATCTCTTTGTCCTGGGGGACACAGAAGGGGTCGTTAAAACGGGGCCCTAACCCTAACCCTAACTCCGGGTTTGGAATCCGAGGAGCAGGAATGCCTTTGGACTTCAGGGTGGAGTAGCTCTGCATCTCTTTGTCCTGGGGGACACAGAAGGGGTCGTTAAAACGGGGCCCTAACCCTAACCCTAACTCCTGGTTTGGAATCCGAGGAGCAGGAATGCAATGCGAGGTAGAGATGGCTTGATCCCTCCCCCCCCTCCACACACACTTTCCATTCTGCTTGGCTCGACTTCCAGTTTAATTTCTAAAAGTCAGTTTTGAAACTGGCAAATGGGCAGTTTGCCACAGTCTCCAGTCCCTGGGTTGGCTGGTTTTCCTTGCAGGTCACCAAGGCGCACATGTTCATTGTTTAAACCAGTGCAAAGAAGGACGTTGATGTGATTGTATTAGGATTCCTTTTTTGCACTGCGATCTAATTAATGGACAAATGCAAATGTGTGAATGGAATCTTGATGTGGTTGCGCTGGGATTTTTTTTTGGGGGGGGGGGGTTCTATGTGGTCTAACCAGTGAGGACACGTGCTGCCACGCATCCCTAGATTGCAAGGAAAATGCACGCTAAAAACCTGTGCACAAAAATGTATATAAGACAAAAAGAAACATATAACCCCCACACACAAAAAACCCCACACAACCCATTATGTCAGGGAAATCTGCTTGCAAAAAGTGGCACATGCACAGTTGTCTGAACAAATAAAAGGAAGCAGGTTGGTGTATTGGTGTCCTCCAGAAACAAGATGTTACTTTGTAATCCCAGATTTGGAGAGAAATTGGGCTGGGAAGACTCAGCCACCCCACTGCCTCCAAGGAATAGCAGCGAGGCAAGGGGGAAGCCAGCCTGGCCCCCTGCATTCGCCAGAGGAGCAGCAGCAGGAAACTCGCTTCTCCCTCCCTGCCAGAAAGAACACTCAGCTCCAGCTGGGACTGTGAAAAGCAAGGCGGAAGAATGCTCTGGCCCCCTCCATTGGCCTAAGGAACACGAGCCACCAGTTGCTATTCGGTGCAAGAACACCAGTAAGGGAACCTCGGCCTGAACGAATGCCTCCTCATAGCAAGGAACGGGGGAGAGAGTTGTTCAGTTTGCTTTTTATTGCAAAAGAAATCTGCAAAATATGATGCAGTTGGCCTTCAGAATTCACATTCTACGAATTTTACGATGCCGTTCTCTGGGCAATAAAATGCTTACAAAAATCCATACATTAGGAGAAAGTGAGCACAAAAATGTGTAAGTTAGTGAAAAGTCAGCAAAAATCTAAGTTAAGGGACATTTTTTATTATTATTACTGCGTTTATATTTTGCCCTTTCCCCTCCAAGGAACCCAAGATGGTGTACCTAACCCTCCTCCTCATTTTATCCTCACAACAACAACCCTGTGAGGTAGGCTGGGCTGAGAGTCTGTGGCTGGCCTAAAGTCACCCAGTGGGTTTCCATGGCTGAGTGGGGACTAGAACCCAGATCTCCCGGCTCCCAGTCCAACACTTTAGCCACTACACCACTGACATCAATTAAAATGGTTTACTTCCAAAAGGTACAAATGCTAAAAACCACGTCATAGAGACATAATTATCAAGATGTACACTCTAAACTAGAATATATAAAACCTAAAAACTAAAAATGCAAACATGTTGTAACAATATCAAAAAGACATATGGCAACATAGAAAAATTAAGATCACAGTGTATAAAACTTTAAAAACTACACATGAGCCAAACACATTTCATCATCCATCTTTGTCAGTAGCCAACAAGAAACTACAGAGAGGAAAGAGAAGAAATGAAAGACCGCACTGCCAGAATTGTCAACAAGATCGTAATTTGAAGAGGCAACCGATACTCACCACTATGGCCTAGACTCTAATTGAGAAATATTTCAGTGGAAGACCGAATGAATCCATGTTCGTGAAAGGAACATGCAAAAAAAATACATTGCGTTAGTGAAAACTGTTTGCAAAAAATGTGCATATCAAGCAAAATTATGTACAAAAATGCATATATTATGACAAATGCATAAGAAAATGTATATAAATTTTCATATGGATTTGTTCTGGAAAACTTTATAAACTGATGCAGAAATGGAACACGATAATCTTAAAATTGGGAAAAGGTGGAACTGACGCTAACTGAAATTGACAGCTTCATCTATTCCCCACTTATAGCTCACCACTTTGTTCTGGTCCCGAAGAACTGATTTCCCTCCCTTGCCTTTTCCCCCTAGTCTCCTTCCCTTGTGTGCCTTTGTGTCTTTTTTAGTTCGCAAGCCTGCTGGCCTCTCTCCCTTTTTAAGAAAAAAAATTATGTATAGGGATGGGTGAATCTGTCAATTTCATTTTCTTATTTTCCAGCCTTCAGTTCATTCCATCCAATTTCTGCATCAATTTGTGTCTTTAAAAAAAGCATTCATGGAAATTCATATGATTTTCTCCTGATATATGCATTTTTGTACGTGCTTTTGCCTAACATAAATTTTTGCAAGCAGATTTCCCTGACATAATGGGTTGTGTGGGTTTTTTTTTTTTTTGTGGGGGTTATATGTTTCTTTTTGTCTTATACACATTTTTGTGCACATTTTTTGTTCGGAGAACTGAGTTGCAAAACGCGAAAAAGGGTGACTACCAAAGAACAACTTTGTTCCAATTTTCATATTGGTTTGTGAAGTGTAAATTTGCTGAGTTCGTATCAAGACATGAACTGAACAAAATTCTCCCCCATCCTATTGATGCCAGCTGCTTTGCAAGGCAATAATTGTCAGAAAGTGGGATGAAAATACAGGACATGAGGAAATTAATTTGGCATCCCTGCTGCAAAGCTTAGACAAAGAGTCCGCCCCATCTCACAAATGGGTTCTTCTCCATCAGGTAACCCCAGCCTGCAAAATTGCAGCTACCTTCTCATAGTACTTGATTTCATATTCCAGAATGATGCCATTAGGTTGGTCTGGCTCCTGCCAGAGGAGTGTGACGCTGTTTTGACCCACGTTCTCCTGGTGAATTGCCAGCACTTGGGAAGGAGCTATGGAAACAGACAAGAGAACAGAATGAAGGAGAAGCAGAGAAGGTGGCAGAGGGAGGGGAAACAGGAGGCACATGTCTGTGAAGCCTTGGAGCATCTGTAATAAGGTGGTGAATGTGCTGTATCTCAAGCCCAGCAACAGTGGATGGCATGGTCACACAACTGAGGGGCACTGATCCACCATGGATGCCTACCCTGCCCCCCCTTTTTTTTTTTACAAAAAATGTCTTTCCAGTGGTGGCAGCTTGTAGCCTCCATCTTTGTTCCCATAATCCCCCCAAACAACTCAATGACCAGGGCATGGTCAGAAACAAAGATGGTGGCCACAAACCATTACCAAGCTAAGCCTTGTGGCTCTACAAACCCAAGTGGGGGACACTGTGAGAGACCCACAGGAGAGTGCCTTGCTGGAGCCACGTGTGTTTAGCCTTGTCAGAGATAATAATGAAAACTCCCACCCACCCACTCTCTCACACGCACAAAGACACGTAAAGACACGGGGAGGAAACTTGCCATTTCTGGCAGTTCAGCTGAGGCTGTGCTGCTACTGCTTCTTGCCACTCTTAGGGTGGAGGACAGCGGGTAGGTGGACGGCAGTGAACATCTCACCCAGGCAAACAGCGGGGGGGGGGGGGCAGCTGATTGCCTGGCGAAGGCACCGGGTGCGGCAAGTCTTCGTCCCATCCCCGCGAGGAGCCTCCTCCGCCGCCACCGCCTCTTCTTGGGACGCTTAAGGTAGGGTACACATCATCGATTTCAGGACGCCCCAAAGCGCCTTCAGGGCGTCCCGAAGGCTATGTGTGGATCTGCCCATGTTGTACCATTTCAGGCCATGGGTTCTGTCAATCACAGTGGCAAGGTTCAGTTATGGGTCATATCTTTAGCAGGGGACAGGTTGAGTCAAGCTTCGCAAGGCAGCTAGTAATCAACATCACAGAAGTCTCCAAATGGTGCTGGAGGCCTGACAGGGTTGTTTGTATGCTGCTCCAACAAGGAGCAGATAAAGACTGAGCTTTGTTTGCCTTTAGGATGTTGGCTCCACCTGTATACTGACTGAGCGGCTTGGCCTGTTTTAGCAGCCTCAAGGAGTGACGATGTGGGAGTGGCATGCAAATATCCTGCTGGGCAGAGTCTGAAGACAGCAAGGCAACCTTCTTTGGATGATGGGGACCTGACCCCCCCAGGATCTTTCTGGGCAACTAGGTCTTGGGGAGGCGGAACTGTTGTGATGCCTTTCTATGACCAAATCCTCTTCCAGTACTGTTAAGTGCGAAGCCTCCTCTGAGGACAAGGGTTTTTCCAGTGGAACTCGGCAATATTTTCCTGCTTATCATTGATTCCAACCTGGCGGAGAAACCTCCATCATCTGAGACTTACATCATCTAAATTGAAGACTCATTGGGGAATGGAGGGGCTTTGCATTCAGTGTATCCAAAGCCACCTCCAGAATGCCCCTGGAACAAACCACTTTGGGAACTTGTGCTGGCTACTACCAGAGGTAGCCTTACATCCGCAGCGCTCTTTTTGGGTGTAGTGAGGGACTCTGCTACCGTACAACAGCTCCTCTCTGCTGATAGTGGTCGCTATAGGAGCATCTCTTCCTGACCCTAAACTGGATCTGGAGGTCAAGCTGGATCTGGGGGTCAAGACTGCTTTGAACATGATACGTTTCAAGTTTGATGTAGGTTTTTGTCCTGCGGTGGCTGGATTGGCTCAGTCCTGGGGCAAATGAGGAGTGAATCTATTTGGCAAAGTCAGTTAGCAAGCAAAAGGTCCTGGCATTATATTACTAGTTCGGGGGAGTGGGGGGAAGGGGGCAGTCCACAAGCAGGGTCTCATCAGGAGTCTGAGAATCAGCAGCGCATGATATCAGCCCAAGAAGAAATAAGATCCAAGAAGCAAGGTTCAAGGTGCTAGGATAAAGAGGTTCAGCAACCAGCAGGTCTCAATTGAAGGCTGATATAGCCGGGTCTCCTAGCCCACACCTAGGTACAGCTGCACCACATCAGAGGCTTTGAAAGAAGTCCTCATGAAGAGGGCTCCCTTCACGAGAAGCTCTTTACGCATAAGGAGCCTTCCTCTGCAACTGGGCACTTCTTCTCATAGACGGTTCTGTCATGTCTCTTGAGACACCCTCATTCTCAGGAGGTCACGGAGCCTCCATCCCAGAAGTGGGTTTCTACTCCTCTTGTAAGGATGGAGCCATGAACATCTCCCCTGAGGGCCCAGGTTCATCCTGGACCGTCTCGTGGTCTCCTAGCATGGGCTGCTCCTTGCTGCAGTTTATAACATGAAGGGCTTTTAATTTTGTTTTGAACTCTGATATCTTCTGTTTGTAAGCCAGTATTTTCGTAGAAAGGTGAGATCAAAAAACAAACAAAACTGAACTACTCAGAAAAGAGAGTTTAGTGTCACTTTAGAAACCTGATAGATTGGCTCAGCATGTTACAGCAATAACAATGGACAATTCGCTGTTAAGAATTATTGGGAAAGTGATTGAAAATAAAATGGCAAATTTCATAAAGCCATTATAAAAATCTTTTGTGCGGACACATTTAGAATACTGTGTACCTGATCTGGTTATGTTTTGAGCCAAGTCTCCCTCATCAACATTAGTAATAGCAATGAAGGCTGCAAACCTAGAACTGCTTACTTCTGAGTAGACGTGTATTGGATTGCTCTATCAATATGCAATAGTGTTATGAATCAAAATATTCAGAGCACAGTAGAATCCTAGAGTTGGAAGGTATCTTTGAGATCATTTAATCCAACCCCCTTGAATGCAAGATGCAGCTATAGCATACCTGGCAGATCACTTTCCACCTTCTGATTAAATATCTCTAGCCAAGGATAGCCTACCGAGAGTCTGTTCCCCTGGCAAACAACTCTCGCCACTAGGGAGTTACTCTTAATATTTCGGTGTACATTCTGCAGTTCTGGTTGGCTGTATCTCAAAAAAGCAGACAATGGAGTCAGAAATGATTGAGAAAGGAGCAACCAAAATGATCCACTGCCAAAGGCAGTAATCCTATATACACCAGTTGCTGGTGAACATGGGTGGGAGGGAGCTGTTGCACCCGTGTCTGCTTGGGGACCCTGGTCAACAGCCGGTTGGCCACTCTTTGATCAGAGTGCTGGACTAGATGGACCCTCAGTCTCAGGGCCGGCCCTTTCTGATTGGAGAGAGCTTGGCTTGGCTTGATTTACATAAATGCTAGGAGTTTGAATAAATTATTAGGAGATCAAATTGATGAACTCTGCATGAAGCTGCTTATGAGAAAAATCTGGCGCTTAAGGGACAAAAAAGGCAGACTTTGTTATTATCTGTTTTTATGCTTTTATGGTTTAAAATTTTGCATATTGGTTTTTAATTATTAATGTTTTGATCTTTGTAAACCGCCCAGAGAGCTTCGGCTATGGGGCAGTATAGAAATGTAATAAATAAATACCATGAAGTAGCCAGATGCAAGAGCATCAAGTAGCGGAATACAGGAAGAGAGGCGACGAGGACCAAGAAGCAGCTCCTCACCCACCCACCCCACACTTGCTGCTCTCCCCATCCACTCCCCCTCCTGCTCACGTGCCAATTCAGTTGGCCCCACCTGCACGTCTTATTTTTGTTGGCTAATCGGGACCTACGAGGTTGGCCAAAGTATCACCAAAACTCCCAGAAATTCCAGGACCTTCGTGATGCTTTCGCTGCAGGCACATGTAGTGCCACAGGTAATATGAAAAATACAGTATCAAACTGGGGTACTCAGAGTAAAACAAATGTCTTTAGTGTTTATACCTGACTTATACAAAGTTGGCAAAGTTCATCAGTGTTAATGACATTCAGTATTATACAAGTAATAATACAAAACTTGTGCAGAGTAGACAAATTTCTTCAGTTGACTTATACAAAGTCAACAAATATCTTCAAAGTGACTTATACAAAGCTAGCAAATTTCTTCAGAGATAGCAAGCTTATACAAAGCTTATACAATACCAGTTCTCTGAAAAAATTGCTAGCTTTGTAGAAGTCACTTCGAAGATATTTGTTTGACCTTGACCACTACTGCCTTCTTTAATGATGTGATTCAGGCACATGTCCATGCACCAAAAAAAGTAAGCTGGCGAGCAGGCAGATGCACAGATCAGGTGGAAGAGGTGGTGGAGGGTCCCCACTTCAGGTGGCAACTTACCTAGGGCTGGGCCTGCTTGGTCTAATCCAGCATGGCTCTTCTTACATTCCCTTTAATTGGGGTGGGGGACAGGGGCAGGATGAAGCACCTCCCCTGTGTGGGAAGGTGACTACATTTCAAAAGTGAGATGACTAAGTGGAGACATAAAAGAAGCTTCTAAAATGATGCATGGTGCAGAGAAGGTAAATAGAGAACATTGACTCTCTTTCTCTCACACACATCTTACTAGAAGTCAGGGAGTCACCCCATGAAAATGGTTGGCCATAGATTCAAGGTAAACAAAAGGATGGGCTTCTTCCCACAACACCGGCATCCCTTGGTCAAAGACGGAGACTTGGCCACCTGCCCCTAGCCCCTTGCTGTGAAACTTGCCCTCAAAAATCTCATTGCCCTCTCCCTGGCACGGCCTAAAGAGACAACTCCAAGAGCCACGGTGGTCAGTTTTGAACCTGCCACTGAGGAGAAGGAGAAAAAGCAGAAGCTGGGTGTCACGCTAGCTGGGGTGGGGAAGGGCCTCTCCTACCTGCCTGGTTTGTGGTGATGTTGACAGCAGCAAATCTCGGTGGCTCGAGGCTTAGTTCGGAGACCCCGTTGATGGCCTCCACCCAGAAGGAGTAGTTGGTGTGGGCCAAGAGGTTGCCAACAGCCAGGGAGCCCTGGGCTAAGTTCATCTGCTGGGGCACGAAGCGGATCCCGGCACCACAGGGCTCGCACTGCCCTGAGTCCCACACACAGCGGCGACAGGCCACATTGTATATGACATCGCTGCGGCCTCCTCGGTCCTGGGGTGGGGCCCATTCCAGGCTGACCGAAGTGCCATTCACACTGGAGAGCAAGTTCATGGGAGCAGATGGGGGGCCTGAAAATGGAGCAGAAAGGAGCACAGGGTCAGGCCGATACATTGAGGGAGAATGGAAAGCAGCTCTCAAGGGCACTCTGAAATGCAGGGGCGCACAACCTTTTTGGCCCTGATGGACCCATGTGATCCTGGCTTGGCGGGTAGGAGCTGCACACACACATGTCAGCGATCTTGATGCAGACTGCTAGTTCTTTGCTGCTACCGGTAGCAAGGAAAGTGCGATCAGTATGAGGAGCTCTGGGAGAGGAAATGGCGATTACAGGTTGGATAGGAATTCAACAGTGGTGGGAAGGTCAGAGCACCCTTGGTGGGGGGGAGGGGCACAGTAAAGCCTTGAAAGGCTGCATGTGGCTCCTGGGCTGCAGGTTGTGCGTCCCTCCTCTAAGGGCAGAACCCAGTTCCTCCCCTGTCCCTAACTACAGATTAGCCCACAGCAGCCTAACCCTAACCTGGTGCCCTCTTGATGTGTTGGACCTCAAGACTAGGGATGTCGAGGAATCTTTTTGGGAGGTGGTGCTTGACAAATTGTGAGTTGGCCTGACTCTGTGTGTGACCATTTGGGCCCACTCGCAGATTTTTGGGTCCAGTGGGGGTTTCGCGCAAATTGTGATTTGCGCAAAAGGGTGGTCGTAAATAGCGCAAGCTGCACAAAATGGCGGCCGTAAATGGTCTAATTTACACAAATCAGATCATTTCCAACCACGGTTTTGCGCAACCGGCCTCAAAGTGTTTTGCGGGTTTCAGAAACTGTCACACAGCTTGACCAGCTCATGCAAGCCACAGGGATCTGTTGGCCCAAAAAAGGGCCGGATTTCCCCACGATGGACAACCCTACTGAACACCCATCATCCCCAGCCAACATGACCTGCTGGGTGAAAGTGAGGGGAGTTTTTGAGGGGAGTTGGGAAAGGTTGACCGTCATCACTCAGATTGTATGAAGGTTGGAACTACGCAAGGAGTCTGAGGCTGGGAGATCCAGTGGCCCAACTGAAGGAGACGTCTCCTCTTCCTCCTCCTCCTCTTCCCCCACTTGGTGAACTTTGTAAAACAGAAACCACTGAAGTGCTCCTCTATTTGCCCTTTGCGTGCTGTGATTTTCCCCCGTGCCAGAGAAATTCATTTTAGTTCATTGTTGATCAGGATTTACCCATTTCTTACGGACTGTTTGAGCCTGCCGTGCGATTTGCAGACAAAAGAACGCTTTTGACATATGTATGAAAACTGTGCATGAAAAAAAATGAATACTTTAGAACAATGTGTGCAAACATGCTTTCATCGGTGGGAGAAGAATGAGTATATTTGAAAGACGCACACAACTGATGCATACATTTAGGAAAACGTGTACACATTTTCATGTGAAAAGAGAAGAAGAAAGATTGCAATCTGATATAGACACAAGACCCAATGCGCTTTGAAGTAGAATTTCAAAAACATCAACGAACACATGTTTTGCTTGTACATGCAACCCTCCTGTGCCCAGATCAAATAAATGGCCAGACACTGCCAGGCATTTATTTATTTACATCTGACCATTCTTCCAAAGCTATAAAGCAGTAGTGTAGAGCTAGCCATAGTGGAATTTTAGGATGCTTTTAGGGTGTTTTAATCATATATACTATGTTTTTAATTCAGTTTTATGTATGTTATACTTATTGTATTTCTCTGCCTCGATCCAAACAGAGAGGCGGGTAAAAAATAAATTATTATTATTATTATTATTATTATTATTATTATTATTATTATTATTATTATTATTGAGAGGCTACTTTGGTAGGTACTGAAAACAGGGCCTTTTTGATAGCAGCCCCCCAGTTGCGGATCCCTTTCCTTATTTGCCTTTAGATGGGCAGTAAAGACTGTGCTGTTCCATTGGGCTTTTAATGCTGTATAATGTTTTCACTCGCTTCAGTTTTAATGCCACTCTCAGATTTTCTGATATGTTTTGAAAGGGTTGTTGTTGGCGTGTGTGCGCACCTGCACGTGTATGCATGATGGGACATTTTAATTGTATATTTTTATTATACATTACCCAAAATATTTAATTATAAATCATGGAACAATGTTTTGACACAGAAGAGGTGTTTCTTTGTCTCCTTGTTGAAATGGGACTTTGGATTTCAGCGCAGCCGTGCAAGGAGCATTTAGCATGTAGCTGACCACCCCCTCTCCCCCCCGGGGAATATTTTTTATTTATTTTTTAAACCCAGTTGACAAGGAAGAAGAGAAGGCGAAAAGAGATACACAGGGAGCCTGATGCCCTTAAGACTAGCACAGTAGCGCCTGGATTGGCAGGTCCCTGAGCAGCTCAGCTCTTTCATGGAACACACAAGCTTTGCATGCGCAAGTTTGCAAGTCTCCCCCCCTGACATCTCCAGTTAAAAGCATCAAGAAGCAAAGTGATGGGAAAGAATCTTCCCTGCCTCAGACCCTGGAGAGTTGCTGCCAGTCAGACTAGCCACTCCTTGGCAAGGTGGACCACTGGCCTCTGAGTCAGTGTAATGCAACTTCATATTTGCATAAGATAATGCTCCCAGGACTGGCAAGAGAGGGCTGTGTGCAAACTGCTCACATACAAAATGCAGCGACTGCTTTTTGCCTAAAGCGTGCTTCGCGGCTCCCATTGACAATATCGCTTCCCCAAGTCTATGTACCGTGTGGTCTGACTTCAAGATGGCACCCCTAATACAAAATGGCAGATAAAAACGTTCCTCCCTGCAATTCAGAGGTCGGCATCTTGGGAAATAACCATGTTAGCAATTTGAGACTACGATGGACGGATCCGTCAATCTGAGTCTCTCAGAGATTGTCAGGATTTATATGTTAAGCTTGTTCCATCCCATTTTCACATGAACTTGTAATGTGTGTGTGTGTGTTTATCCATATTGCAATTCACATTTTGTACAGTATGCATTCATGTAGGCATTTTTGTGCACATTTTTAAACATATACATTTTTGGACATCTGCGCTTATTGACTAAAGTCTGTTTGCAGTTCTTTTCTTCATACATTTTTCAATTATCTACATGTTATTGAACACTCCTCTGTTTTCTTTTTCTGTTTTCTTTTTTGTAGAATGCGTCACAAGCTCAGAAATGTATGGATTTTCAACTGCAAATTCTGTTTGAGTTTGCACTTGGGTCCAGAAGGTACAAATTTGGAGGGTAAATCCATAATTTTTAAAAACAATACTTGATGGATTGAATTTCTAGTTGAAACTGAAACAAAATGAAAGCCAAAGAGGTCTGTGAAAGTAGTTTAAGTATCCCACTTCCCTGCCATTAAAGGATGCTCAGAGACTGTCTCAGTTTTCATGCCCTTTTTTGTTTCAAGGTGCTATCGTTATTTCATGAGTTATTTGCCTTGGAATTGGGATGGGGGTGTTTAACCAGCGTATTGCATTAGGCTCACATAGAATCATAGAGTCATAGAATAGAAGAGTTGGAAGGGGCCTTTAAGGCCATCGAGTCCAACCCCCTGCTCAGTGCAGGAATCCACCCTCTTAAAACATCTTAAAATCAGACCAGATGTTGAATTGGCAACATCACTTTCCCAAGTCTATGGGATACATGGAACATGGATTAGAAAACAATAGTGCCAGTACACTTATTATATGTGGCTTCACTCTACACTGGCCCATGGTTTAAGATGCCGTGCTACTTTACTTTTTTTATCCTGTCCCATTCTCATGCTAATTCCTTTTTGTTTTATTTCATCCAATTATATCTAAGTGCACAGGTAGAAAAGGGTAGGGCCAAGCCTGTGTGTGTGTGTGTGTGTGTGTGTGTGTGTGTGTGTTAGGGTGACCAACTGTCAGGATTACCCCGGATTTGTCCTGGTTTTTGTTCTTTCCATGGTGTCGGGGGATTTTCTAGAATTTTCAATAATGTCCTGGAATGACACACCTTCCCCTTTAAGGCTGCCATTAGCATGGCAGGAGGGAGTGACATGTTTTCTTGAGGCACATCATTCCCCCACCCCGAGCTCCAATTGAGGTCTTAAAGGGGAAAGTGGGTCATTCGTGGACATTATAGAAAAGGCCCCCATTGGAGTGGATGGTGGGGGTGCAGAATGAAATCCTTTCCCCTCCTCCACTCCAATCGGGTTCTTTAAGGTGGCGGGGGAATAACGTACTTTCTGCAGGACTCAGAAAGCTGCTTCCCCACACACACACTAGGTGTCCTCTTTTTTGGTTTCCCAAATATGGTCACCCTAGTGTGTGTGTTTTCAGGAATATGGGAGACTATGTGCAGTATTGTGTTAATTCTTTTGGCTCTGACTTCTACCTTGATTTCTGGTTACTGGATGCTCACTGCAAATCATCACTGCAAATCATCACTGAGCAGCCATAGCGCAGTCACAGAGCGCACACTTTCCATGCAGAAGGTCCCAGGTTTCATCTAGGAAAGAATCCATCTTGAGAATGCCGCTGCCATTCAATGTAGACCACACTGGGCTAGGTAGGCCAAGGGGCTGACTTCGGCTAAGGCTAGGGTGACCATGTTTGGGAAACAAAAAAGAGGACACCTAGTGTGTGTGTGGGGAAGCAGCTTTCTGAGTCCTGCAGAAAGTACGTTATTCCCCCACCACCTTAAAGAACCCGATTGGAGTGGAGGAGGGGAAAGGATTTCGTTCTGCACCACCACCATCCACTCCAATGGGGGCCTTTTCTATAATGTCCACGAATGACCCACTTTCCCCTTTAAGATCTCAATTGGAGCTCGGGGTGGGGGAATGATGTGCCTCAAGAAAGCATGTCATTCCCTCCTGCCATGCTAATGGCAGCCTTAAAGAGGAAGGTGTGTCATTCCAGGACATTATTGAAAATTATAGAAAATCCCTCCTGACACCATGGAAAGAACAAAAACCAGGACAAATCCGGGGAAATCCTGACAGTTGGTCACCCTAGCTAAGGCTTCCTCCTCGCTTCTTGGGCATGTGCCTGAGTTTCTGCCTGACCAGCATAGAGAGGCGAGGCAAGGGTGGGGGCTCTCCACACATGCACAGACGCATGCACATGGGAGCACATGCAGTTAAGGAAGGGAGGTACGTACGTGTGCATGCTGCTGAAGGAGGGTCCTGTGCTGCTCGGTAAAAGCTTCCCTCACAGTGACACACCTGCGCAGCCTTGGTCTCAGAATAGCTGTGGGAAGGGCATTTGGCACACAGCTGATCCCCAGGGGACGACTTGTAAAAACCCAGTGGACAGGCTAGAGGAGAAGGAGAAAGGAGAGACATGAGAAGACAGAAGACCCGAAGGCTAGCCCAGCTCCAATCTGGCATTGGCTTCATCTGTGACCATGAACTGTGGGAAGGCCGCATCCCACTGAAAGGGCTCTTGCTTCCCTCATGGATTTATTCCAGAGGGAAAATAATATACCAAACATGCTTCCTGTTCCACTGCCCACAGTCATCTCTGTTCCTCCAGTGGTCCCTCAGATCATTGAATCATAGAATCATAGAATAGCAGAGTTGGAAGGGGCCTACGAGGCCATCGAGTCCAACCCCCTGCTCAATGCAGGAATCCACCCTAAAGCATCCCTGACGGATGGTTGTCCCTGACGGATCCCTGACGGATGGTTGTCCCTGACTGATCCCTGCCTCTTGAAGGCCTCTAGTGTGGGAGAGCCCACAACCTCCCTAGGTAACTGATTCCACCGTTGCACTGCTCTAACAGTCAGGAAGTTTTTCCTGATGTCCAGCCGGATGTTCAGGGTCCCTTTTAAACACACAGACGCGTGAAATGCCTCTTCTTGAAAAGGCCCAGTATGTCTAAGTGAACTGCCCAGAGAGCTTATTGTGAACTGCCCAGAGAGCTTCGGCTATTGGGCGGTATAGACATGCAATAATAAATAAATAAGTAAATAAGTCTCCCATTGATACTTATCTGGAAGCAACTCCCTCTAACCTCAGTAAGGGTTCGCTTACTGAGTATATATGTATAAGATTCTGCTGCATATCCCCAAGCCTAAAGAACAAGCCAAAAGTGTACGCTTTAAACTGCCTCCCCACCACCACCACACGGAATTTATTTGTTCATGTTGTTTTACAGTCCTTCAGGGCAAAGTAAGGAAGAGAAAGTTTAAATGGATGGAAGGAAGGAAGGAAGGAAGGAAGGAAGGAAGGAAGGAAGGAAGGAAAGAAAGCGAAAGAATCAGAGGCAGTAATCCTATATACATAATTTGCTCAGGAACATAGATGAGAGGGGGCTGTTTGTGTAGGGTGACCATATTTTGGAAACCAAAAAGGAGGACAACATGGTCACCCCCAAGGGGGCGTGTCCAGTACCAAGGGGTTGTGCCCACCCAAACATAGCCTTGGTCACATGTCTGATTTTACAGCACACATTTAATAGGGTGACCATATTTGGGAAACCAAAAAAGAGGACACCTAGTGTGTGTGTGGGGAAGCAGCTTTCTGAGTCCTGCAGAAAGTATGTTATTCCCCCGCCACCTTAAAGAACCCGATTGGAGTGGAGGAGGGGAAAGGATTTCATTCTGCACCACCACCATCCACTCCAATTGGGGCCTTTTCTATAATGTCCACGAATGACCCACTTTCCCCTTTAAGACCTCAATTGGAGCTCGGGGAGGGGGAATGACGTGCCTCAAGAAAGCATGTCACTCCCTCCTGCCATGCTAATGGCAGCCTTAAAGAGGAAGGTGTGTCATTCCAGGACATTATTGAAAATTATAGAAAATCCTCCCTGACACCATGGAAAGAACAAAAACCAGGACAAATCCGGGGAAATCCTGACAGTTGGTCACCCTATGTTTGTGGGTCCCTGGTCAACAGCTGGTGGGCCGTTGCGTGAACAGAATGCTGGACTAGATGGACCCTTGGTCTGATCCAGCAGGGCTCCTCTTATGTTCTTAAAGTTGAATTAAGAGAGGGTTCAGAAAACTGATGAATTCATCCTGACAATAATGTTGATAAAAGTGAATATTTTACAGGTAGGTGTGTGTGTGTGAGTGTGTGTGTGTGTGTGTGTGTGTGTGTGTGAGAGAGAGAGAGAGAGAGAGAGAGAGAGAGAGAGAGAGAGAGAGAGAATATAGCAGTGTTACATTAACTGACTAAAATGCTGGCAGGGAGAAAATTGATGAATAGATTCTCTTGCTGCTTCTGTTACTGATGAAGTTGCTTCATTTTGCACATATGAACCATATGTTAGAGCAGATAGCCAGAAAAACGTCACAGGTAGACCACACCTGGAGCCTCTCCTCAGGCCCTGGAGCTGTGCCTGAGATACGGCATAATTTCTTTCCCCTCCTACACAGTTTTGCACATCTTCTCTTGTTGAGATCGTATTCCTAACTATATGCTGGAAGGCAGTTGCCTCATGGTTCCACGCTTTAAGAGCTGTTTAAATCTCTGACATAGGGAAGATGAACACATCTGCCCACTTTGGTTTCTCTCACTTTTTCATTTGCAGGTTTCTTAAGTTCATTTCATCCTGTTTTTGCAATAGTTTGCGATCGCATTAAATCCTATGCGGATATTTGTCTACATTTCCATATGCATTTCTCCTAATATTTGCATGTTATGCCATTTTTCCAAATGTTCACACTTTTGCAAGCATTTTGCCTTAATATGATGCATTTTGTATGTTATTTTCACTAATATTTTGTGTATTCTTCTCCTGAATAGATGCCTTTTATACACTTTTGGTTAAAATTAAAGAACTGCATCGCAAAATTCGGAGAAGTAAAAATACCAAAAAGATGTTTGTCTTCATTTTGAGTCTTGGTTTGGGAAGTGCAAATCAGGGAGGATCACATGACAATGTGAACTGAAGTCATTTCTCCCCCATTCCCATCTTTGACTCTTCTCCTCCTACTTTTCCACAAATCTATCTTGGTGAGCTTCCTCACAGAAGTGCGTCTGAAACTCTCCTCATCTGAACTTCTCCCCAGGAATCCCGAAATGGAACCCATGCATCAGGGAATTTCCCATTGTTTCCCTTTCCAATTTCCAGGCTTTGTACAGCTCAATAAACCTTTCAGTCTGTTCATGCCCCCCCCCGACCATTGATTACCAATGAACATGTATGAAATGGCAAAACACTACAAAAAAAGCCGTCTTGATGTGATTGTACACATGATTGCATTAAGGTTCTTTTTTGAATTTAGACCTGGTAAGCCGAAATTTGCTTCCCTGCCATTTCCACCTGCAAATTCTACCCCTGCCTTCTGCTGCAGCATAGAACAACTTTGCTCTGTCTTCCATGTGACAACACTTCAGGTATTTGAAGAGAGCTATCATCTCTGCCCTTTCATCTTCCATCCTCCAAGCTCAATGTGCCCAGCTCTTTCAACCATTTCTTTAGGCCTTACTTTCCAGAGCCCTCACCATCCCGGTCACCCTCCTCCGGGACATGCTTGAGGTTGCCAAGGTCCTTCTTGGAATGTGATGTCCAGAACTGGGCACAACACTCCAGATGTGCAGATGACCAATGAAGAACAGACTGGAATTATTACTTCTTTTGATCTAAACATTATGTTTCAGTGTGATATTTCACCAGTGTGGAGGAGGAGTTCATGTGGATATAAATGAAAACACCATACAAAACAGAATCTTGATTCATTCATAAGCATGAGCACATCCAGACTGATAGAACATTGGCAAAGGGAATTATTATTATTATTATTATTATTATTATTATTATTTATTTATTTATATAGCACCATCAATGTACATGGTGCTGTACAGAGTAAAACAGTAAATAGCAAGACCCTGCCGCATAGGCTTACATTCAAATAAAATCATAATAAAACAATAAGGAGGGGAAGAGAATGCACCAAACAGGCACAGGGTAGGGTAAAACTAACAGTATAAAGTAAGAGCAAAATCAAGTTTTAAAGGCTTTGGGAAAAAGAAAGGTTTTTAGCTGAGCTTTAAAAGCTGCGATTGAACTTGTAGTTCTCAAATGTTCTGGAAGAGCGTTCCAGGCGTAAGGGGCAGCGGAAGAAAATGGACGAAGCCGAGCAAGGGAAGTAGAGACCCTTGGGCAGGTGAGAAACATGGCATCAGAGGAGCGAAGAGCACGAGCGGGGCAATAGTGTGAGATGAGAGAGGAGAGATAGGAAGGAGCTAGACAGTGAAAAGCTTTGTAGGTCAACAGGAGAAGTTTATATTGGATTCTGAAGTGAATTGGAAGCCAATGGCACAGTGCAGAAATCCTGGCCAGTGATATATGGAGGCAGGATGAACTGAAGCAACTGAAAGCTACCGCAAACAGGGACTGGCCAGCAAATTCACATTACGCCAGTACTTTTTCAGCTGCACTGGCTGCCAGTCCATGCCTGGGCTCAATGCTGGTATTGACATTCAAAGCCCTAAACGGCATGGGGCCAGGTTATCTGAAGGATCGCCTCCTCCCATATCTACCATCCTGGACCTTAAGATCACCTTCAGGGGTCCTTCTCTGTGAGGCAGGTGGCTATCAGGAAGAGGGCTTTTTCTGCTGAGGGACCCCGGCTGCGGAACAAGCTTCCTAGAGAAGTTCACCTGAAGTTAGTTGTATTCCTTTCAGCGCCATGTGAAGATCTTTTTATTTCCCCAGTATTTTAGCATTTCTCGATCCCAGTCTTTTAACTCTGCTGTTTTAAATCTATGTTTTAAATCTCTGCATTGCTGCTAGCTTTAATTCTGGTTGTACTTTTTTATATTGTGGTTTTAAGAATCTGTATTTGATATTTTATGCTGTACCGTGTGGTTTTAATTTTTGTCAACCGCCCAGAGAGCTTCACCAAACGGGTGGTATAGAAATGAAATAAAAATAAATAAATAAATAAATAAACAAATAAATAAATAAATAAATAAATAAATGGTGCATGCCCCAATTCTGGATTTAATTCTCCAAGCTAAAAATGGAATTCAGAAAGAGAGGGATGTGGTGCATAGCAAACCAGAGTGCCAATGAAGCAGCAGAGTGGAAGGAATGGTCTCATCCCAATTTCCTGTTGGTCAAAGTCATGCAATTAGGGATGTCGGAAAAATCCATTTAAGGGCCAGAGTTCAACGCTTTTTCGTTGAACTCACCCCCCCAACTTCATTGCAATTCCAGCTGTGGTGCCCAACCCAATCTGCAGTGAGTTGGGCAATTTATGATTTCCCCCCAGACATTTTGCATGTATTTTTGCAGGATCTGCAATTTGTGCAAATTTCTGAGCAATCTGTACAAATTACAATTGAATTTGCACAACTTTGTCCATGAATTTGTGCAAACTTGGCCATATTTTTTCCCAATTGCTTAGAAACTTGTGGAAATTGTTTACAAATTGCAGAACATGCAGGGGGGAAGGGGACCCCCCAAAAAGTTCTCAGAATTCCGGGGGAAAGCCTACAGCTCATCTTGCAACTGCAAAGCAGGTTGCACGCACCACAGAACTCTGTCAAGTAAAAAAAGAACTAGATTTCCCAGTGATGAAATCTCTACATGCAATGCTATACAACTCAAGTGAAAAAAGGGCTGCTGTCAGGGAAGGATTTGGTGGCAGAAGTCTGGGGATACAACTCATTAGAATGAGCAAGAGACCTCTCAAGTGCAGCAGGGCTGGCAGCCCATCAAAAGAGAGGGATAAGACCATTAGGCTGAGAGTTTAAAATTTCCTTATTGCACCTTTAATGAATAGCTAGTCTGGTGCTCCACTTGTCTATTGAGAGAGGCAGGAAGGACAGGAGGCTTGTCTAGACGGGTGTTTCCAATAATAATAATAATAATAATAATAATAATAATAATAATAATAATAATAATTTTATTTCTTACCCACCTCTCCATTTTGATCGAGGCAAGGAACACCAGTAAGTATAAAATACATAAAACTTTTGTAAACTGCCCAGAGAGCTTTGGCTATGGGGCGGTATATAAATGTAAATAATAATAATAATAACAATACTGATTAAAAACATAGTATGCACTGATAAAACATCCTAAAAGCACCCTAAAAGCATTCTAAAATTCTACTGGATAGGCCTGCCAGAAGAGATCAGTCTTTATAGCTTCGGAGCTTTGGTAGCTTCAGAGTGGCGGCAGGTAATCTACATGACGCAGCTGCCACTCCGAAGCAATCCAGGGGCAAAGCCCCAAAACCCCGCTATAAAAATGTTGGGCACTTCCCCTGACTTTTTTAGCTTGGAGCAAGGGGACGATGGCATCTGCCATCTGTCACTCTTGCTAGGGTGGTGCTCCAAGGTGTGCCACAGCCTATGGCGACCACTGATTGGTCGCCATCTGCTAGACCACCTCCATGCCTCTGTGGACCCTTGTTAAAAATAAATTAATTAATTAAAGGAGGGGTTGGATATTCTGTGAGGGAAGGAGCACCCCATTCCTCCCTCTTGTTCCCCCCATTTAACTGTAAATGTGACCCTTTGCATTTACAGTTTTTTAAAAAGAAATAAGCAAAAAAAGAACTAAGCTTAGGCATATATATACCTAACCTTGGAAGAGGGAGGTGCGGATGCTTCCAGGCACCCCTGAATTGCCACGTGAGTGCTCGGGTGGGTGGTTGCAGCAGCGACACCCACAGGAAAGCCCGCAATTGCACTCCTTCCGCTGTAGATGGTCAGAAGGAGCACCAATGCAGCGCCTCGCCCCACCCCGCGCTGTACACCCGACATCATCAAGACGAGGGCAGGAGCATGAAGACCAGCCAAGGACTAGGCAGCAGGACTACACAGGCAAGTCAGATTTGGTGGTGTAAAGAAAACATTGCCGTTTGAGAAGTCATCAAAAGCGAAGTCATGCTGAATTACCAGTCTAATAGCAGTTAATCAGTGTGGGGTCCCAAGGCTAGGGATGGTTTCGGAATTTGCTCAGTCAACGTGTTTTCTTTTGTTTTTAATGGATTTGCCCAATTCATACCTCCCAAAACCAAACACTGACCCAAGCGCAATTTGCGGTCGGAAATTCAAACATTTCCAAACTTGCAATATGTTCCATGAAACAAAAAATAATAATCCATTCACATGCAGACATTTTAAAATGCAAAATAATAATCATGATGATCTATTTTTAAATACATTCCCAGCCACTTCCCTCCCCCAATTCACCCCAAACCCCACCACAGGGCTAAAAAAAGAAAGAAGAAGGGGAAGAGGAAGTGGCTGGGTGGGCAGGTCCCTGTTGAGTCCCCACACACTTACACTAAGGAAAACAAACATGGAGGGGATCTACACAGCGTCCTGAAGGCGCTTGCGTGCGCCTCCAGTGCGCCCCGAAATTCCTTGTGTAGATCCTGCCTACCTGGCCAGAAGAGGCGGAGGAGGAGGAGGAGGAGGAGGAGGGGAGGAGGGGGAGGAGGGGGAGGAGGAGGAGGAGGGGGAGGAGGAGGAGGAGGAGGGGGAGGAGGCCCCGCATCACCCCTCGCGGGGATGGGGCGAAAAGTTCCCAGGGCTCCTGTCAGATGCGAGGAGGAACGGCTCTGAGTGAGTGACACCGTTGGTTCCTAGAGCGTCCTTGCCGCCCACCTCCCCACCGGCCTCCTGCTGCTGGCGAAAGAGCCACCCGGGTTGGAGCCATTCCTCCTCGCATCTGACAGGAGCCCTGGGAACTTTTTGCCCCGTCCCCGCAAGGGGCGATGCGGGGCCACCGCAACCTCCTCCTCCTCCGCCCCGTCTGGCCAGGTCGGCAGGGTCTACACAAGGAGTTTCGGGGCGCACTGGAGGCGCACGCAAGCGCCTTCAGGACGCTGTGTAGATCCCCTCATGGTGAAGATCAGCTGCACAATATGAATGTAAAGCAGCACGTAGTTCAGCCATCAGATCCTGGAAGCCGGGGGCTCTGCAGAAACAGCCCCGTCTGCCCTCCAAATTGCCTCCCCTTGCTACTGCAAGCTTCCCTCTCTGACCCAACTGCCCTACTCATCAATAAAGAAAAGAACCAGAAGATTTTCCTGGGCTACTTTCTCAAAAGGAGGCAGCCTCAAGGTTGCTCTGAAATTCCAACTGGGTCAGAAGCAGAGAGCAAAGCAAGACATTCCCAGCCACTTCCATGTACCATGTACATTGATGGTGCTATATAAATAAATAAATAATAATAATAATAAGACATCTAATTTTGTTGGCTCATTTCAGCATCCTCACAGACACAGACACAAAGCACACCTTCCTCCTCACGTCTTCCACCCATCCCAGCCTTTTTTTCCACTGCGGTCCCTCTTCCCATCCAGCCTTCTAGTGCGTCTTCATAGCCAGCCGCCACCTGCTGCGGCCTGCCTCGGGAGCTGACAGGCTCATTTCAGCAAGCGCAGGACAGGATGGGAGGGCCCAGCCAAGCCATCTGCAGCGTGGTCCATTTGTCCCCCTCCTCGCTCCTCCAGGGACAGGAGAACATCTGCTAATAAGCTGGCGGGATGGCTGAAATGATAGACGGGCCTGTCTGTCAAGGAGATGATAGCTAAAAAGGAGCCACTCTGCTGGGTACCAGCTCCGAGTCTGAGGGCTGCATTGTGCATATGAAAGCAGGGGGGTGGGGTTGGGGGTTGGGAAGAGTGCATTCAGAACCGGAGCAAAACACAAGAGCAGCTGGTCGCCAACCCATCCCAACACCCCCCAAATTCCACTTCCACCACCGCCCCACACAACCCGCCTCAAAGTCCACTTTTGAAGCTTATCACTGAATTTACTTCCCTTTGGGTTTGTTGATCTAACATAGGGATCCATTTTTTCGTCAGCAAAGGGTGGGATGGATGCTCAGGAAGGTTGACAGCAAGCCACACCTTTGCTGAGTTGCCACACGTTCACTCTATCTGCTTGTGCAGTTTTAAATGTCTTTTAGTAGGGATGGTTCCAAGCTTCTCTCCAGATTTTGGAGTTCTGTATTTACTGGTCTTGTTTCCAAAGTGGAACCAATGTATTAGGAATCTTCCATTGTTCTTTCACTTTTTCGTTCTCTCTCTCTCTCTCTGGTGTCTACCCCAAATTTTCTATGGAGCACTATCTATCTCCATTTGCTACAGCTTTCAGTTCACATGTGTGTTTTCCCCTCCTCTATATTACCAAGATACACAGTACGACAATAGAATCAGTTACCTAGGGAGGTTGTGGGCTCTCCCACACTAGAGTCCTTCAAGAGGCAGCTGAACAACCGTCTGTCAGGGATGCTTTAGGGTGGATCCTGCATTGAGCAGGGGGTTGGACTGGATGGCCTTGTAGGCCCCTTCCCACTCTGCTATTCTATGATTCTATGATTCTATTCTATGATTCTATGATCAGGAAAAACTTCTTCACTGTTAGAGCAGTACAACAATGGAATCACTTACCTAGGGAGGTTGTGGCCTCTCCCACACTAGAGGCCTTCAAGAGGCAGCTGGACAAGCATCTGTCAGGGATGCTTTAGGGTTGATTCCTGCATTGAGCAGAGGGTTGGACTCGATGGCCTTGTAGGCCCCTTTCAACTCTGCTATTCTATGATTCTATGTTCATTAACAAAACAGTGCAAAAAAGTAATCTTGATACGATGCATAATTGCCTGTCCACTTGTGGGCACAACACCAGATGGGGAGAAATGAACAAACCTGACATGACCTCACATTAGGGTAGCATCGTCAATCTTTGAGTCTGGTGTTTTGTTTTGCTTTCCCCAGTTTTAACAAATGCAGTTTTAAAATGCATCATGCAAAAGGAATTCCGATGCAAAAATCCTTACAATCTCATTACAGTGGTTTATTTATTTATTTATTTATTTATTTATTTATTGCATTTATTTCTCCAAGGAACCCAAGGCGGCGTACATAATCCTCCTCTTCTCCATTTTATCCTTACAACAACAAGCCTATGAGGTAGGTTGGGCTGAGAGTCTGTAACTGGCCCAGAGTCACCCAGTGGGTTTCCATGGCCGAGTGAGGACTAGAACCCGGATCTCCCGACTCCCAGTCCCACATTTTAGCCACTACACCACACCAGCTCTCAGTGTTCATTTGCAGTGTTTTAGCAATAACCATACCTCAACTGGTAACGTGCACCGGGGGTGGGTGGGCAGGGGGGATGCAAATAAACTGAAGGAATTGGAAGCTGAGGCTAAGGCCTTAGCTAGACCGGGCGAAATCCTGGGACGAACCATGGGATCATCCCTGTGCGTCCACATGACACACAGGGGATCCCAGGATCAGGGAGAGTTGGAAGGGGCCTACAAGGCCATCGAGTCCAACCCCCTGCTCAATGCAGGAATCCACTCTAAAGCATCCCTGACAGATGCTTGTCCAGCTGCCTCTTGAATGCCTCTAGTGTGGGAGAGCCCACAACCTCCCTAGGTAACTGGTTCCATTGTCGTACTGCTCTAACAGTCAGGAAGTTTTTCCTGATGTCCAGCTGGAATCTGGCTTCCTTTAACTTGAGCCTGTTATTCCGTGTCCCATTATTCCGTGAGCCCGTTATTCCGTGTCCTGCACTCTGGGAGGATCGAGAAGAGATCCTGGCCCTCCTCTGTGTGACAACCTTTTAAGTATTTGAAGAGTGCTATCATGTCTCCCCTCAATCTTCTCTTCTCCAGGCTAAACATGTCCAGTTCTTTCAGTCTCTCTTCATGGGGCTTTGTTTACAGACCCCTGATCATCCTGGTTGCCCTCCTCTGAACACGCTCCAGCTTGTCTGCGTCCTTCTTGAATTGTGGAGCCCAGAACTGGACACAATACTCTAGATGAGGCCTAACCAGGTCCAAATAAAGAGGAACCAGTACCTCACGCGATTTGGAAGCTATACTTCTATTAATGCAGCCCAAAATAGCATTTGCCTTTCTTGCAGCCATATCGCACTGTTGGCTCATATTCAGCTTGCGATCTACAACAATTTCAAGATCCTTCTCGTTTGTAGTATTGCTGAGCCAAGTATCCCCCATCTTATAACTGTACATTTGGTTTCTATTTCCTAAATGTAGAACTTGGCATTTACCCCTATTCAATTTCATCCTGTTGTTTTCAGCCCAGCACTCCAGCCTATCAAGATCACTTTGAAGTTTGTTTCTGTCTTCCAGGGTATTAGCTATCCCACCCAATTTGGTGTCATCTGCAAATTTGATCAGCGTTCCCTGCACCTCCTCGTCCAAATCATTAATAAAAATGTTGAAGAGCACTGGGCCCAGCACTGAGCCCTGGGGCAAATGAGAAACTTAAACTGCCCGGCTCGGCAATCCTTAACCTCTGCCCACTGCGGCTTCCAGCTCCACCCGCTGGCCATCTGCAGCCCACAAGGGAATGCTGCCTTTGACGGAAGACAGGCTCCCCACCTCTGCTCTACGTCTCTGACCTCTTCCCAGAATACGTCTTGCCTGCTAGAAAATGCTGTCACTTGATAGATGAACTCCAGCCTTTCTTGAGCTGTCTGTTCATTACACCAAGGGAATATCCTGGGAGTTGGGAGGGGTGGAAAGCTCTTAGGAGGGCAGCCTGGCAGTTGTGCTGAGCGGACAGCACCCCGGCTGCACTGACAGGCCACTCTCTCTGGGGACGTGCCTTGCAGTGACCTGCAAAGACAGAAGCGTCTCAGAAACACGAACTCCAGCTCCCCCGTTTTGCTATTTCCAGAGACGATCGTTTCCAAGGGACACCCAGGGCAGGTCCCAGGTTCATTCCCTCTGGCACTGGGGTCACAACCTGGTTAGCGTCAGTGACACCGCTGTGGCAGGAAGCACGTTGAAGCAGCTCGAGCGACAATCCCTGTGAGGCACAAAATTCTCCAGTGGGCCAGGCTGGCAGGATTCGTGCTGTCAGCTGTCTGGCTAGGATGAAGTTCTTCCAGATCTAGGGCTCACAAGGCATGCTGAGAATCTGGGATCTGCCCCCTCCTAGGGGTGTCTTCTCCACGGGGATCCCAGACTTTGTATTATTCTTTTTAAGAACATAAGCAGAAGGTCCATCTAGTCCAGCACTCTCTTCACACAGTGGCCAACCAGCTGTCGACCAGGGACCCATAAGCAGCACCCTCCCACCCATGTTCCCCAGCAACTGGTAAACAAGCCCAGCTTGGGCACCTGGGTTGGCATGAGCACTGATGATGCTCACCAAAGCCTCGTTTGCTTCTTCTTATCTTTTTATTTTTAAAAACAGCAGCAACAACAACATTTTAAAGTCTGGGATGGCCAACTGAGCATGTACACAGTTGCAGATCTCAGTTTCACTAATTTTACTTTAAAAACGCATATCATTTTTTTTCTACCACAAAATGGAGCTTATTCCCCAAGGAAATGTGTTTAGCATCAGGGTGGCAGAAACAAACTCCACTTGGTTCTGTGATGTGCGTTTCAAATGCACGTGGGTCAGAATGTTCCTTTTCCACCAGGATCAGCAAATGGCTTTTGATTGTTTGTCTGTTGATCTAAAACGTGAGAAATGCAGAAGCAGTTGTAAAGCACGGACCGGTGGGTGGGGAGAAGAGAAATGTTAATTGTGAGCTTCACAACTTAAATAACATGCATGGTCATGTAAAGGAGGGACCTTTGAGACAATTAAGCCTAGGGTCTGCACCGCTGCCTGTGTCTGCAGAATTTCCAGGGAACTCCAGCGTTGTGGTGCAATGTTCAGCCAGGTGGATTGTAACTGGGGCAAAGTTTGCAACAGTAATGATAATAGCATTGCATCCTGATGACTTGGAACTTAGCTCCATGCATCTGCCTCATAATGTCAGACATTTGGGCCCCAGTTAGGCTGAAGGCCAGTAATCTAGACCCAGTCCACACATGCCAAAAACTCAGTTTGTGAAAGCACAGGTTGTTGTGGATGAGGAGGGAGGGAGGGAGGGAGGGAGCATGCTAGTTCTTGCTGCCCAATCCCTGCCACTGCAGCTGAGCGGAGCTAAACAACCTACAAATGCGCCATCCCTGAGTACTCTATGGGCCTGTTCAGACAACACGCTAAGCCAAGCCATGCTTAGGGCTGCTAACCCTTTTGCATGGTTAAACCGTAGTTATGTAGCCACCATGGCTAGGGAAAATGCCATTCATACAACACACTAAACCATCATGGTTAGCTCAAAACACTTAACCCTTATGGCTTAGCGTGTTGTCTGAACAGGGCCAATCCTGGCAACTGAACCCAGAATTGTGTGTTGTTGGAGGAGAGACAAACCAGAGTTAGAACTCAAAAACAAACCGTGAGTTCTAACTCTGGTTTATCTCTCCCCCAACAACCTACAATTCCAGGTTCAGATGTTGAGTTAAACAACTCAGGAACAGAACGTCTCTAGCTGTTTAACTCAGTGGGAGTAGGCAAGTGGCTGGGAGCCAGTACGCTTGCCCATTCCCACTCGTGCACAACTACCCAGAAGTGGCTGCGATGTGAAAATGAAGCCATAAGCTAAAGGGAGCAACAGTTTGACCAGACTGAGGGAAAACAGCAACAGATCAAGTACGTATAAATAAGCTAGTACTGTGCCGACAATTTCTACACATTTTTTTTTCAACCACTCTCATTCAATTGTGCTTACCTTACTTATGAGGTGATAAGTGCAAATCTTGTGTGTGCAAATGAGTGTGTGCATTGTCTAATCATCTCCTTGGCAGCCTACAGCCTCCTTGGTTTCCCACCCTTCAAATTATTTCATAAAGTGGACGCCTTCCCTGTCTTCCCCCAAAATGCCCTGGAATGATGCTAGGTACGGGACATTGCGAAGGATGCAAAATGGAGATCACGTTGCTGATGTACTTCCTGCTCCCGTCTCTTGCCATGGCAAAAAAATAAAATAAAATAATTTACAAAAAAGAAAGTGACTGGGCTACAACCCCTGCCAATGGTGAGCCCAACCTGTGAAAAAGTGTTGGAGAATTACTCCTCCCCCTGAAGACTTTCAGTGGAATTGTTTCCCAAATTTCTCCGCCCACAAATAGGGTGGAGAATTTTGAGGGGCCCTTTGTGCACAGCTCTAAGTGTGGAACCAGATTGGTTCTCTGGTGTCACCTGATATCTCAAGACAGGAGGAGGATGGGCTACGGTGGGGAGAATACCCCAACTGGAAACTCCCTGTTCTCCCATTCTGACTGGCAGCCCTCATGACCAGTCTGACACACAGAGCTCCTGGTTTGAGTTCTGGACCTGCAATGTGTAGGCACATGAAGCCTGAGATGCCTGCAAATATTCCCAAGAAAGCCAAGTATGGCCAGCAGCTTCCTTCCAGCAACAGGGACAAGCTGGAGCGTGTTCAGAAGAGGGCAACCAGGATGATCAGAGGTCTAAAAACAAAGCCCTATGAAGAGAGACTGAAAGAACTGGGCATGTTTAGCCTGGAGAAGAGAAGATTGAGGGGAGACATGATAGCACTCTTCAAATACTTAAAAGGTTGTCACACAGAGGAGGGCCAGGATCTCTTCTCGATCCTCCCAGAGTGCAGGACACGGAATAACGGGCTCAAGTTACAGGAAGCCAGATTCCAGCTGGACATCAGGAAACACCTCCTGACTGTTAGAGCAGTGCGATGGTGGAATCAGTTACCTAGGGAGGTAGTGGGCTCTCCCACACTAGAGGCCTTCAAGAGGCAGCTGGACAACCATCTGTCAGGGATGCTTTAGGGTGGATTCCTGCATTGAGCAGGGGGTTGGACTAGATGGCCTTGTAGGCCCCTTCCAACTCTGCTATTCTATGATTCTATGATTCTAGGGCTGAGGAATACTTGGCCAGCATACCACCCTCACCTTCTACCTCTTTGGCAGCTCTTTTCTTAAGTCAATATTACAGCTCTGAAGAGTCCCTTAGCTGTTCAAACATCCGCCACAAATAAGATGCCTTGGCTGGGGAAAGCAAAAGGAAATTAATTTGGAAGCACACTTTCAACAGTATTATGAAGGTAAAGGTTTAATGTCTGTCTCTGTCGAAGATTGAATGTCTCTGATATTTATAGAAAGATTATTAGGGCCACAAAGGGATACATATATATATATATATATATATATATATATATATATATATATATATATTCCTGTCTCTATGGCAGAGAATGAAAAATTATTCAGGGAGGCAGCAGCTGGGATCTTTTTCCCGTCCACTTGACAATTAAAACAGCTAAGTTTCGATTTTAGATTTGAATTATAAATCTTACTGTGCTGGCCTTTTCACTATGGAAAGAGAGACTTTATAGGCAGGACTGAAAAGTTTTTCTCTTGAGCATAAACGAGGAGAGTGAACATTTGCCTTAGTAGGTTTACACAAACAATGCCACCAGTCTAAAATTGGGTTGGTACAGACTAGATCAGGTGTAGGCAGACGTCAGGTATGTGGGGAACCCTGCAGTTTACCGACCAGACCCAGGTGTCAATACTGCCTCAGGTGGGCAGACAGATGCTAAGAGTTAAGGAACACGGTGTCTATGAGCACACGCTCACCCCAAGAATTTGATATTCATCCCAGCACCAAGCTCACAAGGACTTTCACACAAAATCCATTCCTGGTTTTCCCTTAAGCATCCTTTTTCAGAGACCTCCTTTGAGGCGGTGTGTGTGTTTCTGTTGTTAGATACTTCGAACAATGGTAGACATTGCTAATCTGCTGCAAACCATCCAAAGATCTACCAGGGGATCCTGGTCTGCCTTTTGCCCATCCCTGCAGTAAACTGACTAACTTTCCAGCTCCATCTATTCTTATCCCACAACACTACTGCTTGGTTTAGAGAGCCATGTTATTCACATGATTATTGGAATTATCCCATAATAACTCAGTTGTCCAGAGCTTTGATCCCAGGAAGGTTTCCCTGCTGGCCATCAACTCTTCACTGACCACCTTCAAGTCCCAGGTTTCTGCAACTCTGATCTCAACAACTTCTCCTACTTCCTGTCAGATTTAGTTACAGTCCCTTGAGTGAAGTCATCAGACCTCATAACCTTCACTGCTACCTAACCACTGATGAAATTAGGGATAGGCAAACTTCCTCATGTCCTGCTCATGCTCTGCTGGACTTCCACAGGTTGTCCAACCCTGGTGGGCAGGATGAGCTACCAGACAGTCTGCGGGCACCTGCCGAAGGCTCACATCTTTTGGCGGGGTGGGGGTGGTTCAAATTGGGATTTGCCAAAATCGCAGCCATAAATAGTGCAATTCGTGTAAAATTGCAGGCATAAAGGACCAACGTTTACAGTTGCAATTTTGCACAAATCCCACTTTCCATAAATATTCCTGGCTGTGATTTTGCGCAAATCCCAATCTGCACAATTTGCACAAATTTTAAAAGTGGGAAACCACGAGCTTGCCCAATGTGGTGCATGCCAAGTGGAGCCAACTCAGGGACCCACAAGCTGGCAGCCGGGGGGTCCAAGCTGGCAAAAACCCGCCGAGTTCCACCCCCAAACCGGATTCCTCCAACATCCCTAGACGAAACCCAGTTCCACCCCAGAGCTTTCTCGGCAGCCCCCCTTCTCCCCCCCTCTAATCTTGCAAGCATCTCTAATCCCCTATTCAGTCCTGCGTCACCAAGTGCATCTATGATTTTTCTGCTTGGTTGGCTTACAGCAACCTCAAACTCCAGCGCTGAGTCCAGGACCCAACCTTTTCCTCCTGAACCATCTCCTCTTCAGCAGGGATCACAAATTGTATTCAGTTTGGGGTTTTTTTGATCAGAACTTTCTTTCAGGAACAGAAGGGAAAGAACTTTATATTCTTTTTATTTTAAAAAAAAATGAAAGTGGGAGAAAGCAAAATTGACAGATGCGTCCATCCAGGCCAAGGACTTTTAGAAGCCCGGCTTTGCATCCGTCTGCATTCAGCCAGGTGTGGGGTGGTGAATAACAGCTGCCACCTTATTTTTCTGACTGACTCCTCATCTTCAACAGCTATACGGCAGGCAGGTACATCACGGGCCTATTCATGCTGGGAAGAGCTGCACCTCTTGACTTGGGCCTGTGCAGACGGGTGAGAACTTTGTTTGTTTTCTTTTTGAAGAACGTATCAAAATTTGCACAATTCTTCATAAAAAGAACTTAGAAAAACTACATGGGGGAGAAAGCAAAACTGGCATCTTCATCCATCCCTAATGCTCAGTCACTCCCCATCTTCATCTCTCTTAACGACATCACCTTCCGCCCCATTGACCAGCCAGGGAGCCTGTTGTCACTTCACCCCTGGCATTTCTTCCCTGCCTTTTGCTTCTAGTACCTACTCTGTGGCAGAGTCGTGTCATGTCCCCTTTTGCAACACTGGGACTATCTACCCCTTTCTTCTCTGCCCCACTCTGGTCCTTGCTCTGGCTGTGGTCTGCCTTGACTATCACAACCTTTCCTTGACACATTTCATCCTCTCGTTGTCTATCCAAAAATTCTCTGCCCAAATAATGTGTCTGTCTGGATCATCAACTCATGTGACACCCTTCAAAAATCCCTACATGGTCTTCTTCCCACCTCCTTCAACATTGAGCTTGAACTCTCTTATCCAGACTGAACTGAGCATGTTTAGCCTGGATAAGAGAAGATTGAGGGGAGACATGATAGCACTCTTCAAATACTTGAAAGGTTGTCACACAGAGGAGGGCCAGGATCTCTTCTCGATCCTCCCAGAGTGCAGGACACGGAATCACGGGCTCAAGTTACATGAAGCCAGATTCCAGCTGGACATCAGGAAAAACTTCCTGACTCTTAAAGCAGTACAACAATGGAACCAGTTACCTGGGGAGGTTGTGGACTCTCCCACACTAGAGGCCTTCAAGAGGCAGTGGACAGCCATCTGTCAGTTATGCTTTAAGGTGGATTCCTGCACCGAGCAGGAGGTTGGACTCCATGGCCTTAGAGGCCCCTTCCAACTCTACTATTCTATGATTTTATGATTCTATTCTTTCCTTCAGAGTTCTTCCAGGCCCTGCTCTGCTCTGCTCCCCAGCATGACCTCCACCCTCTCCCAACACAAAAGCTGCTTCCCATTATCCCTTATTCCTGGAACTAGGGATGCACATACAAGCAAAAACCCAACCTTGTCGAGGGTCTCCAAATTCAACCTTGAAGCTCCTTCTATCTCATGTCCATATCAGCTCACCATCTTTGTATTTTCCTTTTTGCATGAACATTCATACATATTTTCAAGCAGGTTTTTCTAAACGGGCACATCAGTTGTGCACATCTTTGAAAGGTAGACATTCTTCTCCCACTGATTGAAGCATGGCTGTGTCCATTTTTCAAAGGTATGCATTTTCATGTGCTTTTTCCAAATGGATGCTTGCTGTCAAATGCATTGTTGGGGGTCCCTAACTGACTTTGAAAGCTCAGAAATGTATGGACTTTGACCACAGATTGCATTTGAGTCTGCATTTGGTCCAAAAGGTGTGAACTGAGTAAATCCTGATCAAAAGTGAGCTGAAATGAATTACTCATACATCCCTACTTGAAATTCCTTCCCACATCACCTACAAGCTGCCACCTTTCTCTTCCTTGAAATACTTCCTCGGAAGCTATCCTCTTTCCCCATATAGTAACCTTCAAATTTTACCTCTATCTGAAAGGAACCCTAAGCGTTCATATAGCTGTACTTGCTCATAGATAACTCTTATTGTGTAAGGAGGGTCCTATCAAAGGAAAGTAGGGATGTCAGAGAAATCCATTTGGGGAGTGGAGTTCAATGGGTGTTCTAGGTCCGCCCCCCCCTCCCCAGACTTCATTCTGGTCCCTGCTGTGGTGCCCAACTCAGTCTGCAGTGAGTTGGGCCCATTCACAGATTTTCCAGGCATTTTGTGCATTTTTCCTGCAGGTTCCACAACTTGTGCATATGTCGGAGCAATTTGCACACATTATGGCTCAACCTCACCTCCCCCGCCCCCCGAAAATGCCCCTCCCAAAATTCCCAGAGTTTGGGGGAAAGCCGCAGCTCGACTCCCCTATGCAAATTGCGCCATAAAGAATTGCGCCACTGCAGAATTCCATCAACCAACCAACCCCCCCCCCCCCCCAGATTTCCCTGCAGCAAAAATCCCAAAAGGAAAGCTGGCAGTAATGATATGCCGGAAGCTGATGCCACTTCCTTGCGGCAAGTTAAACAGAGCATCTGTTTAAACCAACATCAGTCCGTTGGTTTCTGTTCACCACTCTGCTGCTAAGATCATCTTCTTGGCTCGCCGCTCTGACCATGTTCCTCCACTGCTGAAATCTCTTCATTGGCTTCCAATTCACTTCAGAATCCAATATAAACTTCTCCTGTTGACCTACAAAGCTTTTCACTGTCTAGCTCCTTCCTATCTCTCCTCTCTCCTCTCACACTATTGCCCCGCTTGTGCTCTTCGCTCCTCTGATGCCATGTTTCTCGCCTGCCCAAGGGTCTCTACTTCCCTTGCTCGGCTTCGTCCATTTTCTTCTGCTGCCCCTTATGCCTGGAACGCTCTTCCAGAACATTTGAGAACTACAAGTTCAACCGCAGCTTTTAAAGCTCAGCTAAAAACTTTTCTTTTTCCTATAGCTTTTAAAACTTGATTTTGTTCTGACTTTATACTGTTAGTTTTACCCTACCCAGTGCCTGTTTACCCTACCCTGTGCCTGTTTGGTGCATTCTCTTCCCCTCCTTATTGTTTTATTATGATTTTATTAGAATGTAAGCCTATGCGGCAGGCTCTTGCTATTTACTGTTTTACTCTGTACAGCACCATGTACATTGATGGTGCTATATAAATAAATAAATAAATAAATAATAATAATAATAATAATAATAATAATAATTAGAATGTAAGCCTATGCGGCAGGCTCTTGCTATTTACTGTTTTACTCTGTACAGCACCATGTACGTTGATGGTGCTATATAAACAAAATAATAATAATAATAATAATAATAATAATAATAATAATAATAATAATAATTAGAATGTAAGCCTATGCGGCAGGGTCTTGCTATTTACTGTTTTACTCTGTACAGCACCATGTACATTGATGGTGCTATATAAATAAATAATAATAATAATAATCTGAAAGTGGCCGAATGCCTAGCTCAGCCTCTGTCCTTTCCCTGCACGACTTTGGCAGAGGTAACCTTGGGCTGACTATTGTCAAGGCCGCTGTTCACATTCTCCCCAAATATAAGCACAGACACCTATTGGTATTTGCCGAGTCAAACCTTGGTTCTTCCAAACAGCTTTTGTGAAGAAACTAAAAGCAAACAAAGCCGCCTGTGAGGACCCCAGTGAGGCGGCTGCTGTACACATGTAGCCCCAGGCCAATGCGCAGCGGTGTGTTCTGCACAGCTGCTGTCTCCTTATCACCGTTTATACAGTTGCATGCCGGAATGTCTTTCTGGAGCCCTCAGACTCTCTGGGAAAACTCCATCCTCTGCGCTTGGAGCTCAGCTGCGCTTGGAGGTGATGGATTAAGGAGATAACTTTGTTTCTATCGACTTTGGTTTTGTTTTCTTTGCTGTCAAAACGTCCTGCCAGGATTACAGAAAAGGCCTGCTGGTGGAGCCTGGACGACGTGGACAAAGCCGGGGACAACCTTGAAATGGAGCCAGCCTCATACAGCTGGAGGGGAAGCTGTTGGCACGGTGACAAACCATCAATGCACAGGAGGACCGTGAATAGGGCAATCTCTACTTGGGGTGGGTCGAGTATCTCCACCATTAATGACTCCCTCTATATGTGGGCCCAGAAGGAGTCGCCTGGAGATGTACTAAGACTGCAGGCGATATTATATGGAGGACAACAAATGCAATAAACAGCCTGATTCATTTAGGAGATTATGAAGACAATAGGTTACCAATAGGAACCATTTGGGTAGGCCAAGAAGAATCAAGTGCCGACCCCTCTTGTTAAAGCCCCAAGACTCTTGGTCAAATTGGTAGCTGAGTTTCAGCTCTGCAAAGTGTAGTTATCCTTTGAAGCTGACCTGATCAGCTATCAAACTCTGAATGTCAGAGGGCTCCGACTTGCAGCCTTTCTCTAAGGAGAGACGGCCTCCGTATCACTCAAGCATCCCCTGCCACAGTGGCAACCCCTTCCTCTTCCAAAGATAACAGAAGTCCTAGTTCTGAGCAACCAACAGCCAGACTTACCTAGACACGAGTCCCTCTGCTCTTCGTAGCCAGCACTGCACACACATTTCCCAATGGGCACCAGCCATTCCCCCTCAGCACTGCAGTACATTTTGGGGGTGTCTCTTTCCTCCGAATGCCCCACACACTCGCCCCGCACCTCCACAAGGGACGAGGAGTCTGCTCCAGTTACCGCCTCAGAGAAAGACGCTAAGTTCCTCACCATGCCTGGGCACTTCTTGTAGTAGACGCGGATGGAGACAATGGCGATGCAGGCCCCAATGTCCTGGAAGGCCAGGTAGAAGCCTCGCTTGCTCAGCGGCCCCACACCACGCACCTCCGTGTTGAGCTTGAGCCGCCGGACCCCCAGGTCCACGTTGGTGAAGCTCTCGTCAGCTGCAATGGTGTCGATCTTCACAAACTGGCTCTCCCGGGTGGTGCTGCCCAAGTCGCGGTCGGACTGGAGGTAGTAGAGGTTAAAGGTTTCTTTGCATGTGCCCAGGACCCCTGGCATGCTGTTGCAGTCCCGCAGAGTGAAACGGATCTCTGCGTAAACCCGGTGGGCCCCATGCCGCTGCACCCAGCTAGTCCGCAGCCAGTTGTTCTGGTTAGGGGTCATGACGTTGCATACTTGGTAGGTGTGAATGGGGTTGAAAAACTCATCCATTTCATTGATGGAGTCCCACTAGGAGGAGAGAGGAGAGGGGTGGGGCTTAGAGCCTCCAAGTCGGAAAGAGGCCTCCTCTAATTGTGTTTAGTTATTTCACCACTTATAGGCTGCCTTTCAGTGTTACTTTTTCCGAAGTGGCTCAAAACACAACTTTCATAATGTATTACAAACCATAAAGCTACAATATTAAGCAGGAACACATCAAAAACATATATTAATAGCATCATCAGCAGTTAAAAACATTATCAGCACAATAAAACAGTGTTAAAAGTTTATATATATATATATATATATATATATATATATATATATATAATACAGCAAATTAGAAATAGCAGCTGTTGAATATCAAACACTAAAGCATCAGTAAAGCTGTTTCAAACAACCCCTCCCCCAAAAAACCCAGTCTTCAAAGCCCATTCAAAAGTCATTAGGGTGACCACTTCCACATTGCTAAAAGAAGAAGAGGAAATGCATCACGAAAAGAGGGCCCAAAGGGACACTGATTTGCATAATATTTGAATATTCTAACTGATTTGTATAGATGCACATTTAGAAATAGTTACTAGCATTTAAATAGAAATGCAATACATAACACTACAGATGACCCGTGTGCTTGCCTGCTCAGCCGGCTGTCCAGCTGCTAATTGTTGGTGGACAGCTTCTATTTTCCCTGCTTATGGTTTTTCATCTTTAAACCAAACTTGGAAGAACGGCCTTTCAAATAAGCCTGTCCTCTGGCCACCTTTCAGTTACAAGACTGCCATCTGTAAAGTAGGACCCAAGTTGCCCTGAAAAGCCATCGTTGTAAGGGCCAGGGATACCTGCCTTATGGAAAGGAAGTTCCTTAAGCATTGGGCCATCACTGAGAAGACCCTGTGCCTAGTGCCCACCAGTCTAATATTTGTTAATGGTTCTGCACTCCTGCTAAACCCTTTTCCCTATGAGTAAGCCCCACTGAACTCTGAGGCGACACGTGTAGCATTGCACTAAAGTGTGCACTCCTATGGACACTTACAAGTCCCATCGAACCCAATAGAACTTCTGAATAGACATGTACTGGAGTATAGATTAATCAGTTGGATTAGCTGATCAAAATGTTTTGATCGATTAAAGAGGTTTCCTGATGCACTGAGATGCGGAGAGCCAGCAGACAGAGTCTGTATGCTTTCCTACCCTAGCCCAACATGCCATGACTTGATCCTGTCTGTGGTTGCAATTCGGCTCTTCTCTCTTCCCATGTCATTGAAATAAGGTCCCCTAGCAAGATGAAAATGAGGACATCATAATTAATGCAGCAGGCAAGCGGGTTTGATTACATCTGTATTCAGGAACTTGGCTAACAGTTTAAATTAAAGTCAACACAAGACTTTAAAAAAAAGATTATAAAGGGATAAAGATGCAAATAGTAGATATGAGGAGGCTTAAGCTCGGCCCACGTGAGTGAAGGAAGAAAGAAGGGGAGAGCGGCACAGAAATCTGCCAGGAAAAACCACTTAGCAGAAGGCTGGGGGCTCCTACCAGGCTAAGCTGCTGTGCATCTGAAAGAGCTCAGGACAGAGAAGCCTGTGCCAGAGAGTGGCACATTGTAGAGGGCTGTTTGTCACCTGGCCCATTGTGGTAGCACTGGCGGGAGTTTCAGGGCAGATGAAAAGGAAGTATTTCTCCACACAGCGCATAGTTAAAGTATGGAACTCACTACCACAAGATGTAGTGATGGCCACCAATTGGGATGGCTTGAAAAGGGGGCTGGATCAATTCCTCGAGGAGAAGGCTATTAAAGGCTACTAGTCCATATGGCTATGTGCTACCTCCAGCATCAAAGGTAGTAGGCCTATATACACCAGTTGCTGGGGAACATGGGCAGGGGGCTGCTGTTGCACTTCTGTCCTACTTGTGGAGTCCTGGATGACAACTGGGTGGCCACTGTGTGAACAGAACTCTGGACTGGATAGACCCTTGGTCTAGCAAAGCTTTTCTTACGTCCTTAGACTCTCTCATGTACTGGGACCCTGGAGTTCTGCCCTGATGGTATCATTGCCAACCATAAGTTCACCCAGAAACAGGACCATTCTTGGATACTTATATTCCTATTCTCACACCCTCAGGCTCAGCATCTGTCCGAATCGCTCCCTCACACTCCCTGTTCCACACCACTCTTCTCTACCTGCTCTACGTGAAACTGACAAGAACAGTTCACTAAAGAGAGTGGTGGAGAACATGTGGCCCTCTAGATGTAGTTGGACTACAGATGTTGTTGTATTCCAATTCCAGATGTTGTTGTATTCCAATTCCCATCAGCCCTAGCCAGCATGACCACTGGCGAGGGCCGATAGGAATAGGAATCCAGCAACATCTGGAAGCCTTGTAACTGAAGGGTGGCCAGAAGACAGGCTTATTGGAAAGACTTTTCTTCCAAGGGTTCTCCTTATCTTCTTAAATTACTTACCCCATGCGAAGGGTAGGTGAGCCAGCCCCAGTCACCAATAATTGTGGAGGTGTCCAGCAAATTCACTGCAAAACATAGGAGGAAAACGTTCATTAGGCATAGTAGGGGCTGGTCAGTGTGATATTACACCAGTGCTCTGTGTTCTACTAGTTTCCACTCCATTTCTGGGACCAATTCGAAGTGCTGATATTAAACAGTTTGGGGGCATGTTAGCTGATGGATTGTCTCCTCTAGGGTGACCCTATGGAAAGGAGGACAGGGCTCCTGCATCTTTAACAGTTGCATAGAAAAGGGAATTTCAGCAGGTGTCATTTGTATGCATGCAGCACCTGGTGAAACTCCCTCTTCATCCCAACAGTTAAATCTGCAGGAGCCCTGCCCTCTTGACCAGATACATATGGTCACCCTAGTCTCCTCCCATATATACCTGCTCAGAACCTAAGACCATCTTTAGAGGCCTTCCCCCAGGTGCCCTCATCAAATTAGGCGAAGTTGGTGGCTACTTAAGGTGAGAGGCTTTTCTGTTGTGGCACCCTAGTTATGGAAGGCCCTCCCCAGAAAAGCTTGCCTGGTGGACTTTGTGGTCTTTGCAGAACTTCTTTTATTTTCTCAGGCTTTTGAGTTCTTCAGTTTGTTTTTAAAATGTGTGTTCTTGTGTTTTTAGAACTTTCCCAGCTGGTGGTTTTTACTCTGGTTTATTAATTAAAACATTTGTATCCCGCCCTCTATCACAAGGATCTCCATGCTGCGATGCAGTCTTGATGCAGCCTCCCCTAATTTGGTGCCTTCTTGATATGTTGGACAACCTCTCTCATCTTTGCCAATGGCCATGCTGATTGAGGGATTGTGGGATTTGTAATCCAGCACATCTGGAGTACACCAGGCTGAAATAACACCATGCAATTTTAAAAAGCAGAAGGACAATGAAAGCAGGAATACAGCAGGGGATTGTCTATACGGCTTGTTTACCCCGACTTAAATGTGCATATTTGCATTTTAGGACACGACGCAGCTGGCCATTCACCGTAGCGCTGGGTTTTAACGCAATAATGTGCATCTTCGCATTCGCGATTTACCACGACTTTTAGATCACGTCTGAGTTTGCACCGCATTATGGTTATGTGTCTTTGGGGGAGTTAAATCGCATTTTGACATGTGGGCGAAGCTTTGAGGCAGGTAAGGGAGAGGAGGGTGGGGGGGGTTACCGGGTCCTGCCGCTGTCGCCCCACTTACCTTTCCGGCGGAGCTCCGGATCGAGGCGAAGGATCCGCCTTCACCTCGATCCTCTTCGCCACGCTCCGCCGGCCCCCCAATCCTCTTCGCCTCCGCCTTAAGGGCAGGCGAAGCCCCCCGCTCCGCTTCTAATTCGCCGGTCCGAATAGAAGCAGAGCACATCCCTAGTGGAAAACTAAGGTTTGAGCCAAACGTATTGGTCCTATCATAATTGATAAAGATTGAATTCTTCAAGCATCCGTACTAGATGCCGCAGCTTAAACTGGGCAAAAGCACACACCTGTCACCTGGACATGCAGAAGCAAAGCTTAGCCAGGTCAAGGCTACTTTCAGTCCACAATTCTTCTCTCCACCCCCACCACCCCCGAACGGGCGTTGCTGCCCCATGCAAAAACCATGTGTTCCCATCTCCTCGTTGCCACCTTTACTTTCCAGAGGATCATCCAAGGCCTTTATATTTGTTTCACACCTCCCATGGGACTTTGTCCAGGTCTGAAGTCTGCACACTAAAGCCGAGGTAATTATGCCCTGTGGCGCACAGTTACAACATCCCTCCCCCTACACACATCCCTCTGCACTCACCATTGAAGCAGAGAGCACAATCTCCCAAGTGGAGACTGCTTGGGGGTGGGAGTGGGGCGGGGGGACGGCAGGGGGAAATCAAAGTCACCTGCTCCAAAGTTCTACATCTCCAGGGAGTCCAGCTTAAGTTAATGAGGAAGTCCGAGCAAATCTCTCTGCTCGTGCTGTGGAAACAAAGTGCCTTTGAACCCTCCCCTGAATGGTCTCTTTAATGGAGCCCAGCGCCTCTGTGTCTGTCTGTCTGTCTCTCTCTCTCTGTCTCCCCCCCCCATGTGAGTTTTTTGGGGGGTGCGGCAGCCAAGACCAGCTGCCTGCCTGTTGGGCACTTGCTCTGTCAATTGCCTATTAGGTCGTTTTCCTGGCAACTTGGTGATGATTTGGCACAACGAAAGTCACACAGCTGCTAGCCCAGCACCAGCCAGGGCTTGGGTTCATTGATAAAGCCCACGCCATAAGCAGTGGATTTGGGATTCTTGGATGTACTCTGCAGTCTCACGCCTATCTCAAGCTAAACTCTCTCTGTGATCACTGATGAGCACTTAACCTTCTATCAGATCGTGTAAGGACATACGACGGGTCCTGCTGGATCAGATCAAAGATCCATCTCATCCTGTTCTGAACAGTAGTCACCCAGACACTGGAAAGAAACCCACATGCAGCCCATGAAGGCAGCAGCCCTGCACTGAGGTTTCACACACACAGTCACACACACTGGTATCCAGAGGTACACTGCCTCTGAAACTGGAACCCGGGACCACTAGGTGGCATGATGGGCCAAATGCCATGGCCCATACTGCTGGTAAAGGTTGGGGGGGGGAATGGTGGATGCCACATTTTTGTGTGACAGTGCCCCTGTTTGTGTTTCTCATAGGGCGTTGCTAGACGTACCGGGTGTTCCGTCGTTGAGGAGCGGTGAAAGCGGCTTTTCCCGTTCAGCCGTGACGCCTCATGCTCCACACCTGCCTTCGATTTGTGGCGGAAGTTTGCGCCGGTTGTGCTGCTGCCGCCGCGAGAACGGTTGCGCAGCCACACCGGCCTGATTGCCGCGGCTTTTTTTTTCGCTCGCTGCACGGTTTGCGCACGTCCGAAAGACCGCAAACTTGCGCAGCCGTCAGCGATGCCGCCGCCGGCCCTGGCGGCGGCAGCGGCGGCAGTGCCAGTGCCAGCCGAAGTGCTGCTGGTGCTGTTGAGGGTCAACATTGATGCGCTCACTTCCTGATGGGGGTCGTGGCGGGTGTCATATGACCCGAGGTCAATCGTCTGCATGGCCACTCTGTGCCTACATCTCCCATCATGCCTCTGAGGTGTCGGCGGCGATGATCGCCTCTGTGCCCTGTGCCCCATCCCAAGGAGCCAACCCACATCTGGCCGTAGCCATGGCAGCAGCCCACAAACAGCTCTGCCCTCTGCCAGCCTGGTACCCACACTAACAGGCAGCGTACAGCACCGCCATTATGCGGCCACGGTAGCTGCCCACCGCAAGGAGTCACCAGCCACTTTTCCGGTCCTCCGTTCCTGCGCAAACTGTCACTGGGGAAATAAAAAAAAAAAGCCGCTCCGCCGCGCTGCCCCAGCTGGCGGACTGCGCGCAAATGGCGGAGGCGGCTTGACCGAAGCCGCTGACCACTCCCCCTTAGCACGCCTTTTCCTGCCCAGTGCCGACCGCAGTGACCTCACATCCTCCCACACGTACTCCGAATTACCGCGGGACAGCAGGAAAAGGCGCCCTAAAACTCACTTTTTTAAAGTCGGGAGAAAGAGGCTTCACCGCGGGATAACGGCGGATCCTCGTGAACGTCATCTGGAAGCCTCGACGTGACTGCGGAAGGTAACGCGCGCTAGAGCCTCATCTAGTAACGCCCATAGTGTCCTGGGACTAGAACTTACATCACATGGTGGGAATAAAGATGATGGCTGACCACATGTCTGGATAGGAGGGGGTGCAGTATTAGGGTGACCATATTTTGGAAACCAAAAAGGAGGACAACATGGTCGGCCCCCAAGGGGGCGTGTCCAGCACCCGAACATAGCCTTGGTCACATGTCTGATTTTACAGCATACATTTTAGACAAATCTGTTCTACATAACATCTTAATGTTAAAATCACTGAAATAAAGAACAAAGAACAAGTGAGAGATTCAATGTATCTGAAATTAACTTCACTCACTCCTACTTTTGTAGGTTTTGCTGTACAAAGTTTCATCTCTTTATCTTTAAAAATGACGATTTTAAAAATAATAATTTTAAAACCTAATTTTTTAAAAAAATCCTAAAAAAATCAATGGATGAACGGATCTGTTTCAAATTTGTTGTGGCTAAAGCTCTACCTAAATCCTTTCATGGTGCAAAGTTTCATGTCTTTATCTTAAAAAATGACGGAGTTATAAGTATTTATGTTAATTCCCATTAGAGCTGCTCTTTGGAAAAAAATCCGGATTTCCCCTTCCCCTCCTGGATTTGCCATCAAAAGCCCGGCCACATCCGGGCAAATCCAGTCATATGGTCACCCTATGCAGTATGGCATCCTGTCACAGAATCTTGGAGCTGGACCTCACTGAAGGTTCCTTCCATGTGGTTTCAAATTGCCACCAACAGCCCATGCATTTGTCTAACCCCCTTTGAAAGCCAACTAAGCCAGTGGCCACCATCCCATTTTGTGACAACAGATTCCATGTGGGGAAAGGACCACAGATTTGTGGCAGAGCACATTCTTGCCTTGCAAAAGGTCTTCAGCATCCCTCCCTAATGGTAATGCAATCTCCTCTGGAATCAGATGAGCGAACCCCTGGAAAGATGGAAGCCCTGTGATTCCTTTCCATGGCTGGGTGCACTCCCATTAACTCTGGAGCCTCTCCTCCTCAGACAAGGGTTGGGATCCGATGAGAGTTTGAAGTCTTGTCTGTGGCATCCTTCTCCTGATCCTGATTCAGTTTCGCTGGGGGAGGGGAAAAGACCTCAACCACACCCACATACCCACCTACAGCTATCCTGATCAAGATCTCTGCTTCCCTGGTGCTAACAGTAGTATGGAGACAGTGGTCCTGCCTTCAGCGGTCACTGGAAGGGAGCAAAGTTAAAGCCTCCTCCGCCTCATAATCCTGATAGAGATCACTGTTTCTCTGCTGCCAATACCAGCAGCGAAACAGGGCTCTTGCCCACAGGGGATGCTGACAGTGGCTGAGGTTAAAATCATCTCTTTCCCCGCTCCAGCCATCCTGACCCAGATTTCTATTTCCCCACTGCTATTAGGAGCAGAGAAACAGTGAGCTGGATCAGCATCACTGGAGGGAGGCAAGAGGCTTTGACTTCCCCTGCAAACCTGATCAAGATCACAGTTTCCCTGTGCAAGCAAGAGAGGAACTGCAATCTGTTAACCAGTCCAGCTGATGGCAGATCAGCCAGGCTGTGCGGAAGACGTCCGGGACGGACTCCCTGAGGCTCCGTGGGCCACGCAGGCAGCGGATGAAGGCTGCATGCAACCTGGGTTGTCTACATGTGGTGTAGACAAGCCTGAAGTGGATGGACCAATGAACTGACTTGGCATAAGGGAAAGGCTGCAGCTCACTGGTAGAGCAGGGCAGGATCTACACCACTGCTTTAAAATGGTTTATAACAGTAATGACAACTGTTGAGGCCCAGGACAAACTCCATATATCGTTTTCAAAACGTTTTCAAAGTGTCATATCCTGCTTGGTGCAGATCTGGCTTAGAGCTATGGAAGATCTTGCCAAGATGGTTGGGGGTTTGAGGTCTATCTCATTCCGTTCCATTTTAGCTAGGGTGACCAACTGTCAGGATTTCCCCGGATTTGTCCTGGGTTTTGTTCTTTCCATGGTGTCAGGGGGGATTTTCTATAATGTTCAATAATGTCCTGGAATGACACACCTTCCCCTTTAAGGCTGCCATTAGCATGGCAGGAGGGAGTGACATGCTTTCTTGAGGCACATCATTCCCCCACCCCGAGCTCCAATTGAGGTCTTAAAGGGGAAAGTGGGTCATTCGTGGACATTATAGAAAAGGCCCCCATTGGAGTGGATGGTGGTGGTGCAGAACGAAATCCTTTCCCCTCTTCCACTCCAATTGGGTTCTTTAAGGTGGCGGGGGAATAACGTACTTTCTGCAGGACTCAGAAAGCTGCTTCCCCCCCCACACACACACACACACACTAGGTGTCCTCTTTTTTGGTTTCCCAAATATGGTCACCCTAATTTTAGCATGAGCTTGTGATTTATTTATTTTTAAAAACCATAGTAAAATTCATATGCATATTTAAATACATGCATTTTAAACATATGCATTATGAGATACATGCACACAGTGACTAATACTGTTTGGAAATGTACACACTTTTCTTTGCACATTTTGCAAACATTCCCATGTTGTCAAACACGGGTGTTTTTTGTTTTGTTTTGCTTGTCTTGTTTTGCAGAATGCATCACAAGCTCAGTCATGTACAGATTTCTGACCACAAATTGCATTCAGTTCCAGGAGGTCCAGTGGGGGTTAGGCCAAAGTCGCTCTCCAGATAAGTGGTAAGTATTTCTTCTCCTAAACAAGCTCTCATTGTTAGCCTGATCTACTTCATAATATCAATTTCATCGGGGTGGGAGCAGGGGGGATAAACCTCAAGAAAATACTGCAGAGCCTGAGCTACAGCACATCAGAATTAGTTTTCTATTCTTAAATGTTGTGTCTGATTATTATTATTATTATTATTTAAAAAAATGTTTAAAAGGTGAGGGGATGCACCATTCTGGGGCTCAGAACCTTGCCAGGGAAGTAAACTCAGTAATCTGGAAACATACCTTGCAAAGTGCTCTAGTGACTTATTTATGAGAAATTTCCACTCTGCACATGTTTAAAGGATATATATTTTTCATGGTTTGCATATCACAGAGCTGGTCCCTGGCACTGAAAATGATTGCTCCGAATCTGGAGTGCACCACATGCAAACTAGCACAACATTAGTTCCTATCCTATTCATTCTCTCACTTAATTAGCAAAAATAAAAGATGCTTTCGAATGCTTTGCCTGTGACAGGGGGTGGACTAGATGACATTCAAAATACCTACCGTTCTGCCAGGGATGGGGAACTTCTAAATTTTGGCTGTAAACTGCAAGTTTTTGGCTTTTAAAAGAAGGTGAGTTTCCCTCAAATTTCAGAGGCATGTTCAGCATGGGAGGGGCAGGCCAGTGGCGGGGGCACAAAACGGGCCAGGGGCACATGTTGCCCACCCCTGTTCTATGCTGATCATACTGTTTCCCAACTGGGTACATGTAGCATGGAGTGGTAGCTTCAGTTGCAAGATAGACTCCATGTATTGGCTCCAGTGAAGAGAGAAGTCTGGGGCCATAGCTAGACCTAAGGTTTATCCCTGGATCGTCCAGGGGTCAAACCTGTTCATCTAGGTGACACACAAGGGATCCAGTGCTCAGGCAGGGGCGAACCCTGGATGATCCCAGGATAAACCTTAGGTGTAGCTGTGGCCTGGGACTTCCCAGCATTTTGGAGCTTGAATGGACATTGCAAACCCACAGCATGTTCATCACATTAAACTCAAAGTTTTGTGTTCATTGGATGTCCCTTTGTTTGTCCTTAGTCTGCTGCCAATCGATTTTACTCGGAGACTGAGGCCGCCCATATTGAATTCCAGTTGAGCCAATTGCAGTTGTAGGATCCACTCAAGCATTCTTTTCTTCCAATGGAGATGCAGAACAGAATTGCTCCACTTTTGTCCCACCCGGTGTTTCAGGAACCCTCTGGAGATGGGTGGCCCATACCTTCAAGGGTAGGCAGCCTGGTTCCCTCCAGATATTTTGCATTGCAAGTCCCAAATCCTTTGTCATTTGTCATGCTGGCTGGGGCTTATGGGAGCTGCAGTCCAAAATCTCTGGAGGGCACCAGGTTACCCTCCTCTGCATATTTTCCATATTTAGCCTGTCCTCTCTGAATAACATTCTGGCATGGTGGGCCTTCAGCCTGTGTGGTGAAACAATTACAATGGGCCTGTTCAGACAACACACTAAGCCATGGTTAGGCCGCTAACCCTTTTGCAGCAAATGGTTACTGAGCATGGTTAAACCATGGCTATGTAGCCACCATGGTTAGGAATGGTCCACACAACATGTTAGGTCATGGTTCACATGACACACAAAATGCTTAACCGCCATGGCTTAGTGTGTCGTCTGTACAGGGTCAGTGACAGACTAGGGCTACGCAGACTTGGGTTCAACTACCCACTCAGCCATAAACTAATTCACTGAATGAGGTTGGGCTAATCACTACCTTTCAAATTAACCTACCCTACCAGGGGTGGGGGCGTTCAGGATGAAAGCAAAAGAAGAACCATGTCGGTTGCCCTGAGCTCCTTGGAGGAAAGGCAGGATATAACTGTACCTTGGAAAATGCAAACATGATAATTGCAAGGTATTTGGCCTCTTTGGTCTAAAAAATATTCTGGCATCGCTTTGGCAGGGCCTCCTGCTTAGAAGGTTGCATCCTTCAGGGCCTGACGTACTCCTCATACCTTGCAGGGGGAAGGCTCCCTTGGATCCCTGCCCATTACACAGCTAATAATCCCGTATTTAGCTTCCTTTCTAGGGCACTAACATGGATGGTTTTCTGCTCTCGATCCTTGGCGTTTCCCGGTCTTGCATTTTCTCTGCACCGCTTTGACCCCCAAAGACACAATTGTTATTCAGCTGTTCAGGGGTACGCAGATGTCCAGAGTCTTGCATTTGTCACATCAGGGGATTAAAATGCCTGAACTGTTTGTTGTCAGGATCTTGCATTTTCCGCCGCAACAAACTACAATATTTATGTCATGGCAAAAATGCAATTTTTCTCCATCAGCTTACATAATTCTGGCCCTTGCAAGTGCTGGATGGAATATGATTGCAGGCGTCTTACTGCTTACTGCTTACTGCTCACAATGCCACTAGACATTAGGGACTCCGTTTTATGCCCTACACGTCAGAGTCTCCCGTGCTTTCTATTTGCGTTGGAAGGCAAGCCCCCACCCCTTGGCACCAGCCACTGCTGCTGCTGCTGCTGCTGCAGGGGTGTCTGTGAATTGGAAAAGGACCATGCTGGGACAGGGGTCCTGCCCTGCTATTTACATGTCGTTGGTCTTTTTTATTGCAGTTGCACAATTGCAAATTTCAGGAATAACGCCATATCTGGTTTGGCCCCGAGTTATAAAGAAATGAATGCAGAACAGGAGAGTAAGGAGTCTCACTTTGTTCAGGGTCTCACTTTGTTCAGACAAACAATTGCTAAGGTCTTGCTGCAAGAGGAAGGGGCAGCATTGTCACACTTCGGCTTCAAGGAACTAAATGGGCATTTCTGCACCTGATGGATAACGATAGATATGTGTACATGTTCAGGATTAATAATTTATTTATTTATTAAATTTATATTCCGCCCCATAGCCAAAGCTCTCTGGGCAGTTTACAAAAGTTAAAAACAGTGAACATTAAAAAGTATTTAAAAACATCAGAAATATAAAAACAACAGTATAAAACAACAGTATCCATTTAAACAACACACACACACACAGAGAGACTGCAATCTTGTAGACACTTATCTAGGAATAAATCCCACTAAATTCGATGCAACTTACTTCTGAGTAGACATATATAGGATTGCACTGTACTCTCAGCTGGGAGAATGGTGGAGACAAAGAGCTTCACCACACAGGCTTTTTATCCTGCAACTTACTGGGGCTTCTCCTTCCAGAACATTGCGGGATTTAATTGGGTCTTTACACAGCCACTTTTTCTTTTACTGCATAACTCTTCTTGCTATTTACATTGCTGGGTAGAGCCTGGCGGGATGTTATGAGATGTCAGCAGCAGCATTCTACGGCCACTATCCACCCTCTGAAGGAGCCTGTTCCCCCTCTTGGCATGAATTTTCCCTTTCAAATATACCCTTTTCACTACCACTGTTTCCAATCCCTTCTTCAGCAACTTTGCAATACCCATCCACAATACACTCACAATTTCAGAAGTCTGCTGCCCTCCTTCATAGACAAGTCAATATTGTCCTTGTAATAGCAAGCAATAACACTGTTCTCATTTGAGTATACGCTGGGCGAGGGGATTGTGTGAAAAGAGGTTGCAACATTGCGGGTGTTTGGAGCAGCAGCAGGCTCTGCCATGCTGTACTAATGAAATGGCGGCATACTGCACTTTCGAAGTTCGCAGTGTTGTTGTTATTATTATTATTTATTACATTTATATCCCACCTTTTTTCCTTAAAGGAACCCAAGGTAGCATACATAATCCTCCTCCTCCTCTCCTTATTATTATTATTATTATTATTATTATTATTATTATTTATTTATTTATTTATATAGCACCATCAATGTACATGGTGCTGTACAGAGTAAAACAGTAAATAGCAAGACCCAGCCGCATAGGCTTACATTCTAATAAAATCATAATAAAACAATAAGGAGGGGAAGAGAATGCACCAAACAGGCACAGGGTAGAGTAAAACTAGCAGTATAAAAGTCAGAACAAAATCAAGTTTTAAAAGCTTTAGGAAAAAGAAAAGTTTTTAGCTGAGCTTTAAAAGCTGCGGTTGAACTTGTAGTTCTCAAATGTTCTGGAAGAGCGTTCCAGGCGTAAGGGACAGCCGAAGAAAATGGACGAAGCCGAGCAAGGGAAGTGGAGACCCTTGGGCAGGTGAGAAACATGGCATCAGAGGAGCGAAGAGCACGAGCGGGGCAATAGTGTGAGATGAGAGAGGAAAGATAGGAAGGAGCTAGACAGTGAAAAGCTTTGTAGGTCAACAGGAGAAGTTTATATGGATTCTGAAGTGAATTGGAAGCCCATTATGGAGGAGGCAAATTATCAGACGTTGGGAAGAATGTCCGTCATCCCTGCTTGTTTTGGTATTCATCTGAATGATTAGAGCTTCCAAAAAATCCCCAGGGAGCACCTCAAATGCTTCCTGCTGAAAACAATTCATATGATTTTCAGGATGACAGCTAGGATTAGAAATGTGTGAGAAACATGTTTTTTTGTTAAGCCCAATATGAACTGACCTGTTCCACATCTCTTGGACTAATGTGAAGATCACTACACCAGATCAGCAACTTTCATACAACCCAAATGTTCTGGCTCAGTTCTTGCTCAATATATATGTAAGAATCCATAGTTTGAGCGAAAACACATTTAAAACATTCTTTAAATATGATTGTGTGAGCGAGCGCAGGTTTTTAATTCACAGATTAATGTGGAAATGGGACAGAGCTGACATGCAAAAAGTGGCATAGACTTCAATATGCCCATCTCAAGCTGGGATTTACCATGCACATTTTAGCGTCTGCCACACCTTAAAATAGCTTAGAAGCCCGGCAGTGCAGATGATTTGAGAGGTCCAAGGACGTGAACTACATTTCAGGTGTAGAGAGACCTGTCTGGTTCCCCAGACCCAGAAACCAAGAATGAATCGTCGACACGGCTCACGTTGCGCCATTCCAAAGGTACAAAAGAAATCTGCCTCTTCAGCAGATATCAGCAGTTTGGTGGCTCTTCTTTTTCTCGCATCGACAGCCTGAAAATTAATCTTAAGTGTCAGCATCTTTGTGTGAGCTTCTTTAAGTGGTCTGCTGAGCAGTGAGAGGTGCAGTGTCACTTTACAGCATTTTCGGAGTGTTCTTTTGAGTACTCTGAAAAATACACAGTTAAAATCATCCTTTGTTTTGGGATGATTTATTTATTTATTTATTTATTTATTTATTTATTTATTTATTTATTACATTTCTATACCGCCCAATAGCCGGAGCTCTCTGGGCGGTTCACAAAAGTTAGCAGCTGACAGAACTTTCCATCCTTACAGGTGGCCTAGAAATAATTTAAGATAAGATAGATAGATGATAGAGTCAGATGTTTATTGATTCATGGAAATTTGGGGTATGACAGTTCAGACACTGGTCTTGCGTTGAATTCCGCCGATTCTTTGACACTCCGTGCTTCTAGTAAGATTTTTGTAGTTGTTTCACTGACTCTTCAAGGAAGTATCAAACTCAAGACCAACTTTGTGATAGGACCATTATGTCCTTGGTAATCTTAAACTCTCAGCCACATGGCAAATATTAACACAGGCTGGCTGGCTGACAGTTCTGCCTCACATAATAGCGGTGAAGTAGGGCTGTTCTATGCAGATGTTAGGGGCTCTTTCCGAAATTCTCATCTGAGAGTCTCCATAGATTTTAAGAATCCATTCCTTATTTCTGAATTTCATATTGACCACGCTGGCAGCATGCACAGTTAGCTGCAGCATAGACTTCCTCCTGATTTGTGACCCCAGCCCTCACCCCCACCCCATCCCAGTACATTATGCATGTGTGCGCACACGTTGCTGAAACTCAGCCGACAAGTACACCTGGGCTTAACTGCAAACTTTCAGCCTGAAATCTAGGGCTGGAGAAAGGAGGAAGCAGAAAGCACCCCAAAGTTGCTGCTTTGGGGTTCACCTTCTGTGGCCCACCAGTGGCATTCGCACCACTCTCAGTGGATGGTAGCACCCATTATTAGCAGAAGTCCACTGAGAGGAGGCGTGAGCAACTTCAAGTGGTCTGGGGGACGCTTTCCCCCCGTGCCCACCCCCACTCCCATGGGCTGCACTACTGCCACCCCCACTGATGATTTTGGTGGCCTGGCAGGGGTAGCAAAAAAAGAAAATGGACAGTTGGCTGTGGAGATTCAGTGCCCCAAATTATTATTATTATTATTATTATTATTATTATTATTATTATTATTATTTATATAGCACCATCAATGTACATGGTGCTGTACAGATTACACAGTAAATAGCAAGACCCTGCCGCATAGGCTTACAATCTAATAAAGTTGTAGTAAACAATAAGGAGGGAAAGAGAATGCAAACAGGCACAGGGAAGTGTAAACAGGCACCGGGTAGGGTGAAGCTAAACAGTATAGAGTCAGAACAAACTCAATATTTAAAAGCTATAGGGAACAGAAAAGTTTTTAGCTGAGTTTTAAAAGCTGTGATTGAGTTTGTTGTTCTCAAGTGTTCTGGAAGAGCGTTCCAGGTGTAAGGGGGTAAGGGGCAGCAGAAGAAAAAGGACGGAGCCTTAGAAAGGCCAAATTTAGTTTGAAAACAAGACTCCAAAGCAATTTGCTTCAAAAATAAAATAAAAATCAGATGTAAACCACCTATTTCCTCCCCATTTTTGTCATTGTTGTTGCTATTCAGCCAAATATAGTGGTGCCATGGCAGGAACGATGGGGGCCACATAGAAGGACCCGAGGCTGCATGTTGACCACCCCTGCCTCAGAACAAAAATGGTGAACCTTCTTTCTGTTGAGAACTGCATTCCCTTGGGGCTAATCGGTCACGGGCTGCATGCTGGTGGCGAGCAGAGTCAAAGCTGGCAGGGGGCTAAGAGGGGGCAGCATTTGCAACAATGCAGGAGTGTGTGGTTCTGTGTGTGTGTGTGTGTGTGTGTGTGTGTGTGTGTGTGTGTGTGTGTGTTTGTGACCCAATTCTTACCCCTTGTTCTCTCTCTCTCTCTCCCCCCCCCCCCCCGGTCTTTGCCATCCCATTTTTGCCACACACAAAAAGGCCAAAACTTACAGGTTCAACACTGCTGCCTTAAAACAAAGCCTTCTAAGATTAAACCAAAAAAATGAAAAAGAACGTAGCAATACAGTGTGAGAGCATTTGGGGAGAAGCCTCCAAGCCACCGAGCAGCCACCCGCACCATCCCACCACGTGTCCCACCTTTGTCATCTGTGACTGCAGTGGTGAAATGGGGGAGGCGAGCATTGCTTTTCAGACTTACGTAAAAGGAGCCTTGATGTGATTATGCCCACATCGGCACGAGGATTCTTTTTGTGGCATGTCTTCCCTAAGTTCATGACTGCATATGAGCATCAGGCGGGGGGGGGGGGGAATCATGTGTGGGGTCACATCACATCGAGGCAGCCTTTTGGCATGGTTTTATCGAAGCACAGTTGTTCGCTTTTAATAGTTATACAGAGAGAAAGAGGCACAAATGAATGGGAGGAAGTGAATTCTGTAGCAAACAATATTGACACTGCAGAGCTGAAGGGGAACACACCATCACCCAGAAGTCCAAGGCGCCCTGAGAGGCTGCACCATCAGCCAACCTTGCCCCATCCACCTGCCAGAGAAGGAGCTGTGGAAAGGAAGCACCCCCTGGCCCCACCAACTAGCTAAAGAACAAAGTTCAGCAGGTCTAGATTTCTGCTAGTGCTGTTTATTGGTATGGATATTCACTGATAAATGTTGGGACACATTACTCATTCCATTTAGAAACATAGAATAGTAGAGTTGGAAGGGGCCTACAAGGCCATCGAGTCCAACCTCCTGCTCAATGCAGGAATCCACCATTATTATTATTATTATTATTATTATTATTATTATTATTATTATTATTATTATTTATTTATATAGCACCATCAGTGTACATGGTGCTGTACAGAGTAAAGCAGTAAATAGCAGGACCCTGCCGCATAGGCTTACAATCTAATAAAATCAAAGTAAAACAATAAGGAGGGGAAGAGAATGCAAACAGGTACAGGGTAGGGTAAGCAGGCACAGGGTAGGGTAAAACTAACAGTAGAAAGTAAAAGTAGAAGTCTGCACAACATCAAGTTTTAAAAGCTTTAGGAAAAAGAAAAGTTTTTAGTTGAGCTTTAAAAGCTGCGGTTGAACTTGTAGTTCTCAAATGTTCTGGAAGAGCGTTCCAGGCGTAAGGGGCAGCAGAAGAGAATGGACGAAGCCGAGCAAGGGAAGTAGAGGCCCTTGGGCAGGCGAGAAACATGGCATCAGAGGAGCGAAGAGCACAAGCGGGGCAATAGTGTGAGATGAGAGAGGAGAGATAGGAAGGAGCTAGACCGTGAAAAGCTTTGAAGGTCAGTAGGAGAAGTTTATATTGGACTCTGAAGTGAATTGGAAGCCAATGAAGAGATTTCAGAAGCGGAGTAACATGGTCGGAGCGGCGAGCCAAGAAGATGATCTTTGCGGCAGAGTGGTGAACAGAAACCAACGGACTGATGTGAGAAGAAGGAAGGCCAGAGAGAAGAAGGTTGCAGTAGTCCAACCGTGAAAAACCCTAGAGAATACCTGACAGATGGTTGTCTAGCTGCCTCTTGAAGGCCTCTAGTGTGGGAGATCCCACAACCTCCCTAGGTAACTGGTTCCATTGTTGTACTGCTCTAACAGTCAGGAAGTTTTTCCTGATGTCTAGCCAAAATCTGGCTTCCTGTAACTTGAGCCCATTAGTTCATGTCCTGCATTCTGAGATGATCAATGGCCCTCCTCTATGTGATAACCTTTCAAGTATATGAAGAATGCTCTCATGCCTCCCCTCATTCTTCTCTTCTCCAGGCTAAACATGCCCAGTTCCTTCAGTCTCTCCTCATAGGGCTTTGTTTCCAGACCCCTGATCATCCTCATTGTCCTCCTCTGCTCCAGCTTGTCTCCATCCTTCTTGAAGTGTGGTGCCCAGAACTGGACACAATACTCCAGATAAGGCCTAACCAGTACGGAATAGAGGGGAACCAGTACTTCATGTGATTTGGAAGCTATACTTCTATTAATGCATTCCAAAATAGCATGTGCTTTTTTTCGCAGCCACATCACACTGTTGGCTTATATTCAGCTTGTGATCTACCACAGCTGACCAGATACAAAAGAAGGCAGGGCTCCTGCAGCTTTCACTGTTGTGATGAAGAGGGAATTTCACCAGGTGCTGCATGCATACAAATGGCACCTGCTGAAATTCCCTTTTCTATGCAACTGTTAAAGATACAGGAGCCCAGTCCTCCTTTCCATATGGTCACACTAGTCAATCTGGCCCAGAACTGTGTGGGTTTGTCATTTTTGAATGTGCATGCAGCATTCAATCAAAAGGTAGGGTCAAAATGTTCTAAATAAATGAAGTAACTATGCTTGCTCAGATAAAAGGTTCGTCTTAGAAATTCTCATGCTTAAACCAGAATTCAGACAGCAGAGCAAACCACACGAGAATGAAGGAAGAAAATGGAGGAAACTGACGTATCCCAGGCTCCCTGCATTATCTGCAAAGAACACACCCAGCATCCCTCTATGACTTGTGCCAATGATTCAGGATGCGATCATCATGCCCAACAGGAAAAGAAGCTCAATTGATCAAGTTTATACTAATACTGAGGACCATCAAGTAGGGTTTTTTATTTATTTCTTGCCATCATTCAACAAATATAGAAAATCTCTCTCTCTCTCTCTCTCTCTCTCTCTCTCTCTCTCTCTCTCTCTCTGTGGGACGGCCAAATGGTTAAATGCTTTCAGCTGAGGGAACACCTAGCTTTGAACCAAATACCCAATTAAAATGAATTTTACATTGTATCAATAGAAGCCACAGTCTGAAGATATTAAGCCACAAAACCAGCAGCATCCAGCTTAATAGTACTGGTAATTCACACATTGGAAAATCATTTTAAAAAGCATCACTGGCCTACATCGCTTATAAGGCTACCATCTGTACATTTTCAGGGAGGGGGGGCAGTTACAGCTAATGAAAAATTAACACAGAGAGGGGGAAGCCTACAGATCAATCAGTTCTTGTGTTTGTCCAATGTTAGAAAATGAATCCACGCAAAATCTGTGTATCTGCAGTCCTCCTGCAGTGCTAACTCTGACCATGGAAGAATAATCTCAAAGAGTTCTGGGTCATGGGGCAACAGACCTATGAAACAGGCTCAGAAATGGGGGGTGGGGTTGCAGTTAGATTTATGTGCCTGGTTTGGATAATCTAGAAGCCTTCTGTGGCCTTTCCATTAGAAGTTAGGCAGCCCCATCCCTTGATAGCACTGAAGAAGATGCGGAGGCCTGAGCATGTAGCTCATGCCACTCATCCTCAGTGTTGCTTCCTGAGCATAGGCCAGATGTGGGCCTGCTTTATATAGGGTGACCCTATGAAAAGGAGGACAGGGCTCCTGTATCTTTAACAGTTGTATTGAAAAGGGAATTTCAGCAAGTGTCATTTGCATATACGGGGAACCTGGTGAAATTCTCTCTTCATCACCACAGTTAAAGCTGCCCTCTTTTAAATCTGGTCACTCAAGTATAGCTCCTGCAGCTTTAACTGTGGTAATGAAGAGGGAATTTCACCAGGTTCCCCGTATATACAAATGACAGCTGCTGAAATTCCCTTTTCTGTGCAACTGTTAAAGATACAGGAGCCCTGTCCTCCTTTCCATAGGGTCACTCTACTTTATGTGCAGAAGGCAGCACAGCCAGTGTCGGCACTTGGCTTCCTCAGCACCCCAGCAAGGCTCACCACTAAAATGGTGGCCATTTTAGTCACACCCCCCCCAGCGCCTCAGAGCAACGCTGCCCTGGAAGCGTTGTGTGTCATCAAAATGGGAAGTAGCTTGCTGCTTGCCGCGGTGGCTGCCAGCCACAGCACATGACCTAGCCGTGTGGCCCACAGAGGGTAGATGCTCCTTGGTGATAGTGTGGACTATGCCACATCACGCCGCAACTGGGCAATGCCATTTGATGCTGCTCTGTGTCAAAAGGATCTCTGTAAACAACAAGAATCATACTCGGAAGAAAAATGTGAGTCCTGGATCAAGGGGTGTTTGTTTCTCCCCCCAGCCCTGTGACTTTCCCTGGCACACATTACTCAGAAATTGCATATTGCCTGGATTCTGGTCCCAACATTTCACTTTGAGAAAGAAAGAGAGGAAGTCTCTAGTTCCAGAGCCGCTAACAGAGATGTGCAGACCACATTCTGTCCAATCGTTCAGTATGAAACAAATTTGTTCCACCTCCCAATGTCCTAGCCAATGAGTGGGAAGGAATCAAAGTTATGATTGAAGTGTAACTGACCCATTGTCAGTACCAGGCCATGGGCAACCAATTATGGGGTGAGAACCAGGAACCAGAAGCCAAGAACCATCAGCTAAGCAGCCGCTTTTGCTAGCTTTCAAAGACAGGGCATGACCTGGGAGCATTTGGACTCCTTCCAGTCAAGGGAACCAAAGACCATTAAGGATGAGCAAAGTCACTCAAAGCCCAGGCAGACCTAAGTAAGGGTGGACTAATCAGCCCATTTCTGGTCCGTGTCACTTTCTGTACCATTCAACATTAAAAAAATAAAATCTGCATGAAAATTCACGTTGAAACTTTATTTTAATATGTTAATTTCTAAATATCTCTCCTCTCAAAATATGTATTCCTTAATGTGCTTTGTGTTTTTTATGCGGAGAACAGTATTGGAACATTTGGGCAGTGTGAAAGACAGTGGATGGCTGAATTCTGATCTTTAGATTTGTCTGGGAGGTGCAGATCAGTTCTGTTCATAGCAGAATTGGAAAAGATCAAATTCCTCAATTAACTGGTGATCTGGATGCTGTGGCAGGTTACACACGAAACAAATGAATGAACCGCAAAACCAAAGCATCTTCTCTTCCCTTACAAAGTGTAACTTGGCCTAGAAGGAAATGCAATGTCCCCATAGCCGGTAGACATAGGATGCAAAGCATATTTTTAGGATCCTAAAAGCATATTTTTAAGTCTCATCTTAAGCGCACACTTGTTGACCTGGCCTCATTCAGCTTGTCAATAAAATCTTTAACATGGGAAGAACAAAACCTCTCTCTCTCTCTCTCTCTCTCTCTCTCTCTCTCTCTCTCTCTCTCTCTGCCCTACTCTTTCTCCTTTCCCTCCTCCCCCCACCCTCAAACTGCAAGGCAGGAGTTTCCACCAGCCAGCTTCCCCCATCCCCACATCAGTCACTCCATTTACCAAAAACAAAAGGGTAAATGCACATCGAGGAACCTGCAGAGAAAATAGTTTCAAATGGCTGCAATAATTCTTGCATTATTTTTTTTAGGGTTTACTTTGAATAATGAGACATTCCAACTGAAGAAAAGTTTGCTAGTGCCAGGATAAGACACTTTGCTGAATCCAGGAGTTCCCTTCCGAAAAATTCAGAGTGCACAAACTAAAATGCCATAGGCAGGACTCAGAAGGGGGACTCTATGCATGTCCAGCTGTATGTATGTAGATAGACGTCTCCATGCAACCAGGAGCCCCGACCACACAGAGTTATTGATGATATGGATAAGTCAACACACATTAGGGACGTATAAGAAATTAGATCAGGATTTACCCCAGTCTTCCAGGCCCCATCTTGACAGCCTCAGGTCTGCACCCTAGAATCATAGAATAGTAGAGTTGGAAGGGGCCTCTAAGGCCATCGAGTCCAACCCCCCTGCTCAATGCAGGAATCCACCCTAAAGCATACCCTGAGACCCCAGGCTCCCGAAATGGTGCTCCTTCCCAGCATCTGGATGGAGCTCGAAATTGCCACTGGTAAAACCAAGGAGAGGGGAGGAATGGGGCAGCCGGCTCGCCTCCTTCTGAGCTCACTCTGGCTGCCCTGTTCCTCTCCGCGCCCCGGAGCTTGTCCAGGCAGTGCCAGCTGGCTCCTAGCTGCCCCCTCCTCTCCTCCCACCCCCACCCGTTGTTTTTTTTTAACAAATTATTTATTTACAGTGTGGAGCCTGGATCTCCCTGTCTGCCCCCTTCCAACACCCCCTTTAAGTTTTATTTTATTTTTCTTTAAAAAAAGGCTCTGCAGAGGCACGGAGCCTGGCTCCAAGCTAAAAAAAAGTAGGGGTACATCCCCGTTCTTTTTAGCACAGAGCTTTGGGGCTTTGCCCCTCAATCCCTTTGGGGTGGCGGCTGCGTCATGTAGATCACCTGCCGCCTCTCTGAACCAGTAGGGTGAGGATGGCTACTCCGAAGGAGGCTCCAAGGCTCTGGACCCCCCTTCATGTGTCCTGCATCCTTGGCTGCCTGGGCCATCCGGAGAGCAGCTGCCCTGGATCCAACTTACTTATGCCCAATCTGGGGGGAAATGTCCCTTAATAATAGGGTAATTAAGCTTTAACAACTCTGTTCACCCAGCGTAAGAACTTTAGGAAGGCAATGAATCTGTTAGCGATACGGTTCTTTTGCTTGTATTTCAAATCGTTTGTTGTAGTATATTCATTGGATTTTTTTTTCTTTAAATAGCTTCTTTTAATAGCTTCTTTCAATTAAGGAATGCATTCTTCTGCCAGGGTAATGTTCATCTAACCATAACCTACAGATGTAGCGCTAAAGAGGATTTGCGGGGGGGGGGGGGACCTTACAGACAAGCAGTGTTGCTGTGGACTATCAGCTTTTGTCCACCATCACATAATTCACCAACGCTGTGTGTAAGTCAAAGGAAGACTAAAGCTGGCCACTGCTAAGATGCCGCAAGACCTTGAGCTCCATCAGACAGGGCGGGAGATCACGCTTGCCTACTGCCGCTTCTCTGCCCCTGCGTTTGTTGTTCGATACTTCCTCTTTCTCTCGGGGAGAGGAAAGAGGAAGTAAAAAAAAAGTGCATGTGGCCCGTTCAGGGGCCATCTTTATCGTGCCACTTCTCCTACACACAGCAGGCGATGGCGGCAACTTCCATCTTTACAAATAAGTCAGACTTCTTGGTGTGTGTTTTTAATTGTGTGACGGCTAGAAGGGGCGGGAGGCAGACGACGACGTGAGAGGGACCCGCGGAAATCCGTAAGCGCCCAGCAACGAGTGTGCAATAACACACTCATCTGATGATGCCCTCTGTTGGATTTGTTGCAATAGCTTAGCTTGGAACAAGCAGGTCATGAGTGTAACAGCACCCTTACCAGCTTCTGGTACTGAGAGGCATGCTGGCTCTGATAGGGAAGGGAACATAACCATCATGACTAGTGGCCATTCGTTTCCTTGTCCTCCATGAGAGTAGGGAAGGGGAGAATCAGGTGTCAGCAGAAGGGCAAGTGAACTCTCTCTCCGCCTCCCCTGTCTTTCTTTGAAATCATTTAATCTCTTATGAAGACACAAAATGCTGAGAATACCTGAGTGAGAAGGAGAGGTAAAAGAGCAAAGAGTGCCCATCATAAATGTTGCACTCTCTTTCTGAAAGCTGGTGGCAAGTTTCAGAATTACTTGCAAGCATCCAACTGCCCAGAAAGTCTGGTCATATTGGGCAAACCAGCTGAACGGAGGGGGCGGAGGGGGGGCAGTGATCCAAGAGCCTAAAATCAAGCTAGAAACAGCTTCTCAGTGTCCAAAGGTACCTGAACTCTTGGGAGTCCTAAGCAAAGCTAAAGGCTGAGCCTCTGAACAAAGGTGGACTTTGAAACAGAGGCTGCGTAGTTGCAGATATTCACACAATCAGCCCCCTCTTCAGCAGAAACGAACATGGGTCAACTTTATGAAGAGGATTTGTGCATACCCCATTAATCTTCTCAAGCTAAGCCGTCCAATGTCAGTCTAGTTTGTGACTCCCCCATCTTGGCTCAATGCACCTTTTGAAGACTCCACAGGATGTATGGAGCGATGGAAGCATTTAGTGAAGCATTTCCAAGACCAATGTAATGTGCACACTTCCACTAACTAAACCTCTAATGGCAAAAAGACCAGGAATTTTTTTTTTAAACAACCCTGAAGCTGGTGGCCAGGACCATTTCAGCTGGCTCCGATGATCCATGCTAGAGAGTTAATATCGGCCCTTCACACACATCGCTGCAGGATCAAACCATACAATTGCTTGGTGTGAACTGTCCAGGGAGCTTTGGCTATTGTGCGGTATAGCAATGAAATAAACAAACCTGGCTACACAGTCACTGTTACCTGGCATGATCATGGGGCCAATATTAAGATATCTGGGCATGATGCATACTGGACAGCCTTCCATGGTACGACCGAGCTGCGGAGATAAGCACACCACGATCTTGATGGAAGAAACTGGACAACTGGTTCATCCACCATGCCACCGGTGGAAGAGAATGACATGCATGCTGGGGGAGGTAAAGGTGTCTGAAAAGGGTTTCTTTTTTTTTAATGCAGTGCACGTCAAACAGTGGAGGAAGACATGAAAGAGGCAGCCACCAGAGAATCAAAAAAGCAGCAATGGCGTTGTCAGAATGGAAAGTCCCCATCCACTTCCTCCACCCGCCCCCCGATCCAGCCTCCCTCCCTCTATAATGTGACATTAGGAACTCACTGCTGCCCATACTAAGCCTCCCCATCTCTGTAATCCCAGGGCATAATCCCGGACCCAAAGACAAAGTGACCTTCTGTGGCCCATTCTTCAAACCCACCCAACCCCCGGCAGTAAAATAAGCTGTTCTGCAAATCAAGGTTACAAAAGCAGAGGCTGAGTAGCCATCCGCCAGTATCAAAACGACATGATCAGCTTGGTCAGCTCAGAGTTAGATGGGCCCAGAAACTGGAGGGAGAATATCACTCCATAGCACTGTGCCAAGCCAAATGTCCAGGGTGATGGGCCACTTCTGCAGCTGGCCCCAGGCCCTATTGAACCCCCTGCCAAAGGACAGACTGTGACCACCATGGCCATCTTCAGGGGTCTCTCAGCCGCCAGGACAGGTGTGGGCAACATCCAGGAATCAGGGCTGCATTTTCTGCCCTGGGCACTACCTGCACCCCTGCCCTGTGCCACTGCTGAATTTGCCACCGGAATTTAGTGGTGCGGCAGTGGTAGCCAACCCCCAACCCCCAAAAAAGACCCCAGCATTATTCTTGGAAACGAGGTGCATGGGGAGGGCATATCTCATGTGGAGGCCAATGACGTTCAAACACAATTGATGATTTTTTATTTATTTTTGCTGTCACTGCCACACTGCTAGAATTGGTAGGGGCTGCAAAAACGGCCGGAGCGGCTGCACGCTGCACTAGGAGAAGGAGGTGCAAAGACTGGGCTATTTGCCACCTATGTCTAAGAGGCAGGGAAACCCAGTTGCACTTTGGACTGTCAAGAAGTAGCCTGGGCTGTGAAGGGGGACACGCATCAGAGTAGTAGCATCCCTGGGTCCTTCATAAGCCTACAGTATGAGTGAGAACATACCGTATTTCTTCGATTCTAAGACACACTTTTCCCCCATATAAACATCTCTAAAAACGGGGTACGTCTTAGAATCGCGGATGCGTTTATTATTTCTTAGAATCAGAGCTTTTTTTCCTGTTGGTGGTACTGAAATTAGTGTGCGTCTTAGAATCGAAGAAATACAGTAAGAAGAGCTCTGGTGGGCCAGACCAAGGATTCCTCTAGTCCAGTCTCCTCCCTCCTGCAGGATGCCTCTGGGATGATCCATTGGCCATCTCTCAACGTTTATCCCCCTGCAACTGGTATCCTGCATCTGTACATGGAGGTTCCGTTAGCCATCAGGGTTGATAGAATTATCCTGCATGGTTTTGTCCAATCCATTTGCAAAAGAGTGAACAGGCTTGTAGTGGTGAGTGTGGCAGGCAAGGACTGGGGGGACCCAGGTTCAAATCCCCCATTCACTGGGAGACCTCAGGCCAGCCACTACCTCCAGCCCGACCTACCTCCTAGGGTTGTTATGAGGTGGGGAAAACCGCAAACACCACCCTGAGAGATAAGATGGGATAGAAATGATAGAAATAGGCTATGAAATGTAGAAGAATTAGGACAAATGGGGCTGGAGATCCTTGATGGGCACCAAGAATGGGCAGCTTGGGTGGCAGACAGCCAGACACCCTGCAGGTGAACAGGTGCGGAGGTTTTGCTGTAATTGCTGGAGCTGAATGAGTAGAATATCTCAAGTTAGAAGCAACGGACCCTTCAGGCTGTGAGGGGGGTGGGATGTACAATATGCCAACCAGTTGTCTGTAATATGCCTGCTATTAAATTTGACACCACACATGATGGCCATGGATGCCCACCGAAGATGGCTAAAGGAAGACCAGAGAGGTCAGCAGGGGCATGACTGCATGTCAGAGCGAGGGCAACACCAAAGCCTGGAGAAGACGCCTGAGCAGAGATGGGTGCTCAGATGCAGGAGCTGGGGCTTCCAGCTGGTGTGGTAGCTGTAGGAGATGCTGGTGGTGTTCCCAGTATCAAAGGGATGGGCAGAAACGGACGAGTAATAGAAGCAATGATGCCAGCACAGGCTGGCACTAGAGGCCCAGGTCACCCTGCCGTGACCCCAACAGCCAGACCACTGCAAGGACACTCAAGTTAGGATCTAGGTCACAAAGATGGGACAGTCTTATCACAGGTGGCAGATGACCGGGCTGCCCTTCTGCTTCCCATCCTTGGAAGTTTCTATACAACACGCTCCATCTCTTAGGACGCCTGGTGGAACCCGGTCTCCCCCAGAGCCCACAAACGCCAAGAGCATCTTGCTCGCCCACCCCCAGTCACTGCCACCTCTCCTCCCCTGGCACCCAGCGGAGAGGAGATGCCGGGCATTCATCCCCTTCCTTACCGATGGAGCGAGAGTGCCCGGGGTCCTGATGCTCCCCTGAGCCAAGCTCATTGACACCGTCCCAAAACCTCAGCAGCATCCAACTCCAGCTTGCCAGGCAAGAAGGAAGTTCAGTGGGAGAGAGAAACCGAGCCCCCTTGCTGGTGCCCGACCCACACGAGCCAGCCAGACACGCTGCAAGCGTTGCCACCCCATCCACCCTGCCACCACTCCACCCCCGTCGTGCGGACTCTTACCTTCGCTGCTGGTGGCTGACAGGCAGGTGGCAAAGGCTGAGAGGAAGACGGCCAGAGAGGCTGCCCGTTCCGCCTGGCTCCTGGCCATTGTGCCTCGGCAGGGGCAGCACGCCGGAGCAAGCACCCCGCCAGAGTGCTGTCAGCGGAGCCCAGCTCATCCGAATGCACTTTCCCCACGTTTGCTCACATCCACACACACACAGGCAAGCTGCATGGGAGGAGGGGACAAGCTGCCTGTCACAGCTCCAAAGCCAATTGGATTCACATGCTCAGCCAAGATCCCCTCCCCTCCCCCTTCTCTTCTCCACCCCCACCCCCACACTCTGATCACCACAGGCACTGTGCAGGGAGAGCACATCTTACGTGCGGGGGGGGGGGGAAGGGCTTCTTTTGTCCTGCTGCCTGCTGCTGTAGCCTCCTCTCCCCATGCTGGTGAAAGCAAATTGGGCAGCTTCTCGGTCTCTTGCCCCTTCTGCATGGCAGATTGTTTGTGGTTGCTAGGAAACCAAAACTTGCAGCCGGGGTGTTCTTCCTGGACCCTGGGCTGCTCCTCCCAAGCTCTGGCAAGAACCTGGGCACGCCAGAAGACCTCCCTTGGACAGTGGCTGGGCAGGAAAGGGGCCGAAGGCTGCAATGGACGGAGCAAGAACTCATTCCTGACTTCATCCATCACTCGCTCTGAGCTGCGATCAGGTCTTGTCTTGGCTGGTCCCCCGTTGCCTTTCTGAAAGCCACCAATGGTTTAGACACTGGTGATGGCTCTGTTCTGGGTAGTTCGTATTGCATTCATTCTGCAATAACATTTCCAACACCGGTCTCAGAAGCCAAGATACTGGTATTGGGTTTTTTTTGTTTGTCTGCAATAAAGATATATATGGGGCATGGAGGAACATTACTGGACTGCAATATCTTACCAATATATTGATAATAGCATATACTTCAACTGCTGCCATATGTGAAATGGAAGGTGCTTTAGTGTTCTGTGTTCATGTATGCGCATATACATGCGGGTATTCTAGAGCATGATTCATCCATCTCCTGATTCATCTCCTCTCTCATCTCACATCTCACATCTCCTCTCTCATCTCACACTATTGCCCCGCTCGTGCTCTTCGCTCCTCTGATGCCATGTTTCTCGCCTGCCCAAGGGTCTCTACTTCCCTTGCTCGGCTTCGTCCATTTTCTTCTGCTGCCCCTTACGCCTGGAACGCTCTTCCACAACATTTGAGAACTACAAGTTCAACCGCAGCTTTTAAAGCTCAACTAAAAACCTTTCTCTTTCCTAAAGCTTTTAAAACTTGATGTTGTTTGGACTTTATACTGTTAGTTTTACCCTACCCAGTGCCTGTTTACCCTACCCTGTGCCTGTTTGCATTCTCTTCCCCTCCTTATTGTTTTACCATGATTTTATTAGATTGTAAGCCTATGCGGCAGGGCCTTGCTATTTACTGTTTTACTCTGTACAGCACCATGTACATTGATGGTGCTATATAAATAAATAAATTAATAAATAAATAAATAAATAAATAAATAAATAATCCATTCACCACTCATGAGATGAACTGGTAGAGGTAGGGCTAAATTCTTAAGAATGACAGATCTAGCAACTCACATTAACAGTTTTTGACCATGGTATCCTCCTGGTCTGCCTAGTTGGGATGGGACTTGGAAGCACCATTTTATGGTGGTTCTACTCCTTGGATGGGTGGCGTCAGAAGGCGGTGCTGGAGGACTCCTGCTCGATGCCTGTGCCATTGGTCTATGGTGTCTCTTGGGGTTTCTCTCAGGGGAGCTCACAGTAAAACATAAATAAATTCAGGCTTGGGATTTCCCATCTTCTTCCCATCTAAAGCCAAGGAAGCTGTTCAAGTTCTGAATCAGAGTCTGATGTCAGTAATGGACTAGATGAGGACGAATAAACTGATGCTTAATCCAAACAAGACAGAACAGCTTCTGGTTAGTAGAAATATAGATCAGAGAACTGGGGCTCAGCCTTTCTTGGATGGGATTGCACTTCTCTTGAAGACTCATGCTCCCAGTTTGGCTGCACTCCTGGATTCAATTCTGTACCTGATGTCAAAGTTTCAATGGTGACCAGGAGCACTGTTCTACAGCTAAGCTCGGTGTACCAACTGCACCCATTCCTGGAAATGTCAGATTTGGCCTTGGTGACACAAACTGTAGTTCCATCTCATTTTGACTCCTGCAATGTGCTCCATGTGGGGCTGCCTTTGAACCCTGTTCAGAAACTTTAGCTGGCCCAGAAGGTTACAGCCAGACTGTTGACCAGGGCCCTTTAAGGGAGCATGTGGCCCCATGTCACAACAGTCTCACTGCTACTGATCAGTTTCTGGGCATAATTCAAAGTGCTTGTTGTGACCTATAAAAGCCCTACAATTCTGGACCAGGTTATCTGAAAGAGCACTTTCTCACATGCAATCCTGCCACAGCTTTAAAGGTCTTCAGGAGTAGCCCTTGTTTATGTCCCATCAACCACAGAAGCATATTTGGCAGGAGCTCAAGAGAAGCTCATATCAATGGCTATCCCAGGCTCTGGAATTCTTTGCCAAGCAAGGGTCGTCTATTACACCCCTTTCCACATTTTAATTCAGACAGGCATTTCGCCCATAAGCTGACCAGTACATATTGAAAATTTTGGTTTGAACTTGCTGATTTTACCTGCTGTTGGCCAGATCTACACCAAGCAATGTATAGCACTATGAAAGTGGTATGAAAGCAGTCTATAAGAGGCAGGAGCCACACTACTACTTTATAGAGGTATTGAAGTGCACTGACAACTGTCGGGGCCCATGATACTGCTTTCATAGTGTTATATCCTGCTTGGTGTAGATGTGTCAATGAGCCCCAACAGTTGTCAGTGCACTTCAATACCTCTATAAAGCAGTAGTGTGGCTCCTGCCTTGTTGTTGTTTTTTTACTTTGCATTTTATTGCTGTTTTATTGTATTTTATTAATTCTCTTATATTTTATTGCATTTGTATTTTATTACTATTAGCCACCTTGAGCACCAGCACCTTGAGGCAAGATACAAAATTAACAAATACATAATAAATGCCATTTTAATAAATAAATAAATAAATAAATAAATAAAGCTTCTCTCAGAGCAGGAACTGTGATGTCATCTGCCAAAGTGTTGGGGTAATTGATGGATCCTACTTGCTTTGGCAAGTGCATGGGGTGAGAAATATGCTTTCCAGTTTTACTATTATTTTGTTCATGACAGACTATCATAGAAGAAGTCAGAGAATAAGAAAAAATCAAGCAGAGGGTAGATACTTCTTTCCTTTTCTTTGATGGTGTTCCTACTTCACACTAGCAGTATAAATGGCAACACTTCTTTGCAAAATCGTTTGCATTTCTAATTAAAATCTAAAGCTGGTATTTTAGTTGCCTGAAGTTCTATTGTTAAAGCTCAGTGTATTTTAGAAGATGAGCCTCTGCAGTCAGAAAGAAGCACCAGAGTTCAATGGCGCTTACTCCCAGGTAACTATGCAGAGAATTGCACTCATGCTGATTCTAATAAATTGGGTATTAAGCTAAGTACTGCTATTCTGCGGTGCATGTGTGAGCAAAGGCAGCTTCCTTTCAGGTCTATCCAATCAATTCCTTGGCAGCAGGCATCACTTGTAATTGTATGATGCCTTTATCAATGCCTCTTTTTTGAACAGATGGATTTAGGAAGCCAATGAATCCCTCTGCCCCACACCAGTCTCTCCACTTTGCCTGTTGTGAGGTGGTGTGTGTGTTTGTGTGTAGAAATCCTACCATTATTTGTTTGACACCAGACTTTCTGGACATTCTGGGAAAGTACTTCTAATTAACAAATGAGTGGCTATAAATAGAGCTGGCTCTCTCCCAGTTTAAAATCAGTCTGGGTTTTTGTTTGTTTCATTTTGTTCAGCTACTTCCCACACAGCACTGAATTCCCATAATCCTAACTCAGAGCCTCAGCTGTGGCGAGTAAAATAACCCGATTCTGGAAATGCAGCTTCTGGTACAGTAATACAGTAGGTATTTTTCTTGGACCATGCAAGAAGCAATATTGGAATCACATCCAGCATTTCAGAGAAGGAAAGAAGGCACTCTGGTAACACCCCTATTCTCATACAAAAAAATGCTGCACTGTTCAAGCTCTGCCCTCCCGCTCCTACTGTCCAGGGGCTTGGGGTGCCCTTGGACCCAGCACCGTCAGTGACCCCTGTCCAACCTGAAAGAGATAGGACATGCAGATGGAGATATAAGAACATAAGAAGAACCATGCTGGATTAAACCAAGGGTCCATATGGTCCAGCACTCTGTTCACACAGTGACTAACCAACTGTCGACCAGGGATCCAAAAGCTGCTGGGCCTGAAGGGGTGTGGCCTGATTGCTCTCAGCAGCTGAGTGGGCGGGGAGTGTCATTCGGATTCCTGCCTCCAAGCTGAGCAGAACAGAGCAGAGGAGCTGCTCCAGCTAGACTAGAAGATACAAAAGGAAGCCAGCTCCCTGAAAGCGAGAGATCAAAGCGAGTGAACAGGGGGAGAAAACAGGAGTTTGTCAGGGGGAGTTCGGCAGGGGAGGTTAATGGGGAGGTTGCTAACAACAACAACAAAAATGTTCTTGTAGTCACATTATTATTATTATTATTATTATTATTATTATTATTATTATTATTATTTATTTATTTATTTATTTATATATATAGCACCATCAATGTACATGGTGCTGTACAGATTACACAGTAAATAGCAAGACCCTGCCGCATAGGCTTACAATCTAATAAAGTTGTAGTAAACAATAAGGAGGGAAAGAGAATGCAAACAGGCACAAGGAAGTGTAAACAGGCACCGGGTAGGGTGAAGCTAAACAGTATAGAGTCAGAACAAACTCAATATTTAAAAGCTATAGGGAACAGAAAAGTTTTTAGCTGAGTTTTAAAAGCTGTGATTGAGTTGGTAGTTCTCAAGTGTTCTGGAAGAGCGTTCCAGGCGTAAGGGGCAGCAGAAGAAAAAGGACGAAGCCGAGTAAGGGAAGTGGAGGTCCTTGGGCAGGCGAGAAGCATGGCATCAGAGGAGCGGAGAGCACGAGCGGGGCAATAGTGTGAGATGAGAGAGGAGAGATAGGCAGGAGGTAGGCCATGAAAAGCTTTGAAGGTCAACAGGAGAAGTTTATATTGGATTCTGGAGTGAATTGGAAGCCAATGAAGAGATTTCAAAAGTGGAGTGACATGGTCAGAGCGGCGGGCCAAGAAGATGATCTTAGCGGCAGAGTGGTGGACAGAGACCAGCGGACTGATGTGAGACGAAGGAAGGCCAGAGAGAAGAAGGTTGCAGTAGTCCATATACTACGGGACTCTGTTAACCTTCAGGGAGGACAGGATAAAGCACAGGCTATTCCAGTACAGTCAGAAGGGCAGAAACAAAAAGGGACTATGGACGGAAAGGATTTTCCAGTGGTGGTGACCTGCAAGGCTTCCTGCCTGAGATCAACATAGTGTACACCTGCAACAAGTGCAAGCTGGTTGCACTATTGGGGGGAAAGGTGAGTGCACCTGAGCAATGAGTGTCCACCCTTGCAAGGAATGAGAGAAGACAAAGCGTTCCTAAACAGAATGGTGGAACTTCAACAGCAGAGAAAAGCACAGAAGGTGGAAGACTAACAGCAAGTTGAAGCAGAAGTGGGGAATGCTGAAGTGAAAAAAAGCCAATGAAGAGGAAACTCCTTGGAAAAAGGGTGACAGACAGGAGCAGAAGAATTAGAAGACACACTGTATTATTATTATTATTATTATTATTTATTTATTTATTTATTTATTTATATAGCACCATCAATGTACATGGTGCTGTACAGAGTAAAACAGTAAATAGCAAGACCCTGCCGCATAGGCTTACATTCTAATAAAATCATAATAAAACAATAAGGAGGGGAAGAGAATGCACCAAACAGGCACAGGGTAGGGTAAAACTAACAGTATAAAGTCAGAGCAAAATCAAGTTTTAAAAGCTTTAGGAAAAAGAAAGGTTTTTAGCTGAGCTTTAAAAGCTGCGATTGAACTTGTAGTTCTCAAATGTTCTGGAAGAGCGTTCCAGGCGTAAGGGGCAGCCGAAGAAAATGGACGAAGCCGAGCAAGGGAAGTAGAGGCCCTTGGGCAGGCGAGAAACATGGCATCAGAGGAGCGAAGAGCACGAGCGGGGCAATAGTGTGAGATGAGAGAGGAAAGATAGGAAGGAGCTAGACAGTGAAAAGCTTTGTAGGTCAACAGGAGAAGTTTACTGTACCAGTAAAACCACTAGAGCTATGTAACCGCTTTCAGGTACTGGAGGATTAGACTGGAGGACAGTCTGCAGAGGAAGAATTACAGGGGACCCCGTGCAGCAGTGAGCAAGAGGCAGAAGGTCAGTCGAGCAGAGGCAATAATATCAAAGTCTACAACAAAAAGAGAAGAGTAGTCATTGTGGGAGACTCCCTGCTGCATAGGATTGAAACTCAAGTATGTCACAAAGACTCATGGACCCACCAGGTATGCTGTCTCCCTGGAGGACAGATTTGAGACGTGACTGAAGGCTTGCCAAAGCTCATAACACCTATTGACACATATCCTTTTCTTCTCATCCATGTAGGAACAAATGATACTGCCAAGCAGAGCTATGAAGAAATCACATCAGACTTTGAAGCTTTGGGAAGGAAACTGAAGAACTTTGGGGCCCAGGTAGTTTTCTCATCCATCCTCCCAGTTCTTGGAAGAGGATTAGAAAGGGAAAGAAATATGCTCTGGGTGAACGACTGGCTACGAAGGTGGTGCCAACATGAGAGTTTTGGATTCTGGGACCACGGGCTACGCTACTTGGAAGATGGACTGCTGGCAAGGGATGGGTTGCACCTCACAGGGGCTGGAAAGAATGTGTTCGGCCACAGCATAAAGAACTTGATCAGGAGGGCTTTAAATTGAATCCTATGGTGGCGGGAGATGTAATCTTCGAGGCAACAATGGATGAAGGCCCATGCACCACAGTACAGAGAACAGCTCCAATAGTGCCCCAAAATAGTATCCACAACAATGTAGAAATGAAGCCAGACTATAAAACACATGGTCTTCGATATCTATATACTAATGCCCAGAGTATGGGAAACAAACAGAACGAACTTGAACTCTTAATACATGAAGGCAAATATGACTTCATAGGTATAACTGAAACTTGGTGGGATGACTCCAATGAGTGGAATACAGCAATTGAAGGGTATAAGTTGTTCAAAAAGAACAGAAGAAATAGAAAGGGAGGTGGACTTCCGGGAAAATGGCGTTGGAGGCTGCAGTGCTGTGTGAGTCTCCGCGACTCAATAGAATTTAGTTTAGAAGTTTTACTGTTTTATTGACCTATTTTAAGCAGTTTTATTGTTTTATTGTTTTACTCTTTCACTTGTTTTTAATTGCTCTTACTGCCTCTGCATTTCCAGCTTGCAGTTTTGCAGCTCTTGACGTGCTGCCTCCTTCCTTGAACTGCAAACTGCTTTTTACCAAGAATTTAATTAATACTTGGCAGCTTTCGAGTTTTAGTTGCCACTCCCTGAAAGGGGTTTTAAACTTTTTAGTAGGGTGGACTTTTTTTAGCTTGCTTACCTCTTGGTCATTTGACTGACCATGAGAAGGAAACGAGTTTTATCACCTCCACAAAATGCAAGTAACGTGCCTCGTGCTAAACAGTGCAGGCTCGACAGTTTTATTGCTCGGCAGCCTCCTCATGCCGTCTCTGCTGCTTCTCCGAGAGATGAAATCACGTTGTCTAACAGATATGCTCCTCTGGCCGAGGGAGGCGAAGTTACCGGTGAGTCTATCTTAGGGGACGCTGGCGTTTCCCAAACAAACCAGCCAACTGGCAAATCCACAGAAAACTCCCAAAGTGAAGCTTCTTCCTTTGAATTACTGGCTGAGCAATGTTTTCTAACAGCGAGGACACTCCAATCGATTAGCTCTAACTTGGAAACTGTGCTTAGCTCTTTAAATAAACTGTTGACGTGGCTCCCAGAAAAGCTTCTCTGCCAAGGCATCCAGGCTCAACCTCCACCACGCCCTCCCCGCTTAGATCTGGTCTTCGAACCTCACCGCAATAATGGAGGCTGTTTATCTACAACCCCCAATAGTGGACCAGATATTGGAATAATAGAGCGAAAAAATGGTGGCCTAGTTCTTCAGCCCTGCTCGATGGTTATAGATGTACATCCCCATGGAGGACAACACCCATTCTGGGCATCGGTTCAAAGTGCTAACTTAAACCTCAAATGGCTGCTAAATATTCAGCCATCATATTTGTTGGCTGTGGAACTACTTTTCTCTTCACCTGTTTATAAGAGGTACCTATTGAAGTTTACTAAACCTACCACCCCAAATTTACTAATGAAGGAAAAACTTTTTCTGCACACTGTGGGGATCTACCCATCACGGCTTTTTAAAGATCTCCAGGTTAAACCATTAATATCCATCAAAAGCCGCTCTAATTCTATCCTCCAGCTGCAGTGTAATGCCCCCAAACTGAGTAGCAGCAAATCCATGGCTTTTTCAACTGCGGTGACTGAAGAAGTAGATTTACCACACAAAAGCTTTATACCATCCTCCTGCCTACTGTGTGAAGACCAGCCTCAAAGCATTCAGCAATCTCCGAGCAGGCCCTCCGACTCCCTTATCTTGGAACAGGAACTGTTTCCTGATTCACTTCATTCGGGGGTGGAGGTCGATTTCTTTTGTGCTCAGCCCTTGGTCGAAGGGCAACATACCATCTCTACCTTGCAAGATCTGATAACTTTTGGCCAAGACACTCCTGTGAAAGTTGACAATGTTCGTCCGACGTCGTGCCTCTATCCAGGAGTGCTGCATACATCGGTGGGGAGCAAGACGTCATCCATCCCATCCTGCCAACTGCCACAGCTGTCTGGAGGGCTGCCTAATGCTAATCAAGTAGGGCCGACATCAGAGTTAATATTGCCCAGTATCATCGATTCCGACCCACAGCTTCCATCGAACCACATGACAGCAAAAAGGAACGGCTGCATTCAGAGGGACATGGATGGAGCACTGATCGGGATTACCCCACTGGATTGATGCCAGTGGCCCCAGGGTGATTCCTACCTTAGGATCATATCCTGGAATATTGCAGGCTGGGCAAACAAACGTTGGGATAGCTGCTTTTGTCAATATATCTCTTGCTTTGATGTAATCTTGCTTCAGGAAACCTGGGCCATGGACACTGTTGTTGTTAATGGATTTTCCTCCTACTCTTTGAATGCTCACCGGGTAAATAAGAAAGGCCGTCCAAGGGGTGGCCTTGCCATTCTGGTGTCCTCTTCACTGATAGCTAAGGTTACTGAATTAGAAAACTGTGAACAACTGGTGTTTGGAATTTGCTTGGAAATTAATGCTAGTCACTTTATTTTTGTGAATGTTTATATCCCTCCTGCTAAATCCAATGAGCAGATCAAGAAACTCTGGCATAAAGTAGAGAGCTATTTATCCACTCAAATTATTAGGTTCCCTGATGCATATTTATATATTCTGGGTGACTTTAATGCCAGGATTGGCTCCAATAACAACGATCTAGAAGCAAGATACCCTATCTTGAGCGAACTTAGGGAAAATCGAAATTTTCCACACAGAAACTCAAAAGATCAGTTTCTGAATTATGCTGGCTTTTGCCTGGCTCAACTTCAGCTCAGTCTAGATTTAATTATTTTAAATGGGGTGGACCTTTGGGAAGGCTCAGGTGAATTTACCTTCTCAAATTTATTTGGTTCAAGCACAATAGATTATGGGCTGGCGTCTAGAAATGCCTTCCAGTTAGTTTATCATTTTTATATAGGTACCAGAACCTGTAGCGATCACCAGCCTTTAACCCTTACTTTATGTGCCCCAACTCCTAATTTAAGACCACCCCATACCCATTTAACTGATATCCTGTTTGAGTGCCCACACAGAATAAGGGTAAAATGGTCTGATAAATTAAGCAGTCTTCTAGAGGAAAGATTAAACTCCGATTCAATAATTCGATTAAGATCAGCAATTTTGTGCAAGGAATCGGCTGCATCCTCTATAAAAGCATATGATGATTTAATCGACTCCTTCCAAGATGCTTTAACTTATGCAGGCAGGTCAGCCCCAGACAATACTGCCCCTATGATCTATAAGGGCCCTACTTGGTTTGATAGAGAATGTTACCTGAAGAAAAATGAGTTAAGGGAGTCTTATATAACCTACAGAAAATCGGGCTACAATTATCTCCCTTCGACCTATTTTCAGCTAAAAAAGCAATATAAGTCCCTCATAGCCCAAAAAAGACGCCAAGCTGAACGAAACTCCTGGTCCCTGCTGTTAAATGCCTCCTTGAATAATGATTCAAAAATGTTTTGGCAGATTGTGTCGGGCGCCTTACGATCCAACTGCCAAGCACCCAGTTGTACAATTCCAGCTCAGGTCTGGGAGGATCATTTCAGAGCCATTTTCACCGACCCAGACACTATACAATCAGCTCAGGTTGATATGCAGGATGTCACTTTCTCTTCCCTCCCCCCCTGGAATTCAGTCTCTAAGGAGGAAGTGATTGAATTAATCCAACAACTTAAAGGGGGTAAGGCACCCGGCATAGATTTTATCCCTGCTGAATTTATTAAAATCAATCAGGATTGGTGGGCCCCTTTGTTAGCTGCTCTTTTTACCGTTATAAACCAATCTGGCAAAATCCCTGACAGTTGGAGACACGCAATTGTGGTTCCGATATACAAAAAGGGACATCCAAAGGATCCTGGGAATTTTAGACCTATCAGCCTCCTCTCAATAATAGGCAAGCTCTATGCTCGATTTCTATCTAATAGACTAACTGACATCCTCGAGGCCAATAATGTTGTCACGGAGGCCCAAGCTGCCTTTAGAAAGAATCATTCCACTTCTGATCATGGTCTGATTCTTTTTCACTTAGCCGAGAAACATCTTAAGTTTCTACGTAGCAAACTGTTTGTCGCCTTCATGGATCTGAAGTCCGCTTTCGACTCCATCCCTAGAACTAAACTATGGGAGAAATTAGATAAAATCCTGGTGGACAAAAGACTTCTTAATCTTATAATGGTTCTATACAGCGACAGCAGGATGCAAGTTAGATGTGGCACACAGGGACAGCTTTCAAATGAAATTCCTATGTCTAGAGGAGTAAGACAGGGCTGTATCCTCGCACCTACACTATTTAACCTATACATAAATGATATTGAGGAGGCCCTGTCTGACCATGAAGGACACTTGCCCAAACTTGGCGCAAGGAAAATTCCTATTTTACTTTACGCAGACGATGCTGTTATTCTCTCCCGCTCTAGACCTGGTTTGAAACATCTTTTAATGAAATTCTCCAACTTTTGTTTGACCAACGATCTGAAAATTAATTTTGAGAAATCTAAAGTCATGGTCTTTGAAAATAGATTTTCTCAACGTCGGTGGTCCCTTGATGGGCATATCCTGGAACAGGTGAAAATTTTCTCTTACCTGGGGCTGCTATTCCATCATACCCTGTCCTGGAGTGCCCATAGATCGGCCACCCTTAATAAAGCTTCAGTCAGTTCAGCTGTAATAACACGCTTTTTCTTTACTAAAGGGGGAATGTTTATACCGTCTGCCATCAAAGTGTTTAATGCCAAGTCTGCAGCCCAGCTTTTATATGCCTCCAATATCTGGATAGGGGGATTAACATCTGAGATAGATAGGCTGCAGACAAGGTTTTTGAGGACCCTTCTTCAACTCCCAAAGTGTGTCCCTAATTCGGTACTTTTGTTGGAAACCGGGGAAAGCTCTCTTTCGCTTAGGGCTTGGTGGTCTGCCTTAAAATTTTGGATGGAAGTTAGTCTTTTTGGGAGGGGCTCAGGTCTGCTTCCCTGTCTGGCTCAGGACAACTACGTGAACAGCTGGTCCAAGCTTCTTGCCAGGAAGGCAGCTTCAATAGGTCTCTCCTCTTCCCTCCTCCTTAATCTGGGCTTGAATTTTGCTTTTAAAGCTATCAAACAAAGACTGTGGGATATAGCCTTCTGCGACTTACGTGCTCGCTCTCATGTTTCTTGCTCTCCCAGTGCATTGCACGTTCATTACGTTGGGCCTCTTCAGCTGGCTGACTATCTAAAGAACTTGTCGGTCGCTAAATATCGTATTGCCTTCTCCAAGGCCAGATGCAATGTTTACTCTATTGAATTACTTCAGGGCAGATATGCTGGTATCCCTTATCAGGAACGACGGTGCCCCTGTAGGAATATGGAAGTGGAGACGATGGAGCATATCCTTCTGTCCTGTAGCTTTTATAATCAGGCCCGCCATCTTATGATTACCCCATTGTTGAGCAAACTGCCCAGAACTTCAGGCAAATTTTATGTTAAGTTTCTGTTGGAAGATAAGTCTTCAAGTGTAACTTTGGCTGTTGCTAAATTTCTTACAGTGGCGGCCAAGATTAGAGCTCTTTGTGTATTAGACTAAAGTTGATAATAGCTCTAATTGTATGATTTCATGTCTGATTCTTGTGTTTGGTTGTTTGTTGTTTGTTTGTTTTCTTTTTATGGATCTATAGATCGCAATAAAGAAAGTAAAGTAAAGTAGAAAGGGAGGTGAAGTCACACTCTAAGTTAAAAAATACTTATCCCAGCACAGAAATACAGGAGGATGAGCCTGGGAGCCCCATCGAGAGCATCTGGATTAAAATAAATGAGGCAAGGAATAAAAGGAACATTATAGTCCAGTCTACTACTGACCATCCAATCAAGGAGAAGACAAGGATGGAACTTTTGAAAAGCAAATTGCCAGAGTTTTAAGGAAATGTAATGTAGTAGTGATGGGGAACTTCAATTTCCCTGATATCTGTTGGGAGACAAATACTCAAAAGCAGCCCTTCCAAGAAATTCCTGACATGTGTGGGTGATAACATTCTTCTACAGAAAGTGGAGGAAGGAACTAGAGGATCAGCAATGACTTGATATTGACCAATAGGGATGACTTAGTGGATAAAGTGGCAGTTACGGGAACTCTGGGGGAAAGTGACCACGTCATACTTGAATTCTTGATTATAAAGGAGGCAAAAGCTGAGTGTAGCCATACACGTACTCTGGATTTTAGGAAAGCTGATTTTAATAAACTCAGAACTATAATAATAATAATAATAATAATAATAATAATAATAATAATAATTTTATTTCTTACCCGCCTCTCCATCCTGATCAAGGCAGAGAACAACAGTAAGTATAAAATACATAAAATACTGATTAAAAACATAGTATGCATTGTTAAAACTTCCTAAAAACATCCTAAAAGCATCCGATCAGTAAGTTCCCATGGCAAGACAATGGAAGAAACCAATGTGGCCCAATTGTTTAACAATAACAGCAACAAAATGACTCCCCTCCTCCCAAGTTGTACTGCTGAACTGAAGAACGCTGGAGGCAAGCTAAGGAGGACTTTTGTGTGGGGTGTGTGTGGGGAGGTGTCTGTACTGTGACCTCTGCTGTTCTGATTCTCCAAACAAATTCCTAGGTTCAGAATTCTTTAATTCTTTTGCACCAACTTTTTCCTGTTGCCATATTTCTTTAACTTCCGTAGCCAGTGGTGTATATTTTTCTCTCTTGTCTTCTTCCTTTTCCGCAATATTTTTGTCATTAGGTATTGCTATGCCAATGAGGTAGGTGTGTTTTTCTTGGTTGTTTTTGGCTTTTATGTCTGGTTGAAGTTGAAACAAGCTAAGAGGTGCTAGACTTTAATCCATTTTGTTCCATGGCTAATGTTTGCAGGGGAATAGTAGTTTATACTCTTTCTGAATGCTTGATTGCTGGTTTGTTGTACTAGATTTTTCTGTACTTGTCAACTGCTTCACTTGTTCAGTAGTAGCGGTATGCTGAATGTGTGAGTACGGATATGAGAAAGGTGATGGGGAAAGAGTGTTAAATGTTAGGAAAGGTGAGACTATGGTCATTCAGTAAAGGACTTGCAGTCAGAAAAGATATTTGAGGGAAGGGGAGACTGTATCACACAGAGTATAGCAAAAGCTTCAAAGTACAGCAAAAGCTACAAAACTAGGAATGAGTGAAGTTAATTTCAGATACATTGAATGTCTCACTTGTTCTTTATTCCAGGGAATTTAACATTAAGATGTTACATAGAACAGGTTTGTCTTGTGTGCTGTGAAATCAGACATGTGAATAAGGCCATGTTTGGTGGGCCGGGCATGTTGGTGGCACGCCCCTTTAGGGGCTGGACATGTTGTCCTCCTTTTTGGTTTCCAAAATATGGTCACCCTAGGCAACACAGCATTTAGTATTAGAGGCAGTAAGCATTAAAGCCAATTTGGAAGAATTTCAAATCAATTGTCTTTATTAGTAGTTTTATAACCTTCTTCAGAGAAGGCTATCTGACACTGTTTAACTGCATGCACTCACTAATGCTGGGTGGTACCCTTCCATTACCATTCCTATTATAATTCACCCATCTCTCTTTATTTTTATAGCATGGAGCCTCTGAATCTTGCTATGGTTTAGGGCCTCAACATGTCTTAATCCAGCCCTGGGAATGGAGCATCGACAAACCTATCGACAAATAGGTCAGGATGTCACATTTCCAAGCTCTGGCATCTTCAGTTAAAACAGATCCCAGGGATGAGACCTTGGAAAGACCCTGCCAGTCTAAATAGACAATATGGGGTTAGAAAGGGTTTAGACATGGTTTAAGGGAACTTCCTATATTCCACCCAAACACAGCTGGAAATTTCAGAAGCTGCCATCTATTTGAGATACATCCATAATGCAGAGCAATTAACTTAAACTGTTGTCTTTGCTGCTGGGCTTTTGCTCATGCTGTGAATGCAAATATCAGCAAGGCCCAAACTACACAGAGATGTGCATAATCCCTTTGAAAGCAATTGGTAGACGTACATGCTTCGCACAGATCACCATCCCGTTGGCCCCAACAAATTCTACTAAGGGCCTGGGCTGCCCCTTAGGATTACCAGGTGAAGGAGAGAGAGGGGGAGAGAGAATTGGAGAGAATGACAGGTGGAAGAGCAAGAGTTGCTTTTCACCTGGCTGGTGCAACAGCTCAAAGATGGACACTTCAATTCCTTGGGTCTCTCAGTCCTGCCCAGATCATTTCCCAGTATGCAAACCATGGGATGGGTCTCATAAGCAGACAGCAGGAGCCATTAAAATGCCCATGAAGCAGAGCAGAGCACCATATGGTTACAGCATGGGTGCCAAGCAACACTCTTACCTTCGCCAAAATCAGTAGAGGACTGAAGACCTCCTTTGCCTTTATATATTGGGTGGGTTTATCTAGCTATCTAGCTTTAAGGCATAATTCCCAACTTACTTTTTCTATTAAACATTAAAAGGTTTGCAATAAAATTCAAGAAATGACAGCACCAGGGTTACAGATAGATTCATCGATACCTAGAGTTGGAGGGGATGTTGCAGGCCATCTTGTCCATTCCTCTCTGTGACACAGGAAATCCAGAGCATCCCCGACAGAGAGCCGTCCAGCCTCTGAAGACCTCCAGTGCAGGAGACTCCACGTCTCCTCTAGGTCATTGGTTCCACTGTCAAATTGCTCTGGTTGTCAAGAAGAGCGAAAACAGCTAATCGGAAGTGTCAGCTAAAAGCCTGCTGGAGCGCATGAATTCCAGTTGGCCCGATTTCTTCCACGCCACCACAAACAGAACCTCCACTGATGATGGGATATGGCAAAGGGAGATCTTCCAGGCCAGGCAGGTTTGTATGGGAGGAGGCAGTCCTCAAAGGATCCTGGCCTGGCCCTATGCCGTGAAAAGGTTTATACCAGCACTTTGAGAGGAGCCCAGAAACAAATAAGCGAGCCATACAGTGATGCTGTCAGGGCAGGACTTTGGGACAGAAATGCAGCATGAGCAGGTGGGCCCTCAAACACAGCAAAGGCTAGCTTACTCGATGTTGAAGTAAGTGAAATAATACCCATTACCATTGCCATGGGGTGGGAGGGTGATATCAGACCCAGAGCCTAGAATGACCTAACTGCACTCCTGTGTCCATGATGTTTGCATAAGATTGGAGCAACGGCTCCAAAGACTAGTGTTATATTACCCAATCTCCATGCTCTGCTTAAAACCCTGGCAGCTACATTTTGGACTAGTTGAAGTTTCCAGAGTGTCTCCAAGGGCAGATTACTATGATAGGAATCTAACCTGATTGGGGTGTGGATGCCTATGGCCATGTCTAAGTTCTCTAGGAAGGGTTGCAAATTGCAAATCATATTTTCCCAGAGAGAAGGAAAAGTTACATGTGCTACAACTTTGGTACTATCTCCTTCCTTGAATCTTGCAACCCTCACAGATGCAACACATGGACTTGCATTTCCCCCAAATTACACTCCATCCTCCATTGCGCCCTCCTTGCACCACCATCCTTTCCCTTCAGTGAGATGAGTCACGGCCTTAGAAGATGACAGCTTTTGTCTTTGTCGGGCTCAGTCTATTTGTAGGCTTTTTCTATGTACCGGAGTATGTGCATTGCAGCTGCTGCTTTGCGTGTTTGGCATATCCCCACCCAAGCTACACACAGCTGTTCCACGTCTGCCAGCATTCTCCTGCTAGGCCCTGACCTGCATCTTTTTCAAAACAAGTTAAGAGATATGCAATATTCTACGGCTGAGGTTTTCAACAGTGGCAGACTCTGTGTGTGTGCGTGCGTGTGTGTAAAATGAGAGACAAGCACATGGACACATAGATGGTGATACACAAATGTCAGAAACCAGAAGCTGAGATACATGGATTAGGACACCTGGTATGAAAAGAGAATATAGATGTGGCATATCAGAAACATTGCTGCAGCACAGAAAATAATCAGTGGGCTATAGATGTGCCTGGATAGAAAAGGTATTGAAGCTGAAAAGACAAACCTACCCAGCCGTTAGTGGTATAAATACCATAGAAGGATCAAGGGACCTTGGAAGACATTTAGTCCAACCCCCTGTTTAATGCAGGATATACAATGCAAGGTCTTTCATCTACAGCATCCCTGACAAGTGATCATCCAGCCTCTGCTTAAATACCTCCAGCGAACTAAACCTCGTGCTCTTCGCTCCTCTGATGCCATGTTTCTCGCCTGCCCAAGGGCCTCTACTTCCCTTGCTCGGCTTCGTCCATTTTCTTCTGCTGCCCCTTACGCCTGGAACGCTCTTCCAGAACATTTGAGAACTACAAGTTCAATCGCAGCTTTTAAAGCTCAACTAAAAACTTTTCTTTTTCCTAAAGCTTTTAAACTTGATGTTGTGCGGACTTTATACTGTTAGTTTTACCCTACCCTGTGCCTGTTTACCCTACCCTGTGCCTGTTTGCATTCTCTTCCCCTCCTTATTGTTCTACTATGATTTTATTAGATTGTAAGCCTATGCGGCAGGGTCTTGCTATTTACTGTTTTACTCTGTACAGCACCATGTACATTGATGGTGCTATATAAATAATAATAATAATAATAATAATAATAATAATAATAATAATTCTGAGGACTTCTGTTCCACTGCTGAACTGCTCTTATTGTTAGGAAGTTTCCCTGACCAAAAGAGCAGTTAGTGTTGTGGACATATTATCACCTCCCTGGCCAGAAAAAAAAATGTAAATAAATAATATGAATTAGTTACAACTATGTTGACTGTGTAAATGTACATTCAGTTTATGACAACATTTCAGGAAATAATAATAATAATAATAATAATAATAATAATAATAATAATTTATTTCTTACCCGCCTCTCCAATTGGATCGAGGCGGGAAACAACAGCAATCACAAAATACATAAAATACTGATTTAAAACACAGCATACTCTGTTAAAAACATCCTAAAAGCATCCTAAAAACATCCTAAAAGTATCCTAAAATTCTACTGGATAGACCTGCCAGAAGGATAGATAATTGGGCCTATCTATTGGCTTGTACTAAGTTTTGGTCTTTTCCTGCTTGCTCAGGTATGCCACCATGGTCAGTTTTGGAAGCTTTATGGCTAGAACCTCTTCCCAAATGGATGGCACTTGGCACTTGGTTCTTGATATATTAGAACAAGTAACCCACCCACCCCTTACAATCTTGGCTGCTAGAGAGGTGTGGCGTATAATATCACGTCAATCACGGTTTGAGCCATTAATGCAAAATTGACTTTATTGGGAAATCAAGATCTAAAAATTGGAAAGAAAGTGTTTTTGTGGAGGACATGGAGGGATAAGATGATTTTTACTTTGGATCAATTAATAGGACCAGACAACGAGCCCCTGCCCTTTTCTGATTTGTGAATTAAATATAATTTACCTACTGTGGCTGAATGGCAATACTTGCAACTGAAACACATCTTGGCATGTAGGTTTGGTCCACCGCTTTTACAGCCTCAGAGCCTTCAGCATTGTTAGAATCACTTAGAGCAACTGAAGAGACATATCAATCCATGGCCCATATATATATATATATATATATATATATATATATATATAATTTAAAGGAAAGGAACCTCTCGTGCAAGCACAGAGTCATTACTGACTCTTGGAGGGACACCAACTTTCGCTGACTTTTTCTTGGCAGGCCTTACAGCGGGGTGGTTTGCCGTTGCCTTCCCTGGCCATTATTACCTTTCCCCTAGCTAACTGGGTATTCATTTTACCGACCTCAGGAGCATGGAAGGCTGAGTCGACCCGAGCCGGCTGCCTGAAACCAGCTTCTGCTGGGATCGAACTCAGGCCGTGGGGAGAGTTTCAGCTGCAGAAACTGCTGCTTTACCGTAAATAAATATGACACCCATAGTTTAAGTCAAGATTGAAATAGAGAATTGGAGTGCCCTATCTTGCCTAATCAATGGACTGTTGCCCTAGCATCTGTATCTGAAGCTTCTATATTATTATTATTAATAATAATAATAATAATAATAATAATAATAATAATATATTTATTTATTTGTTACCCGTCTCTCCCTCTGGATCGAGGCGGGGTACAACACAAATAAAAACACCATAAAATACATACAACTAATTCAAACGTTTAAAACTAATTCAATAGGTCTCAGGCTACGTCTTATTCAGCAAAAACATTTCTTGTGGATTTATTGGACTCTGCAACGCCTTTTCAATAAGGGTTTGTCTAACTTGCATAACTGTTGGAGATGTAATGCACCTAATGCTTCCCTTATTCATATGCTTCGGCAATGCCCAATAGTCACTTCCTTTTGGGAAGAGGTTATAATAAGGATAAACTTTGTTCTAAAATAATCTATAATATGGGACAATGTGCATAAGGCCCTCCTAAATTACCTACCAGCTTCTTGAAAGTTAACACATGGTCAGCGCGAATGGATCTTCAGAGCCAATATGACTGCTAAAAGATATATTATCATGTTGGAAGGAGAAATACTCACCACCAATAATGCAATGGACCGAGGAGTGGATAAATATATGGATATTTGGTCTGCATTTCTTGAAACCTATGTATAATTCCTTCTCCCCCCCCCCTTTTTTTTTAAGAATGGTACACTTGATGGAAAAAATAACCTTATGTATCCTTATGTATGTAGTGTTTTCTTTCTCTTTCTTTTTTCATGACTGTTTTTGTTGTTCTGTTTTGTTATTATTCACGATAAAAAAAGGGGTAGAAGAATAGATAATGATACTTTAAGGGTGCAATCCAATCTGATCCACCACATGTCTCCTAAGCTGTATTTTAGCTAGATGGGTAATTTTGCCTCTCTAGCAGAGGCTTCAGGGAGGGAGGAAAACTGGGAAGAGCTGGGGATGCCTCATATTCCCACGTCCCCAGTTTTCTCCCCTCTCCGCTCCTGGCAATGTTCCCTTTCACCTCCTATGAGCTCACATTTGGGAACCAATGGCTGCAGTCAGCGTGGTTCTCTCCACGATGTCTGCGAGGGAGGGAGGGAGGAGGCAGGGAGCGTGGTTCCCTGGCTCCAAGTTCAGAGCCAGGGAAGCGAAATAGCCTGTGGCCCCAAGTGCTGCCTAGGAGGCATTGGATTGATCTCTAAAATGGTCAGAGCTTCTCTACGCAAGTGGTTTATGGCGTGGTCATAACTCACCACTCACGGACGTTTGAGGGTCCTTTACATAGTTACTCCTTTGGGGGGACTGAAAAATGCCAAGTTTCAGGGAGTTTTGAATAGGTTCAGGGAGTTTTGTGTGAGAGCAGCCTTAGGCAAGAAATTTGCAAAATATCAGGAGGAAAGATGCAGAGGCTAGGGACTTATGAGGAATGGGGGGGAAACTTTTAAGGCTTTTTTGTAGTCTGTTCTATTGGTACATTATTATTATTATTATTATTATTATTATTATTATTATTATTAGTTTATTTGTTTATTTATTTATATAGCACCATCAATGTACATGGTGCTGTACAGAGTAAAACAGTAAATAGCAAGACCCTGCCGCATAGGCTTACATTCTAATAAAATCATAATAAAACAATAAGGAGGGGAAGAGAATGCACCAAACAGGTTTAGGGTAGGGTAAAACTAACAGTATAAAGTCAGAGCAAAATCAAGTTTTCAAAGCTTTAGGAAAAAGAAAGGTTTTTAGCTGAGCTTTAAAAGCTGCGATTGAACTTGTAGTTCTCAAATGTTCTGGAAGAGCGTTCCAGGCGTAAGGGGCAGCCGAAGAAAATGGACAAAGCCGAGCAAGTGGCAGAAGGACATGAACACCCAACATTTTCCCAGTAAGCACCCAGTGCTACAACTACCCAGGTCTTGCAGACTCCAGCAAAACTCTTGACATTTTTTTGCTCATGGGGGAGAGAACTAGGAAAGCACACTTAAAACTGGATCAGTCCTTATTATTATTATTATTTATTTATTTATATAGCACCATCAATGTACATGGTGCTGTACAGAGTAAAACAGTAAATAGCAAGACTCTGCCGCATAGGCTTACACAATATATTTTTACCTCCTCCAGTGTACTGGGATTGCAAACTACAGCTGCCAGTCCCAAAATTGCACCCACCTTCCTTCTCTCCACACCCTGGAGAAACAAATTGTATCCTGTTTTCTAACAGCAGAAGCTTTTCGTGTGTGTAAGGGTCAAACCAATGCCCACAGCCCAATACTCTCCGTACATCTGTCATGTCAGTAAGCACAGCTAATATTTATTATTCATTCATTCATTTATTTCATTTCTATACTGCCCAAGAGCTGAAGCTGTCTGGGCGGTTTACAAAAATTAAAACCACAAGGTGCAGCATGAAATATAAAATACGGAAGCTTAAACCACAATATAAAAGTACAACCAGCATAAAATCTAGCAGCAATGCAGAGCTTTAAATTACAGATTTAAAATAGCAGAGCTAAAGGACTGCGATACTAAAATACTGGGAAAATAAAAAAGGTCTTCACCTGGCACCGAAAGAAATACAACTTAGGTGTCAAGCAAACCTCTCTAAGGAACTCATTCCACAGCTGGGGTGCCACAGCAGAAAAGGCCCTGTTCTTAGTAGCCACTCGTCTTACTTCCTTTGGCAGGGGCTCATAGAGAAGGACCTTTATATATGGAAAGAGGCAATCCACAGATAACCTGACTGCAAGCCATTTAGGGCTTTGACCATCTGTTAAGTATGCTGTAGGGTGGATTCCTGCATTGAGCAGGGGGTTGGACTCAATGGCCTTTTAGGCCCCTTCCAACTCTGCTATTCTATGATTCTATGATTCTTCCAGCATTTTGAATTGGTCCTGGACATGGACTGGCAGCCAGTGCAGCTGAAAAAGTGCTGGAGTAATGTGAGTATATTGGCCAGTCCCAGTTAACCATCTTGCTGCCCTGTTTTGGACCCACTGAAGTTTACGGACCGTTTTCAAAGGCAGCCCCACGTATAACGCATTGCAGTAATCCAGAAATTGCAGTAATATCACAGCGCTCTGGACACATAAAGATTTTAGCAGAGTCAAATAGTAAGTTATGCCCAAAGAGAAAATGAGCACAGTGACTCTTTAGACCAACCTGAAACAGAAGGTAAAATGTATGTCCAGTGGTAAACTAGAAAATGTGGAAAATTAAATCTGCCTTCTCCTAAAGGTAATTGAATTTTTTACATAATGAAAATCTGGGGTGGGTCTCCCTGCCAAAGAAATTACTGGCTAATTTATAAATTTGCTTAAAATAAATTGAAGGAATAAGTATAGGAAGACCTCTTAGACTATATATAAACCTTAAATGTTATTGATTTATGTATTTCTTTAATACATTTTTATACTTCTGCCTTTCAACCTATTCAAGAAAATGCAATAATAAAACAAAATAGAACACATAAAAATAAATTTACAGCAGATTAAAATGCTTAGATAAAGCAAAGGGCACCAAAGGATTGTAACATTGGCACCAGGCAAGCTTCCCTAGGCGGGAAGTCCCGTAGCCTGGTGCCAGTACTGAAAAAGTCCCGTAGCCTGGTGCCAGTACTGAAAAAGTCCCGTAGTCGGGTGCCAGTACTGAAAAAGTCCCGTAGCCGGGTGCCAGTACTGAAAAAGTCCCGTAGCCGGGTGCCAGTACTGAAAAAGTCCTGTAGCCGGGTGCCAGCACTGAAAATGACCTTTCTTTTATGGTTTAAAAAACGTATCTCTAGCAAAGGAGGCACCTGAAGGAGTGCTTTGTTGGAAGAACTCAAGACATGGGCAAACACCACCTTTATTCTCAAAATGCTCTCTATGACCTAATCTACACCAAGCAAGATATTGCACTATGGAAGCGGTTATATGGTATGTGTCCATGGGCCCCAACAGTTGTCAGGGCACTTCAACACCACTATAAAGCACTGGTGCGGCTCCTGCCTTTTATATACCGCTTTCATACCACTTTCATAGATTAGGCCTATGTTTCTCCAGATGTTTTTGGACTACAGCTCCCATAAGCCCCAGCCAGCATGACAAATAGTCAGAAATGATGGGAAATGTAGTCCAACAACATCTGGACAAATCTGACCATTTTGGCTTCTCACAAGCTTCACTTTGTTCTGCCCCATTTCTGTACCAGCTTACAAGTTGTGTGTTTTTTAAAAATCCACATTAAAATTTGTATAACATTTCATGACCATTTTCCCTAATATATACATTCTGCATGCAATTTTGCCAAATTTATGCGTTTTTGCAAGCAGCTTCCCCTCCTGTAATGCTTATTTATACTTTTCCCCACTAATATTTTTCTGTGATCCTTCCCCCAACATATGCATTTTGCAAACCCTAAATTCTTTTTTTAATCAAAGAACTGCATTGCAGAATTCCGAGGAGCGCAAATACCAAAGGATTAACCATCTTCCGGCTCATACGGTATATTGAGCTGGGAAATGGGAATTTGGTAAGTTCTTACCAAAACGTGAACCGGGTGAAATCTGCCCCCATCCGCTGGTGACAATCCATCCTACATGGCAGGTGGGCTGGGTTGGGTTTGGTGAGCCACCATTTCCGCAGGCCTGGCCTGGAAAGGGGAGACGTTCCGGCGGGCTTCCCGTGGAACGTTTGGATTAAATTCATCAAGACTTCAGGGGAACGGCACGAATAATGGTTCTGAGCACTGATCTCCCCCCCACCCCTTCGCCTCCCCTTTTTTCTCAGGGCGCTGTGGTAACAAGTTGCTGAAATGGGTCTGAACTTCCATTGAGCTGCCAGAAAATCTGTTTTTAAAAGGCAGATTATCTGGTGAAACAGAGGGCAAGTGGGGCTGGCAGGCCAGGAGATAATGGGGTTGCCCCTGACAGCTTTATTAGAAAGTGGCTAATGTCAGATAGATTTCATGGAAGCTCTCATGGTGCAGCGTTGACTCCAGGGGGTCTTAGGCTTGTGTCTGCTGAGCCGCGCTGACACTGTCAGATGGGATTAGGAGGGAGCTGACCTGCCAACTGCATCCTGGGAGCCATTGAAAGAGGCTGGCATCTACATTCTGGTCAGGCTTCCTCTATTAGTGCAGGGGGGCGCCAGGCCATGGCTCACGTTGTCTTCTCCTTCCATGTGCTCCCCAGGATGTGGAGTATCCGCAGTTCTATGACCCTCGGTGCCGTGACCCAGACTGCCAGCAGTGACTTGGATGCCACCTCGGTGGAAGAGGCCCAGGTGGGTCTGTAGCATCACCCACATTGAAGCACCTTATCGGCTCCCTGCTATTGAGCCCAAGTCCAGAAAGTGCGGGGAGGGGGAATCTGATCCTCCTGGTGGCCTCATGAAATCAGACTAGTAGAGTTTGGAGGGGCCCATAAAGCTATCAAGTCCAACCCCCTACTCAGTGCAGGAATCCACCTTAAAGCCTCCATGACAGATGGCTGTCCAGCTGCCTCTTGAAGGACTCTTGAAGGATTCCTGCATTGAGCAGGGGGTTGGACACGATGGCCTTGTAGGCCCCTTCCAACTCTGCTATTCTATGATTCTATGACTCTAGTGTGGGAAAGCCCACCACCTCCCTAGGTCATGGGTTCCATTGTCGTACTGCATTCTCCAGCGAGAATCACATCATTGCCCGTCTCCTTGCCTGTCATCCCTCCGCTTGTGCTGCCGACTGCCAGACCTGCTTCCTTTATGGGCTCAGTGGCAGGCTTGGCCACTCCACACTTCAGTAGCTGGTCCTCCCCAAAGGCGTTATGCCCTGAGCTCCACCTCCCTACCTGAGTCCCTCCCGCCGGCGCCATCAGATGGCCACTCACTCCAAATTTATTTATTTATTTATTCATTTATTACATTTCTATACCGCCCAATAGCCGGAGCTCTCTGGGTGGTTCACAAATACTCCAGCTTGTCCTGCCTCTGTCTTCCAAATCATGTGAGGTTCTGGTTCCTCTCTATTCGGCCCTGGTTAGGCCTCATCTAGAGTATTGCGCCCAGTTCTGGGCTCCACAATTCGAGAAGGATGCAGACAAGCTGGAGCGTGTTCAGAGGAGGGCAACCAGGATGATCAGGGGTCTGGAAACAAAGCCCTATGAAGAGAGACTGAAAGAACTGGGCATGTTTAGCCTGGAGAAGAGAAGATTGAGGGGAGACATGAGAGCACTCTTCAAATACTTAAAAGGTTGTCACACAGAGGAGGGCCAGGATCTCTTCTCGATCCTCCCAGAGTGCAGCACACGGAATAACGGGCTCAAGCTAAAGGAAGCCAGATTCCAGCCGGACATCAGGAAAAACTTCCTGACTGTTAGAGCAGTGCGACAATGGAATCAGTTACCTAGGGAGGTTGTGGGCTCTCCCACACTCAAGGCCTTCAAGAGGCAGCTGGACAACCCTCTGTCAGGGATGCTGTAGGGTGGACTCCTGCACTGAGCAGGGGGTTGGACTCGATGGCCTTGTAGGCCCCATCCAACTCTGCTATTCTATGAACCTATGATTCTATGATTCTTGTTGTCCTGTTGGTGCTGCTTGCCTGCTGCACCTGACTGGGCTGCCCATATGCATGAGTACGGCTGTCCCGAGAGGGGTTGCTGATGGGGCTCTGGGCCAGACCCCTACAGAGGTGGGGCCTGAGGCAGATTGTGTGAGAGACACTGCATGCTGTGGGCTATGGCTAACCCACTGAATGGTTCTCCCAGCCGGCCAGGGCAAGCCAACACCTCCTGAGCCTTTCCCTCAACCAGGGCCAGCTCTCAGGGGCCAATCCTCCATTGTTCGGCCCTGGAGGCTTGCTGGGCAGCCGGCAGCAGCACTCCAACCACCACTGGCCTTCAGAGTCAATCTGCCCTTTTAATTTCTCCCAGTGCCCCTAATGTGGTGTCGCCCTGTCATATGGTGGACAATGAAAGTGGAAGTTAAAGCCACCTGCCCGAAGCTGATCAGAACACCAGGGAAAGTGCAAGGGGGGAGGGGAGTCTGGGGGCTTTGCTAGACCTGCTGGGATAAGCCAGCAGGGAGGCGGGGCGGCAGCGCGCTGATGTTAGCGCGCACCGCCCGGGCTTCCAGACGCAGGACGCGCAGGGACGTCAGATCCCTGCAGCGTCCGCCATTTTTAAAAAAAAAAAGTTTAAAGGGGCCACATGTGGCCCGAAGACTGCGGAGAAGGTAAGGGGATTTTTTTTAGTTAAACGCCCCCCATCCGCTCCTGTGTCGTCTCCCCTTCTCCCTGCGTGTGTGTGTGTCTGTCCTGTGTCGTCTCCCCTTCTCCCTACCGGGATCTCCCCCGGCCGATGGGCACAGCGCTCAGCGCTGTGGCCAGTCCGCGGCTTTTTGCGGCTACTCGCGAGTAAGCGAGTAGCCGCAAAAAGCCATAGAAGTAGCTAGACGTTCCCCAGCCCCCGCCTCAGGCCGGGGCTGGGGAAAAGGCGCGCCATAAGCGACTTCGCTTATGGCGCGTTAGAGGAGGCTTCAGTGCGGCCTGGAGCCGGATTCCCCTGTGCGTCATGTGAAAGCACAGCAGGGAAACCGGCTCTCAAGGCGCGCTAAGGCCTCGTCTAGGAACGCCCAGAGTCAGCTGTAGCGGTGAGCCTGCCAGAGAGCTGGGGCCGTGGCGGTTGTCCAAGGATGCCAGGAACTGATGCCACCCGTGTCTCAAAACCTCAGGCAGCAGTTCTGGAACTTAGAGACAGCGGAGGGGTGTGTGGAGGGAGAGACCTCTGAGTTGCAAGTGAAGCAGCTCTCATTCTCACTCGCTCTCCCTTCTCTGATGAAATGCTGATGGGAACGAGCAGACTGGTTTATTTCTTCATCTATAAGAGCCACCCCCAACAACGATGTTCTCTGGCATGTTGACGAAACAACATGCTAAAATGCAATAATAACAGATAATAACACAAACCAACAAATTGCAGAGTACAACTTCTTGTTGGCAGCAGAGGTAACAAAACAACAACAAATTATTATTATTATTATTATTATTATTATTATTATTATTGACAGGTAAAAACAGTGTACCAAAAAACGCTTGGGAGAATAGAAATTTGTTTGTCAGGCATTGAAAGGACCATGAAGAAGGCAGCAGGCAAGCCTCTCTGGGAAGGGTACTCAACAGCCGCTGTGCCACCCCCAAGAAGGCCCTCTCCTCAGCTGCCAACCACCTCACTTCACTTGGCAGGGGCACATGGCCCAGGGCTTCTGAAGGGGATCTTGAATTTTGGGCAGTATGTGCGAGTGAAAGCGATATTTCAGGTACTCTAGTCCCAATTTCGAGCTAGATGGAGAACCCACACGTGCCAGGTAATTGGTTCTGTTGTTTAACAGGTCTAATCAAGATGGTTCCCCTAAGGTTCACCCAAATCTACCCTGTTTGCGTCCATTTATGTTCTGCTTACGTATATATTTGTAAACAAAGTAAAGCTTATGTTTGTAAACCTACACACACACACACACACACACACAAAGAGAGAGAGAGAGAGAGAGAGAGAGAGAGAGAGAGAGAGAGAGAGAGAGAGAGGAAAACTTTTTTTTAAGTCACCTTTCCCTAAAGGGCGGAGTTTGAGAATTGCATTATTATTACTTTTAAGAGTTTAAAAAATTGTGTTTAGGGCTGTTGCAGCAGGGATTGTGGTGTCACATGTATAGATTCCATCCTCCTATGTTTTGCGCATCTGAGTTTATTTATATTTATTTATTTATTTATTACATTTCTATACCGCCCAATAGCCGGAGCTCTCTGGGCGGTTCACAAAAAAGTTCTTGGGATAATCTGTCTCCTTCCCAAAAGTAAGACTATTTTTGGTCCTCATTCCATGGAATGACGTGGGCATTAGAAGAGGGAGATCAAGACAGGGATGTGGAGGCTGGAAGAGCTGCATCGGCAGAAAATAGTCAATGGGATGGGATCCTGCACATCTGTATTTGAATTTGTATTACTATTATTTATTTATTTATTTATTTATTTATTTATAAAGCACCATCAGTGTACATGATGCTGTACAGAGTAAAGCAGTAAAATAGCAAAACCCTGCCGCATAGGCTTACATTCTAATAGAATCATAATAAAACAATAAGAAGGGGAAGAGAATGCACCAAACAGGCACAGGGTAGAGTAAAACTAACAGTATAAAAGTAAGATCAAAATCAAGTTTCAAAAGGGATTGCTAAAGGGATTTTATACTTTGTAAGCTGTCTTGGACACTGCTAAATACAAAAGTGGGATATAAAAGTTTAAAATAATTGAAACAAATTAATCCCATCACCACACTCGCTGTTTACTTTCCCCCTGGTTTTCCCAGTGACCTCTTTGGGATGCATGGTGCTTGCTCATGATGGGGAAAAGGCACTGCCATCGTCTGTATCTCCCTGGCTACCTCCCAGACCCCTGAGAATGGTCACTGCTGGGATCTCGGGGCTGCTTCTCAGTCAGGCCAGTGCCCTTTACACCCAGAAAGTGCTGGGGCTAGCAGAGGGGACGGGCATGGGACTGATTTTGTGAGAAGCCCGGCAGAGGCTGGGTCAAAGCTCCTTGGATTGGGTCCAAAATGGCAGAGGGGACCAAGATCTCTGCTAATGGAAAGCCAAGTTTCCTTTAGCCTCGGAGTTCCCATCTCTGCCGCCTACACAAGGCAGCTGGGATATGAAGCTGTCTGTGACAGGGCGCGTTAAAGATGTAAGGAGAAGCATGAAATTAGCAATGACAGTTTTAACCACTGCAGCGCTAGGCATTAAGTAGAACATGGGCCCCACAGCATGGGTCCTTTCTCACCATCAGCTATATTGTACCCAGTGCTGTAGAGCTCATCATTTGTGAAGGGAAAAAATGATGAGAGAGGAGGGGGGGAAGGGAAGAATTTGCTAAACCACTGGGCCCTGGCACCTCCCGCACAACAAATGCTGTATTCTCCACTCAGTCAACCATATGGAGTTCCCCCTCCTCTTCCCAGAACATGCAGCCCACTCTGACAAAATGAGTGTCACATGCCTGAATGGAACTCAAAAGGCCTGATATGTTCTAGGCTGGGCACTGAGGAATGACCAAATGTGTAAAACTCAAACAAATACTGACCCACAATAATCAGTGGGAGCCAGTGTGGTCTAGCAGTTAGAGTTTTGACTGGGAAGACTTGGCTTCAAGTCCCCACTCAGCCATGAAGCTCACTGGGTGACTTCGGGCCAGTCACTGACTCTCAGCGTAACCTACCTCGCAGGGTTGTTGTTGTGAGGATACAATGGCGTGGAGGATCATGCCCTCCACCCTCGGCTCCTTGGAGAAATGGCAGGATATAAACATAGTAGATAAATACAGAACTAGAAGTTGAACTTGGAAGGCACTGATTGAATTCCGACTCCGAGATGTAAAGGTGGAACCAGATAAGTGGTAAGGAAGAGCCATGGCAGAGGGTGAGGGGACCCAGATGAATGGGGTGGGCGAAGGCACGGAGGGAAGGGGAGAATCTCCCCAAATCAGGTAGATGCACTGCCTTTGAGCAGAGACTCCTGCAGGCTGAAGCAGCCCTTCCATCCGCAAAAGGCAGAGTCTGGATCCAGTCTCGTGTCTCCCAGAACACTTGAAGATCACTGCTGGATTCCCCCAAAGATCTATCTAGTTTTCTGCGTTTTAGCACAGTGATCACTGTGCCATGAGCAGGACACAAAGGAAACAGACCTGTCCCATGGTTGCTCCCCAGCAATAGGTATTCGGATACATGCAAATTTGTGACATTTTGTTAGATTTGTGATTTGTTGCATCTCTACATTAAGGGGAAATCATGTTGCTTACTTGGGGCTTTCTGCTTTCTGATTCTTTTGCGAGATTGTTATGGGCTGCATTACATGGGTGGAGAGGGGCAACCACGTGGTTTGAATTGAATACTTCCCTTCCATTCACTTCCATTGAGACAGTGCCAGCTAGTGGCAGAAGATCCTGCTTTTTCCTTGATATACCACATTAAAAGTGGTATATCTTTTAATAGTGGGATTTCCAGGAGATAGTGCAGGAGACTTCCTGGTTATTGACAATGTCATGTGATGGACCTGCAAACTTTTGTGAGTGGCCAATCACGAGTGCAATAAATCACTCATTTAGCGGAGCCCATTATAGCCTTTACAGGTGAGCTGTTGAGATCTATCTCAGTGCCTCTCCTGGGCTGCAAACTGTTAGACTGAGGGGTGAGTGCGTTTAAATATCAATTTCAGTAGAATTTGTTTGTATTCTCTGGCTGACTGTTTTTAACACTGCCATGCCAGTGTTGCAATGAAAGCCCAGGCATTCACACACACCCTTTGGCCACTTCACAACTAAGGTGAACCTCCACACCCCACCCATGAGAATTTCACCAACATTTTCTTTTCTGATTTCCCCCCCAAAACAATTTATTTCCAATCACATTCAATGAGAATGCTTGAAAAAGAATGGAAGAAATGTCCAACGAAGCACTCATCCAACTACATGAAAAAGGTGCATTGGAATACACTATCGACACACTGCTGAGAGGCACTCCCACTTGCAAGATCCTACTTTTCCAGACAGATCCTAGCCATCGTGGTGGTATGGCAGAACCGGTCCACTTAGAACTGGGTCAGCTTTTCTAGGCTCCACCATCCTGACCTATCAACCACATGGCAGATATAATCAGTGAGGGCTGTGCTGGGCAGCCACACAATACTGTAGGCTTTCTGTAGTGAGCGTAGCAGTGTTGGGTGGCTGGGGGCAGTTATTCTAGGGTGTGTGGGTTTTCCTAAACAACAACTCCATTTGTGCTCTACTGCATCCTCTTTGGGACGTCGGAATGTCCATGCATAGGAGTGCCTTCAGATAGACATTCACACATAACTTCAGCAATTATTGCTCATATCAAGGTTGCTTTTTTGCAACGAGCATCTCTGTGTACACACACAGCAGTAAGACAGAAGATGGGAAGATGCAAATGAACAGAAGGAACAGAAAATTGAAGCAAATGGCTTGTTCCAATCCTGGAATTAATTTTAGAACTTCTCTGAGTTAAACAGGAACAAAAAATCAGCCAAACAGCAGAAATCCACTCATGCCTATATAACAGGAGTGAGGAACTTCTGGCCCTCCAGATGTTGTTGGACTCCAACTCTTATCAGCTGCACACCAGCATGGCCAATGACTGGAGATGATGGGAGTTGTAGTCCAACATCTGGAGAGCCTCAGACTCCCCATCTGGGCCTCCTAACTTCTGCCTCTTATCAATGGAACGCCAGTTGGACAAACCCACTACCATGCTGTGTGCTAAAGGGCAGCCATCACTGGGGCCAAGCTGCCCCCTCCTGCCTCCCCCTCCATTCATCTTTCTTGCCAGAGTCATCCTCTTTTAAATCACTCCGCTTGCTATTCACAGCCTGCAGCTTCTGATCTCATTACTGATGTTCCAATTTAAAACGTGGATTATTGCAGTGATGGCTTCGGATGGGAAACGTCACCGTTTTGATACTTGCAGTTCCATTTTTTCACAGATGGATCCTTCATCTTCTAAAATAATAACAATAATAACAATAATGATGATGATGATGGTATGACCTTTCCATGCCCACAGATGTGTCACTTCCTTTCCGGGCTCTTTCGATGCCCCTCCCCGCCGCGCCCCTGCCTTGTTCTGCTGCCCCCGCCCTCTCCTCCAGTTCTTCCTTTCCTTCTACTTCCCCCCGTCCCGCCGTTACAAATCAGTAGCACACAGCAAGAGAAAGCAGTTCTACTGACAGATAGAACTAGTGCTATCATCCCTCTTGAATGTCACCGGGAAAATTGCATGGCACACTCTGAAATTCAAATTAGAGCTTGCTGAAACTGCTAAAACTCATCAAATGCTTGCTTTGAAGTCCACTGGGAGGTTGGTCATTTCTTTTAAATTAGTCCCTGTTGAAAATGAAAATGCGGGGAGCTGGTGCATTAGCATACCGGAGTGTCAGGGATGGTAAAATGTTCCCCCCACCGCCACTTTTAAGAAAAGTGAGCGCTATTTGCTTTCACTGCCATATAAAACCCGCACTCTCCGACGGAGCTCTTAGGACACGAGCGTACATGAAGGGGTCTTGTCAAAACTCCCAAGTTGACACAGGGGCGAATTTCCTGTAAGAACGAGGTGGAGCACTGATCAAGAATCCCAGCCGGAGGCGCAGGGGCGCTCCAATAGTAGGGTGACCATATTTGGGAAACCAAAAAAGAGGACACTTAGTGTGTGTGTGGGGAAGCAGCTTTCTGAGTCCTGCAGAAAGTACGTTATTCCCCCGCCACCTTAAAGAAACCAATTGGAGTGGAGGAGGGGAAAGGATTTCATTCTGCACCACCACCATCCACTCCAATTGGGGCCTTTTCTATAATGTCCACAAATGACCCACTTTCCCCTTTAAGACCTCAATTGGAGCTCGGGGTGGGGGAATGATGTGCCTCAAGAAAGCATGTCATTCCCTCCTGCCATGCTAATGGCAGCCTTAAAGGGGAAGGTGTGTCATTCCAGGACATTACTGAAAATTATAGAAAATCCCCCCTGACACTATGGAAAGAACAAAAACCAGGACACATCCGGGAAAATCCTGACAGTTGGTCACCCTATCCAATAGGCAACAGCCCCTCAGTGAGGGACACCTGCCAGTGATGAGCCTTACACCTTGAAAATGACTGGGAAGAGAATAATTGAGCATAATGCTTTCTTTCATATTTTGTCTCTCATGTTGGAATGCTTCAACACACACACACACACACCCAAAAAAACCCACAACACACACTTAAAAATGCACAAGAGAACTGTGAGGATGTGCAGGCCGCTCCTGCCCCATTCTGCCATCGCCCCTCTGCATGAGTCCTGATGTACGTGCATAGAGCTCCTCCATGTAAGCCGGTAGATCAGGACACGCAGTGAGCATTTCCCCATGCCGTCTAAATGCACAGACAGCAGGGAGGGGCCTTCGAGCACCGTGGGTGAGTGGTGGTATGAAATTAAAACCTGAGCCAGAGGAGAAGTCAAAGGTTACAAAAAGGTCAGTGTTATTAGCCGCTGAGATTCGTATTTCTGAGCCAGGAAATACAAGTCTTAATAATATTTCTTTTTTATTTAATTCATTTTCAATTGCGTTTAGGCCGCCTTTAAGGGTAGAATTCTCTCCACACTGGGAGCTCGAACCTGTGTTCAGCAACCCCTTCTTACCTCCTCCTACATCCACTCAAGTTGACGGCTATGGCCTAGACAACTGTGGCTTCCCTGCATTCAGTAAAGATCCTGCAGCCTCACTTGGGTTTTGTCTTCTGGAGTCTTTGCAGGGTAAATGATTGGCAAAATACATGTGCTCCCCTCCCTTGTTTTTGAGCTCCATCACACCTGCTTTTTTTCCTGGCATGCATCCATGATTAGCACCTCAAGCGCTGGTCACTTTCACATGCGTGCATTGTTGTACTATTTTGCCTTGTTTACCTTTTCACCTGCACCTGATACTTCCTGGTATCCTCACCCCACCCGCCCCTTCTCCTTCCTCCTCCAGTTCATCAGTTCTTGCGGTTTATGTACATTCTTATGGACCTCCCCTCCCTCCCACCGCTCTGGTTTTGTTGTCTAAAGTTTAACAAATTAGTGTTTCATCAGCTGGGCACCTTTAGGGTGACCATATTTGGGAAACCAAAAAAGAGGACACCTAGTGTGTGTGGGGGGGAAGCAGCTTTCTGAGTCCTGCGGAAAGTACATTATTCCCCCGCCACCTTAAAGAACCCGATTAGAGTGGAGGAGGGGAAAGGATTTCATTCTGCACCACCACCATCCACTCCAATGGGGGCCTTTTCTATAATGTCCATGAATGACCCACTTTCCCCTTTAAGACCTCAATTGGAGCTCGGGGTGGGGGAATGACGTGCCTCAAGAAAGCATGTCACTCCCTCCTGCCATGCTAATGGCAGCCTTAAAGAGGAAGGTGTGTCATTCCAGGACATTATTGAAAAGTATAGAAAATCCCCCCTGACACCATGGAAAGAACAAAAACCAGGACAAATCCTGGGAAATCCTGACAGTTGGTCACCCTAGGCACCTTGTACAGCAGGCAAAAAAACAAACAGGGAAGTTGAAACTAGTGGATGATAGAGCAATGAGAGTGGGGTTGGAGCAGTGAAAGTCCATTCAACCAACTCAGTTGCTGGAGGAGAACCACCATTCTTCTTTCATCAGCAAGACCGCCCTTCAGCAGACACACACACAAGAAGGAACGTTCTGCAACATAGCGTGAAGTCGGCAATACATAGGGATGGAAGGTCAGTTTTATTCCATGTGGAAAAAAAATACCACACTTTCCCCGCCCTAGAAAAACATGGAAAATGGAGGGAAAGAGGCAAGATGACTGCAGGATACAGACGACGCCATGTGAGGGTTGTGGGGCAAAATAGTAAACAAGGCAGGATGACAGTGTGGTAAAATGCTGGTGCGATGGAGCTCTTTGCCAGCTCCTTCCCATATATTTCAATTCCACCAACAGAAGATGGTGCTGTTTTTAGCACGTTTTCCCTTTATTACTGTATTTTCAAGGTTTTATAAAATGTCAGATTCCCGCTTGAAAGCAGTGGGAGAGGCATCAGAAGTTGACAATGTCATGAACAGGACCCACAAACTTCTATGAGCGACCAATCACGAGAGTGCAATAAATTTCTCATGTGGAGAAGCCTATTGCTCCAATCTTGGAATGCCACACATGTCCTCAGTGTGTCATGTGTCATCCTATGGATCAAACAAAGGTTTCTGCAAAAGTTACATATTGCAGTTCCCTTGAGGAGAGAAAGGTGCTTAACCCTTCATAGAAGGGTAAGGGTCTTAACCCTTCACATGCACAACATCCCCCCCCCCGCATACATGCGAAGTAAATACACGGTTAACACTGGGAAACACAGCGTTAGGAAGCGCATGTGTGTTTCCTCATAAGGCTGCATCTTGTTCTTTGATGTATTCATGTAAATATTCCAAAAGTTAGCCACTCAGAGCAGGAATTATTAAATAGTCCTATAATACAGAGGTACAAGAAATTATTAACACCCTTAAAATAAATAAAGAATCAGGGCTGGATTACTAGCTGCATTTCATTCCAAGTTTTCAGCTATTGTTTCACTCATATACATTATTAAAATTTGCAATGAATTAATAAGTTTAAACAAGATCCCATAATCTTGGGATTATGTGAAACTGAAGTAAAGCATACATCAGGAGACATTCTTACTTCTTTCACTCTTAGAAGCCTGCTTAATGTAGATTACAGCATATTGACTGCACTTTTACCTATCCGTTTATACAGATTTACAAATCAATAAGTGAATCCCAACCAAGCGGGGATGCAAATTCTTAAATGATTAGTGTAAAAGCAAAAGTGAACTTTGAGAAGAAGAAGAAGAAGAAGAAGAAGAAGAAGAAGAAGAAGAAGAAGAAGAAGAAGAAGCAGCATCCCAACTATTTATGTTTCTTGTGAGTACCAACCAGATGAAATAGATTTGTGTAGGTACTTCTTGAAAATTGCTATGAATTGTCTGTTTTAAAAAGCATTGTATCAAAGATTCATAAACTCCTTATTACTTTCTACTCAGCGCTAGTGAGACCACACCTGGAGTATTGTGTACGATTCTGGGCACCATATTTCCAGAAGGATGTTGACAGGTTAGAAGAACAGGTTCAGAGGAGAGCAATAAAGGTGATACAGGGATTTCAGGACATGCCCTGTGAGGACAAGCTGAAGGAACTTGGGATGTTCAGTCTGGAAAAAAGAAGACATGAAAGCAATGTTCAGTTACCTAAATGATTCCACAGGAAAGATGGTCAAGAACTATATTTGCATGGCCACGGAAATTAGGACCTGAAATAATGGGTATAAATTACAGCTACCTACATTTAGATTAAATATAAGGAAAAACTTTGTGACAGTAGGATCTGTATAACATTAGAACAGGCTACCTATGGAGGTTGTGGGCTCTCCATCTCTGGAGATTTTTAAAAAGAGGCTGCTCACCTCTTTAATGGGTTTTCCTGCATATTGCAGAGGGTTGGACAGGATGATCCTTGTGGTCCCTTCCAACTTCAGAATTCTATGATTCTATGAAACGTTGCAGTATGGAATCACGTGATGTGTAGATGATGTAGGTTCAATTATTCAATGCAAGAAGAAACTGCCTCACTTTCAAAGGTCTTAAACAGACAACATGATTGAAGTAAAGCCCAAGGATTTAAGGCAAATGAATTGGAATCAGAATCATTAGGTATGAACATTTCTCAATGCCAAGTCAATGAGATACAAATGTTTGCAATGTTTCCACAGAGAATAGAACAATTAAGTACTTGGTTGAAAAATGCCATGTTTTTAAAATTCATTTTAATATGATTGATTGATAAAGTAATTCAGGGTGCAATCCTATACTGAAGATATGCTGCTACCAAGGGCCTGTAGGGTTTAAGAACGTAAGAAGAGCCCTGATGCTGGATCAGACCAAGGGTCCATCTAGCCCAGCACTCTGTTCGCACAGTGGCCAACCAGCTGACAACCAGGGACCCACAAGAAGGACACGGTGCAACAGCACCCTCAGACCCATGTTCCCCAGCAACTGGTGCACACCGGCTTATTGCCTCGAATATTGGAGGTAGCACACAACCATAAGGGCTAGTAACCATTGATAGCCTTCTCCTCCAGGAATTTATCCAACCCCCTTTTAAAGCCATTCAAAATGGTGGCTATCACTTAATCTTGTGGTAGTGAATTCCATTATTTAACTCTGCACTTTGTGAAGAAGTCCTTCCTTTTATCTCTCCTGGATCTCCTACTAATCAGCTTCATGGGATGACCCCCAGGTCCTAGTATTTTGAGAGAGGGAGAAAAATCTCTGCCTATCCACATTCTCCGTACCATGCATCATTTTGTACACCTGTGTCATGTCTCCCCTTAGCCTCCTTTTTTCCAAGCTAAATAATCCCAGTTGTTGTAAACTTCCCTTGCTCTGGAGATGCTCCAGCCCCTTCATCGTTTTAGTGGTGACCTGAACTGTACACAGTATTCTAAGTGTGGTCACACCATAGATTTGTATGAAGGCAGTATGGTACTGACAGTTTTATTCTCAATTTCTTTTCCTATAATGCCTAACATGGAGTTTACCTTCTTTACAGTGGCCATACACTAGGCTGACATTGTCATCGAGCTTTTCCACCACAATCCCAAGATCTCTTTCTTATTTGGTCACAGCTAGCTCAGATCCCATCAGGTTATACTTGAAATTGGGGGTGGGGGAGTTGCCCCAATGTGCATCACCTTACACTCGCTTACGTTGAAACACATTTGCCATTTGGAGATGCCTTTGGAGCTCTTCACAATCCCTTTGTGTTTTTTAATTGGGTGTCATTGCCAAAAGTTGGCCACTTCACTGCTCACTCCAGGTCATTTAAGAATTGGTAAATTAGTGCATATGTCACAAGGTTCAGGCTTTTGGAGCGATGGCATGCATGCTAATTGTAGATATTTCTGGTGTGCCTTATTTATGAACATAGGTTTGTGCAAGGGGTGTGCCGAGTGTGCCCAGGTGTACCCTAATGTCTCAAGCAATAAGGACAGTAGGATCTGTATAACATTAGAACAGGCTACCTATGGAGGTTGTGGGTTCTCCATCTCTGGAGATTTTTAAAAAGAGGCTGCTCACCTCTTTAATGGGTTTTCCTGCATATTGCAGAGGGTTGGACTGGATGATCCTTGTGGTACCTTCCAATTTCAGAATTCTATGATTCTATGAAATGTTGCAGTATGGAATCACGTGATGTGTAGATGATGTAGGTTCAATTATTCAATGCAAGAAGAAACTGCCTCACTTTCAAAGGTCTTAAACAGACAACATGATTGAAGTAAAGCCAATTAAATGACAATTCTTAAAGTCATTTAAGAATTGGTAAATTAGTGCATATGTCACAAGGTTCAGGCTTTTGGAGCGATGGCATGCATGCTAATTGTAGATATTTCTGGTGTGCCTTATTTATGAACATAGGTTTGTGCAAGGGGTGTGCCGAGTGTGCCCAGGTGTACCCTAATGTCTCAAGCAATAAGCACTGAATTGAGGTGGGGGTTGAATAGGGATCCAGAGGAGGATCCAGTTGCAGTAGGAATGGGTCTCCAGCTGCCCTCTGGCTGCTCTGCTGCCGCCACACCTGACAGCACATCATTGCTCCAACCAGCAGGAGCGGGAATGAATCCCTCTGCCTGGAGCCCTGCTTCAAAGAGGCCAGGAAGAGCCTCCCCCCTCGAAGGCTAATAGCGCCTCATAAGCCCCTCCTCCAACCAGTGTCACCACAAAGCCCCACCAATGCTGGGGCTTGAGGAGAGTCTCTTCGTTCCCTCTCCTCACCTGCAACAGCCCTCCTGCGGTCAGACAAGCCGAACGCGGAGCAGGATATCAATGTCTACAGTGTTTAATAACTAAATGAATAAAACTAATGGTGTTTTTTTTTTATGATTGAGTATTCAATAAATGTTCACTTAAAGAAAAAGAAAAAGAAATCCCTGAGTGCACATCCTAATGAAATGTGCTGTGCACACCTATGTTTATGAATCAGTTGTATCTGATGTAATGGGATCTAATCCATGGAAGTATATGGCACAATAAAGACTTTTTAAGGAGCCACAAGACTTGTGGTCATTTTTTGTTGCCGCAGAGTAATTGGACAAATCCAACATCTGTGCTCTCTTAACATCTGTGAGATACCAACCCTCCTCTCGTGCAAGTACTGAGTCAGTACTGACTCTTGGAGGGACGCCAGCTTTCGCTGACGTTTTCTTGGCAGGCCTTATAGCGGGGTGGTTTGCCGTTGCCTTCCCCGGCTGTTATTACCTTTCCCCCAGCTAACTGGGTACTCATTTTACCGACCTCGGGAGGATGGAAGGCTGAGTCGACTGCCTGAAACCGGCTTCTGCTGGGATCGAACTCAGGCCGTGGGGAGAGTTTCAACTGCAGAAACTGCTGCTTTACCGCTCTGCGCCACACGAGGCTTGAGATACCAACAGTCGCGTGTATTTTGAGTTTCAGAAGGAAAAGTCAGCAAATCCTTTCCAAAACAAAATTACTAATCTAAACTACTTGCAAAGAGATACTAAAATGAACTTGGTATAATGACTAATGGAGAAATGGCTGCAAAGCAATTTAGGTAAAAGCTGGTATTTATGTTTGGTATCTGATTCCATCTTTTGTAAAACACCCACCCACACCCACCACCTCTATCCTATTTATGGTTTCTTTGCATGACTTGTTCATTAATGTGTTCCTTTTTCAGTTGGGGGGGGGAGAAAAGTAGATGAGCTAGAGCTGGTGTAGCATAGCGGCTAAGAGACCAAGCTATAATTCAGGAAGTCCCTGGTTCAAATCTTGCCATGAACTCACAAGATGGCCTTGGACAATCCAGTCTCTCTCAGAGCATTTCTACACCAGGCTTTTATTGCACACTCATGATTGTCCGTTCACAGAAGTTTGTGGGTCCTTTACATGATGTCAACAACTTCCAGAGCATCTCCTGCACTTTTTTCAAAAGACTGGAGTTAAACTGAAACAAAAATTAATGCAGCATATCGACAGTGTGTAATGCTGGTGTTACATTATAATACAGCCACTAGATAGCGATGCTTCATTGAACACATAAAGCATTGATGAGAAAGGACGTTTTCAATTCAAATCACATGTCCACCATCTAAAGGAGCCCATGATAAACCCACAAATAAAAAAAGGATGAAGAAAGCCCTGGTAAGGATGTGAGAGTTCAGTCTCACATGATGAACCCCTCAGACTCAATGACCCACGCCTGCAAATACTATTGATTTACCTTATAATATTGATTTTCCTTACAAAGTTAAGAACTTCCTGATAGTACAAGGTAACAGTGTAACAGTCATAGCTCTCATTCAGGAACAGCCGTATTGCCAGGGGATTGGACTGGCCATTAAGGTCCCTTCCAATTTATGATACTGTTATTCAAAGTGTCCCATTATGTATCATTGTTAGAATGTTTTGATTGACGGGGAATAGTAGAACTGCATGCAAATAGCCTTACAATATCATCCACCCTATTTGTGGGCAAAGAAATTGTGGGGACCATCTCACCAAATTTCTCCAGGTGGAGAAGAAATTGTCCAACAGTTTCTTAGGGATACAGCTCACCATTAGCAGTGGACAGCTGCTTTCTTTTTTTCTTAAGGGTCTTTATTTAAGTATTTATGTACTGCTGTCATTGGTCACCATTTTACATCCTCCACAGTGCTTCATACCCCGAATTGTTCCCTGGCATTGTGGAGAGTAAATGGCAGCAAACACACAACCAAAATGGTGGAGCATATTCAAAGAAATCTCTGCAAACTGGCATTTTCCTAGGGGAGTAAGAAAAGAAAAGGCCCAGATTTTCTAGGAAAAAATGCCTGAGAAATGTTGGCTCTGCTCCAGTGAACAGGCAGCTTTAAAACTTGCCTACATCTCAATTGATAAACACACACCAACAAGCATTTGTGTTTCCCCCGTCTCGGGGAGAGGTGGCAACCCTCTCTTTCGGCAGCTCCATTATTCTCACCCTGCGTTCCAAACCCTAACCTGCCATGAATCTCTGAGCAGAGGCCGCGTTTGGTATCTGAAATCTGGAGGCATCAGCTGTCTGCAGATTGATCTGCCCCTTTCATGACTGCACTGATGGGATGGGATGGAGTGTTGAGCAATGCAAGTCACACACCAGCTTGGATCAGCTCACAAGCGCCAACCCTAGAATTTTGTGCTCTTGGTTGCAGATTTCACCGTTCTGAGCTCAAGGGGTTCAGCAGAGGTCAGAGGCCGAGGGGGACCAGTTCTCCTGTGATCGGCCACAAGCACAAAGCGAAGCTTGCGCTGGACTACATAACCTGTGACATTCTACTGGGCTGATGTGGGCTGTGGTGATGTCGACAGCAATGTGAGCTGCCAGCAGCACACAGATAAAGCTGTCAAGGGTGGAATTTGTAACTAGAATATTAACTTTAAGCAGCAGGGACGATGCACTTGGGGGAGGGGGGGTGTCCTTTGCAAAGAGGTTATGGCCAGAATGGAGGGATTCTCCTACCTCATGGAAAAGAAGGTACAAGGGCTTATGGAGCAAAAGATGTGATGCCTCTTGTACCTCTACATAGAGTTTGGGGGTTTCAAAATAGGGCACGGATGTAGAAGGTTTAGGGTTTATTTATTGCATTTCTATACCGCCCAATAGCCGGAGCTCTCTGGGCGGTTCACAAAATTTAAAACCATTCAAGGGATAAAACAACAGTATAAAACCATAATATAAAATACAATATAGAAGATCGACCAGATCAAAACAGCAGCAATGCAAAATTACAAATTTAAAACACCAAGTTAAAATTTATTTATAGACTGTTAAAATGCTGGGAGAATAAGGATCAGTACTCTTCCACCTTGGTGCTAACGTGGATTGGATTGGACTGTGCCCTGTAAATGTGACTTTCTCGTCACATACAAATGTGGGAATAGAACACATACATGCTCAGCTCAGCCAAAATGTTTGAGGAGCTAGAGGGACCCCCCTGTGAGGAAAGATTGCAACATTTAGAGGGGGTTTTTTTGGGGGGGGTGTTAAGAAGGCAAGTAAGGGAGGAGACAACAGAGGTATACGAAATTATGCCATGATGTAGAGGAAGTGAATAGGGAGTAATGTCATATTAGAGTCGGCATTTAGGAGGTTTGCCCCCGGATGGCTTCAGAATGGCGGCTGTGTCATGTAGACGACCTGCTGCCACTCCGAATCCACCCCGGGGCAAACCCCTCATCAAGACAGGCCCCTGGTCTGGAGTGTTTGTACCTTATGTTGAGCCAACGGGACAGATTAGGGATTGGTGCACCGCCCACCCTGCTGATCAACAGAGAGAGGTGGTCTCAGGTGCACTGCTGAAGTCCCCCAGACTGTTGACTCTGGGGGGTGTGAACCACCATGCCAAGGGCACTTCATCTGGTTTTCCATGACAACCATGCAACTGTTCAAACATGTCACTGGCCCAATGGCTAACTGTCATCTTGACCCTGTGGGGCAGAAGAAATGAGGGAGGCAGGAGCAGGCAGAGACCATCAGAGCCTGCTTCAGTTGCACACACACACACCCAAACAGGGCTAATGTTCATCATGAGCCTGAGGGGAAGAAGAAGGAGCTGTTGGTCTGCCCCTCCATTGGGAGATGAGAGTGGGGAGTAGGGCCTTTTTATTTATTTATTTATTTATTTATTTATTACATTTCTATACCGCCCAATAGCCGGAGCTCTCTGGGCGGTTCACAAAAATTAAAAACATTCAAAGTATAAAACAACAGTATAAAACCCTAATATAAAATACAATATAAAAGCTCAACCAGATCAAAACAGCAGCAATGCAAAATTACAAATTTAAAACACCAAGTTCAAATTTATTTATAGACTGTTAAAATGCTGGGAGAATAAAATTGAATTCCCAACAGCCTGAACAGTCTCCTTGGGTTCTTTTTCTTTTCTCCCTCTTCCCTCCCCATCCCGTTTTCCTTGTCTGCCAAGTCTTTTTTAGAATGTAAGCCTGAGGGCAGGGACTGCCTTCTTTACTGATCAATTGTAAGCCACTCCGGGAGCCTTTTTGGCTGAGGTGCAAGATAAAAATACTCTAAATTTTTTTTAAGAAATAAAATAACAGGGCATACTCTAGACCTGGTTTTCTCAACTGGTTTTCTCATCTGAAAGTGGTGGTTTTACATCAGCTCCTCTGTCAGAGGTCTAGAAACAAAGCCCTATGAAGAGAGACTGAAAGAACTGGGCATGTTTAGCCTGGAGAAGAGAAGATTGAGGGGAGACATGATAGCACTCTTCAAATACTTAAAAGGTTGTCACACAGAGGAGGGCCAGGATCTCTTCTCGATTCTCCCAGAGTGCAGGACACGGAATAACGGGCTCAAGTTAAAGGAAGCCAGATTCCGGCTGGACATCAGGAAAAACTTCCTGACTGTTAGAGCAGTGGAATCAGCTACCTAGGGAGGTTGTGGGCTCTCCCACACTAGAGGCATTCAAGAGGCAGCTGGACAACCCTCTGTCAGGGATGGTTTAGGGTGGATTCCTGCATTGAGCAGGGGGTTGGACTCGATGGCCTTGTAGGCCCCTTCCAACTCTGCTATTCTATGATTCTATGATTCTATGATTCATGGTCAGATCACCACCTGCTGAGGTTTAGACATACATTAAGATGGTCTGCCCCTGGAGGCTAATGGATCCGGATGGTTTCCAGAGGCCAATTCAAGGTGCTGATTTTAACCTACAAAGCCTTACATAGCCTCTCCCGAAATGAACCTACCCATACACTGTGCTCAACATCTAAGGCCTTTCTCAGGGTGTCTACTCCGAGGACAGCAACAAAAGAGAGGGCAGCAAGAGAGATGTTTCTACTTATGAGTAAGCCCCTCTGGGTTCAGTGGGAGTAACTCCTGGGTAAGAGGGTACACAATTTCAGCCCCCATGGCATCAGAAAAACTGATGGACAAGATGCATTTCTGTCTTTCCAACTGATGACATACTTGAAAGGTTGTCACACAGAGGAGGGCCACGATCTCTTCTCAATCATCCCAGAGTGCAGGACACGGAAAAATGGGCTCAAGCGACAGGAAGGCAGATTCTGGCGGGACATCAGGAAAAACTTCCTGACTGTTAGAGCAGTACAACAATGGAACCAATTACCTAGGGAGATCGTGGCCTCTCCCACCCTAGAGGCCTTCAAGAGGCAGCTGGGCAACCATCTGTCAGGGATGCTTTACGGTGGATTCCTGCATTGAGCTGGGGGTTGGACTCGATGGCCTTGTAGGCCCCTTCCAACTCTGCTATTCTAGGATTCTACGACATTCTCTCAGAACCTGCTTTTGTTTGTAGCCTTGCCGCTCTCACCCATCACTGTGCGAGTTTTTGTGGGGGAGGGGGAGGTAAACACATGTGACAGGAGACGAGGTGGCTCCATTCTCTATACATTAATCCAAAATTGAGCTTAAATTTTGCTTAATGAACCCACTCACTCGTGCCTGATTGGTTTGTGTGAGCAAGTAAAGGCTAGAATGAGCAAGCAGCCAGAGATGGTCACAGTGAGCAAACCAAGGGCAGAGCTGAGTTGCACAAATGGGTCAGTTGCAAAACTTCCTTGCTGGCTTTCCTGCCCCCAACGCTCCATGCTTGAGAGAGAGCAGCGGCTGCCCTGACTGCCCCTTTCACCTCCCCACCCCCACCCCAGAATTAGAAACACGACCTTAGGGGGCTTATAGGAGCAGAAGTAAGACATAATCAAGAGATCAATGCAACACCCCACTGTGTAGAGGAGACAGAGGAACAGACTGAAAAATGCAAGCAGGAACAACTAACAAAGGTAGGGAAAACATTGTGCTTCCAATTCCTTCACCGGGTAACAGGTTCCAGCCCTGCCAACTCGCCCGGTGAAAGGAAATATCTGCCCAGCAATGATTAAGGAATGACAATCCCGTTCAAGAACATAAGAGCTGTGCTGGACCAGACCAAGAGTCCATCTTGTCCAACACTCAGCTCACACAGTGGCGAACCAGCTGTAGACCAGGGACCCATAAGCAGAACCCAGGTGCAACCTTCCCGCCCATGTTCCCCAGCATCTGGTGCATAGAGGCCTCTGGTACTGGAGGTAGCATATAGCCATCAGGACTAATAGCTATTGATAGCCTTCTAGTCCAGGAATTTATCCAGCCTGTTTTAAAGCCATCCAAATTGGTGGCCATCACCACATCTTGTGGTAGTGAGTGAATGCCATAGTTTATCTGTCCTGAATCAGCAGCATGAGATGAGCCCAGTTGTAGTATTATGGGAGAGGAAGAAAAATGTCTCCCTGGCCTAAGCTACGTCAGGCAGGTTATTGCACTATGAAAGCGGTATGTTTCATTTGAATTCTATGATCTATGATTCTATGAATTTGGCCCTAACTCTTTTTAAATGCCCATGTCAATTTCACATGTATTCATTCAAAAGTCAATGCCATTTTCACCTTAATCTGTAATTCTAAAAAATCTGCACACAAAAAATATTTATACACACACACACACACACACACTTAAATACATACACATTTTTCAAGATACTTTCTCCCAAGATACACATTTCTAACTGTCTTGTCTCCTAACTATGCATTTCCAAACCCACTGTATCCTAAGGTTTTTTGATTAGAGAACTGCATTGCAAAATTCAGAGAACTGAGAGATCTGAAGGATAACTGCATTCTGATCCGCAAATTATTCCAGTAAGTCTGAATCAGATTGGTTTCACTTTGAATTGTGGACTAAACAAACGCTCAGGCATCCCTGTATGCATTCTCTTCACCCATTTCCTAAAGCTGTCATAGTGGTAAATGGCATATTAGACCAAATTTCTTGTAAAAAGGGGGATGAGGCAAAGATGCCCTCTGTTCCTTCTCTTGTCTTCTATATCCATTAAGCCCTTTGCTTGTACCATCAGGGATAATCCTAAAATAGTTGGTTATAGCATTGGTTGTATGGTGCGTAAGATCAATCAATTTCCAGATGGTACGACTTTATTTACAGTGACTACATTTCAAGCAATTCAAACAGAAAGGATTTGAGAAATTGCAAGGTTCAACATTAACGTGGGCAAACCTGAATTAGTAGAGATTTATTTGACAGATAGTTCAAAGCAAGATCGTTAGGGTATCATGTCATATAAATGGCTGACTACCCCTAGGAAGATGTTAAGAGTAAATATATCTCATTTCCTATTGTGTCAAAAAAAAAATCAAGTAAATGATTCACCTCTAGATATACTACGATGCCCATGCAGTAAAGGAGATACAAGAAGAAATGAATAACATTTAGGCCTTGCTCTCACCAAGATGGACAACCTATGTCTGGGCTAAATCTCTATATTGCAGCCAGGGATTCACCTACAAAAGGGATTCCTACGTAAAGGAAGCTAGCATGCCAGGTAGAAGCACAGTCTGGAACTCTGTTCTCCAACACCTAGTTTACTGTGTGCAAGGTTTAATTATTTTTTAATGGCAGAGCAATCCATCATGTCATAGAATCCTAGAAGAGTAGAGTTGGATGGGGCCTCTAAGGCCATCGAGTCCAACCCCCTGCTCAATGCAGGAATCCACCTTAAAGCATCCCTGACAGACGGCTGTCCAGCTGTCTGATCAGCAGTCTAAAGTGAAATAGCTGAGACACAGGTTGACTATCTGGGTGGGAGCTATGCCAAATTCTCCTGTCTCCCAGGTTTTGTTGTTCTGCCTCCGTAAAAAATGAATGTGTTCATTACCTAGCTTAATCTCCTTGTTTGAAGGCATCCTGTTAACTCTAAAATGGACAAGAATTGTGAGATATGAATGAATATATATGGCATATATTTCTTTCTATCCCACCCCTCGGTAATTATGGCAGAGGTTAATTTCTTCAGCCGCTTTGGGGGCCCATGAGAGGGCACATGGAAACTCCAATGCAGGTAATGTCAGGCCAATCAGAAAATCAGACATTTGGGGTACATTTTCCTAGACTGCCTGTAGGGTGCAGCCTTTAGACAGCCATATATATTACTTCACTTGTGATACATGCAGAGGCAGTTCTATATTGGGGGCTAGTGGGGCAATGACCCTCTAACTGCCCCCCCCCACTTGTGGCAGAGAGATCCCACACACACAGCCAGGTACAAGTGCCACACGTGAATCCTGTCCTCCACCAACAATCACAATAGAATATTGAGCATCTTCCTTATCCTCGGCCCTACCAGACCCAGGGGGCACCAACTGCCACTGGATGCACACAACTAACACTTGTCTCCACTCACACCCACCCCACCCATTCCATGCTTTACAAGTGGTTCTACATTCCTGGTACATTAAAGCAAACAAGCACATAGCTGTTTGCTACTGCTGAAGAAAGAAAGACGGACAGACTCTGAGCATGTGCAACTTTGCATCTTAAGCTCACATAAACCGTAACACCACCATGATTCCAGGAATAAAATGGTGTTTGCTTCTGGTGCCCTGATGCTAAACATTTACCTGGGGATGAGGAACATTTCATTGTGGAAAAGTGTGACCCCCTGGCTCTAGAGTAAAGGGGAAGGGGCATGGCATGGAGTGAGCGAGGAGCAAAACATGGATGGAAGAAGGGAGATGAACTGAAGGAGAGAAGGGAAGACAGGACAGAGAAGCCAGCAGCCTCGTGGAGGAGGCAGTCCGCAGCTTAATGAAGAGGGCACCTCCACACAGAGGGACAGGCAGCCAAGGACGAAAGAACGGGAACCATCAAAACCGGCGTTGCCCTTCACGGAGAACTGTGGGTTGAAAAGCGAGTTGAATATATTTGTCTCATAGTTGTGTTCATTGTTTTCTTCATATTATTATTCACTAAACTTTCTTAAGTAAAGTAAATATTGTTAAATATTTATTTGTTTGCCTCTGTGGTGATTGCAACCTGACCCTCCTCATCCTAGTTATAAAACCTGAAACATTACAAAAAATAGTGTATTTCTAAAGTAAAAATAATACAATTTGAAACATGCCCGGCTGTTTCTAATAACAACCACCACAACAACAATTCGTGCTAAACAGATAAAATCACTCAGTGAATTCTTTCACACTAAAAACAACCCCATTCATAAAGCCACAGTAAAAGCAGATAAAAAATTACACCCCATCAACCTAGAACTACAAAACGAAGACCAAACATAACCACTCACACTCGCAGAGGAAAAAGAAAAATGGGCACAAAATACAGAACCCACAAATAAACAAAGAACAATCATACAAATGGCTCAGGAAAGGTGAGCTATTTCCTGAAACAGAAGGATTCCTAATATCCCATTGATTCCAATACATCTACTCAAACTTCTAGATCCAACCCAGTTCTCACATCTATCTTCATTCTGTGGGGAGAGGCCAGTGATAACAATAACAACAACAACAACATTATTATTATTATTATTATTATTATTATTATTATTATTATTATTATTATTTATATAGCACCATCAATGTACATGGTGCTACACCATTGATGTATACAGAATAAATGTACGACTATGTGGTAGAGACCTCTTCAAACAGGCTAAGTGACTGTTTCATTATTTTTGTATTTGGTTATTGCTTTTAGAAATTGTCAATCTTTCATTTTTATTGATTATATTGCATCATTTTCGGAATAGATTGTATGCCACTCTGAATGAGTATCTACTACTTGACATTACACACTGACATAACTGAAAAGGATTCTGGGCATAAAAGAAAACATAATTAGGAAAAGGCAGGGAAATATTGAGATCACCGTACTGAGAAGTGTTCTGGTCCCTGTCTTGTGACATTCAACTTTTGATGAAATACGCACATTCTGTTAACTTCAGTGGTGTGCATGTCGTATCTCGGCATGTCTTTCAGATATCTCAGCTTGGTTGCTTCATCGTCGTTTGAAACTTAACATGGCAAAGACTGAATTGCTTGTTTTTCCTCCTAAACCTTCCCCTCATCTCTCATTCTCTCTTACTGTCAATGATGTTACGCTTACTCCGGTCAAGGAAGCTCGTAGTCTTGGCTTTATATTTGATTCCTCGCTCTCCTTTATTCCTCATATTGAGGCAGTAGCTAAATCCTGTTGTTTTTTCCTGTATAATATTGCCAGGATTCGATCATTTCTGTCTGTCTCTTCTGCCAAGACGCTTGTTCATGCACTGGTTATTTCTCGGTTGGACTACTGCAGCCTTCTTCTCACTGGCCTTCCTTCTTCTCACATCAGTCCGTTGGTTTCTGTCCACCACTCTGCTGCTAAGATCATCTTCCTGGCTCGCCGCTCTGACCATGTTACTCCGCTTCTGAAATCTCTTCATTGGCTTCCAATTCACTTCAGAATCCAATATAAACTTCTCCTGTTAACCTTCAAAGCTTTTCACGGTCTAGCTCCTTCCTATCTCTCCTCTCTCATCTCACACTATTGCCCCGCTCGTGCTCTTCGCTCCTCTGATGCCATGTTTTTCGCCTGCCCAAGGGCCTCTACTTCCCTTGCTCGGCTTCGTCCATTTTCTTCTGCTGCCCCTTACGCCTGGAACGCTCTTCCAGAACATTTGAGAACTACAAGTTCAATCACAGCTTTTAAAGCTCAGCTAAAAACTTTTCTTTTTCCTAAAGCTTTTAAAACCTGATGTTGTTTGGACTCTATACTGTTAGTTTTACCCTACCCTGTGCCTTTGCATTCTCTTCCCCTCCTTATTGCTTTACTATGATTTTATTAGAATGTAAGCCTATGCGGCAGGGCCTTGCTATTTACTGTTTTTCTCTGTACAGCACCATGTACATTGATGGTGCTATATAAATAAATAATAATAATAATAATAATGTGCAGAGAAATCCCGTTCTACATTCACCAAGGGAAAGTCCTACACCCCGAGCCAGGATGCAGCCTCCTAGCTATGCCTTTCTACTAGTTGCATGGACAGAGCCAGTGAGAAATGGCTCTAGACATGTACAGCTGTATGTTGCTGGGATCCCTCAGCCAATCATATGCTTACATGCAGGGGAGGGCAAGAATTTTGTTTGGTCTGTATTTTTAAGTGAGCTGACCTAATTATCACTTCCCAAACTAATATGTGGCCCAGAGCAGTTCTCTTTTGGACTGCTGTGAGACCGTTCTGTGCTCTAAAATGGCATACAAAAATGTGCATATTAGAGAAAGCTGTGTACACAAACATGTGTACATGAGGAAATATTACATGAAATGTATATATTAGGAACTGCATATGAAAATAAATGGATTTCATGCATTTTTTAAAAAATTGCATATGGATGTACCCATTGGATAGAACAGACTTATGACTGAAGACATAGGAAATAAAGTGATTTGTCCATCCCTACCTGTGTAGCAGCTGTTGCACAGCCAACCGGTACTGTGATACTTGGGAATATGAAAAAGCATCAGATTCTTACTGTAGATAAATCGTGCATGTGGACCTGTGTGGGAAGAGGGGGGTGGAGTTAGTAAGAATATCAATATGCATATAGTAGGGTGACCAACTGTCAGGATTTCTCCGGATTTGTCCTGGTTTTTGTTCTTTCCATGGTGTCAGGGGGGATTTTCTATCATTTTCAATAATGTCCTGGAATGACACACCTTCCTCTTTAAGGCTGCCATTAGCATGGCAGGAGGGAATGACATGCTTTCTTGAGGCACATCATTCCCCCACCCCGAGCTCCAATTGAGGTCTTAAAGGGGAAAGTGGGTCATTCGTGGACATTATAGAAAAGGCCCCAATTGGAGTGGATGGTGGTGGTGCAGAATGAAATCCTTTCCCCTCCTCCACTCCAATCAGGTTCTTTAAGGTGGCGGGGGAATAACGTACTTTCTGCAGGACTCAGAAAGCTGCTTCCCCACACACACACTAGGTGTCCTCTTTTTTGGTTTCCCAAATATGGTCACCCTAGCATATAGGTGAGCCAAAGAAAAAGCCCTGCATGGCATACAACGCTCATTGTGCTGTGCTGTTGCCACCAAGATGCCCATCTTTCTCCTGCTTTACCTGGGTCTAGAGAGACCTCAGTCATAGAAAGCCCTGGCCAAGACACGTCCAGATCCAAAATTCAATTATAGGCCCAGAACCAAGTGTGGAGTTTTGAATCTAAACTGTTTTTGTGTTGATTGCAAAAGGGGGGAAGGGGGCGGGGGAAGGACCCAAACAATTTTTTGAGCAGCTACAAATAAGCACCAAACAAATGAGAAATGGATTGTCGTCAAATTTCTCTCAGCAAAATCACTTCTGACTTTAAAGAAGAGAAATTTCAGTCCCAACGGTAATTTGGGAGCTGGGTGAACTGCAGCCTGCCGTAACAGAGGCTGTGGAATGCTGTTCCCAGTGCTGTTCTGATACCTGCTGGGATAAATAGGATCTATGGCACCAGCGAGTCTTCCTCACTCGGCAAGTTTCACCATGTATCAGGCAAGTGGTTGGAGATTAGGCGTGTAATTGAGTGGAAGATGCATCAGAGCAAAGGCTCAAAGAAGTGTACCTGAGAACACTTTCCAATACCGGTTATTTTGTGGGGAGCGGAGGCTTGGCTCTCTATGCTTTTAACACACACACACCCATACACACAAGCCAATACGACTCACAAAGATCATGGCAGAGCTAAGCTGACTCTACAAAGCGAGGCCACCCAGCTGTGCATCCTACACGAGCCGTTCTGTTCGGCTCAATTCCATCCAGCCCCAGAAGGCTGAGGGAGGGGCCCCTGGCCAACTCCTGTGACAAAGCCGAAGCAGCCCTGCTGATAAAGATGCCTTGAGGCTAGGGCTCTGCTCCGGAGTTGGGCCCCAGTCTGAACTGGACTAAATCCGACTGATTCAGGAGACAACCAAATTGAAGTGGGGCGCCTCCAAAGTGGACAGAATTCAAATGTGAACTCTTTAGAAGGTTGTGTCTCTGTTTTCCTCCGTATGCCCAGACGGTGGACTTGTCTATACGATGCATATATTCCAGGGTTGTCTCTAGGTTGCCCCTGTGTATCTCAGGGTCAACTGGGGATGGCCAGAGACTTTCCCTGGGATAACTGAAACTGGGGATGTCCCGGTTTTCCTGCAGTCCTGGGACAACCCTGAGGATTGCAGCTGGTTCCTCAAGCAGGTTCCTCAAGCGGGCAAGGAGCTGAACAGGGTGGCTCCGCGCTCATGGGGGTGGGGGCAGCAATTTCACCATCCCTGAGATGGCAGAGGGGTTGGGCACAGAGATTGGCGGGGCGGTTTCTTTACCATAGAATCATAGAATCATAGAATAGCAGAGTTAGAAGGGGCCTACAAGGCCATCGAGTCCAACCCCCTGCTCAATGCAGGAATCCACCCTAAAGCATCCCTGATAGGTGGTTGTCCAGCTGCCTCTTGAAGGCCTCTAGTGTGGGAGAGCCCACAACCTCCCTAGGTAACTGATTCCACCGTTGCACTGCTCTAACAGTCAGGAAGTTTTTCCTGATGTCCAGCCGGAATCTGGCTTCCTTTAACTTGAGCCCGTTATTCCGTGTCCTGCACTCTGGGAGGATCGAGAAGAGATCCTGGCCCTCCTCTGTGTGACAACCTTTTAAATATTTGAACCTTTTAAGTCTTTGAAGAGTGCTATCATGTCTCCCCTCAATCTTCTCTTCTCCAGGCTAAACATGCCCAGTTCTTTCAGTCTCTCTTCATAGGGCTTTGTTTCTAGACCTCTGATCATCCTGGTTGCCCTCAATTGAATCGAATTGAATTGAATTGAAGAATTCTCCCCTCCCATGTAAATCTGCCCATCCTTTAAGACAGGGAATGCTGAGCAACGTTCAGCCTGACAGCCAGATTCCATTTTGGGGAAACTGTTGGGTGCCACATTCCAGTGGTGGGTGGGGCTGAAAGCAAAAAAGGAGCGGAGCCAAAATTGCCAGCGTACCTTTACGTTAGAGCTTTCACTGCCAGTAACTCAGCCTTAGGGGAGGCATCTTAACCTTTTAGGATGGGAACAAACTGCACAAAAGCTGGGGGAACATCGACTGATTGGTGGTTGGCGAGAAGGAGGGTAAAAGAAGGGGGTGGAAGCATCTGGGCAACCCTGGAGACAGCCTCCTGCCTGTGCCATGGGTAGCAATGCGCAAGAGGGCTTTCTCTGCAGCAGCCCATCTATGGAACTCCCTGCCCTGGGAGGTTAACTTGCCCCTTCTCTGCTTGTCTTCCATTTTAAAACATTTCTTTTTAAACAAACAGCTTTGTACCTATAAGTAGAATGCACCCAAGCAGCAATTTTGGAAGCACCGTCATCACTGCCACTAGAATCTCCTGACTGTGCACCGGCAAGAAAAAAGATGCACCCGGCCGGGGGGGGGGGGCAAAGTCCTGATACCTTTCCCGCCCCTCTGCCGGATCTCCGTTTCTTGCTGAAAAGTAAGAACTTTCCATTTAGTCCCACATCTTTTCCCCATAACAAAAGCTTCGTGTGAGATTTCTATCAGCGTAAATTAGAAGCTTCTTCCCTCCTCAGCTCATTTGAAGTAAATAAAAAAGACACCAAGGGCATTGTCTACACAAAGGGTTTACCACGGGGTGGATTCACACTTCCCCTATCTTCTTTGGCAGCGGAGGCTTGTCACAGCCCATGGCGTCCCCTGATTGGTCGCCATGGACTGGACAGGGAAGGGGGCGGACCTTCAGGAGCTCAGGAGCTCCTTGTGCCCTGTGGTAAATAATAATGTTTAAAAAACAGGCAGAGGGGGATCAGAGGGACGGGCCCTGCGCCTCTGCAAAAATAAATAACGGGGAAGGACAGGAACGGGGGGGCATTCCTCCCCTTCCCTTTTTAATTTTTTTTTATTATCTGTATCTGCGCAGCTGTGCAGATAATAAATTTTTTTAGAGAGAAAAAACAGGCAGGGGAAGGACCGGGCAGCCAGAGGGAGGACAGAGGGAAGCGAGGTGGTTCAGGTGCCCGGCGTCCCTCTCCTCATCCTCCTCTGGCTGCCTCGTTCCTGCCTCATCCCTCCCGGTGCTCACTATCGTGGGGGGAAGTTCGCAATTGCAATCGTTCCCATGTAGATGCCAGGAAGGAACTGTTAGGATTGCACCCGAGGAAGCCTCCTCAGATGAGGAGGAGGCAAACTTACAAGAAGTAGAGGGTGTTTCCTCCCCCACAGCCGGACCAGAGACCAGTGCGCAGTTGGTAGGGAGTCATTCCATGGAGGAGAATGCAGGCCCCGTGGAGGAGCCACGGGCCAGTCAGTTGCTTCCTCTGCCTGTTGCTCCTGAGGCTGAGTCAGAGACGGAGCTGGTTCGACCACCCAGCCCCCACAAAAGGAGTCAAAGGAGAAGGGCAGAACAAATGCAGGTGGTGAGGCGAAGTATGCGCCTGCAGAACAGGCAGGGAAAAGACGCTGTAGGAGGGGGTTGGGTCAAAAGGTGGAGGAATGAGGCACAGCTGGGATCTGGGTGGGGTCATGCTGGCAGGGTTTGAAAAGGGAGAATCTGACCGCTGGTCTGGTGTAGCAAACACCTTTCGTTCTTCCGGTTGCTACTGTGCCCCGACGCCTTGCCTTTTGACTGTGACTCTGGATTGCTGACCTGGACCGGCTTGATTGACTCCGCTTGAACGTGTATCCCTGGGACTCTGGAGGACTGACTTGGCTATTGATTTAGGACTGGACTGGACCTTCACTTACTCCTGGCTCCTTGATGCCCACACCTTCTGTTTTGGTGCTTCGACCCGGACCGGTAGGCTTACGCTGCAGAACGTGCCTCTGGCTAAGAACTCTTGGACTCTGTTTAAAAGACTGGGCTGTTCTTAAAACAGCAGCAGCTCCCTCCTGCATTCTTGGCCAGAGATTTATGGCCGGGTAATTGACCATAAAACCCTAAAGCAATAAAACCATTTAGAGGAACCCTTGACTCGCGGCTGGTCACTGAAAGGAACGCAAGTGCGGGAGCCAGGCACCTCATGGCTCCAAAGCACTACCATCAAGACAGGAGCCAAGAGATCCAGCTGTAGATCTTCCATGGCATAGGTAGTTTGGCCCTCATGCGTCGTCACTCCTTGTGCTCAAGTATTCCATTTGGCATGAATTCAGTCGAAGTTAGGGAATGAAGAACTTGCGGGGTGCCCGCCCCACAAGGTCGCCAGGAAGAGGGAGAAAATTCCTGAGCCTTGGGGAAATTGCGCATTTCCCCCCCACTACTTTAATCACGGCCAGCAGAATGGGGGGAGGACAAAGGGGGCACACAGGTCAGGGTGGAACTGAGGTCCGTCTGGATCTGCGCCCCCTTTGTCCTGCAGGCCGTGATGGTGTGAAAATCAGCTGGGCACGTCCATCGGGACCCAGGAGGGCTGGAGCAGCTGCATCCACTGCCTTTGCGGGCCCAGGTGGATTTTCACCCCATCACTAGTCAAAGTCATAATTACTGGACGAATGTGCCGATTGGAACACAATGATCCTCTCATGTTTGCACTTCTCCAAATTTTGCAATGCAATTCATGGCTCAAAAATTGTACCAAAATGCACCTAGAAATCTATATTTTAGGATAAAATGCAAATGCAGAGGCCACCAGTGAGGGAGGAAGCAGCAGCCAGGCACCTCTCCACCGTGCCTGGGTCCAGCTCCAGCTGAGAGCCCCCTCCCTCCTGCCACCAACTGTCTCTGCAGAGGCCACCAGTGACGGAGGAAGCAGCAGCCAGGCACCTCTCCACCGTGCCTGGGTCCAGCTCCAGCTGAGAGCCCCCTCCCTCCTGCTACCAACTGTCTCTGGAGAGGCCACCAGTGAGGGAGGAAGCAGCAGCCAGGCACCTCTCCATCGTGCCTGGGTCCAGCTCCAGCTGAGAGCCCCCCTCCCTCCTGCTGTCACCTGTAACTGCTGAACTTTCCAACTAAGATTGTAGTGCCTGAATTTGCTTTCCTTTTCCCCCTCCTCCTCCTCCTCCCTCCCAATCCCCTTTCCTTTTGTGTCATGTCTTTTAGATTGTAAGCCTGTGGGCAGGGACTGTCAAGAAATACTTTTGTAAGCTGCCGTGAGAGCCTTTTTTGGCTGAATGGCGGCATAAAAATCCTTAAATAAATAAATAAATGTAAAATGTATATTTTGTGTGTGGAAGGGGAATATTCCAAAATAATGTGAATTTTCATAAGATGTTGTTGTTTCAATCATAGATCAATGTGGAAACAGAAAGGAACTAAATTATGAATTAACAGATGTGAAGCTGACATGGAGCAGAAATATATCGATCGGTCCATCCCTACATAGGGCACTGTAATCAATTGAGGGTATTCCCACAAAACCTTTTCAGAAACCAGAGGCAACTTCCTGCAATATTAGATGAATAAAAGTGCTCCTATTTGATATAATCCTACAAACTAAGGCCTTAGCTAGACCTAAGGTTTATCCCGGGATCGTGCCGGGGTCATCCCTGTTCATGTAAATGACACACAGGGGATCCCGGGAGCAGGCAGAGATGACCCAGGGATGATCCTGGGATAAACCTTAGGTCTAGATAAGGCCTAAGAGTCACCTTTCTAAACCATAATCAGCATCCCAATGTGTAACATTTTTGGAAGGTTTTTTTAGACTTGCCTCCGAACCGTGCAATATTGGAGTCAAATACTGCCAAGTCATCACTTTCCAAAATGTGGACTGACAATTCTGCTCAGCCCAACATGCCTGCAGACAGAGCTGCTTACTAGTCCTTCTTAAATGTGCGTTCTGGCAAATGTGTTAACCCTGCTGTGCCTCATCGTCTTGATTCTCATATTTTATGCACGAAATATGCTTGCGGGAGCCGCAAAACTACTCACCAAACTCACGAAACGGCATGATGGCACGCAAAATAGACATGCATGAACACATCCCAGGTCTTTATTTAAAATTCTGGAATTGATAATATTTAATGAAGTGATACCCAATGAGAACGAGCAGCTAAACCAACAAATGCTCTTCTGGCACCTTAAAGATTCAGGTATTTATTGTGACGTAAGCTACCGTGAACTAGAGTCCACTTCAGCATAAGCATGAAGCGTTATCCTAAATTAGCAATTACACATACACACAATTGAGGGTACTCATAGTAACCAGTGAAGTTAGAGGGAAATGCAATGCAAGAAGTATAGCTGACAACAATTATATTACAGCTTAAAGGTATGTAAAATCATTACAGTGACTATTCACAAAGCAGTGTTGATTGTAAGGCAAACATCTTGGCACTGATAAGCTAATTAATACCAGAAGTGGGATAAAAACTTATTATCTTGATTCTGTCTACAGGTGATAGAACTGAAATTCCTGGTAGGCTGTAACTTAGTGGTTTCATACTGGCGTCTGCCTTTGAAGCTCCCTTTGAATCAGGTAGATTCTATTCCATGAAAGCGTATGCAACAATGATTGTTTTACTTTTTAAGGTACCACAAGGCTCTTCATTGTGTTTATTTCAATACACTAAAATGGCTAATCTGCTGGAAAGCGAACAGCTAGTTTTCCAAGTATTGGAAAATACTCTCTCTCTTCTCCCCCCCCCCTCCCTCCCTCCCTCCTGAACTCCTGTTCCTTGTGTGTCATGTCTTTATTAGACAGTAAGCCTGAGGGCAGGGACTGTCTTTTTTGCTAACTAATTGTAAGTCGCTCTGAGAGCCTTTTTTGGCTGAGGAGCGGGGTATAAATATGATAAATAAATAAATAATAAATAAATAAATTTTGAAAGCAATTTCTTTTCTATCAGATTGAATGAGAACGGCTGAAAAACAATGCAGGATAAGGTTTCGGCGCAACGCAATACATGAAAAAAAAACGCTAAAAATGTGTACATTGTGTGCAAACAGTGCGCATGAAACGGCATGCTAATTTTCATGCTTGTGGTTTTTTTAAAAAAAATAAATTTGTGTCAATTGGGCTGAACCAAACATAAGGTCAGAAAAACAGGGAAGTGAATGGGCCTGACCTTCGCAGATGTGCTTGTGGCTAGAGCGTCCACTCGCCTTCCTCACATCCTTTCTGAGACGTCACCCTAGTTCACCTGCGAGATACTCCGAGGCTGTTCCGGGCCCATTGCTCTGCTCCCCCCCCCAGCCACTTCTCAAGATGCTCGCTGCCCTTGCTCAGCAGTTGGGTGGCCGGGGCTTCCTTGCCCACCTCAGGGGAGCAAATGTTTTCTTCCCTTCCTTCTGGCCTCATACACCTAGCATTAACCGCCAGCTCGCTTTGTGCAGCTCCGGTGCCCCTTTAGATAAATGAGACATTTTCCTTTCATTGTTTAAAGGGAATAGCAAAGTGTGTTCTCTGAGCCTTGTGCTTTGGAGTAACATTGCTATTCACTTAGATCTCTCGCTGAGATTCTTCTAACTGCTGGGGAACAGAGGATACCTTGCCGCAGTTGTCCTTTCACTGACTTCTCTGCATCTTTCGCTTCCCATTTTCTCGTCTGTCTGGGACATGACAGCTAGGATCCAAATGACTTCAGTTTTCTCTGACTCCGACCCGTGGATTCTGCAGCGGACTGGCGTTTTCCAAGCTGAACAGACCTGCAGAATTGGGTTTTACTTTTTGAGGGGATATGTTCATCACCGTTAGCACAAGTGCACATTTGCATATACTGAAATTAAATTCTACATCCCTGAAAAAAATCCAGTTCTGTCAGACAAGGGAATAAAAAAATACCTGACAATCTGTAAAATGCAGATGGAATGGATTTAACGATGTCCATACATCCCTTAGGGCACCTGATAAACTGCTGGATTTTATATTGCCAAAAATGGAAGACCATGGACTGGCTGTTTTGTCCCAGCAAAGTGGGACAACCTGAAACCTGCACCAGATCTACACTACTGCAGTGCACTGATAACTGTTGGGGCCCTTTGAGCTCCATCGGATGAGTGTTTTATTGCACACTCGTTACTGGGCTCTCACCGATTTTCGTGGGTCCCTCTCACAATGTCGTCTGCCTCCCGCGCTCCCTCTGGCTTTCTTTCCATCACAAAATAGACCCCAGCAAATCCTCTCTTTTTTTTTAAAAAAAAAAAAACTGTTCCGCCATTTCTTGCTGTATGCAGGAAAATTTAGTACAATGAAAACACCCATTGATTGGGCCACTTGGTAATTGTTTACAGCCTGAGGAAGTATCGTGGGACAAAAGGGGGGGAAGCAACAGTAAGGAAACACTGTTGGTTTTATCCTGTTGTTTGTATGTTTTTAAATTTGGTATACTGTTTTTAACTTTTGTAAACCGCCCAGAGAGCTTCGGCTATGGGGCGGTATATAAATGTAACAAATAAATAAATAAATTCTCCCTGTTTGATGACGCTCAAGGTGTAGATCTGGCCCTGCACAGTGCTTAGTTGAATATATTCCAATTAACCAGGTGATCCTACATATGTCTATCCAGGAGTACATCCCACTGAATTTAATGGGCCTTATTCCCAGTTCTGTAACTCCCCCTCCAATTTTCTTTTCTTTTTCCTGTAAACCCCGCCCAACAGTAAGTCAGCATTCCATTCTCACTGAGCCTGCTCAGACTTCCACCCTAAAATATTTTTTGTATCTCTAGAGAACTGGGAGTTCCTCCAAACATGCTGATATTGATGCCTTGTGCGTGGCTTTTGTACCGGGGATTTACAGGTGCGGAATGACTTCGCCATAGTATATAGGATGCATTTCATTTAATAACATGGGCTTCCGGTTACAACCCCATCTGGATGCGAAATATCTAGCTCCCCCCACCTTTTAACGCCTACAACCGGTTACTTTAAAAGCCAACTTAAAAAGAATAAACCAACTGAAAATCCTTAGTCTTTGGCGCCACCTGCAGACACGTTTGTAAGAAGCATCCCATTCTTGAACGTGGCTCCATGCATCCTGCTGTATTTAGAGTAGGGGTGTGCACGGACACCCCCCCCCCGATCCTCTTTTCTTCCAGATCCGCAACTTCCGGATCGGGTCCGCTCCACTCCGCTCTGCCTATAGTCCGCTCCGCTCCACTGCGAAGCTCAGGATCCAGATCGGAGCTCTGCTTTTCCCCCCATAGGCTTGCATTGAAATCCAAAAAAGTCTACAACTTTTTTTCTGTTAAAGTTAGAAACCTCAAGTTTGGCACCATGACACCTCATGGACATATACACATGCATGCCAAGACTCAAGCAAATCCAAGCATCCCCTGATTTTGGGGGAATTTTTGAAAATCAGACACCCCATTTTCAGACATGGGATTTACTCAGACATTTTGACAGATAAAAACTTGGAAGCAGGCACCCTCACAGATGCCATCTAGATCCACATTCATGGCAAGTTTCAAGCAAATCCCATCATCCTCTGATTTTTGGCAGGGCTTTAACCTCTAATGCAGCACCCATAACCCCAATTCACACCCCTTTCGATATCTCCGTCAATTTTCACATTAGAAACCTCAAACTCAGCACCATGATAGTTTATCCATGTATACACATGCATGCTAAGCCTCAAGCAAATCCATCCCCTGATTTTTGGCTGGGCTTTAACCTTTTAACTCACCCCAAATTAAGTCCCATGCTAGAACTACATCAATTTTCATGTCAGAAATGTCAAATTAGGCACCATGACACCTCATGTATGTATACACATGCATGCCAAGACTCAAGCAAATCCCATCCTCCTCTGATTTTTGGGGAATTTTTGAAAATCGGACACCCCAGTAACTCAGGGATTTAAAGCTGCAGACAGCTCAATGGGGCCATTTCAAAGGAAATCCCAACATGCCATGAATTGGGGAGTAGATAAACCTATATGAATCTTCCACACTTGAAAAATTGATTTGGAACTTCAAAAAGTCTAAGTGAGCGCAGGAAGGACTTATCCCCTGAGTCAAAGCAACACAGAGACAAACCATCCCTGCGAGGCGGGCAGGGGAGGAGGGAGGGAAGGCAGGCAGGCAACAGACATTTCTGGGGGCATAAGGAAATGAGGCAAGGATGGTTTGTTTAAAAGCCAGCAGTAAAGTCATGCATTGCAAAGTGCAAACCATCCCTGTGAGGAGGTCACAGAGGAGGAGGAGGACAGGCGGGCAGAGAGGCAGGCAAAGATATGCCATAGATCTATGGGGGAGTCAGTCCCGGCAGATACCCCAAAACAACAGCACAGAGGCGGAGGCGGGAAGGCAGGCATGGAGCAGACATTTCTGGGGGCACAAGGAAGTGAGCCAAGGATGCCCGTAATGCAAACCATCCCTGTGAGGAAGGAGCAGCACAGAGAGATGCCTTTTCTTTTGCATCCCATAACTAGGAGGCTCGGAGGATAAGAGTAAAGCTTTGTGATCCTTGCTTCAGAGTTGATTGACTGTATTGTGATCACAGCCATTACTAAACAACTAAATAATAATGTTAATAATAGCAGTACTAATATTAATAGCAATAACAACAACAATAAGGAGTTGAACCACAATGAAAGCCTGCCTGACTTCACTGAAGAGGAAAAGCCAGGAGAGCTTGGGCTATTCAGTATAAATATAAAATGGAATAAATGAATGAATGAATAAATAAATAAATAAACAAAGGAGGGGTGGAATTAAAAGCAGCAGTGTTGCTGAATAAACAAAAAGAAGATTTTTTTAAAAAAGGCTATGTCTGTCTTTTACCAGTAAGAGGAAAGTGGACGTGCCCAGGGGGAGGGGGACTTATGCAAATTTGACTGGCCCTGTCTAGGGACCAATCTTTAAGAAGCAAACTTACACTTCAACTCATGACAGGCATTAGCTTCAATCTCTCCACTGGTTACTCTTTGGAGGGCTCTGATGACCCTCCAGGGTGGGAGAGTGTGTGCACTGGGCACGTCCACATGCCCTAGGGGACCTCATCCCCTTGCACTACATCTATTCAGTTGTTCACCAAGGTTAGGGTGGGTAGCAGTGCTGTGTTTCCTATCTGTTATTTATTTGCTTAGTATATGATTTCAGGTTGTGTTTGTGCATTTGGTGGGGCTACTGTTTTAAAAAACACTGGGAAAAGTCTGTTCAGACTAAGAAAGAGAAGTTTCCCAGTATCCCAAGTTACTAGTATCCCATTTTGCCTATCCCCTCCTCCAACTTTGGGATCATGTGATCATGACTGGGAGTTGACTCTGCCTCTCAGCACTTCAAAAAGGTACCTCTCCTGCTTTTTTTACCCGATTTTTCCAAAAATTATAGCAAGCGAACCGCACCACGCAGAGAGCTGAGAGTAGGCTCAAAATGACCCCCAGCCACGACTCTCTAAGCACACGAGCTTTAAGAAAGATAGCTTTAAAAACAACACAGTTATCCCCTATTCTTTTCCACAATGCAATCCTATGGGTGAAATTTTCCAAAATGGCGGGTGGATCACTCCGCGAAAAGAGAAGCGCTCCGCCTATGGGCGCTTCTTTTCGCCGTGCTTCTAAGGGTCCATGGTCTGCTTCTACTCCGCCTCTGGGCAAGGCGGAGCAGGCGAATTCGTTTTTGATTCTCCGATTCTAATCGGAGCGGAGCACATCCCTAATTTAGAGTCCTCCTGGCCCCTATCTTTATGGTGGCGCTTTGGCACCACGAGGTGCCTTGCACCAGCATCTGCATGGGAAGGAAGGTAAGTGCAGATTTTCCGGCCCCGTGGCTCTGGAAAAGTTTAAAGTTTTAATTTTTGTGAACCGCCCAGAGAGCTCCGGCTATTGGGCGGTATAAAAATGTAATGAATAAATAAATAATAATAATTTTTAAAAAAACAGGGGAGGGGGAGGAGAGGAATGCGGCCATTCCTCCTTCCCCCCTTTTTAATTTTATAATCTGTATCTGCGAAGCTCTGCAGATACAAATAATAATAATAACAGGGGGGAAGGAACAAGGCAGCCAGTGGAAGACGCGAGAGGGACTAGGCAAACCACGTCTCTTCCCTCTGGCTGCCCGTTCCTTCCCACCCAGCCCCGTTTTAATTCTTTTACTTCTCCAGAGGCGCGGGGCCAGAAAATCCGCACTTGCCTTCCTTCCCATGCAGATGCCGGGAAGGAGCACAAGTGTGGGTGCAAGACACCTCCAATGGGACCATAGATCTATGTGGAACCACCAGGAGCCTGCCCTCAGATGACCTCAATGACCAAGCCGGTTGAAAGTCCTGCAGCTTTAACTGTTGTGATGAAGAGGGGGAGAAATCAGGGTGCACCATGGGCTCCCCTGCCAAAAAAAGTCAGGGTAAGTTCTGGGTTTTGCTTCACAATGGCTTCACAATGGTGGCTGCATGACGTAGATGATGTTCTGCCACTGTGCGAAGCCACCTCGGGGCAAACCCTTCGTGTAGATGTGCGCCTGATCAGTGTTGTCACTTGAACCATTCTAATTTTTGTGGGGTTGGGTGGGGTGGGGGGGTCAGTTGTCATGTTTTGTCACATAAAATCTCCTTTGTCAGCTATCAAAGTTAGGGTGACCCTATGGAAAGGAGGACAGGGCTCCTGAATCTTTAACAGCTGCATAGAAAAGGGAATTTCAGCAGTGTTATTTGTATGCATGCAGCACCTGGTGAAATTCCCTCTTCCTCACAACAGTTAAAAGCTGCAGGAGCCCTGCCCTCTTTTGTAGCTGATAGCTCCTGCAGCTTTAACTACTCAATGCAACTGTTGAAGTTGTCCTCCTTTCCATATGGTCACCCTAATCAAAGTCCCAGCAAGGGCACAACCACACCTTCTCCTAAGAGTTTGATGAACACTGAGGATAGCTACAGAGGGTAAGTCATTTTCCCTCCTCTTCTTTACCTGCTCTTTGTGTGGGGGTAAAAAGCCTGTAACCCCCGGGAGTAACTTCCATTTAACTTAATAGGATTTATATCTGAATAGACATTTAGGGCTGCACAGAAAGTGTTGGTAAAACTAATTGGCTGTTTATATTTGTGCTGTGCCTGATGGCTCAGATAAAAATGTATACACTTTTTTTAATGCCTGGTAATAAATCAAAGACTTTTTTTTAGTTGAGTAAATCATTTTGTCCTTTTACTAATTATATATATTTGTATATTATGGAAACCTCACTGTATGCGATTTTTTGAGATATTGAAAGACGCATGAGAAAATGTTAAAAAGCAGCCATCTGTTGGATAGAAACACCATCTTGTAAAGTTTCTTGTTTATAACAGTAACACACACCAGAAGCAAGGTATTTTTTTAAAAAAAAAAAGCTATTCCTTAATTGCACTGCTTAAAACTTGTTCCCATGATTAATCAACTATATTAGTTGATTCATTTACTGATTAAGACTAATCCAGTGGATGGTCAGTAATCATGAGTTGATCAGCTGCAAGTCCTGCTGGTCTTGTACTTTTGTCTGAAAGTGTTGCTTAATAGTAACTTCTAAGGGTCTTGTACAGCAATATTTTTTAAAAATGGAGGAAATGCTGTAAAGTGCAGCCTAAAGATGGGGACGGTGTAAAAGCTGGAACGGAACAGGCCGCAACGACCCCTTTATATTGGGGGTTGCTTGCTTCTGAGTAGGATTACACTACGCTGACTAGTCATAACTACAAAGTTAACCAGAATTAACCTGAACTTCATACTGACTATCTATTTAATATTGCTAGTATATTAAATGTCTGAGTTCTAATAATAAAATTCTAAAAGAAAATCCATTGGCTTATGTGTAGCACTAAGAGGATGCGAACCCACTTTTAGTCACCAGGTGACAGCACGATACTATAGAACAGCAAGAACTAAAGGTAACGGTACAATTTAAGCAACTAATGAATCCCTTAGGGCCTAGCTGCACATTACATTAAATGCACAGTGTGCAGTGTTGTCTGGGATTTTTCTTTAATAATAATTGTGGGGGAGGTATTTTTATGGGGACCTTGCCACATTGGGAGGTGAATGAATTGTATATTGTGGTCAAAGACCAATATGCATTTTTATGCAAAAGGAAGATACAACAGATTAAGAGTAATTAGGTAAAAAAAACAGATTCTTAAATGAGGCCAACATAACTTTAATCTAATTTTCATATTTTATTTTTTTAAAAGATCTTATTTCCATGGGGACCACATCACATTGGGAGGTGAGACTTACCCTTTCACTCCTCAGCCACCGTCCTTGCGAAAATCGCACCACGCGCCCCAGTTAGGCCTGGGGTGGTGGGGCAGGAGGGGCTCCCATGAGCAGCAATTAACAGTTCTCAAGTATTCAAGATTTCATTGCACTAAGGCAAAGTTGCACCAAGGTGAGCAGCGAAGCCACTCACTCAGAAATGGCCAGTGCTTCACCTGCATCCTCTGGCTCTAGCCTGCACAATAACCCTGTAGGGTGAATCAGTATTATTTCTTTATTTTTATTTCTTTATTACACTTATATACCGCCCCCATAGCCAGAGCTCTCTGGGCGGTTTATAGAAATTCAAAAATTGAGATAAAAATAAGTATACAAAATTTAAAATTGTAAGGCGTTGAAAGAAAGGGGTCCATCTAAGGCCACCTAGTGAATTCATAGCAAAGGGAAGATTAAGGCCAGAAGTGGAGAGAGTCCAATCACTTATAATGCAATGGGACTTACTCCCATGCAGCCTTAGCCATTACACTACACCCACCATTAATATCTCTGTGTTCATGTCTTCCTCTACACCATGCCCTCCCCAACACTGCCTTTCCATATTCATTTAGGAAATGGGAAGATAAGAGCAGTATTTAGGGTGACCAACTGTCAGGATTTCCCCGGATTTGTCCTGGTTTTTGTTCTTTCCATGGTGTCAGGGGGGATTTTCTATCATTTTCAATAATGTCCTGGAATGACACACCTTCCTCTTTAAGGCTGCCATTAGCATGGCAGGAGGGAATGACATGCTTTCTTGAGGCACATCATTCCCCCACCCCGAGCTCCAATTGAGGTCTTGAAGGGGAAAGTGGGTCATTCGTGGACATTATAGAAAAGGCCCCAATTGGAGTGGATGGTGGTGGTGCAGAATGAAATCCTTTCCCCTCCTCCACTCCAATCGGGTTCTTTAAGGTGGCGGGGGAATAACGTACTTTCTGCAGGACTCAGAAAGCTGCTTCCCCACACACACACTAGGTGTCCTCTTTTTTGGTTTCCCAAATATGGTCACCCTAGCAGTATTGCTTTATAAACCCAGATTAGTCAGTATCATACATACAACATACCGACACAACCTTCTAAATTGGAAGTTCTCCCTTTGACATTTCTCCTTTGCATTGGAAGATTAAAGGGACCACACTCACACACACACACCGTTTGTTTGTTTTTACTTGGCTTTTAAGCCCACCGTTGGGCTCAGCGTGGTTTAGCTCTTCACCCTTTCATTGTCACAGCAATCCTGTGAGGTAGGTTAGGCTGAGAGAAAGTGATTTGAACCTGAGTCTCCCCAATCCTAGTCCCCAAACTCTAGCCATTATACAACATTGGCTCTCCAAAATTTCAATACTATTGTCTATTTGGTTGCTCCTATGCCTCTATTATATTTCTTTCTTGTTTAAAAAGGTACAAAAAAGAGTGATCAGTGAAACCCAAGGGGAGATTTGACGTAATTGCTTAATTCAGTCATCACCTGTCCCCCTGCAGCACACTGTGTGACCTCAAAATCTGCTCCAGAAGGTTTGGGGACCGATCAGAACAGATCTGTGCGGATTTGAGGGACTCCCAGGGAAAGGAAAGAGAGAGAGAGTCCCTGTCATGTGAGCAGACTTCTGCTCATGCAACACTGGATTTTTCTCAGTAAGTCTAATAAAAAGTTATAAAAATTTATAAGAAATTTGAGCTATCACACACATACACACACACTTAAACACATAGACAAATAAGTACTTCTGAATGTCTAAACTGGTGTTCTACAAATCTATAACTAGTCTTGGATAACTTCAAACAAGAAACCTTTGAGAATTACAGTAAATGGAACCACTGTAAGAATTTATCTTCCAGTTTATATTCTTTTATAATACGTTGCCTTAACTGGTCTCCATAATTGATTAATAAACTGCAGTTCCATTTTAGTTCTCAAAATAGTGGTTCATTTCACAAGTTATGTTACGACCCAGACTTGGAGTCACCATTCTCTTTAGATGTTCCAAATGAGCTTCTCTAAGACAAGTCAGGTACTGAATAACGTATATAAAAGTAACTCATTATATTCAGCCAGGATAAGAACATAAGAAGTCCCATGATGGATCAGACGAAGGGTCCATCTAGTCCAGCACTCTGTGGCCAACCAGACATCAGCCAGGGATGAACAAGCAGGACATGGTGCAACAGCACCCTCCCACCCATGTTCCCCAGCAACTGGTGCACATAGGCTTATGCCTCAAATACTGGAGAGAGCACACAACCATCAGGGCTAGTAGCCATTGATAGCCTTTGCCTCCAGGAATTTATCCAATCCCCTTTTGAAGCCCTCCAGATTGGTGGCCATCACCACATCCTGTGGCAGTGAGTTCCATAATTTAACTATGCGCCGTGTGAAGAAGTACTTCCTTTTATGTGTCCTGGATCTCCCACAAATCAGTTTCATGGGATGACCCCGGGTTCTAGTATTTTGAAAAAGGGAGAAAAATGTCTCCCTGTCCACATTCCTTGACACGTTTATTTGTTAATTTATTTGTTACTGACATTTCTGTTACATTTTCATCAGCTTCCACCTCCAATTAAGAAGTGACTTCACTTATTTGAAAGGCCGTCACCCAGGTGATGGAACATATTTGTTTTCTGCTGCTTTGGAGGACAGGACCTGAGCCAATAGGTTGAAATTACAAGCAATGAGGTCTCAACTGAATATCAGGAAGGACTTCCTGAGGGTCCAAGTTAATTGACAGACTCCCTTGTGAGATAGTGGATTTTAAACTGTGTGGCAACCGATGAAGGAGGCTGTAACAGTGGGTTTTCTTCGTAGGCAGGAGATGACTATCGTGGTACCTCCCAACTCTGTGATTCTACTCATAAAAGTTCCAGCGCTCCATATCTGTAAAACTTATCCTGCTATATCATGCCAACGTTTTAGAGGACCTGATGATCCCTGGGTGGTCAGTATCCCACAGGGTGCTTTTCAGCCCCACCAGTTCCATTGCGCAAGCAGTGGTTCCTGCCAACTGTGTAGTGCAAACAGGAATCACCGCTTGCACGGGCTCTGTCGGCCAGCCTCCTTCTAGAAACAAGCATTTCCGCTCATTTCAGGTTGTCCCAGAAGGGCAAAAGCTCCGTTGCACAACTGGTGGGGGAAGGTTGGCGGAGCAACCTGTTGGATTCCCATGATTTCCCATTGGATAGATGGTCTCAAGACCAAAGATGTTGGCACTTCCTGGGAGACCACATCACCCCTCTGAAGGTCATACCTGCAATGCAGACCCATTTTATTTCATGCCCTTCATTACCTAATCCAGAATGTATGCATGCCTTCTCACTGGGAGAGGTAAGGCCAAGGTTACAGTCCTGTACCTTAATATTTCTAGTTTTGGTGTATGTGTTTTAAAGGAACTCAGGTAGCAGAAAAAATAATTGAGAGCTTCTACTGGTCAAAGTAAACTGTACTTAAGCCTGAAAAATGAGTGGGTCAATTAAACTAGAAAAAAAGGGGGCCCGTTCAGCAGACACCTTAACCACCACGGTTTAAGGTGTCTTCTGAACAGAGCCAGGGTTATGAAGGCCTAATCCAGAGGCACTTGACAGCACAACCTCTGAGTCTGGTCAGTGCAGGGTTCCCAGAATGGGTCCAGGGCTCCTATTCCACAGAGTGGGATAGGGGCTCCTGAAGATTGGGGGGTGCTGATCACTTTACTCCAGAAATGACCAAGCAGCTGGCAGAACACCTGGCTTCCTATTCCTCAGGAGAAGGGCTTACCTGCTGAGGAAGGAGCCCAGTTGAGCGGATGCAGAATTGAGCTGAAAAACCCTTACCCTAATTTTGTGGGGGGGAAATGGAGGGGCATTTTGACTGGGTATTTTGGGTGAGTCCGCCAAGTTCCAAACATGTTGTAAACTGCCCAGAGAGCTTCAGCTGTGGGGTGGTATATAAATGTAATAAAATAATAAATAAATACATAATGTTTCAAGGAGCATGGTGAGGGTTGGCTTGCTTGGATGTTCTGAAGGAGCCACAACAGGTTCCTTTCCCTTGTTTCCCTATTTCCCAGTTGTGGTCACATTTCCTGGGGGCTAGGCTGGAAGAATTCACCCACAGCAACCTCTCCATGGGCATTCTTGCAGCCCAGCCCCCAAGGACACATCGCTGGGATCACTGCATGGATATGCGGTAAGGGGGGATTTTTCAAACTGTGAAAAAGCAGGGGAGGGGGCCAGGCCACCTTGCCTAACAAAAAAATCAACCCCCAAAACCTGGGGGGAAATTCTTAGAACTTCACAACTCCCTCTCCACCCCCCCCCAATCTTCTGGGGCTTTTCTCACGACTCTAGCACAAATTGCTGAAAAAAGCCGCCCCTTCTGTACTATTTTGTGAACCGCCCGGAGAGCTTTGGCAATTGGATGGTATAGAAATGCAGTAAGTGAGACTTTTTCAGGAGGGTGAATTTTGGATTGAATATTGCACCCATTTCCAGCCTGTCCTCCTCACCTTTAGAAAAGCAACAGCTAGATAAGCTATGTAATTTATCCAGAGGTAAATTGGCTTTAACGTTAATATCGCCCCCACCCCAGGGGAGTTATGCTGCGGCTTCCATGGAGGAAGGATGAAGATGTCATAACACACAAGAGGCAAAATTCTGGGTCTTAGGAAGCTTCCAGTTTCAATTGCGCCTCTTCCATGATCTTCCATAATCTCATACAATCATAGAATCATAGAACAGTAGAGTTGGAAGGGGCCTCTAAAGCCATCGAGTCCAACCCCCTGCTCAATGCAGGAATCCACCCTACAGCATCCCTGACATGGTTGTCCAGCTGCCACTTGAAGGCCTCTAGTGTGAGAGAACCCACAACCTCCCTAGGTAACATTGTCATACTGCTCTAACAGTCAGGAAGCTTTTCCTGATGTCCAGCCGGAATCTGGCTTCCTGTAACTTGAGCCCGTGTCCTGCACTCTGGGAGGATCGAGAAGAGATCCTGGCCCTCCTCTGTGTGACAACCTTTCAAGTATTTGAAGAGTGCTCTCATGTCTCCCCTCAACCTTCTCTTCTCCAGGCTAAACATGCCCAGTTCTTTCAGTCTCTCTTCATAGGGCTTTGTTTCCAGATCCAATCTCGATCCTCCATCTACAATAACGGCGCAACAGTACTGTCCTAGCTTATAGGGCTGTTGTGAGGTTTACAGCCTACTAAGGGAAGTTATTAAAGTCAGGCCTTACAGGGCTTGCAGTTTTCTGTTAGGACGGGTATTCCTGAGAGGAATAGTTCCATTTCTCCAGTTAAGATTCATTCCCTGGTTAAGTTTCATTTCTCAAGTTAAGTTTGGGGGAGTCTACTCCAGCCATTTATCACAGTTATCACTAATGGGGCACATGACGTTCAACGGTGATCTCCGTTCCACCTCTCGGTTTTCCTGAAATATCCCTGACTGCTTTTGTCACATTTTTTCTGGCTCTCCTGCTTCCATTCCAGAGAATGTTTGTGGTTCCCCCCCCCCCCTTTGCGAAGTTGTTGCTGTTTGCTATGAGTTCTGGGCTCAGCGAACAGCCAATCTGCTGTGAGGGGCATGTGCATGGGTATCAGAGGACCTGTCTGCCATTGCCACATGTTTTGGATGGGTATCAGCGTGTTGTTGTTGTTATTATTATTATTATTATTATTATTATTATTATTATTATTTACATAGCACCATCAATTTACATGGTGCTGTACAGAGTAAAACAGTAAATAGCAAGACCCTGCCGCAAAGGCTTACATTCTAATAAAACTATAATAAAACAATAAGGAGGGGAAGAGAAAGCAAACAGGCACAGGGTAGGGTAAACAGGCACTGGGTAGGGTAAAACTAACAGTATAAAGTCAGAACAAAATCAAGTTTTAAAAGCTTTAGGAAAAAGAAAAGTTTTTAGCTGAGCTTTAAAAGCTGCGGTTGAACTTGTAGTTCTCAAATGTTCTGGAAGAGTGTTCCAGGCGTAAGGGGCAGCAGAAGAAAATGGACGAAGCCGAGCAAGGGAAGTAGAGGCCCTTGGGCAGGCGAGAAACATGGCATCAGAGGAGCGAAGAGCACGAGCGGGGCAATAGTGTGAGATGAGAGAGGAGAGATAGGAAGGAGCTAGACAGTGAAAAGCTTTGTAGGTCAAAAGGAGAAGTTTATATTGGATTCTGAAGTGAATTGGAAGCCAATGAAGACCATTGATTGCATGTGTGTGTTTTAATACAAACATATCTCTGTGCAGGAGCACATATTCGAAGGAATTCCTATCCCCCATGTGTTGTTGCATGTCCGCGCTCATGCACATGCCTCACAAGTCAGTAAAAAAAACCTCTCTGCCCGTAGCCACGTCACCTGCCCAGCACCACCCACTTCTGCCAATCCACATGCACAAGTGGCGTAATGGAGCACATGTGCTCCTGCAACGGCACTCCTGAAATTGCGGTACACATCAATGCCGTGTGCCCCATGAGTGCAGATCGTGGACATGGGGAACATTCAGAACTATTCCCCCTCTGTGCCCAAATGGCTGCAGGTGTAGATTCGCCCTTTCATTTCTTCAAGATTGAAAACAGCACTTTCTGTTTTGTGTAGTAGAGGGGACACAAGGGCCTCATCTACACCAGCCAGGATAATGCACTACGAAAGTGGTATGTAAGAGGCAGGAGCCACACAACTGCTTTATAATGGTATTGAAGTGCGCTGACAACTGTTGGGGCCCACAGACACAGACCATATTCCGCTTTCATAGTGCATTATCCTGCTTGGTGTGGCTCCTGCCTTTTATATGCCGCTTTCATTCCGCTTTCATAGTGCAATATCCTGCTTGGTGTAGATGAGGCCAAGGAGAGAGAAACCAGAGGCCCGGCAGAAGGGAAGACCAGAGCAGGAGGAAGGAGCAGGAAGGAGCTGCACCTACCCAAAGGTGCAGCTTAGGGTAAAAGAACTTGCATTTGGCAACATTTATTTTCTTTAATTGCCTTTTGTATCACTCAGCTTTATTGACTACCTTTATGGTAATTTGGTTGTTTTAATTCACTAGTGAACTGGTAGAAAGTGAGGGTCCCAGTATAATTTGGGTGACCAACTGTCAGGATTTCCCCGGATTTGTCCTGGTTTTTGTTCTTTCCATGGTGTCAGGGGGGATTTTCTATAATTTTCAATAATGTCCTGGAATGACACACTTTCCCCTTTAAGGCTGCCATTAGCATGGCAGGAGGGAATGACATGCTTTCTTGAGGCACATCATTCCCCCACCACCACCGAGCTCCAATTGAGGTCTTAAAGGGGAAAGTGGGTCATTCGTGGACATTATAGAAAAGGCCCCCGTTGGAGTGGATGGTGGTGGTGCAGAATGAAATCCTTTCCCCTCCTCCACTCCAATCGGGTTCTTTAAGGTGGCGGGGGAATAACGTACTTTCTGCAGGACTCAGAAAGCTGCTTCCCCCCACACACACTAGGTGTCCTCTTTTTTGGTTTCCCAAATATGGTCACCCTAGGGTTGAGGTCCTAGAAGGAAGCCTGACAGCAACATAATCTGCAGATGATGAGTTCAGCTGCACCTCATGGGACACAGGGCATTTTGGTGAGTGGAGAAATGGCTGAGGAGATGGCAAGAAATTAGGGGCAAGGGGGAAACCCGCTTTTGGAAGCCAGACTCAAAAATGTACCTTTCCTGACATGGTCATGGAGAACTTCATCACAAAATTTTGGGAAGTGCGAATTTCAAAGGATAACTGAGTTTTTGGTCCGCATAGTAGTTTGAAAGTGCCAAATTAAGTGAGTTTGTACTAAAATAAGAACTGAATGACTTTCTCCCCCATCCTTACTGGGAGCTGCCAGTTGCAGGATGCTGGCCATACAGGAAAACAGCCAGAGAAGCCAGTGTCCTGGGCATGTCTGCTAATTTGCCATCTCATCCCAGAAGACCCCCTCTGGCGAAAGTGCCTGCTGCTCCCATCCCAGGAGAGAACCACATGGATCTCTTGCACACTCCCACTTTCTTAGCAGTAGCTTTTGCTGAAAGCTCTCACTGCGCCTTCCACCACCTCTCCCTGGGAGACCCAAGCTAATAGACAGTGCTCATCTGTAGCAACCACAGTAGGGCTGTAGGAATTCTTCCTGACAGCCTGGTTCCCTTATAAATCACCAGGGCCTGGAAGTTGCCACATTTCTAAATATTGATAGTGTCACAGGGAGAGATCAGAGCTGGAGAGAGAGCACCATTCACTGGGGAGAGAAATGTTGCTGTTATTTTTGGCTTTGTCAACAGAGGCAATGTGTGGGGAGCCTGTGGGGGGGGGCAGAGCTTGAGAGAGTCAATCCCAGTGTGTTTGGGCAGCAGCTGAGTGCCCAGGGGGATATTTATTCTTGGGTCAGAAATCTGGAAAGAGCTCCATTATCGCAGGAGCTTTCGCAAGAAGCCACTTCAATGTCTGGGACTTTGGGAGGTGAAGGGGACTTGGCTTTCACATCTTCACCCTGTCTTGGTAGAAGAAAAGGTATCCTGGAATGGTGGACTAGTTGATACAGCGCCAATCTGGATCAGGCCACATCTCCAAAGAAGACATGGTCTTGTGAAGCTGTAGCAGGTTCCAGAAAAGAGCAGCTAAATCTACAGAAGCTCCTACAAGATGCCTACAAGGGAAGCTTTGCACACTCAGGGGGGTTGAAAAATAGTGGTGTGGGGGTGGGGTGGGGAGATGTTATAAAATTATGCACATAGCAGATAACTCAAAATAGATGGGGGAAGAAAAAGGGGGGAAAGGGCTACTGCAGAGCTAAACAAAATACACGAAAGGGGCAGTTAAAATGATCTAGACTAAAGAGACATAAATAAATATATTACAATACAACAGCGGCAAAATGATAAAAACCCTTCAAAATCAGGAACAGCGTGGTGAACGGGCAGAAATAAATTATTTCTTCCCTCAGAAAATGATCTCTGGACCATCAGATGAAACTGAAAGGAAATAAGAGCAGGGAAAAAATATGGCTTTTGTCACAGCACTTGTAATTAACAAGGGATTTGTTGCAATGGATGTCATAGAATGATAGAATAGTAGAGTTGGAAGGGCCTATAAGGCCATCCAGTCCAACCCCCTGCTCAAGGCAGGATGATAGCCAAATTGGACACATTCCTGGGAGGCTCGTTGATCAGTGGTTATGAGCCATGACAGTTGGGAATGGAACGCCCATGGTGAGATGCTGTCTGTCTCTCTTTTGAAGAGCAAGTGCAGGTGGTAAGTGCTGCCAGTATTGTAGCCAAACGGGGGGGCCCTGAGAAGCAAGTATTAGCATGCTTGGGTGAACCCCAAGATCTGCAAAGATACATTTGTTAAAAAACCAAACGGTCAAATCCCCCTTCAGTCCTGTGAGCACTGAGCATGCTCAGGAGCCAAGGAAAGTAGTGGGACAGTTGGAAAAGAAGAGCAGGACACTGGTGTAAGGTTAGGAGTGGAATGGCCTCGTTGGAGCCGTTCCAACGAGCTTGCTGGGACCCCGAATAGGATCACACCTGTTAGGAGGTCAGGATATACTGCAACCTTTTGTTGCACATCTCACTTCTACCTCTTATTCTGGACCAACAAGAAGGCCATGTGCACCAGGCCCTGCCTGTGAACTTCCTGGGAGCATCTGTCTGTCCGTGACTGAAAGGCAAATTGCTGCACGAGATGGAACTTTGGCAGTTCTTACATTTATCTGCCTCCACTTTCCAGAATAGGGAGCACAGAATGTCTTCTTCCTCTCCACCCCTTCCCCCCCCCAGGGAGGGGGGATCCAATCAGGATTCTGGACAGGCCCCTTCGGGTTGTGTTTCTTTCCACTGTGCCCCCCCCCCCGTCCTCTCCACACACATATCACCCCACCCAGTGAGAAGGAACAAGAGGTTTTGGGTGGGCCACGCAGCAATCAGCTGCTCTGGCCAGGCTCCTGGGAGCGTACGTTACGACTTCATTTATTTGGGACCCGAACCAGAATATGATAATAAAATGTGAGTGAGAGAGCATTAATGTGGGCGCAGAGCTGCTAATCAGAACAAGACTTCCAGGAAACCTCACCAGCTAATTCAAACCAGCAAGACAGGAGGAGTCCATGCCGTATCTGCCCTCCCAAGCTAGGCTGCCTTGGGAGTGGATTGCGTTGAGTTGGGGAACCTCACTTGCACTCCTAGTGGACTCCTTTACCTCCAGGACATGTATCTTAGTGCAGCTGCTGGAGCCCACCAGTGCTGACACTTGCCAGAAGGTTGCAAGCTTCCATTTTAATTTACCAGTGTACTCCAGAGTGATACTGCAACGGGTAGTTATGGGGAATGAAAACCACAGCACCCAGAGCCTGCTAGGGTGCTGTTCCTGCCTCCACCAGCTAGATAGCACAAAGGGAGCCCTGTAACATAAAAAAGCAGTTCTCCTTTTCCAGACTTTTGGGGTCATGGTGAGTGAGTGGCCTGCATGTTCCCCATTTTTCCTCATCGACCAGGATGTCCTCACCTGGTGGTGCCTCTAACTACAGCAGTGAGAACATGACCTTTTCCTCAGTGTGAGAGAGACACACACTCGACTTGCAGAGTGCCTGCATCAGCACCTTTTTGGTTGTGAAGAGTGCAAAGCAAACTAAGATGTCTGTAGTCTAAACCCCTGACAAGAGAATGAGCGGATTCCATGATGGGTCCTTTCTATATCTGCTACTGAAAGCTGCAGGTTTGGGATGATGATGTCAGGATGATGTCAGGATGATGTCAGGATGATGACAAGAGAATGAGCGGATTCCATGATGGGTCCTTTCTATATCTGCTACTGAAAGCTGCAGGTTTGGGATGATGATGTCAGACAGTACACCAGAAATTATGCCATATTATTCCCTTCCTCCAACTCCAGAATATCATGAATATGATCACAGGAGGTAATGGCTGCCTAGCCTGTTTGGTTCTCATCGTGCTTTGCTAAAAGAGCTTTCAAAGCAGCAAAGATCTGGTCCACGTACGCAATAAAGCCAATAAAGGTGGGGGTGGGGATTGGGAATATCTCGAGGCATCCACCTCGCTAAAGTGTGTGACTTTAAAGCCTGATTTGGGTCCCCTAATCCTGCAACTGTATTAGAGTCCTTGAAAAGGGAAGGAGACAAAATGGATCTGATAAGCAGCACAGAGGGAATATGGTGGCAGAGGATTTAGCAATGAAGATAACAGCAACTCTTCAGAAACGCAGGGAAGACCTGGTATAGGAGTGGGCATTTACCCATAAGCCATTGGAGGGAAAAATTGACAACCTTGTCCTTGCTCAACTGCCTAATTTTACCTCAGCAGTGGACGGAGCACTCTTGAGTGGGGATGCAACACAAGAGCACATTACAGAGACTTACGTAGGCCACCTGAGATACGCACCAGAAGCTTGAAGACTGGTAAAACAGAAGTACATGCCAGTGATCATATTCAAAATGTCCAACCAGAGGGCAGTTTGTTCAGGGGCCCCTCAAGCGCCCGCCCTGCCCAGGGGGTTGGGGAACAAACAGACTCCCAATCTCTGTTCCATGCATTCCTCTTTTTGGTGTCCAAGTCCCAAGGGCTGCCTCAAGATATTGGGCCACCTGACACTGGCAATCCAAATGTTATCAAATTAGTGGATAGAGCAGTGGTGAGGAACTCTAGAATGCAGGCCATATCCAGCCACCAGGCTCCCCTTCTGGCCCACCAAGGCTGCCGTTGAGGCTTTCTCCTCCCCACAAGGGAAGGGCACGGGAATGCAGCCCAGTTGGGAGCTGCTACCTCACGGAGCCTAAGTACTCTGAATCGCCCATTCCTGAAGGCTTCCTTCGCCGGTTGTCTTCACGAATGGGAAAGTAACTGTCCTATCTGGTGGTCGTCGGCTTTCGGTTTGTATATGAATTCAAAGCTAGCAAATTCCTCAAGTATCCCTATAAATGGGGATTGAAAGATACCAATGGTGCTCTTCTTGGTCCAAATCATCTGGAGGAAACCAGGTTGCTTCATTCCTTCTTACTGGAGAGGAAAATCCTCCTCTAGCCAAGGCAAGTCAGACCTTGAAAATTTGCTAGTCTGGTGCTGAGCAGAGTTCCCCTATCACAGACGACGTGAGTACATCAACAACAGCAGTTTCCATGCAATCAGTGGCACAAAATCATGCATGTTTCTGGTGCTGCCTGGCCGCATCATGAACTGTGTCATAGCTTTTGCCTTTCGCTTTCTGGTGTTCCTCCCCCAAGAATCTCTTCTTCCTCATTTCCTTATTATTTTCAATGTTGAGGCTTTGGGTGTCATTTCCTTATGCAGTCAAAACGGCACCACCAACCTTCAAGAGGGAGCTATCAGCTGACTCGGAGGAACCCCGCGATTTGGAGAAACATAAGACATCTTTAAGGAAAAAATAAATTGGGGGAGAGGGGGCAAAATCATAGAATCATAGAACAGCAGAGTTGGAAGGGGCTTACAAGGCCATCGAGTCCAACCCCCTGCTCAATGCAGGAATCCACCCTAAAGCATCCCTGACAGATGGTAGTCCAGCTGCCTTTTGAAGGCCTCTAGGGTGGGAGAGCCCACAACCTCCCTAAGTAACTGATTCCATTGTCATACTGCTCTAACAGTCAGGACATTTTTCCTGATGTCCAGCTGGAATCTGGCTTCCTTTAACTTGAGCCCGTTATTCCGTGTCCTGCACTCTGGGAGGATCGAGAAGAGATCCTGGCCCTCCTCTGTGTGACAACCTTTTAAGTATTTGAAGAGTGCTCTCATGTCTCCCCTCTATCTTCTCTTCTCCAGGCTAAACATGCCCAGTTCCTTCAGTCTCTCTTCATAGGGCTTTGTTTCCAGACCCCTGATCATCCTGGTTGCCCTCTTCTGAACATGCTCCAGCTTGTCTGCGTCCTTCTTGAATTGTGGAGCCCAGAACTGGACACAATACTCTAGATGAGGCCTAACCAGGGCCGAATAGAGAGGAACCAGTACCTCACGTGATTTGGAAGCTATACTTCTATTAATGCAGCCCAAAATAGCATTGGCCTTTCTTGCAGCCATATCGCACTGTTGGCTCCTATTCAGCTTGCGATCTACAACAATTCCAACATCTTTCTCGTTTGTAGTATTGCTGAGGCAAGTGTCCCCCATCTTGTAACTGTGCATTTGGTTTCTATTCCCTAAATGTAGAACTTGGCATTTATCCCTATTAAATTTCATTCTGTTGTTTTCCACCCAATGAGGACTGAGCACACAGACTGCCAGAGTCTTGTAAAGAGCAACCCTAACACTAAACCAGAGCATGTATGCAAGCCAATATGGAAGGCACGGCAGCCAAGAACCTCAACACAATGCCTGCCCCTGCAATCCTTCTGGCCTGTCACATCCTTGAAGGCAATTTTCCCCTAGCAAGGTATCTCAGAGCTGGGGGCTGCCCATACGATGGTGGGTTGCCGCTGCGATAAGCAAAACCCCGCACTTTTGCTGCATTGGGGCAGTGGCAGCTAATCCCGGTGCAGCAGCGAAAGCGCAGGGTCTCCAGCAGCCAGGCCCGCCCCCTGCCTTCCACCCAGCCACAGTTCCAGAGCGAGGATAGACGGCGGATGCGCCATACTCTCCTCACTCTGCAGAAAGAAGTTGGATTAAGTCCCTGACTTTTTTGTTGTTGCTTCGCAGCTCTGTGGGAAAGTCTCACGATAGCTGCAAAGTCGCTGCTGCGTCATATGATGAACACAGCGCCACTGTGCAGCCACCCTGGGGCTTTCTGTGCATATAGACAGTCCCCCTGGTCTATATCAAGTACGGTTACAGAACAGGCATGGAACCTGCATTGACACACCTTTTTTTTTTTTTAATCAATTGAGTCAACTATTGTGCACGTGAAGGCCTGTGGAGAGTTTGCTATAATCCCAGGCTATACTGTTCTTTGCATGGGTTGGGGCCATACTGTCATGGGTTTCCTCCCATCTGCCAATGGGGGAAATCACTACGATTGATTTCCCCCACCAACAACCTGTGCAAAGAGTCATGCTAAATGATCGATCCAGGATGGGGTGGGAACCAGCCATGGCTCATCCCCACGGCAAGACATGGCTCATCCCCTAGACAAACCCGTCCGCTCTCCTCCCCACCTAATGCGGTTATTCCATTTCACCCTTGCAACAGTCCAGTCTGGAAAGTGCCAGAACTGAGTTGCAGGCAGCTGCAGACTGGGAGCCAGGAAGCAAAAGCCAGGGGGTGAGAACCAGAGAATAAACCAAGGACCAGAACAGAACGGAAATATTGTCAGCCACCAGGCCCCCATCCCAAGCTGAACAGGAGGCCTTTATAGCCCTCAGAATTGTATGGTTGCAGAAGCCCTTGGAGGTCCTCAGGTGGTGCCTTCCCTAGCCTGGGGTCCTCCAGGCGTAGTGGACTACAACTCCCATCATCCCTGACATTGGCCATGCTGGCTGACAATGATGGAAATTGTGATCCAACAAATCTGGAGGGCACTACATTAGGGTGACCATATCTGGGAAACCAAAAAAGAGGACACCTAGTGTGTGTGTGGGGAAGCAGCTTTCTGAGTCCTGCAGAAAGTACGTTATTCCCCCGCCACCTTAAAGAACCCGATTGGAGTGGAGGAGGGGAAAGGATTTCATTCTGCACCACCACCATCCACTCCAATGGGGGCCTTTTCTATAATGTCCACGAATGACCCACTTTCCCCTTTAAGACCTCAATTGGAGCTCGGGGTGGGGGAATGATGTGCCTCAAGAAAGCATGTCATTCCCTCCTGCCATGCTAATGGCAGCCTTAAAGGGGAAGGTGTGTCATTCCAGGACATTATTGAAAATTATAGAAAATCCCCCCTGACACCATGGAAAGAACAAAAACCAGGACAAATCCGGGGAAATCCTGACAGTTGGTCACCCTACACTACATCTTGGGGGTGGGGGGTATAGCTCAGTGTATGTTCCAATGGAGAGTGTGGACGGGTGGAAGCGTCATTCCAGTCGCTGGGGCCCCGTTACCATCCAAACCCTCCCTCCCAGTTATGTCAGACTACAGCGCAATGGGCATGCTGGGAGTTGTAGCCCAACCCATCTGTAGGCAGTCAGTCGAACCTGAAGCCTGTCACATAAGGCAGCCAAGCAAAGAATCGGGCGTTCCTGGTTCTAGCGGCTCCCAATAGTAGGCTAGCTTAAGGGACAGTGATGGGGACCAAGGTCAAGCAAAGAACTTTATGGCTAAGAAGGGTTTCAGGCCATGATTGCCTGAATTCCCAGATGGAGTTGAAGTCCCAGATGGATCCATGGCAGTGTCCTGGTCCTTTTCCAAGGCAAAGGGGCAGAAATTCCTGTGAGTAGAGATAGCCCTCGGCCAAAACATGCTCCGTGTCTGCTGGCCCAAAGCCATTTGGCCTGGGGCTTGCCCTGGCTATACTTGACCGCTTCCACCACCCCCACGCCCTTCCGCCCAACTTCTAGGACTGAAAGCTCTTCGCCTGCCCTTGCTGTCCTCCACCCTGAGTCAGCCCGAGAGCAGCGATGCACACTTGGCACACAGACGGGATGAGCCGCACGGGCGCGACATTTGGAGGAGGCCGTGAGCTCATCCAGGCCCCGGCCCAAGCCGAGGCCCAGCTCTCATCCGCCTGTTATCTAGCGCTTTGCCTGAGATGACTCAGTGGCAGGGCTTATGCCGTCTCCCCAGCCCACACCGGCCCCCGCTGTCTTGGGAGACGTTCCACAGCGCTGTGAGCATGGAAATATTTCCTGATATTTTGCCCAAAGGCTCCGATGCTCTTGCTCAGCCCATTGCTCCTGCTGATGTCCCAGAGGCACCCCTGCTGTGTCTGTACCCCCCGCATTCTTGCAGACAGATGTCAGCGCCACTTCCTTTCCCCGGGAGAGTTTTGCCAAATCACGTGTTCTGGTGCCCAGAGTGAGATGATTCCGCAGTTGGTGATGAAAATAATGCATCATTTTGCACTTACATTTCCTGAAGATGGCCTGTGGGGCAAAGCAGTGGGGGAGCAGGGCTGGGGAGAGACGTAAAGGGATCAGAGGCAGTGGCTGGCGAACATAAGCCCTCCCCCCTGACTGGGTCAGACTAAAGTCCACGGAGCCCCCAGTATCCTGTTTCTGACAGTGACCAGACACCTCTCAGAACACACGATGTCCTGAATACATGGCCATGTAGGTGGGAAAGGAGGGAGTTCAGGGGTGGGGACTTTTCAAGGGCCACAATCCCTTGGGGCTCATACTGGTGTGGGGTTGCCTAAAATGTGGGTTTTATTTATTTATTTATTTATTGCATTTTTATACTGCCCAATAGCCAAAGCTCCATGGATGGTTCACAAAAATAAAAACCATTCAAAGTATAAAACAAACAGTATAAAAACATGGTATCAAATACAATATAAAAGCACAACAAGGATAAAATCAGCGGCAGTGCAGAAATACAAATTTTAAACGCAAAGTTAAAATTGAATTTATAGACTGTTAAAATGCTGAGAGAATATAGTGTAGATGCCAAGCGAACCTTCATAGGGAGCTCATTCCACATCCGGGGTGCCACAGCAGAGAAGGCCCTCCTCCTGGTAGCCACCTGCCTCACTTCCTTTGGCAGGGGCTCACGGAGAAGGACCCCTGAGGATGACCTTAGGGCCCGGGCAGGTACATACAGGAGGAGGCATTCCTTCAGATAGCCTGGCCCCAAGACGTTTAGGGCTTTAAATGTTAATACCAGGACTTTGAATCAGCCCTGGACCTGGACTGGCAGCCAGTGAAGTTGGAAAAGGATATTATGCCAAAATGCATTGAAATGCATGCATTAGGAGGAATGTGCACCAAAATGCTGGTGAATTTTCGTGCAACCTTTTTTCAAAATGAATTGTCAATGTTCGGGGCAAATCAATCTTAAGAGTGGAGAAATTCTCAAAGTTCAAAATGAATTGAACTTAAGATGGGAAACTGAGGGAAGCCAAAATGGTCAGAGGCAGAAAAGGATGGAGCCAGAGCCAAAGAGGGGTAGAGCCAGGGCCAGGGCCAGGGCCAGGGCCAGGGCCAGGGCCAGGGCCAAAGAGGGCTGGAGCCAGAGCCAAAGAGGGCCAGGGCCGGAGCCAGAGCCAAAGAGGGCCAGAGCCAGAGCCAGAGCCAAAGAGGGTCAGAGCCAGAGCCAAAGAGGGCCAGGGCCGGAGCCAGAGCCAAAGAGGGTCAGAGCCAGAGCCAGGGCCAGAGCCAGGGCCGGAGCCAGGGCCAGAGCCAGAGCCAGAGCCAAAGAGGGCCAGGGCCAGAGCCAGAGCCAAAGAGAGCCAGAGCCAGAGCCAGAGCCAGGGCCAGGGCCAGGGCCAGGGCCAGGGCCAGGGCCAGGGCCAGAGCCAGAGCCAGAGCCAAAGAGGGCCAGGGCCAGAGCCAGAGCCAGAGCCAAAGAGGGCCAGAGCCAGAGCCAGAGCCAAAGAGGGCCAGAGCCAGGGCCAGGGCCAAAGAGGGCCAGAGCCAGAGCCAAAGAGGGCCAGAGCCAGAGCCAAAGAGGGCCAGGGCCAGGGCCAGAGCCAAAGAGAGCCAGAGCCAGAGCCAGAGCCAGGGCCAGGGCCAGGGCCAGGGCCAGGGCCAGGGCCAGGGCCAGAGCCAAAGAGGGCCAGAGCCAGAGCCAGGGCCAGGGCCAAAGAGGGCCAGAGCCAGAGCCAAAGAGGGCCAGAGCCAGGGCCAGAGCCAGAGCCAAAGAGGGCCAGAGCCAGGGCCAGAGCCAGGGTTTGCAAAGTGGGTGGAGTTTGCAGAGTGACCCGAGATACCTGTGAATCTTGGCCAAGGCCCACGTGCAGCGCATGAGCTGCAGGTCCCCTACCCCTGGCAAAGCTGGGAAAACACACAGAGAACCAGGGGTGTCGGGCAGTGCAAGGAATTCAGTCTTTGAAAGTTCCAATTTGAACTGACCCGATCAGCAACTGCTAAGCTAATGCGTGGATCAGAACTCAATTACCCACCTGCTTTTGTCCTTCCTCAATATCCCAATGCAGTTCTCAGATTTAAAAGACACATTTCAAAGTGCATGTTTTGAGACAAAATACACTTCTGCATTTATTTTCAAAAAGTAAATTTTTGTACAGATTAAAAAAAAATAGGAGATGAAATTGAGCACTACATAAGGCGGACAGCAGTTAGGCTGGATGGTTGCACAATAGGTCTGTGTTTTGAATGTGGCAAAGGCTGAGATGTTTGGATCACAATCCCCATAAGCCCCACCCAGCATGGCCAATGGGCAAGGGTGCAGGAGTACAAAACAAATGGAGGTACTACAGGGTGCTTCCCCCCTGCCCTAGACCTATATGGTCTCTAGATCTAAGATCACCTTCTTGGCTCGCCGCTCTGACCATGTCACTCCACTTCTGAAATCTCTTCATTGGCTTCCAATCCACTTCAGAATCCAATATAAACTTCTCCTGTTGACCTTCAAAGCTTTTCACGGTCTAGCTCCTTCCTATCTTTCCTCTCTCATCTCACACTATTGCCCCGCTCGTGCTCTTCGCTCCTCTGATGCCATGTTTCTCGCTTGCCCAAGGGTCTCTACTTCCCTTGCTCGGCTTCGTCCATTTTCCTCTGCTGCCCCTTACGCCTGGAACGCTCTTCCAGAACATCTGAGATCCACAAGTTCAATCGCAGCTTTTAAAGCTCAGCTAAAAACTTTTCTTTTTCCTAAAGCTTTTAAAACTTGATGTTGCTCGGACTTTATACTGTTAGTTTTACCCTACCCTGTGCCTGTTTACCCTACCCTGTGCCTGTTTGCATTCCCTTCCCCTCCTTATTGCTTTACTATGATTTTAGTAGAATGTAAGCCTATGTGGCAGAGTCTTGCTATTTACTGTTTTACGCTGTACAGCACCATGTACAATGATGGTGCTATATAAATAAATAAATAAATAAATAATAATAATAATAATAATAATAATAATAATAATAATAATAATAATAATAATAATCTACTTTTGCAAGATGTGGAGATCCCAGAGACAGTGGGAGTCAGGGATGCTGATTGGGTTCACAGCTCCTGAAACATGGAATTCAACCTATAGAACACCTCCCACACACGGAGAAGGGGTGGCATCACACCATCAACCCTGCCACCCCCAACATGCACACCCGCTATGTCTCAGCATTTGGCAAACCAGAGAGGGGCCCTACATACAAAGAGCTCCATGCACGTAGGTTGAGACCCACAGGGCCCCTTCTCTCGCTGACAGCAAAGGGGTGTGGCTGCTGCTGGGGGTGGGGGGATGTCAACATTGCAGGTGGGAGGCTGGGCCAGCCCACATGAGCCCCCTGATTCTCCAAGTGTCATTAATTTTTCTCATCCTGTTTCCAAGCTATCTAACCCAGTGCATATCTCCAAATCTTGTGGCAGTGAATTATTTTACTTATTTATTGCCTTTTCCCCTCCAAGGAACCCAAGGCAGCATACAAAATCCTCCTCCTACTCTCCATTTTATCCTCACAACCCTGTAAGACAGGTTGTGCTAAGAGTCAGTGGGTCTCCTTCTCCACTTCTCCCCTTTTCCTCTCTCCCGCCAAGAGCTACTACCAGGACTCTTAATGCAGCTGCCCTGTGTGGTCAGCCCCTAGAACTGAGGATGGAAGCATCTTCCTCTGCTCTCAGCCCTGCCCATTCATGCTGGCCATTGGGTCTTCCCAGCCAGGGAGAGTTATAAAGGACTTCCTGTTTTGCCTAGGACTTCGCATGAGCAAAAATAATAATCTCCCTGGCTCTGGTACGGTTTGATGTCTTCTTCAGCTCTGACTCCTGGTTTTGTCCCTTAGCTCTCTGGCATGGTCCTGGCTCCGGGTTTTGCCAATAGTTCAGACCTGACAACCCCACGTAGAATGGGCATTTCTCAGATGGTGTGACATACGGGAGGTCTGAGAGGTGGAATTGTGAGATGGAATGAAAGGGTGTTTGGGGAAGAAGAAGAAGAAAAAGAGGACAGGACAGGAGTCCCTTTCAATCGTCTTCCATGGCTGGTGCAGGCAGTGTAGAGGTGTAAGGTGCCTGCCGCTGTCAGTAGATCCCTCTTGACTCAGTAGACCTATGTCCCAGGCCCAATTGACCTGACCTCTGGTATTTGCTAGGCAGACAACAAATTGCCAGTGTTGGGGCTTCCATCTCGATGCACTACACAGAGCCTGGCCTGAAACAGGAAATGAATTCAAATGTGGATGAAAGAATGTTTTTGTCAAAAAAAAAAAGAAAGAAAGAAAGATGGTGAGATACTCCTTCTGTTCTTTATTAAGCAACAAAGGGCGAAACCAACAGCAAATTGTATGCAAAACCACCCAACGGCTGCCCTGAAACATCTTTATCCACTTAATCTGGGACTCAGGAAATTCTCCCCCAAGCCAGTTTTATAGGGCAGTCTTGAAGTTAAGCTTGCTGACTCCCAATCACTAACAGATGAACAATTCCATATCACATTCTTCTTGATGAGTCTTGGCTCAGCCCTGTCCTTCCCAAAGCTCCTCTGGTGAGACGGCGTGTCATTCAAAACTCTTCTGAGAAGTAAACCTTGAGTTAGTTCTGGGAAGAGGGTGGCACTGGGACACACAGTAGACATTTCCAGGAAAATTTGCGTGGCCAAGCATCTGATGACCTCTGTCCTCTTTAGACCATGGAACGTCTGTCTCTTGCTCACACACAACCTTCTGCACCCTTCAGCCTCTTTTCGTCTGTCTGTCTGTCTATCTCTCACTCAGCACCTCCCTCTTTCCTCTTTCCACCATATGCTTTCGGGTCAGCTATCATAAAACTCAATCCAAACCAGAGCACTGCTCAATACTGTGGAGTTGAAGGACAGAGAGCAGATGCTGATGGCAAAGGAAGAAGAAAAGACAGCAAGGTGATAAAATGCCAAGTAGAAATGCACTTGCCACCCACCCACCCCAACATGTCCACCCAGCTGACCCTCACTCAGGTGGGCTTCTGGGGGAATCCCAGGGAGGGCAGAGTGGGTTGTTCTCTCTCTAGCATCAGCAGCTGCATGGCAGAGGATGGGGGAGAGAGGAAGCAGAGAGGGAGCAAGCAATGGAATTTCAATGCCTGACAATGCATCAGCAGAATGAAGAATGATCTCTTATCTCAAACGGATCCACCAAAGGAGCATTGAATCCCAGGACTGCTTTGCCTCCACAGGTGGCAGCGGGAATGGTGTGGGTGGAGGGAGCTTCACATGCCAAGGATTATCAGCAGGATAATAAGTTATTTTCCAGGCAGGTGACAGGGGAGCACAATAAATTTTCATAATTTAGTTATAGTAAAGGGACATCAAGTAAAGTAAAAATGGGTGGTGGTGGTGGTGGAGGTTTTTTAATTTTCTGGGATGCCTGAAAACACAGAGACCAGAAGTGAAGCCAGGCATGAGAGGGGAGGGGGTCATGGTTTAGGATTGTGATCACACACCTGGGAAGGAACATCAGGCTCATCATTTGGTCGTTTGAGTCAGTCAGTCTATACATGGATTCAGAACAGAGAGTGAAACAATCAATCAGTCAGTCAGTCCCATAAGTATACTAACCTTCCTGGATATTCTGTGTCTATCATTGAGGTCCTTTTGCATCCACAACCTGCCAGCATAAAATCCATTCCATGCTGAGCCCAGGCATGCAGAATTCACGATAAAGGCTGTGCCCACACTCTCCATTGGCCCCACACCCCCACACACAATGCAGCCTCCAAGAGCTTCTACGAAAGGGAATTCAGCCCCTCTTGCCCCATATATAATTTTAAATTAGTGTCTTAGAATCATAGAATAGCAGAGTTGGAAGGGGCCTACAAGGCCATCGAGTCCAACCCCCTTTATGATATGTTATTTGTTGCATTGTTGTTATAATTTGTATTGGATGTTGCCTGGTGAGAGCTTGTCCTAAAAGGTGGGAAGGAAGGAAGGAAGGAAGGAAGGAAGGAAGGAAGGAAGGAAGGAAGGAAGGAAGGAAAGAAAGAAAGAAAGAAAGAAAGAAAGAAAGAAAGAAAGAAAGATGCACAGTTGTGTGCAAATCATCTGCTGAATGGGCAGGGGAGCTGAGCAAAACCACCCATTTAGCAGACATGCACAGCGGACTGGAGTATAGAGGCAAAGATGGCCTCCCTGCTGTTCCTGCTCTGCACAGGATCCCCATCAGCCTCCAAGTCCAGGAATCACGAAAGGACTGAGCCCTGAATGGTGTATAAATGTTTCTAAGTCAGTCATTTACTTGTCAAAAGTTCAATAAAGCAGAACAGGTTATGTTAATATTATGTCCAAAATCCAATTAAAGGTTGCCACACAGCCATTCATTTAGGTTTTTCTTATCTTCTGTCTATGAATCTAACAATCTTACCTAGGGAGCAACCCTATGATCGTTAGAGAGCATCTGAGAGGCCGTAGGATAGTTTGGATTCCCCCAACCAAGGTTGGAGGGGGTTATCGGAGATCCGAGCCCCTTCCCAGGCCCTTCCCCCACCCCCCGCAGTTGGCATGGAAAGAACCATGCCAGCTGGCATCCGAGGTCAGGAACCCGACCTCAGGAAGGGGGAAAACAGGGCATTTCAATCGGCACAGAGAGGAAGAGACTGGGCAGGCCAGGATATGAGCTATCCAGAGGTCTCCCCAGCCGCCTTCCCTAGGGTGACCATATTTGGGAAACCAAAAAAGAGGACACCTAGTGTGTATGTGGGGAAGCAGCTTTCTGAGTCCTGCAGAAAGTACATTATTCCCCCGCCACATTAAAGAACCCGATTGGAGTGGAGGAGGGGAAAGGATTTCATTCTGCACCACCACCATCCACTCCAATTGGGGCCTTTTCTATAATGTCCACGAATGACCCACTTTCCCCTTTAAGACCTCAATTGGAGCTCGGGGTGGGGGAATGATGTGCCTCAAGAAACCATGTCATTCCCTCCTGCCATGCTAATGGCAGCCTTAAAGGGGAAGGTGTGTCATTCCAGGACATTATTGAAAATTATAGAAAATCCCCCCTGACACCATGGAAAGAACAAAAACCAGGACAAATCCGGGGAAATCCTGACAGTTGGTCACCCTACCTTCCCTTATCCTCCAAAACACCATTGCTTGACGACAGACTAAAAAGTCTGTCTAGTGCAAAATGCCAGCTGTGAGGGCAGGGTGGTGAAGTTCACCTCCACTGCTCCTCCCGCCCTGTATAGGGGACTCATAATGACATTCCAACATGTCTGAAGGGCACTAGGTTGGGGATGGCCACCTTAACCATTGGAGTTCTAGAACTTTTCCAGTTATTACATATAATACGTTTAGGAGCTTTCAATTAAATTGAGACCTGTTCCCAGGGCATTTGGAGCATGTTTTCGTAACTAATTTCTAAAAGTACTGCTTCATTTCAATAATAATTCATTGAACATTTTTTCAGCCATTCTCGTTCAATTGGATAGAAAAGAAATTGCTTTTGAAAAGAAACTCAAAGGAGAAGAAAATTGGAGAAATTCTCATGGGTTGGGTTCAGGTTTCTTGTGCTTACCTTACTTATGTTATGAGTGGCCAAGGAGTGTGTACAAGTGTCCTTTCCTCCTTTGTACAATCATCTCTCTGTCAGCCTGTAGCCTCCTCGGCTTCCTGCACTTCAATTAAAGCCCAGGGGAAGACATCATGACATAATTCCTCCCATTGGACTTTTTCAACTCAGGAAGCACAGGCAACCTGGGAGGTCCACATTGACCCATACTCTGGTAACCTCCTGGTTGGATTATTGTAATGTGGGACAGCCCTTGAAGACAACCTCATAGAATCATAGAATAGTAGAGGTGGAAGGGGTCTATAAGGCCACTGAATCCAACCCCAGGCTCAATGCAGGAATCCACCTTAAACCATACCTGACAGATGGTTGTCCAGCTGCCTCTTGAATGCCTCTAGTGTGGGAGAGCCCACGACCTCCCTAGGTCATTGGTTCCATTGTCATACTGCTCTAACAGTCAGGAAGTTTTTCCTGATGTCCAGCTGGAATCTGGCTTCCTGTAACTTGAGCCCATTATTCCATGTCCTGCACTCTGGGATGATCAAAAAGAGATCCTGGCCCTCCTCTGACAACCTTTCAAGTATTTGAAGAGTGCTATCATGTCTCCCCTCAGTCTTCTGGAAACAAAGCCCTATGAAGAGAGACTGAAAGAACTGGGCATGTTTAGCCTGGAGAAGAGAAGATTGAGGGGAGAGATGATAGCATTATTGAAAATTATAGAAAATCCCCCCTGACACCATGGAAAGAACAAAAACCAGGACAAATCCGGGGAAATCCTGACAGTTGGTCACCCTACTCTGGGAGCTCTAGCTCCTCTTCAGAGGAGAATTCCTCCAACAGGAGCATGGCAAGGATTCACCTCCCCTCCTGTGGCGCTGTTTTGGTCTGCATTTTTTTTAGCAAACCATTCTAATTTGCAACTGCCAGACTGATACATGGATCGGAATACATTAATTCTTCAGACTGTGCACTTCTTTGTAATTTGTGATGCATATATTAGGGGATGCTGCATGCAAAATGCTTGTTAGGGATAAATGTGAATATCCATGCAATTTTAAAAAGAATATGCAGTCTGATGCAGAAATTTGACAGAAAGGCCTTATGACTGAATACAAGCCAAACTGAAACACAGTGGAAATAGACAGAAGCAGTGTCATGGGTTTTAAAGAAGTAGCTGGTTTTCCTTTATTGAACTTGCCAGGAAGGCTACTGGGTGAAAAAATGCTACTCTACCTCTCTCAAGGCAATATAAGAAGTCTTACTATGAAGTGCAAATGCCAAATGTTAATGATGAACAATTACAAATTTGAAAGTGTAAATAAGTAAAAAGTAGTAATTGTATTAAAGGGAAGACACAGGTTCACAAGCAAGTTCATAACTAGCATAAAAAAAAATGGTCACCTTGACCTGGATGGTATCCAAAGAGAAAATGCTGTTAAAGCTCTATGACCTGGACCAAAAAGTTATTTGAGTAATGAACAGATATGAAACTGCATTATTCCAGGTCAAGGGTGTACTTAAAGTTTTCATTTATCAATTCATGAGCAAAAAAAATTGTGTAAAGTACTCCAGCAATTCATGGAGCGAGAATTGCCAGATGTACAAGCTGGGTTTAGAAAAGGCAGAGGAACTAGAGACCAAATTGCCAATATCTGCTGGATAATGGAGAAAGCCAGGGAGTTCCAGAAAAACATCTATTTCTGTTTTATTGACTATTCTAAAGCCTTTGACTGTGTGGATCATAACAAACTGTGGCAAGTTCTTGGTGGTATGGGGATACCAAGTCATCTGGTCTGCCTCCTGAGGAATCTGTATAACGAACAAGTAGCAACGGTAAGAACAGACCACGGAACAACGGACTGGTTTAAGATTGGGAAAGGAGTACGGCAGGGTTGTATACTCTCACCTTACCTATTCAACTTGTATGCAGAACACATCATGCGACATGCTAGGCTTGACGAATCCAAGGCTGGAGTTAAAATTGCAGGAAGAAACATTAACAACCTCAGATATGCAGATGACACCACTTTGATGGCTGAAAGCGAGGAGGAGCTGAGGAGCCTTATGATGAAGGTGAAAGAAGAAAGTGCAAAAGCCGGGTTGCAGTTAAACCTCAAAAAAACCAAGATTATGGCAACCAGCTTGATTGATAACTGGCAAATAGAGGGAGAAAACGTGGAGGCAGTGACAGACTTTGTATTTCTGGGCGCAAAGATTACTGCAGATGCTGACTACAGCCAGGAAATCAGAAGACGTTTACTTCTTGGGAGGAGAGCAATGACAAATCTTGATAAAATAGTTAAGAGCAGAGACACCACACTGACAACAAAGGTCCGCATAGTTAAAGCCATGGTATTCCCCGTAGTAACCTATGGCTGCGAGAGCTGGACCATAAGGAAGGCTAGGCGAAGGAAGATAGATGCTTTTGAACTGTGGTGTTGGAGGAAAATTCTGAGAGTGCCTTGGACTGCAAGAAGATCAAACCAGTCCATACTCCAGGAAATAAAGCCAGACTGCTCCCTTGAGGGAATGGTATTAAAGGCAAACCTGAAGTACTTTGGCCACATAATGAGAAGACAGGACACCCTGGAGAAGAGGCTGATGCTAGGGAAAGTGGAAGGCAAAAGGAAGAGGGGCCGACCAAGGGCAAGATGGATGGATGATATTCTGGAGGTGACAGACTTGACCTTGGGGAAGCTGGGGGTGGCGACAGCCGACAGAAAGCTCTGGCGTGGGCTGGTCCATGAAGTCACGAAGAGTCGGAAACGACTGAACGAATAAACAACAAAACACAGATCAAAAGCTTGATATAGAGATGTCCAGAAAAAAATATGTACTTACATTTTGAATACGGAGCTATCTTCTCAACGGTATAATTGATCTTACCTAACCTGAAAAGTGTATGTGTAAGCCTTTTTGCATGTTCTAATTTTTAAAGAATTTTTAATAACAATGATAATTAAGACTGTGAGCCCTAATTTATGAAACAGTTGGTAATATTAGTTATGAAATAATTTCTACACAAAACCCCCCGTAAATATGTGATTTTAGAATGCAGGAGCTTCTTAGAAGCTCACCAGGCTTGTGTACCTATCAGCTGAATAGCCTATTCAGAACTTGGTACTTAGGATGAGATCTCTCCTTTTTAAGCTATTAAGACTAGAAATCTAAAACATGAAATGTTTAGGAAATTCTATTTCCTATTAAGTTATTAAGATCTAAGAATCTTTAGCAAATTTCCATTTAACAACAAAAATGTTTTATATTTTATGCAAGTTATATTTTAATGTGAAATTATAAGTATATTTTTAATAAAAAATAATAATAATGGATCAATAATATTTTCCTTTACTAATTCTTTTTAGTACAAAACCAAAATTGATTCTATTTAAAACATTTTGGGGGGTGGGATAGGCTTTGTTCGAAGTGTATCGATCAGCTATGGGTAGTTAACTGACAGCCATGGGCTTCCTAAATACTGGAATTACAGACTGGAAACATTCCACAAAGGCTAAATCTGTAACAGCAGGACTGGAGAACAAGCCAAGGATCAGGACTAGAAAACAAAGAGGCACGCCAGAGGTCTTGTTGCTCAAGCAAGGAGACAGCGAGACAGGAAGTCCCATTCAACGTCTTTGTTCCAGGAAGGAGCCAATGGGCACCCTGGGCAGGTGGAGCCATGCCAGGGTGAAGAGGTTCCTTTCAGAGAGGCTGCAATTGCACAGTCCTCCACATATTAAGCCCTGGTTAAGCCTCATCTTGAGTATTGCGTCCAGTTCTGGACACCACACTTCAAGAAGGATGCAGACAAGCTGGAGCGTGATCAGAGGAGGGCAACGAGCAGGATCAGGGGTCTGGAAACAAAGCCCTTTGAGGAGAGTCTGAAAGGACTGAGCATGTTTAGCCTGGAGAAGAGAAGATTGAGGGGAGACATGAGAGCCCTCTTCAAATACTTAAAAGGTTGTCACACAGAGGAGGGCCAGGATCTCTTCTCGATCCTCCCAGAGTGCAGGACACGGACTAATGGGCTCAAGTTACAGGAAGCCAGATTCCAGCTGGACATCAGGAAAAACTTCTTGACTGTTAGAGCAGTACGACAATGGAACCAGTTACCTAGGGAGGTCATGGGCTCTCCCACCCTAGAGACATTCAAGAGGCAGCTGGACAGCCGTCCATCAGGGATGCTTTAAGGTGGATTCCTGCACTGAGCAGGGGGTTGGACTCGATGGCCTTATAGTCCCCTTCCAACTCCACTATTCTATGGTTCTATGGGACAGAGGTCAGCAGTTCTTGAGAGGCTGTAGTTATGCAGTTTACCACAGAGGGCAGGAGTCAAGAGTTCTTTACAAATCCTCACAATGCGATCATATAGCAGGCTATTATGAGGAACATAAATAATGGGGTTTTCAAGAGGCAGCAGGGTAATCAGGGCGAGTTTCCCCTCCTTGCACTGAGTCTTCAAAGTCCTTTGATTTGACCCTTTGACCATCATGACCAGGCAGCTGCTTGTATGGAGGTTCTTTAAGGGCCCAAATCATCATTGCTTCAAATATGTGTCTAGTAGCACTGTTTCCTTTTCATTATTACTCTACGGGAGGTTCCGAGGCCTCTGGTCTGAATCCTGAAAGCCCCTGTACTCCCCACACTAGGGTCCTGATCCATCCCTGCACCTACTCTAGAGTAAAATGAGAAGCAGTTAAGGCTTTTTGTTTAAAGTAGTGTCCTTGGGCCTAGGGCTATGGAGTCATGGCAAAAGGGACCTATTATCTAGGGTGACCAACTGTCAGGATTTCCCTGGATTTGTCCTGGTTTTTGTTCTTTCCATGGTGTCAGGGGGGATTTTCTATCATTTTCAATAATGTCCTGGAATGACACACCTTCCCCTTTAAGGCTGCCATTAGCATGGCAGGAGGGAATGACATGCTTTCTTGAGGCACATCATTCCCCCACCCCGAGCTCCAATTGAGGTCTTAAAGGGGAAAGTGGGTCATTCGTGGACATTATAGAAAAGGCCCCAATTGGAGTGGATGGTGGTGGTGCAGAATGAAATCCTTTCCCCTTCTCCACTCCAATCGGGTTCTTTAAGGTGGCGGGGGAAGAACGTACTTTCTGCAGGACTCAGAAAGCTGCTTCCACACACACACAATAGGTGTCCTCCTTTTTGGTTTCCCAAATATGGTCACCCTATATTATCCAACCTACCCGCCACCCATCTAACCAACCTTAGAACAGATAAATGGCTGCTACCAAACTAAAGTTAATACAAGTAACCATCACCTCAAGAGAAATAATACAAAAATAGAAAACTCTCTTGAAAGAGCTCTAATGTTCTATGTTGGTTTGAAGCTCTGGAACTAATCTGTTTTTAAGCAACCTGCTTTCGAAAATATGGCAGGGTTTCAATCATTTTCCATCTTGCCTAGGCCTCGTCTTAAGTGTTCTTTACAGTAGGATTTGCAGTCTTTGTTAAGGCTGGTCTTTAGGAATGAGGGGGAAGATAGACAGATAAAGGATTAGAGAGGGAAGAAAACAGCTGATTTTGATTTAAATGTCAGAGAAGGGATGAGATGTTCAAAACTACCCAGGGGCAGCCTCCTGGTTTGATAGATATAATATGGCAGTGTGCAACCATAAGCCCAGGTTATGGTATGCTTGAAACACCTGTGACTTAAATAATCAGTCATATGTTGCTTTTTCAGCCTTTGATGTACTTTATATATATTACCTCTGTAATCCTTACAACACCCTCTAAGGTAAGTCAGTATTATTGCTGAGAGAAAGGGGCTTGTCTAAGACCATCTAACTAATTGGTAGCTGAGGTGAGATTTGAATAAGGAATAGTCTCATCACATCCTCTGTACACCAGTGCTTTACCAGACATATTATTTATTTATCTATTATTTACAATATTTATATACCGCCACATATCTAAAATAGATTTCAGAGTGGTGCACATAGGAAAAGGAGGACAGGGCTCCTGTATCTTTAACAGTTGTATTGAAAAGGGAAGTTCAGCAGGTGTCATTTCATAGAATCATAGAATAGCAGAGTTGGAAGGGGCCTACAAGGCCATCGAGTCCAACCCCCTGCTCAATGCAGGAATCCACCCTAAAGCATCCCTGACAGAGGGTTGTCCAGCTGCCTCTTGAATGCCTCTAGTGTGGGAGCGCCCACAACCTCCCTAGGTAACTGATTCCACCGTCGCACTGCTCTAACAGTTAGGAAGTTTTTCCTGATGTCCACCCGGAATCTGGCTTCCTTTAACTTGAGCCCGTTATTCCGTGTCCTGCACTCTGGGAGGATCGAGAAGAGATCCTGGCCCTCCTCTGGGTGACAACCTTTTAAGTATTTGAAGAGTGCTATCATGTCTCCCCTCAATCTTCTCTTCTCCAGGCTAAACATGCCCAGTTCTTTTAGTCTCTCTTCATAGCGCTTTGTTTCTAGACCTCTGATCATCCTGGTTGCCCTCTCCTGAACACGCTCCAGCTTGTCTGCGTCCTTCTTGAATTGTGGAGCCCAGAACTGGACACAATACTCTAGATGAGGCCTAACCAGGGCCGAATAGAGAGGAACCAGTACCTCACGTGATTTGTACATATGGAGAACCTGGTGAAATTCCCTCTTCATCACAACAGTTAAAGCTGCCCTCTTTAAAATCTGGTCACTCTAGTATAGCTCCTGCAGCTTTAACTGTTGGGATGAAGAGGAAATTTCACCAGGTTCTCCATATATACAAATGACACCTGCTGAAATTCCCTTGTCTAAGATACAGGAGCCCTGTCCTCCTTTTCATATGGTCACCCTACATAGGAATAAAATTGTAAAAAGAAATAAAATTCAAAACAGCAAATTAAAATTGTTCAGTTTAAAACAAATGGACCAATAAACACTGGCTGGTCATTTGAAGAATGCTTCCTAGAAAAGAGTTGTTTTCAAGAGACACTGGAAGTAGCATGGTGGTGACACGTGCCTGACCTCCAAGTGCTGGGAGTTCTAAAGAGAAGAGGCCACCACACTGAGGGCTTTTCACCTGGTAGACTTCAATCAGGCCATAGCACCATGTGGAACCACGAGGATCTCAGTGACTGGGCAGATTGGTAATGGAGAAGGTGCTTTCTCAGGTATCCTGGTCCCAAGTTGTTTAGGGGGTTGTACACTAGTACCAGAACCTTAAACCTGGCTTGGTAGCAAATAGGCAGCTTTTGCAATTTCCTCAGCAAAGGACCTGCATGCTGAAAAGAGGCAGCTCCCGACAACAGCCAAGCTGCTGCATTCTGCACATGCTCCAGCTTCCAGAGCTGTCTTAAGGGCAGCACCACATAGAGCACACTGCAGTAATCCAGTCTTGACATCCCTGTCCAGAAAAGGCTGTAGCTGGCAAAACAGGCAAAGCTGGTAGAGGGCACTCTGAGCTGCCACAGCCACTTGGGCCTCCAGCAAAAATTATGGATCTAGGGGTACACCCCACCCCCCAAACTATGAACCTGACACATATCTGATACATCTCCAAACTTTCTCCACATCCATCTGCCAGGCTGACTCCAGGGGGAGGGGCTGAAAAGATGGTATCCGGTGGGCTCTGTGCTGAATGTGCACTCGTCACTCAGTGGCCTGGGCATCCCAAAAACAGCTGCTTTTCAGGTGCATATCCAACAATTCTTTAACCTTAAAGTGCTTCGTCTTGATGGAACGATAGCTGGTTGATGTGAACTTTGTGACCAGACCACCCGAGCAAGCAGGCTTTTGTTTGGTAAGCATCTTTTCTATTCTCTCAATTGTTTGGGTTTATTTTGTTTTTTTGAAAATATTTTATGTGGTTCCTGGGCTCCAACCAGATTCAAAAACCCTCTCTTGTTCCGGGCATGTTCATTTTGGGAGGGGTTGGTGGTGGTTAAATTTCCGAGCAGCTTTCTGCTACGGCTGGTTCTAACAAGTACAATTCCCAGGGGTGGAATACAATAAGGTGCATGCAGGCAAATCCATCAGTGTGCAAGTGCCAACATTACAAGCCAGCAGAGAAATTTTGGAAACAGACACGGTTCCACCCCCCAACCCCCAAATGCTTGCTGATAAAGCACATAAGTAGGGTGGATTCCTCTGTGCATTTACCTACTAAAGCCTGCTCCAAGTGTGTGCCTTGCAATAAGAAAAGTTCAGTCCCGCATCCTCTCTCACCCTCCCATCCCTCTGTCCTATAAAAGGTCACTATGGGTAGGACCTCCCCACATAGCACAGGCAGGGAGAGGAGGAGGAGGAGGAGGAGGAGGAGGAGGAGGAGGTGCTGACATTGATAGTGCAGAGGGAGGAAAGGAAAACAGGGTAGCAGCTAGAGAGAAGAAGGGGCAGCAGAGGAGAACTTCAGTTCCCAAAGGGCTTCAGATCTGCTACGGCCGGCCTGGTTGACCTGCGTGGTGTCGCCACACTTTTCCTAAACCCCCTTTTCATATGCAATTTTTCTCTGACTGTAAGAGCACCAGAAAGCACCTGTAATTTTCAGTGGCATGTTATTGGCACTCAATGAGGCATTGGCACATGCAGGTGTGCTCATAGACTGGGGTTGACACAAGGTCAATCTCCATTGGTAAATCTCTGAGTGATTTGCAGTTGATCAGCAAGGGATTTCTGACTCCCAATTAATTAATGATAACAGTAACAAAGTGACTCTTTCCCACCCTAAATTATACTACAGAAATTAAGGATGCTTGCGGTAATCAGGAGCAGGGGTGTCGCTGAGACTCAAAATTACATGGTTCTTTGGTAGGATCTATTGTGTTCGATCACTGAGGTCGTGGGAGGGCATGCTCCTGGTGGTGCCACATGGACCTGTGGCCCAAGTGAAATCCACTAGGAGAAGAGCCTTTAATTGTAGTGGCCCTTTCTCTGTGGAACTCCCTGCCCCTGGAGAGCAGGCAGGCACCAACACCAGGCTGCTTCCGGCACCTCCTGAAAACAACTCTGTTTCGAGAAGCCTTCCTCAACGGACTAGCCACTGTTTTTTCTGGTTCCTTTGTTTTAGATATTTAGCAGTATATAAATATTGTAAATAATAAATAAATAAAGCCCATAAATGTAACAAGTTTGTATGGCTATCTAACGAATTTCAGTATTTTTATTATTCGAACCGAGGCTGAATACAAGTGCCTGCGTGGTCAGCATGACTAAAGTACCTCAACTCCGCCATCTCTGCCCATATCCTGAGATTAGTTGGTTTAACCCTTTGCTTTCTATGGGAAATGATGTCACTTAACCCTTTAGTTATTGTTTTCCAAACCAATCACTATAAAGGTTTGGATCTGAAGACCGAAAAAACAGCCACATGGGTTAGTATCTAGTTCAATGGTATTTTTTCACTCGTGGCTTCATTTCCTTTCTGTATCCAGCTAATCAACTCTATATTTCTTGTTTGGTTTTTGTTGTTTATTCGTTCAGTCGCTTCCGACTCTTCGTGACTTCATGGACCAGCCCGCGCCAGAGCTTTCTGTCGGCTGTCGCCTCCCCTAGCTTCCCCAAGGTCAAGTCTGTCACCTCCAGAATATCATCCCTCCATCTTGCCCTTGGTCGGCCCCTCTTCCTTTTGCCTTCCACTTTCCCTAGCATCAGCCTCTTCTCCAGGGTGTCCTGTCTTCTCATTAGGTGGCCAAAGTACTTCAGTTTTGCCTTTAATACCATTCCCTCAAGTGAGCAGTCTGGCTTTATTTCCTGGAGTATGGACTGGTTTGATCTTCTTGCAGTCCAAGGCACTCTCAGCATTTTCCTCCAACACCACAGTTCAAAAGCATCTATCTTCCTTCGCTCAGCTTTCCTTATGGTCCAGCTCTCGCAGCCATAGGTTACTACGGGGAATACCGTTGCTTTAACTATGCGGACCTTTGTTGTCAGTGTGGTGTCTCTGCTCTTAACTATTTTATCGAGATTTGTAGTAAAGGTTTATTTTAGATCTGGGTGCTGGTGGGTGACAAAGAGGAGATCTGGGTTTTGCCAAATAGAAGTACCTCTTCCTCAGCTTCTACTTGTGCCATTTGCACCAACTCCAGTAGCTCCCTACCAACTGTAGATTAAAGAGTAAGGCCCATGAAAACAACCAATCAGAGGGGAGAACAGAACATAGTGATGCATTATGTCATGACGCATAACATGATGCCATAGTACTGTTCCTAAGATGCACACACAACAATTCATATTTGCAACAATGAGATCTTGGAATAATGGAGAACTTTCTTCCGAGACTAGACAGAAGAATTGGTAACTTGATGAGCAAATTACAATTTCTGTTAGGGTACATCAGGAGATTTCTGTGTGGAAGGACCTGTGAGCTCCTTCAGTTTTGGTGCTCAAAACAAATTCCTGGGCTCAGGGTTATTTAATTTTAAGTGTATGACTTCTGTACTACCTTCCGGCTGCTGGATCTCACCTATCTAGTAAAAAACAAAGACCCCACAAAAGGGGAAACCTGCCAACCCCTGACATCGGTTGTTGATACAATGCCCCCTTTCCTTGTTTTCTCTTTCTTCTCTCCCCACCTTTCCCAGTTGGCGCTCAGTAGTCTTATACCCACACTCCTTTTCCTTGCTCGGGCCGATCTACACCAAGCAGGATATAACACTTTTAAAACGGTATGAAAACAGTATATGTAATGTGTCCAGGGCCTGAACAGTTGTCATAACCCTTACAAACTGTTCTAAGCAGTAGTGTAGATCCTGCCATAGATTAAATAAATTTGAAGTGTTCTTTAGCCTAATCTAGGTTAGAAGAAAATTCAAAAAATGAAGAGGAATGGAAAATTCCATAAGCTGTAGTGTTTGAAGGGCTGTGATGGGAGAAGCCACACTTGGCAAAATTCTCCTTCCTATGTAACTCTCTGCACTACAGAAGCCTGCACAGGAGTCCCACTTATGCCCACTTCTGAACTATCTACAGCTGCCTGTTACATGACCTTTTCCTGTAATTTACTGGCAAGCCTTTCCTTCAAGTAAACAGCCCGCTGTTCACCTCTACGTAGTAAGAAAAGCTCCAGTGAATGCAGTCACTTGGCCTGCTTAAGAGCTGCATTTTTTTGTTTCTAATATTAACACCTTTTTCAAGGAAAACGTTCTTCTCTGCTAGGCCTCTTCCCTCCCCACCCCCAAATATATTTTTGCATTCAGTAAACATTTCACCTTTTCCCGGCTTTTCATCCTCACTCAGCCCACTAACCCAATCCTACTTGATCTCCGTACACTGCAGGGCAGCTGCATAAAATAGGGTGACCAACTGTCAGGATTTCCCCGGATTTGTCCTGGTTTTTGTTCTTTCCATGGTGTCAGGGGGGATTTTCTGTAATTTTCAATAAGTCCTGGAATGACACACCTTCCTCTTTAAGGCTGCCATTAGCATGGCAGGAGGGAGTGACATGCTTTCTTGAGGCACATCATTCCTCCACCCCGAGCTCCAATTGAGGTATTAAAGGGGAAAGTCGGTGATTCGTGGACATTATAGAAAAGGCCCCAACTGGAGTGGATGGTGGTTGGGCAGAATGAAATCCTTTCCCCTCCTCCACTCCAATCGGGTTCTTTAAGGTGGCGGGGGAATAACATACTTTCTGCAGGACTCAGAAAGCTGCTTCCCCACACACACACTAGGTGTCCTCTTTTTTAGTTTCTCAAATATGGTCACCCTAGACACCAATACATGGGCAAAGTGTTCTTTAGCCTATGAAAGGGCTCTTTGAACAAGACTAAAGGCTCTAACACATAATCATGGTTAATCAAGAAGGAGGGTGAGAAAGAAGGAGACCTCAGACAGAGAGAGTAAGGGGGGGCAGAAAAGGGTGTAGCTGAAAGACCATTAGCTTCAGATCTACCTACTGTAGGGTGACCAACTGTCAGGGTTTCCCCGGATTTGTCCTGGTTTTTGTTCTTTCCATGGTGTCGGGAGATTTTCTATAATTTTCAATAATGTCCTGGAATGACACACCTTCCTCTTTAAGGCTGCCATTAGCATGGCAGAAGGGAATGACATGCTTTCTTGAGGCACATCATTCCCCCACCCCGAGCTCCAATTGAGGTCTTAAAGGGGAAAGTGAGTCATTCATGGACATTATAGAAAAGGCCCCAACTGGAGTGGATGGTGGTTGGGCAGAATGAAATCCTTTCCCCTCCTGCACTCCAATCAAGTTCTTTAAGGTGGCGGGGGAAGAACGTACTTTCTGCAGGACTCAGAAAGCTGCTTCCCCCCCACACACACTAGGTGTCCTCTTTTTTGGTTTCCCAAATATGGTCACCCTACGTAAAATGTCCTTCCTCTCGCTTCAGACTACCAGAAAACCAGCTGCCTATTATTTGGGCCTCCAATGCCAATAGAATAAAGGCCTGAAAAGACCACTGCACAACCTTTTTGGCCCCAAGGGCCACAGTGGGCATCTGCTGGGATGGGAGGCTGCAGACACATGCATACATACATACACATAAAACACAGGTTTCTGCAGCCTGCTCCCCAGCCCAGCCCAATCACGTTTGCACCAATCATTGCTTCAAGTGGGAAATGCTGTCTGTTTCTTGGGATGTTGTAGGCTGGAAACAGCTTTAACGCAAGGCTCTAAAAACGGGGTTCTATGGTTCCTGCTTTAGAAGCCCTGTTCCTAGAACATGCCTGGAGTGCTTGAGGGAGCAGTTCAAGAGTCTTCAAGTACTGATTTCTGGGATGCTCTCAGAAGCTCTAGGGCCATTTCTACACCTGCCTTTTCCCCCCGAGGAACATCCCTGTATGTCTAAATGACACACAAAGGATCCCGGGAGCAGGCAAAGATGATCCCTCAATTTTCCTGGGAAAATCCTTAGGTCTAGAAAGGGCCTAGGAATGAGGCTTCTATGGTAGGACCCATAGAACCTATACAGCCCAGTCATGGAGTGTTTTTCCCTTCTTTTTAGTGCTGCCATGTTTATGGTTGTTGTTTTCAGAAGTAGCAGAAGCTGAGACTTTGGGGGGCTGCCAGGCCAGGTTTGGGGGGCTGGTGGAGGACACATAGAATCATAGAGTAGCAGAGTTGGAAGGGGCCTACAAGGCCATCTAGTCCAACCCCTTGCTCAATGCAGGAATCCACCCTAAAGCATCCCTGACAGATGGTTGTCCAGCTGCCCCTTCAAGGCCTCCAGTGTGGGAGAGCCCACAACCTCCCTAGGTAACTGATTCCACCGTCGCACTGCTCTAACAGTCAGGAAGTTTTTCCTGATGTCCAGCCGGAATCTGGCTTCCTTTAACTTGAGCCTGTTATTCCGTGTCCTGCACTCTGGGAGGATCGAGAAGAGATCCTGGCCCTCCTCTGTGTGACAACCTTTTAAGTATTTGAAGAATGCTATCACGTCTCCCCTCAATCTTCTCTTCTCCAGGCTAAACTAGGGTGACCATATTTGGGAAACCAAAAAAGAGGACACCTAGTGTGTGTGTGGGGAAGCAGCTTTCTGAGTCCTGCAGAAAGTATGTTATTCCCCCACCACCTTAAAGAACCCGATTGGAGTGGAGGAGGGGAAAGGATTTCATTCTGCACCACCACCATCCACTCCAATTGGGGCCTTTTCTATAATGTCCACGAATGACCCACTTTCCCCTTTAAGACCTCAGTTGGAGCTCGGGGTGGGGGAATGACGTGCCTCAAGAAAGCATGTCATTCCCTCCTGCCATGCTAATGGCAGCCTTAAAGGGGAAGGTGTGTCATTCCAGGACATTATTGAAAATGATAGAAAATCCCCCCTGACACCATGGAAAGAACAAAAACCAGGACAAATCCGGGGAAATCCTGACAGTTGGTCACCCTAGGCTAAACATGCCCAGTTCTTTCAGTCTCTCTTCATAGGGCTTTGTTTCTAGACCCCTGATCATCCTGGTTGGATGATTTTGTACTCCTGTCCCATACAGTTCTTATACCATTTTCTTTCCAACTCCCAGTATTATTTTGGCACAAGTCTCAACAACAGACCTAGTATAAAACCAATATCATGTTACGCTCCTGTACCTCAGCCCTGAGAGGGGTGAACTTGCAGGGGCTAGACCACTCGCTCGGACTTCAGCTTCCTAGGAGACCACTGGAGATTCCTGGTGTTCCTTTTATAAAAAGGGTTTATTATTTACACTGTGCTCAGGACAAAGCAAGTGAGACCCTGCTTCCTCCCAGCTTCCGAGGTATCTTATTCTGCACGGGAGTAGAGATAAGAGCAAAAGCTCTTGAGCCTTCAGAAAATAGACTGCAGCCACATTGATTCTGGCCTCACCCCAGAAGGACCCGCTCCTGCCTTCGGAGACTCAGAGGAGGAGGCTTAAACCCTAAAGCACTGGGTCAAGCCCAGAGACCTGAACCAATGAGCAAAATAGCTCTATGGGTTTTTAAAAAAGAAGGAGGAGGTTTCCTGGGCCATCCCCAGCAAGCCCTTTGTGCGCGTGCATGAGCCACCGGCCTGGCATGCGCGCTGCAGACAAACCGCATATTGTTGCTGTTGTTTTAATTTCCCCCCTGCGAGCGTGATGTGGCTTTGTGATTCACCCCTATGCCTACTGCTTTCCCCAGAGTTGCCAGAGCCTCGCGAGGGAGAAAGCCTCCTTTGTATTCCTGAAGGTGTCAGGTACTCCAGGCCCTGGCCGCTGAATCGGAGCTTTTCATAGGGGCAGTGAGGCTGCTGGGGTAGGTATGTGTATGCCAAAGATTACTTGGCAGGCAGTTCGGAGACCGGGGCCTGCAGCTCTTCCTCACTGGTGAGGAGTTAAATTTGTAGGTGGAAGGTGGGGAGGGGGAGAGATGTGTGACTAAGAATAAAAGCGCTGTTGTAAAAATAGATACCGGACTAGGAAGTGAAAGGACCCTCAGCAGGGAGACACTAGCAAATCGGTGAAAGGGATAATCGCTGTCACAGTATCAGAGCTGAGAACAAAAAGTAAATTCTAGGGCTGTGGGAAAATATCTCCCCAAACTTCTCCGTCTTATTTGAAGATGGTGAAGCTGTGTGTAGTGGGGGGGGAAGCATTCCACTGAATATTCTCAGCAGGAGAAGCAAAATTATACATCCGCTTGAGCCGGAACAAAACAAAAATTCTCCAAAGACTGAAATTTCAGCTGAGTTTATGTGGGGAAGAAACCATATTGTTTGTTGATAGTGGTGAAGGGGGAAAAACTCTGGGCTAACTGAGGAGGACTGTGCCGCTTTAAACATATCTTTCAAAATAAAGCAAGCAGCTGTTTAAAATGATTTTGAAATTCATAAAGATATAGAGTTTATATTTCACTTTTCTTCTGTCATGAAACTCAAGATAGCATACACGGAGATCCTAGATGCCCCTCCGATTCAAGCAGTGACCAGAATCAACCCTTCTTAGCTTCAAGATATGGCGGACTCATGTGCCCTGTGACCTATGTGCCTTTGTGGCCGCCGTTGTGCATAACATTAGATCCACCACCACCACCCAGGGCCAGCGCTTCCATAAAGGCCAGTTAGGCGGCCGCCTAGAGCGCCAACTTCGGCACCCCTGGAAGTCGCCCTCCCACTCCCAGAGCCGCTCTGGCCGAGTGAGGGCAGCTTCCGGTGAGCCATTCCGAAGCCTTCCGCCCTGCTCCCCAGCGTCCCTAGCTTGGCTTCAGCTGAGTGCCTGCCCAGCAGCTGAAGCCAACCTGGGACACTGGGGGGCGGGGGCAGGCGGCTCCACGTTCTGACTTCCGGCACGCGCCGGAAGTCAGAACGTGGAGCCGTCTGACTGCCCTCCCCCAGCTTCCTGGCTTGGCTTCAGCTGAGGGCTCCCAGCCAAACCCAAGCCAGGACACTGTGGGGAGGGAAGGAATGGCTCCACGTTCTGACTTCTGGTGCACGCCGAAGGTCAGAACGTGGAGCCGTCTGACTGCCCTCCCCCCAGCTTCCCGGCTTGGTTTCGGCTGGGGGCTCCCAGTCAAAGACAAGCCGGGACGCTGGGGGCAGCGGCAGCGAATGGACGGACGGAATTGGAGCTGCCCGCCCACCCCACCGCAGCGTCCCGCCAAGCCAGGAGGACTTCAGGCGAGGGACAGGTAACCTGTCTCCGTCTACCTGGGGTGGGGGGGATACGGTGGGGTGGTGGTGAAAGCAGCTCACCTTGCCTAGGGCGCAAAAAAGCCTGGCACCGGCCCTGCCACCACCTTCCATCATAAATGGCGGCTCACACAGAGGAGCAGGCTGCTGCTGGGCGTGAAGAAATGGGTCCGGTAAGTCCCCACCACTCGCACAGCTTGGGGGACAGGGTCAGTGGATCACCATCATCCGGATCAGTCCAACGTGATCTGAAGTGCTTCACATCGATCCACCCACTTTGGATGCTTTGGATCAATCCGACGCATCCAACCTGGATTCAGACTGAGTTGTTAGGAATTGCCCCACTTCAGATCAGGGTTCAGCATCACAGCAGTGCACAGCCCTAATATGAACGCCCCTACAGTAACTGGCCCAAAGCCACCCAAAGGGCTTCATGGCTGAACAGGAACTTGAACCCAGGTTCTCCACAGGCAAAATTCCACACGCTGATCCCTACACCACACTATATGATATACAGGTTAGATAAAACGAGTGCAGAAATTCTAAGGAAAGATTTAATTTTTTTAAAAAAAAAGCTTTTCTAAGATTAGCAGTATTTCTCAGGCCAGAGTGGGATGGAATGAGGTGACTTTGCGCTCTCTAAATAACAGTGGAATTTGTGCCTAGAGCAAAATTTAAGACTCACTCAGAGAGGTCCTGTTCAGGCAGAAATACCTTTAGGAATTTTGACAGAAGTTTAAAAGAATTTACCTCTGGTTTATTGATTTTAAAATTCCTAGATTGTTTTCCTTTAAATATACCCAAGGGGTCATGTGTTATTTTCTAATAAAATAAAAAGAAACACATTAAAATGGGTGGGTGGGTGGCGGGAATAATGAAAACAAAACTATTGTGATGGGCAAGCTTACCCCTCGCCCCCCAGACTGACCTCTCTGAACGGAAAGGGGGTGGTCTTGCACACCTCTGACTATGGCCCCATCAAGTGCTAACTTCAGCCTACGCCCGCTGATGTCATGTGGCCCTGGACAGATTACCTTGGAGGAAATGCTGGCCTTACCAGGAAAGAAATGCTCCCTCACCCCTGCCTCTAAGCCTTCTCCAGCTCAGATCAATAACTTGACCAAAGATAGGCCTCCACCCTGTTCTCCCCTTTTGCAAACCTTTAATAAGGAGAATGTGGAGGGCGGGGGGAGGTTTCATGGTGGCTGTGTCCTTCCCTAAAGACTGCAGCTGCAATGCGGAGCGTCACCCCAAACTCACCACCCGTTTACACAGGCAAAAAATTCAGGGAGGGGAATTGAGATGATTTGGGGAGGGACAGGATTATTTGGTGGCTCATGGGGGAGGGGGTGGGGTGGGCTTACCATGGCAGAGGCAGCAGTAGAGGTGATGGTGACACAGTGGTTTAATGGTGTTTAAAACATTTTTAGTCTCAGTACTACAAGTAGTGGCAGCTGCCAGCTGGTGGATGCAATTTTTCAAAATTCAGAAGGCCCAAAGCATAGCATTATTCTGGGGGAGGAAAATGGCAGCCATCACAAAAGGGGGCATTCTGGGGGGGGGGGGGTTGTTTTTTCAGTGGTTGCCAACTGGTGACTGTTGAGTAGGGTGACCAACTGTCAGGATTGCCCCGGATCTGTCCTGGTTTTTGTTCTTTCCATGGTGTCAGGGGGGATTTTCTATAATTTTCAATAATGTCCTGGAATGACACACGTTCCTCTTTAAGGCTGCCATTAGCATGGCAGGAGGGAGTGACATGCTTCCTTGAGGCACGTCATTCCCCCACCCTGAGCTCCAATTGAGGTCTTAAAGGGGAAAGTGGGTCATTCGTGGACATTATAGAAAAGGCCCCCATTGGAGTGGATGGTGGTGGTGCAGAATGAAATCCTTTCCCCTCCTCCACTCCAATCGGGTTCTTTAAGGGGGCGGGGGAATAACGTACTTTCTGCAGGACTCAGAAAGCTGCTTCCCCCCACACACACTAGGTGTCCTCTTTTTTGGTTTCCCAAATATGGTCACCCAACTGTTGAGAAGAGCTTTGCTTTTGCTCTCTTTTTTTGCTGGTGGAACAAAAGCCATTTTAATAATATTTAAAAACAACAACAACAAAGGACTACCCCAAACACTGCTGATGCCCCCGCCATGATAAATTCCACCTGTTCAACAGTTAATTATAGTTAAAATCATTATAACACTATAAAACTGCATAACTCTCTGGACGCTTTCCAGAGAAGGTATTGTCCAGCTGTTAAATGCCATAAACAACCATCCCTGGGAAACATGGTGGGAGTTATTTTTTTTTTTTTTTTAATAATTTTTATTCATTTTCAACACTATATAAACATAAATGAACATTTCCAAAATATAATTGAAACAAACACAATAAGAAAAAGAAATACATCAAATATCTGCTTCATACATATTGAATAATTGTTGAGTACAAATATCAAAAACTATTACATATGCCTTATCACACTACAACATTTTCATTCTTAACATAAAAGTGCACCCCCCACCTCGGGATCATTCTTGAGTCCAAAATCTAATCGTTTCTTCTGATGGTGGTTTCCCATCTCCCTTAGTAAACACGAACACTAGGAACTGTTTCCAAATTCCTTCGAACTCATTTATTTTAGTTACGCCTTTTCTCCACTTAATATTACATGTCAGTTTATCATTAATGGCTATGTCCCATACTACTTTATACCACTCCTCAATAGAATATTCCCCTTGGATCTTCCAGTTCCTAGCTATCATCAATCGTGCTGCAACCAACAAACTCGATATCAGCTCTATAGTTCCTTTTCCACACTTTATATCTTCAAATAGTGACAGCAATGCTATTTTTGGTGTTTGTTCTATTTTCATTCCCACTATTTCTTCAATTTCTGAGAACACCATCTTCCATAATCTTTGTACATATTTGCATTGCCACCACATATGTAAATACGTTCCTTTTTCCCCACATCCTCTCCAACAATTTGCTGAATGTTGATCACTTATCTTGTTCAATCTAACCGGGGTTAGGTACCACCTCCATAAAATTTTAAAATAATTCTCCTTTATTCTTACTGATAAACTTCTCAACACTCTTTGTTTCCATAGTCCCTCCCAGCTCTGTCGCCCTATTTGTATCTTCAAATCTGATTCCCAAATCACTTTCTCTGTATTCTCTCTAAACTCCTTCTCTAACAATATTTTATATATTTCACTCATTAATCCTTTTGAAACTATACTACCTCCTTTTCCTTTCTCCTTACTTACTACTAATTCTTCAAACCTCGTCATCTTTCTGCACATTCTATTATCTTTAATCCACTTTTTATTCCATTGTTCTAATTGACCATATTCTAGCCAAGATAGCTTCTTCTCCTTTAACAAATTTTCCATATCTTCTCTTGTTTTAATATCTCTTACCCAATCCTTTAATTTTATTTTATTTTTCTCTTTTAATATTTTACATAATCTACCCTTTAGATCCTCTGGGAAATTCTTTAACATTATTATCGGTGCTAAGGGAGAGTTGCTCGGAAGCAGCTTCCCTTTAAATTTGCTCCAAATTTCCCATTGAGTCCTCAGGAGTGGATTATCTATACTTCCAACCCATTTTCTTCCTCCATCTTTAAAAAAAACATTCTCCAAATTCATCTCTACCTTACTTATGATTTTTTCTTCCATCCAGTATAAATCTCCTACTCCCATAATTGCTTCTACAACATGTCTTAATCTATTTGCTACGTAGTATAATTTTATGTTTGGGAGACCCATTCCCCCCTTTTTTTGGCTTAGGTACCAATTATTTTTATTCACTCTTGCTCTCTTTTCTCCATTACAATATTTATTAATAATATTTTGCCAACTTTTTATCTCGGTTTCTGATATTTTTATAGGTAGCATCCTAAATACGAAATTAATTTTAGCTAATATCTTCATTTTTATCAAAGCTATTCTCCCAAACCAAGATAAATTTAATCTTTTATATTTCTCCAATTTCTCTAATACCTCCTTCTTTAACCTCATTAAATTTTCCCTTTCTAAATTCTCTAGATTTTTTGTAATTTTAATTCCCAAGTATTTAATCTCATTCTTAACTTTCAATTCCATCCCCTTAAATTCCCAATCCTTTTCTTCCTTCTTAGTATAGTTAAACAACATCATCTCTGATTTAGACCAATTTATTTTTAACCCTGTAATTTCCTCAAATTCCCTCAACTGATATTTAATTCTTTCTAATTTTCTTAATGGATTCTTAATGGTCAATAAAGTATCATCCGCAAACATGTTTAGCTTTATCTCCCTTACCTCTCCAATTCCTTCTAATTCTTTATCCTCCCTTAGTGCCTTCGCCAAAACTTCCATAACCATTACAAAAAGGACCGGCGAGAGCGGACATCCTTGTCTTGTTCCTCTGGCTAGTCGTATCTTTTCAGTAAGTCCGTCATTTATCACCACTACCGCCGTATTTTGGGAATATAACTGTTCTATTACATTTTTAAATTTATTTCCAAATCCCAATTTATCTATAATACTCTTTAGTGCCTGCCAGCTCACACAATCAAAAGCTTTAAAAATATCTAATGCCATAATACCTGCCTTAATATTTGCTTTTTTTATTACATTTATTACATTTAAAACTCTACCCACTAAATTATGCATATGTCTTCCTACCACAAACCCACATTGATCTGCTCCTATATATTCTGCCAAAAATTTATTTAATCGTTTGGCCATAATAGATGTAAAAATTTTAGCATCCTGATTTATTAAAGAAATAGGTCTATAAGAATCAGGATTAGTCAAATCTTTATCTGGTTTTGGGATCAGAATTATCACTGAATGTTCCCATGATTCAGGTATCTTCTCTCCTGATAATATCCTATTATAAAGTTCCATTAATTTTGGAACTAAGCAATCTTTGAAGACCTTATAATATTCTGGACCCAAACCATCTGCTCCTGGTGATTTACCCACTTTTAACTTATCAATAACTTCTTCAACTTCTCTTTGAGTTATTACTGACTCCATTAACTCCTTATATTCTAATTTTATTTCCTTCTTTATAAACCTTCCAATATACTCCTCCACCTTTTCTTGTTGAATTTCTTTACCCTTGTACAATTCCTGATAAAATTCCTGAAAAATTTTTATTTTAGCTTTCATTGCATGACAATAATTCCCTCGACTATCTTTCAACGTTTCTATCCCATTCCTCCCTTTTTCTTTTTGTGTGAGCTTGGCAAGCAACCTCGAGTTCTTATCACTGTTTTCAAAATATTCCCTTTTCATATACATTAAATTCTTTTGAATCTCTTCTATATTTAAGTTTTCTAATTGTTTCTTCTTAGCTTGTATTTCCACTAATTTATATTTATCTTTACTTCGCCAATATCTTTCCTCCAAGTTTTTAATTTCTATCTCTAACTTTTCCTGTTCTGCACGTTGTTGTCTTTTTAAACTACATGTTTCTCTAATACAGATTCCTCTTGCTACAGCCTTCATGGTGTCCCAAATGACTGACCCAGCTGTTCCTCCTTTTTCATTAATTTCCCATGCCTCCGACAGTTCCTTCCGAATTTTATCTACTATTTTATTGTATTTCAATATCTTTGTGTTCAACTTCCATCTATATGCCTCTTTATAATCTTTCTTAACTGTAAATTCTAAACTTAACAAGGCATGATCGGTTACTTTTATTACCCCCATTTCCATTTTACAAATCCTCGTTGCAAAATCTTTTGAAACAAATATATAATCTATCCTGGAGTATGTATGATGAACTGGGGAAAAGTATGAAAATCCAGGCCTATTCCCGTAAAGTAAGCGCCACGAATCTAAATAATCATTTTCTTTTACTAATTTATTCAATATAGTCATATTGTTCCTCTTTTCAGCATTAGTGGGATTTGACCTGTCCCTTTTATTATCCATAACCATATTAAAATCCCCAGCTAATAATGCATACCCCTCCTTAAATTCTTCTATTTCTTTGAACAGCTTTATAAAAAACTCTCTATGCCTCTCATTTGGGGCATAAACATTAATCAGAGTATAAACCTTTCCCTCAATTTTACCTTTTAACATAAGATATCTACCCTTATCATCCTTTTTTACCTCTTCTAATATAAACCCACTTTTTTTTGATATCAAAGTGGCCACTCCATTTTTTTTTGATGTCCCTAATGATTTTTCATAATAGGCTAACCACTTTAATTTTATCATATTCGAATTCTCGGAGCCTTGGTGTGTCTCTTGGATCATTATAATATCTGATCCCTCTTTATTTAGCATTTGTTCTATTCTCTTCCTTTTCACGACTGCCCCTAAACCTTTAACATTGAGTGTTGATACCTTTATCTTTTTATCCATAATCACCCTTTTGAAATCTCTTCCGATCCCTTGTGCTCAGCAATTCAAACTTGCTTACATAAAAACACAAACTCCATACATAAAACCCACACCCTCCTACCCCGATCCCTCCTCCCCTACCTTCCCCCCCTCCCCACCCCCCCACTCTAATCCCCCCCCCATATCCCCGTGAGTCTAATACTCCAGCCATCTACTTTAAAGGGGGAGGGGGGAGGCAGTGCTGTGCCTGGCCGGCAGGTCTCTATATTAGCATTTTTATTTGCAATTATCTCCAACATAATTAACAATTCTCTTACTCTCCAGATGTCCCAGCCTCATTCCCTCCCCCACCCACTCCAGCCCCATCTGCTTCCCCATCCAGACCCAGCCTCTTCAGCAAATCTTTACCTTGATCCAATGAGGTTACTCTGTATTCCCTCCTCCCATATGTAAATCTTAAGAAAACCGGGTAACCCCATGCATAAGGAATTTTATTCTTCATTAATGTTTCCGTTATTGGTTTAAGACTACGTCTCCAATTTAATGTGCGTTGAGAAAGATCATTATAAATTTGCACTGGTTTACCTTTACACTGTATCTGAACCTTAGATCTCAATTCTTTCATAATTTGCTCTTTTTTGTAATAGTTGCCAAATTTCACCAATATGTCTCTAGTCCCTTTGTAGTTTTTCCCCCCCACACGGTGGACTCGGTCCAGATCCGATCCATCTATTGGAATGTCAGGCGTCAGCTCCTTGAACCAGTTCACGATAATTTCTCTAAGATCTTCTCCTTGCGTCTCCTTCAGCTGCTTTATTCGAAGCGAAGATCTACGAGATTGATCTTCCAAGGCGATCAAACGCAATTCCCATTCTTTAAATTGTATATTAGTTGATTTTTCGAAAGCCTCTTGTTTCTTCTGGTCCAGATCCACTTTAGCCTCTATCTTTTTGATCTTATCCGAATTTTCCATCGTTTTATCCATAATAGTACGCATTTGTTTTCTGAATTCACTCATTTGCTGATCCATTTTTTTAAAAATAATCATGTTATTTTCTGCTATAATAGCCTTGATTTCCATTAAAGAGGGAGGGTTACTACCACTTTCTTTCCCCCCTTCTGCCATGTTTCCTTCTTTATTTGGTATTGTATCCAAAGAGACTGGGTCTATATCTTCCTCTTCCTGTTCAACTCCAGGGGCTGTACTTCCCAGGAAGGAGAGGTAAGCCAAATTATGATTTGAAGGTTTCTTTTTTTGTTTATTAAGCTTTTCCCAACTTTTGATCTTTTTTTTAACGTTGGGCATGGGTCCCTTCTGGGTAGGGCATAAATCTTAGAGTCCAACTCTCTTCCTTAACAACTTATGCTGGCTTCTCTATTATATAGCACTCACAGCTCCTTCTTCACGAGGAGGGGGGAAAAATCCAGTTCACAACAGCATTCACTAGAGGGGATCAGATTTAATCACTCAAAGTCTCTCACATCCCACATCTCCCTCACCGAATGCCAAATGCAGCTTTTTTTCACCCCTTCACCCCCCTTCTCGCCACGCCAATAAATCCAGTCAACCACTTTAACCTTAGAAAGCCAGCATTCCAATCGTTCCCATGTGAGATAAAGATGAGAGGTTATATCACAGATCAATGTCCAGCAAACATAAATTCCTTCTTTTTAAACTGCGTCAGTCAGCGTTTACTTTCACTTTCAATAGAGTTGCCGTTTAGACAGACATTGCATTAATCACAGTTCATCTCACCTCCCTTCTCCAAATCTCTCCACTTTCCCGGCTCCTGTTGGTTTTATAATCATTTTCTGTCAGTTGCTCAAAGATTTATGCCCATTAAAAGAGAGATAATTGCCTTTTCCGGCAAGCGCCGTTCAGAGCCTCAGAAGAAACCCGCCATCGCTCAGGCTGCCAAGCTCCGCCCCCAACATGGTGGGAGTTATGCAGTGCAAATACCACCACTAAAAAGTCCCTGCTATTTATCACCTTCTCTTTAACCTCTGAATGAGTAAGTCCATGGAGCAAGGCCTTGTCTGTTGGGCAGCGAAATCAAGGGGGCTTGTAGAGGCAGCATTTTAAGAATAGACCTGCTGTTCTCTTTCTCTCTCGGCAAAAGAGAGAATTAAAGATGCTGCCAGACTCTGGGATTGCCTGGATCGTGGTGGCAACTTTGGAATCAAGCCATTTCTGCTCTATTTTGGACTGGACATGGAACTTACTGGAGTTTGCCAAGGACCCAAAAATTGTTCAGATCAGGCCTCAGCCTCCTCAGCTCTCTAGGTACTGATGTGTACCAGAATTCCCCAATTCCTCTGATTTGCTGTAGAGGTTGTGGAAATAGCCTGAGCCAAGCTACATCCTTCTGGTTGCCCCTCACAACATGACAACTAGTCCAAGATCTTCCTGCCCCAGACCTGACCCAAGAAACATGGATCTGTAAGTCATTTGTGCGATGTTTTCATGAGTCCTGTCACGTTCAGAACTTCTCTACATCTCCCCAAAGAAATTGCATTGGCACACAGGTTCTGTCCAGGATGAAGGGCAAATTCACAGAACCCCACCTGCTCCTTTGGACAACACAAGATGATGGACAAAACACCAGAGAGCATCTCCCTCTGAGCTCAGCGCCAAGGAAGTAGAGGATCCCATGGGAAGAATGAGTCACTTGCTTTGGACGAAGCTGGACTGAATCAATCTTGTTTCCCCACAGCTGTGCCAGGACTCATGGTCCATGGAGAGGAGGAGGAGAGAAGAGAAATAATGAGATTTCCCATCCAGGATTCAGAGGGATTTACAGCTGTTGTGATAACCCCGGCTGTTAGCTGGGCTAGGCAGCAAGAAACGGCACCGGCTTCCAAGCGCCGGATTTACCCGCGGTACCATAAATCAACGCTGCATATAGATATGGCAGCTGGCAGGTCTTTGGGATCCGTGCCATGTAAACAGAGAAGGCCTGATGCCCTGGAGAGGGGCTGTCACCTCCAAAATCCAGCCAAGCCCAGGTCCGCCACTGCAGGAAATGGGGGCAAGGTCATGCTATTCTAAGGTCAACCCTCTGGAGGTTTGGCCTTTGCTCTGAAAGATACGTAAGCCAGGCACCCTGTCCCAGCCACACAGCAGCAGCAGAATCCAGGGGTGACAGACTTGGAGGCTCCAATGAGGTCTGAGAACCACCTTGTGCAATGGGAATGACTGGCAGTGACACTCATGCATGTGACTCCCTCCCCCCCTCCCCCCACATCTCTCTGTTCCTCATACACACAGAGACACACACATGCAATTCTCGTGTTGTGTCTGGGCTCTTCACCAGAGCCACTAGTAGGCTGTAGTGTCTGCCTTCACCCAACATTTGTTACGTTATTTTCCCCCCTTTAAATAAAAATGTGTTGTGCAACTGACAAAAAGCACACAATCAGATGGTCAATGAAAAGGTTACCAAACTATACACATAAAATACTTCCAAGAGATACACAACCTTCTCTGTATAAAGCTTGTACCCTTAAACTGCTCAACCTTCTATGAAAAAATACGTTGTTGTTGTTGTTGTTTTTAAAAAATCAGTGTATCCGTGATTCTTGAGACACTCCGCCCACCCATCCCCCGGTTACAACTTGTTGATGCTGTTATATAATGGATGGTTCTCACAACCCTCCTGGTCCAGGGACTCTAGTTCGCCTGGAGAATCTCAGGAACTACGTGTGACCAAGTCCTTACTAGTAGCTGGAGCAGCCAATAATTTCAATCTGCTTGTTGCTATGCCAAAATGCTTTTGGCCCTGCATAGAGCCAGACATTCATCTTGGTGATGAAAATTTCTGTGTTATTTTTAGACCACGTTTTGTTGACTTACACCCAATATACCAGAATGTGCCGTTAAAACAGTAGTTTTCCAAGCAGGAGAAGGTGTTTCTAATTCCCAATCAAGTATCTTGTTCTTCTTCTCCTAAATAGTAGAGGTGTGCTCTGCTCCGATTAGAATCGGAGAATCAGAAGCAAATTGGCCTGCTCCGCCTTGCCCAGAGGTGGAGTAGAAGTGGACCGCAGACCCTTAGAAGCATGGTGAAAAGAAGCGGCCATAGGAGAAGCGCTTCTCTTTTCGCGGAGCGATCCGCCCGCCATTTTGGATCATTTCGCCCATAAGATTGCATTGCGGAAAAGAATAGGGGATAACTGTGTTGTTTTTTAAGCTATCTTTCTGAAACTTCTTGTGCTTAGAGAGTCATGGCTGGGGGTCATTTTGAGCCTACTCTCAGCTCTCTGCGTGGTGCGGTTCGCTTGCTAGAATTTTTTTTAAAATTGGGTAAAAACAGCGGGAGCGTGTAAACGGCGGGTTTTTTTTAGCGATGACAGGCACATTCAACTCCCAATCCTGATGAGAATTGATGACCTCATGAAGCATCCTCCAATCCCAGCGTTGGAGGGGGGGACTAAGGCAGAGCCACCCTGATAGCTTTCTCCTTTCAGTCTCTTTGTGGGTTGCCATTCGTGGAGAGAGGAGTTAGTTTATAGGTGCTGCTGCTGTGTTTGGAGTTGGAGGAGATTAGATTGGGATTTAGCTTGGGTTGTGTGTGTGTTTGTTTGCTTGTTTCTGACTGTTTGCTTAGTTTGCTCTGTGTTTTTCCCTTACTTTGATTTACTATAAACTTTATTTTTTAATTTTGGAGTGTTTGTTTGTTTGGTTGGTTGGTTTCCCCCCCCTTCCCCCTCTTAAAGCCTGACTGTGTTTCATCTTCCTTCTTTCTTCTATATATAAAAAAATACAAAAAAATACAAAAAAAAATATTCTCTATTTTCTCTCTCTCTCTCTCTCTCTCTCTCTCTGCGTGTGTGTGTGTTACTTGGACTGCATGTGTGACTGTGTGTTATTGTGTGAGTGTGTTGTGTGCACTGCTTGTGAAGTGCAAAAAAGCCAATACAGTTTGAGCATTTCAAATCCTGTTTGGGCAAAGCATACACACTTGTCCCATTTCCCTAAATACATATTAGTATTAGTATTAGTATTAGTATTAGTATTAGTATTATATTATTATCACCATGAGAAGAGGGAGCAGGCTCACGTCTGTGGCTAGGCATGCTGAAAGCAGTGGTGGTCAAGGGAAGGCTCAGGCTGGCACCAGTAAGCAGGCTGCCTCTCCTGCTGTGAAAATCAAACGGGCAAGTCCGTGGTGGGGCATCTGCCGGGACTGACTCCCCCATACTAGATCTATGGCATATCCCTGCCTGCCTCTCTGCCTGCCTGTCCTCCTCCTCCTCTGTGACCGCCTCGCAGGGATGGTTTGCAATGCATGACTTACTGCTGGCTTTGAAACAAACCATCCTTGCCTCATTTCCTTATGCCCCCAGAAATGCCTACTGTCTGCCTGCCTGCGTGCCTTCCCCCCGGGGTGCTGCTGTGGTGGGGCATCTGCCGGGACTGACTCCCCCATACTAGATCTATGGCGTAACTCTGCCTGGCTCTCTGCCCGCCTGTCCTCCTCCTCCTCTGTGACTGCCTCGCAGGGATGGTTTGCACTTTGCAATGTGTTACTGCTGGCTTAGAAAGAAACAAGCCATCCTTGCATCACTTCCTTGTGTCCCCAGAAATATCTGCTGCCTGCCTGCCTGCGTGCCTTCCCCCTGGGGTGCTGCTGGGGTGGGGTTAAAGCCCCGCCAAAAATCAGGGGATGTTGGGATTTGCTTGAAACTTGCCGTGAATGTGGATCTGGATGGCATCTGTGAGGGTGCCTGCTTCCAAGTTTTTATCTGTCAAAATGTCAGAGAACAGTCCATGTCTGAAAATGGGGTGTCCGATTTTCAAAAAATCCAAAAAAATCAGGGGAGGCTTGGATTGGCTTGAGTCTTGGCATGCATGTGTATACGTCCATGAGGTGTCATGGTGCCAAACATGAGGTTTCTAACGTGAAAATTGACATAGTTCTAGCATGGGACTTGATTTGGGGTGAGTTAAAAGGTTAAAGCCCCGCCAAAAATCAGGGGATGATGGGATGTGCTTGAAACTTGCCATGAATGTGGATCTAGATGGCATCTGTGAGGGTGCCTGCTTCCAAGTTTTTATCTGTTAAAATGTCAGAGTAAATCCCATGTCTGAAAATAGGGTGTCCGATTTTCAAAATTTCCCCGAAAATCAGGAGATGCTTGCATTTGCTTGAGTCTTGGCATGCATGTGTATACTTCCATGAGGTGTCATGGTGCCAAACTTGAGGTTTCTAACTTTAACAGAAAAAAAGTTGTAGGGGTTTTTGGATTTCAATGCAAGCCTATGAGGGGGAAAGCGGAGCTCCGATCCAGATCCGGAGCTTCACAGCGAACTGGAGCAGACTATAGGCGTAGGGAAGTGGAGCAGACCCGATCCGGAAGTTGCGGATCTGGAAGAGAAGCAGATCGGTGGGTCCGTGCACACCCCTACTAAATAGGTGTAAGGCATCTGGGGAGGAAGTAGCTCAAACTGGTGGGGGAGGGGCAGATGTCCAAAGCTCCCACGCCTCACTTCCCGTGTCACTGGCTGTGTTGCCACTGTTAGCCCAGCAGACTGAGCTATGGACTTCAACAGCACCATCTGGACTGCAGCACCAACTTGCCCAAGCAGTCTGTCAGCTGATCACACAGGTCAATCCGTGTTCGTCCAGTCCCCAAGTTCATGGGCTGAGTGCTGATCCTTATACAGCCAAAATGGCATTACCCATGAGATGTCAGCAGGCTTGGAGAGACCAAGAGATGTGTCAAAGTACATAAAAAATATTAAGAGCAAGAAAAAGAAGCCAAAAATCCCTTCCCACAATACAGGGGCAGACAGACTATGCCTGTTTGTGTTCAGTGCCCAAAACTGGGGAGTGCGGAAAAGGAATGGAACAAAAGTCTAGCAAGGCCATTAGCTAAGTACTAGGTAGAGCCGGCCCAATCAGTCCCCCTCCACCTGAGATGAGGCAGCTTTGAAGGTGTGGATCGAGCCACGTGAGTAGTATAGGGCCCTACTTTCTGTCAAATTTATGCAAATGAGCCATGTGGCTTTGTTTGGGTCACGTGACCAAAACAAACACCACGTGACCGGAAGTGACATCACCAGCTGTCAAAACAAAACAGCACGTGGCCGGAAGTGACGTCACCAGCTGTCAAAACAAACACCATGTGCCCAGAAATGCTGGCACTACCTGTCAAAAGAAAGGCCACGTGGCCCGAAGTGACGTTTTTTCTGCGGCGACCGGAAATGATGCTTTTTTGCAGGTGACCGGTGGAACATGTCCAGGCATGTCTCCCCACAGCCTCTCAGCGGTTGGTTAAGGAATATCACATGGCCTGCCCCACAGCCAATAGGAAGAGTTTTCAGAACCCCTAAAGGATTCACCAAGGTGTGCAGTGCTTTTCAGACTTTCAAGCCGTTGGAAACAGTTGCTGATTTTAAGCAGGAGACAACATGGAAACCCCCCAGCACCCCGATGAGGCCTATAGAGGTATCTACCTCGCTGGCACCAGATAGGCCTAACCCCAGAAAGTGTTATCTCCTAGGGATGTGCTCCGCTTCTAATTGGACCGGAGAAGCAGTAGCGGAGTGGGGGGCTTCGCCTGCCCTTAAGGCGGAGGCGAAGAGGATTGGGGGGCCGGTGGAGCGTGGCGAAGAGGATCGAGGTGAAGGCGGATCCTTCGCCTCGATCCGGAGCTCCTCCAGAAAGGTAAGTGGGGTTTACCGGGCCCTGCTGCTGTCACTGTCGCCCATGCGGCGACGGCAGCAGGGCCCGGTAACGCCCCCTCCTCTCCCTTACCTGCCTCCGTCCACGGTCCGTCAGCGTCTCCAATTGAGCCCGTGGTTCCAGCAGGAAGTCTGGGCCGCACTTGCGGCCCAGACTTCCCGGTGGAACCACGGGCTCAATTGAAGACAGTGACGGACCGCGGACGGAGGCAGGTAAGCCCCCCCTCCTCCTTACCGGGCTCTGCTGCCGTCGCCGCATGGGCGGCGATGACAGCAGGGCCCGGTAACCCCCCCCTATGGGGGTGGACCGGAGCTCCGATCCGGATCCGGAGCTCCAAGTGGAGCAGAGTGGGCACAGGCGGAGTGGGGGCGGGGCGGAGCGGGCCGATCCGAAAATGGCGGATCTTAAAGTGAAGCGGAGTGGGGGGTCCGTGCACACCCCTAATCTCAGCACCAGCTCTGACGATGAACAGTTCCCACCAACAAAGACCCCACAGGAGTAAGATGAGGAGATCTCACAAATATGGCAAAGCTTGTTGGACTCTATCTTGATACCAAACTCTATAATGCAGGTAAAACTTTTTTTTCCGGCATCCTATTTATGTGCAAAAACAACTTGTAAGAGTTACAGAAAATTACATTTCCCCCTTAAATTTCCAGGAGCCAGCAGCAGAGGCTGTAACAGCTAAAGAACCTGAGAAGTGCATCAGTACTAGCACCCTGCTGTCACCTATTGAGCGTTGGAATATGTTTTCTGCAAGTAACATTCACATTCAGGTGTGTGTGTGTGTTTTCAGTGTTCTGTCTAAAAAGTTTTCCAAATAGATTTAATGTTAATAGTTTTAAGATATCTTTTAGGCTCCTGAAGCATTAGCAAACAATCAGCCTGCACATCTCACCCTGAAAAATCTTCTTGGCCTGTCGATTGATGAAACACAGCACATTTTACCAAGAAAGTGTCGAGGAGCTATGCGTGGAATTGTCAGAGCAACCATTTATGGCATCTTGAAACAGTGCCTAAGCCAGTATCTGTATGAGAGCTGTATTGGATGTACCATTCAGGCACCTGGACAGAGCTCTCACGAATGTACAGTATGGACAGAAAATGACATTTCCACAAAACTACGCATTCTTTGTGCAAAACTTTGGTTTCAGCCTGTGTTGCATATTGTTATCCTCATTGGTTATTCTCTAAATTGTCTTGCTTTGACCTCAGAGAATGTGGACCAGGTCTTAATTCTGACTACAGAGTTTAGTAGAGCTATAAATCCTCGAATGTACCTTGAAAAAATTATGAAGACCACCGACCAATCCTTTCTTCAGCATGTAGAACGCGTAATCAAAGATCGGCCCTATAAGTCATTTCTTACATCTGTAAATGCTGTTTTTAGAAATTCTGTCTAAATTCCTTCATTGTTAAATTGTTTTGCATCATTGGGAATTAAAAAATAAAGAAAACTTTATTTCTTTATGTAAGCAATAGTTTTATTTTATTTCACACCACAGGTACATAATCCCATCATGGAAGAAACTAAACCAGTGTGGGGTCAGGGAAGGAAATGAACAAGGGCATACCCCAGAGGCAAATCTAATCACTGTTGCATGGGGCATAAGGAACTAAGCCATTGTGGGGTCAACATTGGCTTTCACCAGGGGCAAATCTAATCACTGTTGTATGGGGCATAAGCGACTAAGCCATTGTGGAGTCATCATAGGTTTTCACCAGGGGCAAATCTAAACACTGTTGTAATGGGGATGGAAGTCTCAGCCAATGACAGTCTTCAAAACTAGAACCTGAAGGACAACGCCCGGAGCCAAAAAGTATATAAAGAATCAGAGCAATGCAGAAACTATCTTTGCAGCCCATAGGAATCTGAAGTTCTCCAGCATGTAAATGGTGAGTGATTTTTTCTTTTCCTTCAACTCTCTATTTCTAAAGAAATATTTTTCGGCTTATTTATCTCTGCTAAATACACAGAATAGCAAATCCTAAATGCATGCTTATTTTAATTTTGATTGTGGTGGTGTAGAAACTCTATCTTTTCAATTGAGGGAGCATGATAAAAAATAGCCCAAGCATATGGCTGTGTGTATGAGAAGGTAGTTACTTTTACTTAAATATAAGGTGTTTTACATTATTATTATTATTATTATTATTATTATTTATTTATTTATTTATTTATATAGCACCATCAATGTACATTTTTAACTATGAATTCATTGCATCCGTGAATCTAATCGCATGGGGCTAAGCCGCCAATGAAGTAAGATGTTGTGAACTACGCATTGTGCCCCTACGCTTAGGAAAGATTGCATAGAGGTGCCTGATGTCAAGTAGTGTCAGCAACTAAATCACATGGGCCAAAACAGAAAATGCCAGGCCACGTTTACAATGGGATACTGCTGTTTCAGCTTCACAGTTCAGAACACAGAGGAATATAGGCTTAACAGTTCAGGTAGACTAGAACAGAGGGTCAGATTTTGTGTGACTGTAAAAATGGGACTAGGGTGACCATATGACCGGATTTGCCCGGATTTGTCCGGGTTTTTGATGGACAAATCCGGGAGGGGAAATCCGGATTGTTTCAAAGAGAAGCTCTAATGGGAATTAACAAAAATGCTTATAACTCCGTCATTTTTTAAGATAAAGACATGAAACTTGGCACAATAGTAGCTCTTAGGAAGGGCTTTGTGGTTGAACACATTTGAAACTGACCAGGTCTGAAAATGAACCAGTTTGTCCATCTGTAATCTGACACCGCACAGCTCACAACCTCCTGATCAGACAAAGGTCTGGTTCCTTTTTTCCCTTTTTCTTTTCACACCAAAATACTTTTGTGCACATTTTTTTCCAAATTTTTGTATCAACTGTACACATTTTTAAATGTACACGTTTTCTCCCATTGGTTAAAGTGGGCTTGTGCACATTTCCTCCCGAAGTGTGCATTTTAATGTGTATTTTTCAAATATATGCATTTTTGGACACTTCTTTATTTTGTTCTACAAATTGCACTGCATGCTCAGAACTTTACATTAGTCACTGAATGTGTTCAGATCCATGTTTTGTTCTGGGATGTGTGAATTAGGTAAGTTCTGGCCAAAAAGAGCTGGCGTGAATTTCTCACACATCCCTCCCTACCTGTGCATGGTTCCCCTTGAAGGCCCTGTCAGTACCACCATGGGCTGTGTGGTCCCTGACCCACTGCCTTGTGCTCCTGGCAGTCTGCCTCACCTCCAGTTCTGCCCCACATGTAGTCCCCTCCCCACCTTGTCTGCTCCTTCTCACTCTGCTCCTTTCTGTTAACTGCATAACAATTATAGTTCTATGACAGCTCTACATAGAGGATTTATGAACTCTGCCCCGGGGAAGGGATTGGGGCATAAATCACAGAATATTTAGGAAAGTGATCTACATTTATTGCACTTAATACTCTATTTAAAATGTCCAAGTGGACTCAATAAATCAGAGACACTGCAAAGTTCAGCACGGCAGCCTCTTGGGGGTTTTCCCGACTTGCAGCCTGAAGAAAGTCAGATCCGAGCAAAGCTATGTGGCTTGTTTGAAATCACTGCTGACTTTATCCCCCTTTAATGAGGGCTACATATCATGCTGATGGTCTCCAGAGTGGGGCTGGGAGCAGAAGGTCTGCCAACAGCCATAGGGCAAGAGCAGTGGTTGCAGCAGCAGAGACCTCTTGCTGACTGCCGCGCTTGACTTGGCTTGCAGGTGATGCAATCATATGCAGAAGATGGCCGACCCACAGAGGAGGGGCGCCGGCAGGTGCAGCGCACCTTTTACATTTCACAACAGGAATCATAGAATAGCAGAGTTGGAAGGGGCCTACAAGGCCATCGGGTCCAACCCCCTGCTCAATGCAGGAATCCACCCTAAAGCATCCCTGACAGATGGTTGTCCAGCTGCCTCTTGAAGGCCTCTAGTGTGGGAGAGCCCACAACCTCCCTAGGTAACTGATTCCATCGTCGCACTGCTCTAACAGTCAGGAAGTTTTTCCTGATGTCCAGCCGGAATCTGGCTTCCTTTAACTTGAGCCTGTTAAGACCAGCGCCCGTTACTTCCTTTAACTTGAGCCCGTAGGACCAGAATGTCAAATCAAATCAAAGCCCCATCCAGAGGACAGCTGGAGAGGAGGCAGAAGAAATGGTGTGGAGATACTGGAGTCCCCTGGAGGGACATATCAGGGCCAGTTGCTGAACACAGAGTTGTTGAACTCCTTTAGCCTGAGGTCCAAATTAGTGCTGTGCTGAAAACTTCTTCCACGTATTTTTTTTTTTTTTTTACCATTCTCATTTTATTTGATGGAAAAGAAACTGCCTTTGAAAAGAAATTCAAAGGAGAAGAACATTTTGGAGAAATTCTTATGTGTTGGCTTCAGGGTTCTTGTGCTTTCCTTACTTACATGGCGGCTGGTGTGTGTGTGGGGTGGGTGGGTGGGGGTGAGCACCCTGTCGTTCATTGTACAAGCATCTCTCTGGCAGCCTGTAGCCTCCTTGGCTTCCCACACTTCCTCTGAAGGCCTGGGGAAGACATAGGTTCTAAACCATGCTGCTTAACTACAAAACGGTTAAGGGAATGCATGCATGTCACCAGGTTCCCGCCCTACTCCTCAGTTCTCTTTTGACAGCCATTCTGGATGGACATTTCACTGTTGTTCTTCGAAAAACAGAGCCAACAGATACTTTTCTTTGTTCTCTAGTTTCTTTCTTGTTTTTTCTCTTATTCTAAAAAAAAAGGGGGGGGAGGACTTTATTATCACCTATCTTCTTTCGATTTCCCCAGCCGCATGGCCGTTAAGGCCCTGTTTCAAAAGTGCCTTGAGTGTCAGAGCAAACTCCCACCCTCCGACGGACACTCTCTGTGTCTCCTCTGTTTGGGAGAATCACATATAGTCGAAACTTGCAGATTCTGTGCTAAATTTACAAAACAGACCAAACGACATCACTCAGACCGACTTCGCTCGCTCCTGTGGCAACGTGCCCTAGTACCTAATTCCCACTTCCCAAACCAATACATGGACCAAAACCTAGGTGTCCAATGATGTGCTAACTTTTCTGAATTTCATGGTGCAATTATACAATCAAGAAGCCAGACAAAAATGGGTATACGCATGCCACAAAAATGTACATACATAGTGACACTCAGTGACAAAAACTTATTCAGGAAAATTGCTTGCAAAAATGTATATATTAAACAACACTGCAAGCAAGATGTTTATATTAGGAGAAATAGCCTGGGGATCCTCCTGGAATAATCTCTGTCACTTGTACATTGTACAATGTACATTGTACATTGTACATGTACATTGATGGTGCTATATAAATAAATAATAATAATAATAATAATAATTGAGGTTTAGGTGGCCTCAGTGGCGTAGAGTTATGCTCCTATCTGGACAAGGTTTCAATCATCTATGGTCTGGTAACCTCCATGTTAGATTACTATAATGCATTCTATGTGGGGCTGCCCTTGAAGACTGTTCTGAAACTGCAGCATCTGCAAAATGTGGCTGCCAGATTACTAACTGGGATCAGAAGGTCTGAGCATATGAAACCAATTCTGGCCCACTTGTATTATCTGCCTGTATGTTTCCAAGCCCAGTTCAAGGTGCTGGATTTAACCTATAAAGCCTTACACAGCTTGAGACCACAATACCTGATGGAAACCCTCTGCCAATCTGAACATACCTGGACACTATGCTCAACATCTGGGGGGAGGGGCCTCCACCTCCAAGTGAGGCTCGAAAGGTGGCAACAAGTGACAAGGTCTTCTCAGTGGTGTCTCCCAACTGCTCCCCACTAAGGCCCTCTTGGGCCAACACTGTCATCTTTTCAGCGCCAGGTAAAGACCACCCCTCTACTCCCAGGCATGTTTATGATGAGGCATCTGTGTCTGTTGTTTTAGAGCAGGCCTATTAGGGAAAACATTGTTCATTTGTTTTTAGCTGTTTACATTTAGCTGCTTTCAATTTTTCTATGTTAAAATTTTTAAACTATTTTTATTATGTTATGTTTTGTATTTTTATCCATTGCTGCAAACCACCCAGAGAGCTTCGGCTGTGGGGCGGTATAGAAATTAAATAAATAATAAAAAAAATATGCCCCCCAAAATGCATACAAGTGTTTATGAGGCATTTTAAAAGAACTGATGCAAAAACAAGACAAAATGAACTTAAGGTTGGAAAAATGAGGCACTGGGCAAAACCATCATTGACACAGTCATCCATCCCTGGTACAAATGCTGCAGACACAGAACTACATCCAATGTTAGTCCTACGTAGAGTAGACCCATTGAAATGAATGGGACTTAACTGGACTAACTTTGGATACAATCCAGACTATTGAATGGTCCTGTTACAGGAGCACATGATTTCCTCATTACAACAGCTTCTCAGGTTACTGATCTATTTCTGGGCACAATTCAAAGCAGTGGATATGACCAACAAATCCCTGTCCGATCCGGACCCATCTAATTTTAAGAATCATGTTTTGGTTCAGTTTTGATAAGAATATACCAAACTTCACAAAGCTCACCATATTCAGGATGAACAGAACAAGATTTTTAAAAAGAAAGAAAATTAATTAAAGTTTAAATTAAAGTTTCAAATAAAAATTAAAATTAAATTAAATCAAAATTCAAATGTGGAAGAAACGAAGATAGACAGATTTGTCCATCCAAGCGTAAGGCTTTCATTGTTGTGTTATTAATAGTCTAGGTCTTAATCCTTGGGTATTCAACCAGGTCAGTGCTGAATTAGGTTTGCCACCTGTTAGAAAAGCCTCAGGTGAGAATTTTGTTTCAGTTTGTTTTAAAGAGTTTTCAAAATTCACAAAGTTCTTCAAATTAGGGAGAGAAAGAACTTGAGATTGAGATTTGAAAAAGTTAAACCTCGGAGAAAGTGAAATGGACGGATTCAGCCATACTTACTCCCACGCCAGCCTGCCCAGGTTTGAACATCCTCAGGAAATGCCCCCCTCTCTGCCCTGCCACTATCAGAGGCACATTTTGCAGGAATCATAGAATAGTAGAGTTGGAAGGGTCCTACAAGGCCATCAAGTCCAACCCCCTGCTCAATGCAGGAATCGATCCTAAAGCATATCTGACAGATGGTTGTCCAGCTGCCTCTTGAGCCCACAACCTCCCTAGGTCATTGGTTCCATTGTCATACTGCTTTAACAGTAAGGAAGTTTTTCCTGATGTCCAGCTGGAATCTGGCTTCCTTTAACTTGAGCCCGTTATTCCGTGTCCTGCACTCTGGGATGATTGAGAAGAGATCCTGGCCCTCCTCTGTGTGACAACCTTTTAAGTCTTTGAAGAGTGCTATTATGTCTCCCCTCAGCCTTCTCTTCTCAAGCCTAAACATGCCCAATTCTTTCAGTTCCTCATCATAGGGCTTTGTTTCTAGCCCCTGATCATCTTAGTTGCCCTCCTCTGAACCCCCTTCCACTTTGTCTGCATCCTTCTTGAAGTTTGGTGACCAGAACTGGACACAATACTCAAGATGAGGCCTAACCAGGGCCAAATAGAGGGGAACCAGTCCTCACGTGATTTGGAAGCTATACTTCTATTAATGCAGTCCAAAATAGCCTTTGGTGTTTTTGCAGCCACATCACACTGTTGGCGCATATTCAGCTTGTGATCTACAACCATTCCAAGATCCTTCTCACTTGTAGTATTGCTGAGCCAAGTATCCCCCTGTTTTTAGTTGGTAGCTGTATTGATTTTATTAATAGACAACCTGCAAATGGTTGGGCGGCAGGGGGAATAGGTAAATATACTGACACAAGCTTACAGTCATTCTGAGGGGGCTGAGGTGTGTGCGTGTCATTTTTTTTCTTTTATAGTCACCTCACAGCCCTCTCAAGGGTAACCAGTGAGGCTGTCTGTGGAGCTCCTGGGAGTAGTGAAATGTTCTTTTAAAGGGCTTCTTTTTTAAAAAAAAAATAATCACACATTCCTCAAGCACTCTGCAGGCTGCCTTTCTGGCTGCCCATGCTCTGGAAAGCCCATGAGAGGGCAGATGGGAAGGCTGTGGAGAACTCAGAATGACTGTAAAAGGAAAAAAAACACCAATTCACACACATTCTGAAATTAAGCACTAAACTCCTGAACCCCTGCACAGAAATTTTCCTGATTCCTGCAGAATTGGCAGGAATCCTAAACATACTTCCGGAAATTAAGAACAATGGATGAACATAGGAAGCTGCCTTATACTGAGTCAGACCCTTCGTTCATCCAGCCCAGCATCATTGACACTGACTGGCAGCAACAGCTCTACAGGGTTTCAGGCAGGATTCTTTCCTCGCCCTCCCTTGAGAAGCCAAGAAGCGCATCTAGGACTTCCTGCATGCAAAGTATATTTTCTACCACTGAAGCCACATCCGGTGAGAAGTTCCTGTAGCAAAAAAGGTCTGTCGGTTTAGCCATGTTATTATGTACGGGCCACAAGACTGAAGCTCTATTCAGGTAGTGGAAAATCGTAAGCATGGATGAGATACCCCTTCTCCCCTGACCACCAGAGGGCTCAGCCTTCCTGATTCGCTTCAGACTTTCCCCATAAAAACAGGGAGGTTGCGAATGGAACTGGTGGGCACACACCTGTGTCCCCTGCACACTTACGGGTTTTGAATGCCTGAATAGGGCTTCAGTCACAGAGAAGAGTGACTTTACATTGTTATTTTTTCAGCACCAGGCGAAGACTTTTCTCTTCTCCCAGGCATTTAACAATATATGCTGAGTTTGTTTGTTTTTAACAGACCCCAGAACTGTTGTTTTTAAATGGATACTGTTGTTTTTATGCTTTTGATGGTTTTAAATTTTGTATACTTTTTAATGTTCACTGTTTTAAACTTTTATAAACCGCCCAGAGAGCTTCGGCTATTGGTAGGGTGACCATATTTGGGAAACCAAAAAGGAGGACACCTAGTGTGTGGGGGGGGGGGGAAGCAGCTTTCTGAGTCCTGCAGAAAGTACGTTATTCCCCCGCCACCTTAAAGAACCCGATTGGAGTGGAGGAGGGGAAAGGATTTCATTCCACACCACCACCATCCACGCCAATGGGGGGCTTTTTCTATAATGTCCACGAATGACCCACTTTCCCCTTTAAGACCTCAATTGGAGCTCGGGGTGGGGGAATGATGTGCCTCAAGAAAGCATGTCATTCCCTCCTGCCATGCTAATGGCAGCCTTAAAGGGGAAGGTGTGTCATTCCAGGACATTATTGAAAATGATAGAAAATCCCCCCTGACACCATGGAAAGAACAAATACCAGGACAAATCCGGGGAAATCCTGACAGTTGGTCACCCTAGCTATTGGGCAGTATATAAATGTAACAAATAAATGAATTTACTGGTATTTTGAATTCAGAATCACCTGGTCTCTTTTTCTGGACTGGAACCAATGCATTATGGAGAATCCGTTGTTCTGTTATTTCCAAATTTTCCCCAGAATACTTGTGCATGCAGAGTTTGCCACACTACTCCATTCCTTCAGTTCATTTGTCTCCATTCTTCCCCTAAATACATGTACACACAAAAAAAACCTGCCAAAAAAAATGCCCCCACACCAATGAGATTGTACTCATGTGTGCATTGAGATTATTTTTGTGCGCGTTTTATCAGTGTGCTGGCAGAGCCCAGTTACTTGTGTGCATTAATAAACAGTGCTCCCCAAAAGCCATCTTGATGGGATTGTATGTACTTCTGCATCAAGAGCCCTTTGTGAGACGTTTCTCTGGAGTGCTGACATCCATATGTGCAACAACAAAACACCACACAAAAATAGCTTAACATGGGCAGACATGCAATGACATCCATATTCTTCTTTGGTGGTGTTCTAGCAAACCAGATTTCTGAAGGAGTGGAATGAAGAAGAGGAATAACGAACGGACAGACTGGAGAAATCCATTCCTGTTGGATATGAGTCTACTCTTGCCTTCCTAGGAATACACTGGCTTTGTAAATAAGCCCACAGAATTTACTAACCTGCACAACATTTTACTAACCTGCTAGAAGACCCATCCTCCAAGGTCTTCATGGTAAGCTCCACTGAGTTCAAGAGTAATATCAGAATATTAAAGTTACATATAATAATATAATCAGAGCATAAACATAAAATAGTCTGGAGTGTTCATGCATTTAGTGAACACGAGAAGGGGTCAAATGCTCACACTAACCTATGGGCATATAGCTCCTCCGCACGAGGTGGAGATCCTGCATCTGTGAGGTTCTTCCTTGCATACAGTAGTTCTATGCATGCATGGATGTCGATACGCACATGGGTGCCCCCCTCTCCCACAATGAATGCACAGCCAGCAAGGAGGTGTGGTCAGTGGCCTTGCTGGTGGTAGGGAGTGACCCCATTCCCCCCATGTTATGTCCTTTTCATATGTCAGGGGGTTCTCCTGGACTTCCAGCGACGTCAAGAGAACAAGTAGAAAGAATCAAATGTCAGGTCTTACATGGCTTGGGACCGCAATACCTGATGGCGCACCTTTCCCAACATGAACATACCCATACACAAAAGATCCTCTTCTGGATGCTACTCCAAGGGAGACTCGGAAGACAACAACATGGAAGAGGGCCTTTTCTGTGGTGGCCTCCCAATTATGGAATGACTTCACCAATGAGGCCTGCCTGGCGTCAACATTGCTCTACTCTTGGTGCCAGGTCAAGACTTTTCTCTTTTCCCAGGCCTTTAGCAATATATGGAGTTTTAATCTATCCCAGATTTGTTTTCATGGTTTGCTCAAACTTGTTTTTAGATATGTTGTCTCTCTTGTGTGTGTTTTAAATTTTGCATATTGTTTTTAATGTTTAAATATTTGTAAACCATCCAGAAAGCTTCGGCTATAGGGCAATATAGAAATGTAGATGATGATGATGATGATAGTTGAGCATCATAATCTACCAGCAATACAAGGAAATTGTGTTACTGCTCATCATGGGAGCTCAGTGAAGAAGCTACTGGTGGTAAGTTAAATGGAGGGTCCGTCCTGCCAGCCTCAGTCTCCAGGTCCATCCTCCATTCCGATAAAGGCCTCAAGGGCAGACGCAGTTCCCGTGGCTTAAAGACAGGCGTCGGGCTGTCTTTCTCCGCTCCAGGTTCTCTGTGAAAGCAGCCGTGATTTATGAACCGCAGGCGAGGCTCGCCGATCGCCCGGGAGCACTTGCTTTCGCGGTTCCCAGAGGAAGCTGCCTGTTCAGAGATGGCAAGGTGATGGAGTTTCTATAGAGCAACACAATGTGTCTAAGGCAGCCTGTCAGCTGGAGATGGATGTAGTGGCAGAGAAGGTCCATTACTTCATTCACACCTCAACAAGCAAACAATAAAGCTCACACAGGCGGCAGCAGCTACAGGGGGGTGAGTGAGCCACCTTCCCCACTCCACACAAGCCCTCGCTCCAGGGAAGATGGACCAGGGAGAGGGGATTGTTGTAGGGAAGGGCAGAGAGGCACTTCTGCCTAGCAGCAAAACACAGGGGTGGCTGCTTAGCTGGGGACTGGTGAGCCTTCCAGAGGCTCACTGAAAGAGCAGGACCCCTTCTCGCTTTTTCATGTGGTGAAGAGCTCCTTCACCCAACCCTAATACCTCCAGGGGTAGTTAGTGTGAAATGTGTAGCATATACCAGCAGCCGTGAAGAGGTTGCACATGCCAATTTTACCACGTTAAGTGTTTTGGGAAGCCAATGTTACTTGCAGACATTGGATATTCTCGTGCCTTGGCCCTTGGCTCACAGTCACAATGCATCATGAGGCTTGCAGTTATATGCAGGGCTCTGCAAATTTAAGTACATAAGAAAAGCCCTGCTGGATCAAACCAGTCCAGCACTCTGTCTGCATAGAGGCCAACCAGCTGTTGACCAGGAACCCACAAGCACACAACGGCAACCTCCCACCCATGTTTCCCAGCAACTGGTGTATATAGGCTTACATTCTCTGATACTGGAGGTAGCACGTAACCATCACGACTAGTAGCCATTGATAGCCTTCTCCTCCTGGAATTTATCCAACCCCCTTTTAAAACCATCCAAATTGGTGGCCATCACTACATCTTGTGGTAGAGAATTCCACAGTTTCACTATGCGCTGTGTGAAGAAGTCCTTCCTTTTAATCAGTCCTGAATCTCCCACTGATCAGCTTGCCAAATTTGGGGTTGCCATAGTAGCCAGTTGTTGTTTGTGGTCATTGCTGTCTCCTACCCCTCCCAGCTAGAGTGCTCTTGTATCTGCTGCACTCCATCAGGAGCTGCTGGGATCCATGGCCAACTGCCCTGTGGCCAAGTTCTCAGTGAAGCACCCTCAGGCCTTGGACTGACTCTGCCCAGGCAACTTGGCCATAGGACCTTCCTGGAGAGGTAGGAGTCTGAGGGAGCTTCCTGGTTTCTAGGTAAGTCTTGCTTGAGCAACAAGGTCTTCCTGAATTATTGGTTGTCCTTTGACCCTGAATTATTGGTTGTCCTTTGACCCTGACTTCTGGCTTGCGTCTTCATCTTGTCGTCTTGTTTGTCCTTCAGGTCTGGCATCCTTTATTTAGCACATTTCTACCCCACCTTCCTTCCATCATGGAACTCAAGCCAAGATGCTCTTCAGTACTGGCTGGCTTCTTGACCCTGCCTCCTGGCTTGGTTCTGACTTTGGTCCTGACTCCCAGCTTGTCCCATGACAACTGGCTCCCAGTTGACCTTAAGCTGCTACCCATGACCTAGCCCTCATCCTTGTGGAGGAAGTCCCCCATTCCATCTACCTGTGGTCTATTCCAGCTGTTGGACTCAAGTGCCTGATGTGTGGTGACTAGTGTATGCTGATAGACATGGCTGAGCCAACTCTCCATCACAAATTAATAGTAGTGGCTAATCCACATCATGCAAGAGGATCCAGATCCAACACACACACACACAGCATAAACTACCTGATGTTCCCAAATTCCACCGCCACAAACATAGAGATCCTTATGCTGCACTTTGATTCCCTTCCTCCCGGGACAGGATAATATTGTAGAGCTTAAAGGCTAAAAGACATTGTGCTGGCGCTGAGCCCCTTGGGAGATGACCCAGCACAAGCCGAATGATGGGCCAATCCTGCTGCTCCCTCCTCAACACTGAAGAACCAGCAAGGCACTGCCGCTTTCCCAAAGATAATTCCAGATGCTCAGAAGCTAAAGCACCAAATCCTTCTGGCCTTCACATATTCATTTCTTCCACTATTTTAAATGGTTTGGAGTCAGTAATGACTCAGTGCTTGCACGAGAGGTTCCTTTCCTTTCCTGGTTATTTGTACAGTACATAAAAAGGCAATACCTAAGCAGAGAAAGAGACAGGCAGGCAGCTAGGAGTTATGATGTGTCCTTAAATGGCTCTGCAGATGTTTCAGATCTGGAAGCCTCTCTCTGCGCCGCAGCACAAGTCCAAGGATGTCCAGTTTCAAGACATAAGAGCCCCCCGTGCCTTTAAGTCGCAGAGTACCAAATTGGACAATATTTAAAATAGTATGAATGCATTTAATGTGCCGTGTGTGTGTTCCTCTATATAAAATACCAGCTACACTCAGGACCATGACACATTGGTTTAACCCTTTCCTTCCATGCGGTGGTCCTGACACACACCCAAGTTGGTATGCTGCCTGTGTTGACTATTAGCAACAATGGCAGCTTAGCAACTTTCCTCAGTGGGGTGAGGGCATCTTGATTGGCACATTGGCAAGAGGGAAGTTTAACCAGCACTGCTACCAGCTCCTCCCCACTCACCTCAGTTCTCAGGAGTGTTGTTTAAAAGGGGGGAACTGGGAACATTACATGCAATCGCATGTTCAATAATGCAGCTTACCTTCTGGTTTGACCCATAGAAGCAGAAGTGTCAGAATTGTCCCAAGGACTGGCATCAGCACTCAGCAAAAGAGTACAAATGCTGAAGCCCACCGTAGCTCACGCCCATTGCACATTTTGAAACCCGGCTTTTCCTAGGGCCAGTTCTTTTCTTCCTCGTCCTCCTCTGCTGCCTCAGAGCGTTTGCCACCACCTCCATCACCATTCCTGCTGCCAATAAGGCTACCCTTTTCGACTTGCAAAGCCCCTCTGCCCTTGCCTGTGTGTTTCTCTCCCTGCCTGGCACAGAGCTACGTGGCAGCCGAAGTTCCCCAACTGCCTCAGCTCCTGGCCAGGCATGGAAACATACTGTGTGGCTATAAAAGCTTGAGCTTTGAACTTTTTCAAATTTTAAAAAATTTCTGCACGCCTACACTGCTCAAACTTCAGTTTAAAACGAAAATGAGCAAAATCGATCTGGTAGATCTCAAGTAACAAGCCTTACACAACTGTATTCTTATCTAAGAAGATCAGTTGCATGGTGTTTTTTCCAGTTCAAAGGAGCGTATGTGCACATCAGTAGAACACTGCTCAAAAACGTGCTTGATGTAATCATACGAACAATTGTATCGACTGCTCTGTTGTAGGTTTTTGTGTGCGTGTGCGCGCACACACACACACACAGAGGTAACGTAAAGAATGCCACTGAGCTGAAGGAACTCGAAGCTGGAGCAAACTGCCTACATTCCACTTCCAGAGTGTTTCCCACCCCCAATTCCAGGAAGATTAGAATGCAGCAAATAGCAAAGAGGAGAAAACAAGGAGACGGAGCAAAGTGATGGGGACCCACTCGCTCCTGAGTCTTTCAGAAGCATGTGGGTCCGTAGCTTGCCATACAAGCAGCAATGTAAGGAGAACTCCCAGTTGTGGGTCCCGTCTCTAGCACTGCTGAGAAATGTGCTGTGCGGTGGAGAAGCAGGTGCTCAGAGGAAGGTTACGCCAGTCTGGCCCTCCAAGAAAAACAGCAGTCCTACTTGATGAGGAAAGAAAGCAGGGAACAGCCTTTGCACCATCAGATTTATAGGCCCCAGCAGTCGGGGGGTGGGGGGGACCCAGTGAACATTTTAGCAAATCCAGCCTTCCTTGGACCATAGAGAGTGGTCGGCGGACGGCTCCACCCAGTCATGAATGCAGCTGCACCCTCTCCCTCCCTTGCATGGACACAGGGACTCAACACCTTGTGGGGAGAAGCGTGAGCCCAGGCTGCAGAGGGCTGGAGTCAGCACGCTTGCGTGACGCTGCTGCTGCAGCATTAGACCAATTGCACCCAAGAGGTGGCCAGCTTTCAGAGGCGGGTAACACGAGCCTGGCTTGAGGATCATAGGAGAGAATGAGGGAGTGTGAAAATGTTCTCATGAGTCCCTGCGCCCCATAGATAGGTCAGCTGCTGAAGAGGAAAAAAACGTGGGGAGAGGAGCCAGCTAACCACATATGCCAAAACTGAGGGGTCTTTGCTGCAGTGTAAATTCTCGGTGGCCCTGTGGGGGGATCCAGAGTGGGAACCTACTTTATCTGGCAGCTTTTTTACAAAGTGGGAGGGGGATTCCAACATGGTTTCACTCATTAAGGAAGGCATTTTAAAACAGGAGAGACCACTGTGAAGAAGGCCTGCTTTGAAAAAATGCCCGTCCCTTTAAGTAGGGTGACCAACTGTCAGGATTTCCCCGGATTTGTCCTGGTTTTTGTTCTTTCCATGGTGTCAGGGGGGATTTTCTATAATTTTCAATAATGTCCTGGAATGACACACCTTCCCCTTTAAGGCTGCCATTAGCATGGCAGGGGGGAATGACATGCTTTCTTGAGGCACAGCATTCCCCCACCCCGAGCTCCAATTGAGGTCTTAAAGGGGAAAGTGGGTCATTCGCGGACATTATAGAAAAGGCCCCCATTGGAGTGGATGGTGGTGGTGCAGAATGAAATCCTCTCCCCTCCTCCACTCCAATCGGGTTCTTTAAGGTGGCGGGGGAATAACGTACTTTCTGCAGGACTCAGAAAGCTGCTTCCCCACATACACACTAGGTGTCCTCTTTTTTGGTTTCCCAAATATGGTCACCCTACTTTAAGAGTCCAGTGTCCCTGGCTCCACCTTTTCAGAATACCTGTTAGCTGGCATCCCCACCCCGCACTTCCTGCCTACATGCTGATTACTTCAAACTCCTTTCATCCCTTGTAATTGGAGGCCTGCCCTCCACCTCTCAATCTCCCCCACCCCGCCTCCGAGATCCTACGGGAACAAAATGGGCTTTTTTTCCCTACAAACACAGTCACCTGTCATCCACTCCTGGCAGGGACCAACGTGGCTGACCAATGCAAACCACATGTACGTTTGAAACCTGGCTTTAGAAGCATTTAAGTGCAGGCTATGTAGAAACTTAACTTGTTTGTTTTGTTTTATGCTATTACCTTCCTACAGCTCCTGCAGTTCACATCCCTGTCCTTAATAAACCTTGCAAATTTGGGACATGGGGCTTAACTGTTATGTTTTGACACCTGAGGATTGAATTCCCTCATGAGCCAGTCTGCACTTTCATACTACATGCTGTGCCATGAGGAGATAATGGGGAAATCATGGGCTGCAACACGTGCAGTTGTAGCTGGAGAGTTTAGCTGCCTCACAGCAGACCCTGTTCCCAGATTAAGAACATAAGAAGAGCCCTGCTGGATCAGACCAAGGGACTATCTAGTCCAGAATTCTGATCCTACAGTGGTCAACAAGAAGCTTCTGAAAAGCCCACAAAGAGTACGTGAAGGCAACAGCACCCTCACAACATGTTCCCCAGCAATTGGTATTCAGAGGCATGCCTCTAGTACTGGAGGTAATATTTAGCCACCATTCCTAGTAGCCTTTGATGGCCTTATCCTCCATGAATGCAGACAAGCTGGAGCGTGTTCAGAGGAGGGCAACCAGGATGATCAGGGGTCTGGAAACAAAGCCCTATGAAGAGAGACTGAAAGAACTGGGCATGTTTAGCCTGGAGAAGAGAAGATTGAGGGGAGACATGATAGCACTCTTCAAATACTTAAAAGGTTGTCACACAGAGGAGGGCCAGGATCTCTTCTCGATCCTCCCAGAGTGCAGGACACAGAATAACGGGCTCAAGTTACAGGAAGCCAGATTCCAGCTGGACATCAGGAAAAACTTCCTGACTGTTAGAGCAGTACGACAATTGTCCTTCAGCCTCTCCTCATCCTTGGCATTGTGCATGGACAGAGCGTTTTTCTGCTAACAGCACTTCGAAGAACTATACCTCCCATACGCCCTTGTGGCCTAGTGCCAGATTAAGTCATACTGAGGCCCCATACCATAAAATAGAGAGAGAAAAAGTGTATTTTGTTACAATAGAAAAGATAATGAAAGGGTACCACTAAGCATTAGGGACTGCTTGTAATTAAACAGTATTAGCCTTCTATGAAGATGGATATAAAAGCACTAATAAAGTAAGTTGATTTAAACTTCTTCTGAACTGGCTGTAGTCCGCCTCCAATACTAAACGCTGTGTTGCCACACTTTTTCTATATAAAGCAACTCTGCTGTAAATCACACCAGCCTTTCCAACGTATTTAAACCAAAGTGATTTCAATTATACTACATCTAAGTTATTTGCAACATATTTAGGGCCCCTTCATAATATGAGACCCTAAGCCATGGCTTACTTGGCTTGTTCCTAAATCAGGCACAGGGACCCCATCACTCCATAGGCAAGCATGGGATGGAAACAAAGAAGTGGGGAAAACCATTTTCCCTTTTCAATGCATATCACCACTAAGGGGAGGGGAGTTTGGGGCTGGTACTGGTGGAGACTGACGTGGCGAATGGGGAAATGTAGTGGAGTCCAGCAAGGGGGGGGCAGCTGAGAATTCTGCAGATCGGATCAAAATCCAGAGCAGGGGAGAATTTGGGGCTTGGAAAGCTCACCTTGGCAAGCTTGAAGAACCCCCAGCCTTCATTTCAGAGCTTTCTGGGCATCACCGAGATGCCTGGACGGCACTCCAGCCATGGAAACATATTCTAAGCGCCCAGTTCTGCTCTGGCTTCGGGCCATGTCAGGGCCAGCCTCAGGGGCTGCCCACCCAGGCCGCCTTGCAGCTCATTTTCCTCTGGCCTTCAGGGGATGAGCCAGGGAGGGAGTGAATGGTGAGAAGGGGCTCCACCAGCCCGCTAGCTTGCTTTCATTGCCCACTTGGCAAGCAAGTGGGCAATGAGAGCAAGCAGCAGCAGGAGGAGGAGCCAGCGACCCTGGCGGTGAGGAGGAGGCAAGGAGGGGCGGTTTGAGTGGCCCAAGCATAGGGTGACCAACTGTCAGGATTTCCCCGGATTTGTCCTGGTTTTTGTTCTTTCCATGGTGTCAGGGGGGATTTTCTATAATTTTCAATAATGTCCTGGAATGACGCACCTTCCCCTTTAAGGCTGCCATTAGCATGGCAGGAGGGAGTGACATGCTTTCTTGAGGCACATCATTCCCCCACCCCGAGCTCCAATTGAGGTCTTAAAGGGGAAAGTGGGTCATTCGTGGACATTATAGAAAAGGCCCCCATTGGAGTGGATGGTGGTGGTGCAGAATGAAATCCTTTCCCCTCCTCCACTCCAATCGGGTTCTTGAAGGTGGCGGGGGAATAACGTACTTTCTGCAGGACTCAGAAAGCTGCTTCCCCACACACACACACACTAGGTGTCCTCTTTTTTGGTTTCCCAAATATGGTCACCCTACCCAAGCATCCACTTGAGTGAAGCTATGGGAGCACCCAGGGATTTCTCAGTGGAGCACCAGACAGCCTCCCGCAGTGAGCTCAGCTCCTGCCTGGATCTCCACGGCAACGGAAGGAGGAAGGGGGCCTGCCTGGAGACTGGGCCCGACTCTGCAGATGTCTCTGAGCCCAGGTGCAGGTTGAATAAATCAGCCACCCCTCCGCCTCCACCTGCTTCGCAGGCGATTTATGGGCCTGGTGGGGGGGCTCAGCAGGGCTCTCGGAGGGATGTCGTTTTTTCTGCCGGGTCTTCCTGGGAGACAGGCTGGAGTACAAAGGCGGTGCCATCTCTGGGTTCTGCTGGATAGTCCGAGAGTCCCGAGCACAGCCAGAAGATGGGGACCTTCCCTTGAGGGCTGCAAAGCTGATGCAGCCCTGGCCAATGTTGGCTCCTACTTTTGAGGGATCTTTGGGAAAGTAGCCTTGGGAGCGGGGAGCGCCTCTTTACTATTGCTCATTTGCTTGCTTTCTCCCTCTGAGCAAAATTTACACCCTTGCCAGAAGGAAATGGAAAAGCAAATGGAAGTGGAGGAGAAGGCTATCAAGGGCTAGCGGTCCTGACAGCAATGTGTCACCTCCAGGAGCAGCGTGGCTCTGAATGCCCGTGGCTGGGAACATGGGCAGGAGCGTGCTCCCACACTGGCCTCCTTCTTGTGGCCTTCCCGTTGGTTGGGGCATCTGTTCTGGTCAGGAGGCCACTGACCATTGCTCCCTGGAGGCCGTGCTCCTCTCCACCCTTGCAACCCACTCATAGCCCAGACAACAGTGGTAGTGAGGAGGAGGAGGAGACGCCACGGCCTGCTTGCTCCCTGGCTCTCTGCCTGTCAAGCAAGCAAGTGGGAACAAGGAGAAGGAGGAGCAGCTGGTGATGTTGCCAATGAGGAGAGAGACTCACTGAGGGAGGGGGCATTGGGGGTGTCCTGCCCAATGGCCTTCAAAAACCTGGAGATGGCTGTGCTCCCCCCACCCTTACTTATTGATCCTAGAGATATGTGGGGAATGATTTGGATAAAATGGAAGGGGCGGGGTCAGGCCTGGTGCATTTCATTACAGATGCCCCTACCTTTCCAACTGCAATTTGGGCACAGTTGCGGGGGGGCAGGGTGTTGCCAATGCAAAAATCAGCAAAATATAATGTGTATGTGTGTGTCTGCCTCCTGCAATGGCACTTCTCCACCCTTTCCTGAGTTACTAGCAACGCCGAGTGATATCATCAGAGCCGGAGAAGTGACTCAACACAATTGCCAGCGCCCAGGGGTGGGGTAAGGAGGAGACCACAACTGTTTCCTTACCTTGTTTGTGTGATAGATAGCTAAAAATGGGCGGCCAACCAAGTCTCACAGCTGTGCCCAGAGAGGCAAGCACAGATACTGTTCAATAGCATGCTCAAAATAATGCCCCCCTTCTCCCACCCTCTCTCTCTTGCGTGAACTGCACCTGTAGCCAAGCTGTCTTCTACTTCCACAGAGCCCAAGAAGAATTTGAAGACATTAAGATACTTGATCAAATGCTCCTCTTCCTTTTTCTCCCTCTGTAATACCCATAAATTATTGGATCGTATGGAAATGATTAAGCCATTCATGTGTCTGCTTGGCCCTAATACTTCCACAATAATCTCAAGCGTTTGCTGACTTTTGCAAAATGCTGCTGGAGCCAAGCCTCCACTCCACCTCCTAAGAAGAGGCCGAGGAAGCTGCTGATATCACCTCCATCTTGCTCAGCATTGTCCACACTGACTGGCAACCGCTTTCTGAGGTTTCCTGCAGGAGACCTTCCCTGGAGTTGCAGGGGATTGAAACTGGGTGTTTCCACATGCCAAGCAAGAGCTCTACCATTGAGAAACAGCCCTGCCTCTGTAGGGACATAGGAAGTGATTTATGATGAATCAGGCCCTTGGTCCATCTAGCTTAGTCTTGTCTACCCTGACTGGCAGCATCTCTCCAGGGTTTCAGATGTGAGTCTTTGCCAGCACAACTGGGAAATGAAACAGAGGCCTCATCTACACCAAGCAGGATATTGCACTATGAAAGTGGTATATGGTCTGTGTCGGTGGGCCCCAACATTTGTCAGTGCACTTTAATAACACTAGGGTGACCATATTTGGGAAACCAAAAAAGAGGACACCTAGTGTGTGTGGGGGGAAGCAGCTTTCTGAGTCCTGCAGAAAGTACGTTATTTCCCCGCCACCTTAAAGAACCCGATTGGAGTGGAGGAGGGGAAAGGATTTCATTCTGCACCACCACCATCCACTCCAATGGGGGCCTTTTCTATAATGTCCACGAATGACCCACTTTCCCCTTTAAGACCTCAATTGGAGCTCGGGGTGGGGGAATGATGTGCCTCAAGAAAGCATGTCATTCCCTCCTGCCATGCTAATGGCAGCCTTAAAGGGGAAGGTGTGTCATTCCAGGACATTATTGAAAATTCTAGAAAATCCCCCTTGACACCATGGAAAGAACAAAAACCAGGACAAATCCGGGGAAATCCTGACAGTTGGTCACCGTAAATAACACTATAAAGCTGTAGTGTGGCTCCTGCCATTTATATCCTGCTTTCACAGTGCAATATCCTGCTTGGTGTAGATTACGCCAGAGATGAAACTGCGCCATTGAGCCATTGATGCTGTCTCCAAAGGAGCCATTGATGCTTCTAACAATCACTGGAAGCTGCCTGATACCAAACCAGCCCATTGGTCCATGTGGTTCATTGTTTATATTGATTGGCAATGGCTCTCCAGGGTTTCAGTCAGGAATAGGGATGGTCAAATCTGCCAATTGCACTTTCTCCTGAATCCAACTTTTCTTTTATTATTGTGCTTTTTAATGGTGTTTTTATCTATTTGTTTTTATGATTGTTTTAACAGAGGCCTTAGCTAGACCTAAGGTTTATCCCGGGATCGTCCCGGGGTCATCCCTGTTCATGTAAATGACACGCAGGGGATCCCGGGAGCAGACAGGGACGATCCCGGGATAAACCTTAGGTCTAGCTAAGGCCTGAGTTTATTTTAATCTTGCTTTTATTGCCATTAGTTGCATGAGCACCATCATTTTGGTGGAAAGGTGGGATATAAATCAAATAAATAAAACTTCACAAATTTTGGAAAATTCATATCAAAAGGAAAGTGAAATGAAATTCTCACCCATCTCTAGGCAGGCGGCCTTTCCCAGCTCTACCTGGAGATGGTGGGGACTGAACCTGGGGCCTTCTGCATGCAAAGCCGGTGCTCTACCACCTCAGCTACATGGTCCATCTAGCCCAGTGTTCTTTCCGCACTAGTGACCTGCCAGATGGTTGAAAGCTGAAAATCAGAACATGAAGGGGATGCCTTTCCCTGTTGTTTATCATCAGCATCTGGTACTCAGAGGAATCTGGCCTCTGGGCCAAGTAGGTCCCGCTGCGCTAACATGGCCAACAGCCATTGACAGAAATTCTCATGAATTAATCTAATCCTAGTCCTAGCTATCGACCATCTTCACAACAAATTTTACAAGTTCCCGGTGCATTTGAGTACTAGATGATGGAGATGAATACCAAGGGAGTGCTAGTTTGAAAGTGGCTTCATTGCCCAGGCGTTTTGCCCAGAGAATTGTGATTTCACAAGGTCCCTGGGAATATCTAGCTATCTATTTATTTATTTAAATGATTATATCCCACTCTGCAGCCAAAAATGCTCCTGCAGTGACTTTATGTAATCAGTAAAGCAAGACAGTTCCTGCCCACGGGCTTGCAGTCTAAAAAGACACAGCACACAAGGAAAAATGGGTGGGGAAGGGAGGAATTATTTCTTTCAGCAGGGCTGGTGGATTGGCCCAGCTTCCGTCTCTCGTCTCTGGCCCTTTCTACACCACCGGTTTTCCCCAGGGTCGTCCCTGTGCATCCAAATGACACACAGGGAATCCAGAGGTCGACCGGAGATGACCCCGGGGAAACCCCAGGAAAATGGAAAACGGGTATTTTTCTGTGGGGGCTTTCTGTAGTCCCGGGACCATCCCAGGACCATGGGAGAGTGGTGGGTGCCTGCTCCTGCTTTGTCCTGCTTCTTCATGAGTAAACACAAGGAGGTGGGGAACAGGCATAGGGCATGGTGCTCCGTGCCTAGGGTGACCAACTGTCAGCATTTCCCCGGATTTGTCCTGGTTTTTGTTCTTTCCATGGTGTCAGGGAGGATTTTCTATAATTTTCAATAATGTCCTGGAATGATACACCTTCCTCTTTAAGGCTGCCATTAGCATGGCAGGAGGGAATGACTGCTTTCTTGAGGCACATCATTCCCCCACCCCGAGCTCCAATTGAGGTCTTAAAGGGGAAAGTGGGTCATTCGTGGACATTATAGAAAAGGCCCCCATTGGAGTGGATGGTGGTGGTGCAGAATGAAATCCTTTCTCCTCCTCCACTCCAATCGGGTTCTTTAAGGTGGCGGGGGGATAATGTACTTTATGCAGGGCTCAGAAAGCTGCTTCCCCCCCACACACACACTAGGTGTCCTCTTTTTTGGTTTCCCAAATATGGTCACCCTATCCGTGCCCCTCAGAGGTGGGGGGGGGGCAGAGTCACAGTGTTGTTTTTAAAACTTAGGTTTTTGTTGGGAGAGCAACTGCACTCACCTCCCCTATTTCTTTTTTAAAAAAATGGTGGGCACAACATCCCTCCTTCCTCCCAGGATGTCGTGCACCATGTGTGAATCCAAGGGGAGGAACTCGCAAGCAGAATATCGCGAGATCCTCCCCACTCCCTCCCAGAAGGCCAGAGGGTGTAGAAAGGTCCTCTCTTGGCATAGCCTGCTGCAGTGGTTGCTGTTGGTTACAGTTAAGGGAGGAGACTTCATGGAGTCTCATCCCACTCCCACCCATCTTCACTTAATGGCTGTTGTTACCATTAAACTGGATCAAACCTGGTGCTACATTTGTACGCCTAGGCATGGAGTGAAATCTGTGTGGTTTGCATTTTAATGTGAAGCCACTTAATTTGCATTGCCTGAGCTGGAACAGTTACACTTTTTGTTTTCATACTACCATGGATTTTGCAACACAATTCTCTATTATTATTATTGTTTAAAATAATGCTTACATACATTAGGGCAAACTGTGTACAAAAATCCATATATTAGGGGAAAGCGCTTGCAGAAATGTGTAAAAACTTACATGCACATGAAACGGGCATGAAAATGCCTATGAATTTCCATGCAACTTTTAGCATCTTGATGAGGCCGGAAACAAGATGGAACGAACTTGTGCTTGAAAAAATGAGAATGCTATACAAAGCGAAACAGAAAGGTTTGTGTGATCTGTGGGATGGTGCATCTATCTATTTGGTTGGTTGTGTTCACCCGCCTCTTAGAGGTTCAAAACACCATCCCACAGCAGTCCATAGTGTCCAGAACATTCTTGCCTTCCAAGGCTAGGTGGCACTATGCACAAGACAGGCCCTTCGGTTTAACCACAATTTCACAAAGATGTCTGCTCACTCTCTGTCCCTCTCTACCACAATCTGACCCCGTAAAGGCTTTCAGTGCTGCCATAATCAGTGCCCTAAGGCCTCCCCTGCCCTCCCTGCACCATAATTCGTAGCGAGCTGCTCAAGGGCCTCTACTTCCCTTGCTCGGCTTCGTCCATTTTCTTCCGCTGCCCCTTATGCCTGGAACGCTCTTCCAGAACATTTGAGAACTACAAGTTCAACCGCAGCTTTTAAAGCTCAGCTAAAAACTTTTCTTTTTCCTGAAGCTTTTAAAACTTGATTTTGTTCTGACTTTATACTGTTAGTTTTACCCTACCCAGTGCCTGTTTCCATTCTCTTCCCCTCCTTATTGTTTTATCATGGTTTTATTAGAATGTAAGCCTATGTGGCAGGGTCTTGCTATTTACTGTTTTACTCTGTACAGCACCATGTACATTGATGGTGCTAGATTAATAATAATAATAATAATAATAATAATAATAATAATAATAAGGCAGCGTCTGCATAAGGTTGCCACACAGCTAGGAGTTGTGTGGATCACTCTTACTGATCACTCCACAAGCCCCTTGGTCTCATCCATCACACACTGCAGGAAGCTCTAGCCCAGAGGTGGGAAACCTGCAGCCCCTTCACTAATCTCAAAAGCCCTCTGCAAGCAGTCAGTTCAGTCTGCAGGCAAAAGCAATTTACCCTTCCCCAGGCAGCTCACAGGTGGGGGGGGAGAGAGGGGGACAGCTGCCACCCCGCCCACTCTTGGGGCTCATCTACACCAAGCAGGGTATGCCACTATGAAAGTAGTATGAAAGTGGTATATATAAGGCAGGAGCCACACTACTGCTTTATAGCGGTATTGAAGTGCACTGACAACTGTTGGGGCCCATGACCCATACCACATACAGCTTTCATACCACTTTCATGGTGTTATATCCTGCTTGGTATAGATGTGTCACGGGCCCCCAACAGTTGTCAGTACACTTCAGTACCACTATAAAGCAGTAGTGTAGATTTTGCCTTTTATATACTGCTTTCGTAGTGGAATATCCTGCTTGGTGTAAATGAGCCCTTGGTTTCAGAACGATAACAAGGCAAAGGTGGCAGAAGTCAAGAGAGAAAGGGGGCAGCCCCCTGCCCACCCTTGGCTCCAGCTCTACCAACGGCAGCATTAAGCCCACCCTTCACTGGCATGCAGCCCCGAACTCTGTTTTTTAAATTGATTAATTAACGTGGTGTTTTATTCTGCTGTTCACCGCTCCAAAATCTTTGGATGTGGAGCAGTATACAAATTTTGTAAATAAATAAATTAAATAATTGTTCATGCATATTGATGAATACTAAGGGACCCTGGAGTGCACAACCTAACAAGTCACACAGTGCTTAGGTAGGGTGACCAACTGTCAGGATTTCCCCGGATTTGTCCTGGTTTTTGTTCTTTCCATGGTGTCAGGGGGGATTTTCTATCATTTTCAATAATGTCCTGGAATGACACACCTTCCCCTTTAAGGCTACCATTAGCATGGCAGGAGGGAATGACATGCTTTCTTGAGGCACATCATTCCCCCACCCCGAGCTCCAATTGAGGTCTTAAAGGGGAAAGTGGGTCATTCGTGGACATTATAGAAAAGGCCCCAATTGGAGTGGATGGTGGTGGTGCAGAATGAAATCCTTTCCCCTCCTCCACTCCAATCGGGGTCTTTAAGGTGGCGGGGGAATAACGTACTTTCTGCAGGACTCAGAAAGCTGCTTCCCCACACACACACTAGGTGTCCTCTTTTTTGGTTTCCCAAATATGGTCACCCTAGCTTAGGTATATTTTGAACTATTGATAACAATAATGGTATTTGTTTTAATATCTTTATTTAATAATAAAGCGCAGCATGTCCTGCTCTGATAAGCAAGCAAGAGCAGAAGGCCAGGGCCAGATCTACACCAAGCGGGATATGACACATTGAAAACGCTTTGGGAACTGTCTGTGGCCTGGTTCAAACAACAACCTAACCCATGCTGCTTAAGCACAAAATGGTTAAGGGAGTCATTTTGTGGTTAAGCAACATGGTTTAGCGTGTTGTCTGAACCAGGCCTATGGAGTGTGTCCTGGGCTCCAACAGTTGTCACTACTGTTATAAACTGTTTTAAAGCAGTAGTGTAGATCCTGCCCAGGTTTCCAGTACTTTTGCCAGACCTGGCCAATGCAGTGGCTCCATACCGACAACCCATCACAAGGGTCGACGTTCCAAATCGCTCTTTCTTTCTGTGCCTGAAGAGAGCTTTGAGCCTTAGTCATACACAGTCTTTCCTTAGAACCTGTGTAAGATTTGTTGTTTGCCAGAGTCTACAGTCTCCTCAAGCCCCAAGAAAACGTAGAATCAAAGATGAAACATTTCTGATGTTACCTAATTTAGAAAGAGTCTTAAACTGGGCCCAAAGTTGACTGAGGCCTTGGCTAGACCTAAGGTTTATCCCAGGATTGTCCCGGGGTCGTCCCTGCCTGCTCCCGGGATCCCTCGTGGGTCATTTACATGAACAAGGATGACCCCGGGACAATTCTGGGATAAACCTTAGGTCTAGCTAAGGCCTCAGAAGGGAAAGGGTGGCTTACACTGCAAATTCCAACCAGTTTCAAAGTGGCTTCACTGACATAGCTCCCAATCAAGGATGAATTTGCAGGAACTGTAACCCTCTAGGAGTGTGTAAATAACAAAACTGGAGTTCACTGATGTTTCCCAATCTTGAGCTCCTTCTGACTCACGTTTGCATCAGCTTTGTTTTTCTCTTTTCACACGAAAATTCATGCACATTTCTTTGCGAATGTCTGCATCAATCATTAGAGGCTGTTAACCAGAGACTGAATGGCCACCTATCAGAAATGCCAGACAAGTAGATGTCCTGCATCAGCAGGGGGTTGGATTAGATGACCTCTGAGAACCCTTCCAGCAATATGATTCTATGATAACTCTGCATAGATATGCCTTGGGTTGTGCTGCCCATGGCTGTGAGACAGTAACATGTTAACAAGTCAAGCAAATCAGCAAATGTTTCCCCCAGTTTGGGAGTGTGATTAATAAAGCAAACACTCAGATTCCAACAGATATCCAGAAATGCCACGTGCCAGAGCCACTGGGGGTTAGTTTGCTTTCAAAATGTCTAAATCTGTTTAGGTTCATGCTAAAACACTCTAAAGTTCTTATATATTTAAAAAACCTATTTTTACAAATGCTCAAACTTTCCTGCCACAAATTATTCTTGGCTGGTTTACAAGCAGAACGGCTGCCTATATCCCCACCTTTAAAAAAAAACGGGGAGAGGTAGCTTAAGAGGTATTTCATTTGCTTGAGGTCCTCCCTCCTCCTGCCTCCCCTCTCCACCAGACCCACGTCACAAGAGTTCAAGAGTTCTCACATCCATCCATAGAAAGCAAAACGTTTCCTAGTAGCTTCACAGCCAAATTCACTCTTTCTGGCTTTCCCAATAGCATGGTGTCTATAGAACATCAGATGTAGGGTGACCAGATGCACCAGGAAACCCTGGAGACCACCGGAAAAATAGAGGACTCCAGGGCAACTGGGACTGGACCCCAATTGACCAGGGAAAAGGCTGGGAGATGCGTTCCTGAAGTCCAGAACACACCTTCCAGCTCCTTCCCCCAGCACCAATCTAGGCTTCTCCTGCACACCAGAAAAGGCCTGCATCAGCACTGGAGGGAGGATCTGGAAGACCCATTCCAGACTTCCAGGAACCCATCTCACAACCCCTGCCCCCAGTGCTGAACTAGGCAGATCAGTTTTCACTGCCTGCCCGGCATGGGGAGCAAAAACAGAGCCCCACCTATTGCCTCTCATCATTCTGATGCTTGTCAGCATCTGTAATGATCCGAGGCATGGGCAGCAAGAATCTAAGGCTAGGCCACCAGGACCCAGGAGAGCTAGGTGTAACAGCTCCACACCCACAAGGAAATCTGGAAAGGTCTTACTTTAGCAACACAAACAAGATATGGTAGGGCAAAAGCAACAGTCCTGGAGAAAGCAAGGTTCAGGGCTCCCACTCCAAGCAAGGCCAGAGGCAAAGGTAAAGTCCAGGGACAGGCAGGAGTCAGAGTCCAAAAGCAAACCTGAGTCTGAGCAGGGCCAGAGGCAGGAGACGTGGTCTAACAACAAGCAGGGTCCAAGAGAAGCAAGGGTCCAACAGGGACAGCAAAGCAAGGATCAGGCTACAGCAGATCCAGAAGACCATGTTGCTGAGGCAAAGGCTAAAGCAGACATGCTGGTCTGATATAGTCCTTACCCTAGCTGCTCCCAGCTGATCCACATTAGCCCACCCTGGAGTGCTGCTGGCAAAGGGCCTGAGTCCTGCGAACACTCTGCAGCAGAACAGCCCCTGACTGTAGACCTGGGTCCTGCAATTACTCAGCACAGACACAGATCCTGACAGCGTCAGGGCGACAACAGGCAAGTGGTGGGGCTCTGTTCTCTCCCTGCTCTGGGCAGCTGGGCCTGGCCCAGCTGCCCGGGACGGGGAGCGAAAACGGGCTGGGGGCCATCAGCACAGATCCTCCTCCAGAGGAGATGGAGGAGGAGGAGGAGGTCCACCTGGCGCCTACACTGTACTCCTTTCATCGCCAGCTGAAGACCTTTTTTTTCTTTCAGTATTTTAACACTTAATTTTAACTTAAATTTAAATTTTACTGTTCTAACTCTGCATTTTAATCTTATATCAATTTTTGCTGCGTGGTTTTATCCTGGTTGTGCTTTTTATACTCTATTTTGTATTTGTGTTTTTAGACAATTGGTTGTTTTATAATGGTTTTAATTTTTGTGAACCGCCCAGAGAGCTTCGGCTATTGGGCGGTATAGAAATGTAATAAATAAAAAAAAAATAATAAGGAGAAGGAGCAGCAAGAGAAGAAGCAAGAAGCAAGTAAGATTAAGGTGTTGAGGGGATGCACATGTGTGTGTGCTGGCAGTGATGAAGTTCTGAACATTGTTAGATACTGAAAAGCAGAAATTGGGTAGAATGCATCGTTATACTAGACTATGCATAGTCATACACGCCACTACAAGAACCCTGAAATCACTTGAGAATTTAATGAAAATACAAAGAATTAAAGAATATTGAGCTCAGGAATTGGGGAAGGGCTATAGCTCCTTGGTAGAGTACATGTTTTGCGTGTAAAAGATCCCAGGTTCAGCCCCGGGCAGGATCTACACTACTGCTTTAAAACGCTTTATAACAGTTTTGTCAACTGTTGGGGCCCAGGACACACTGCATATACAGTTGTCAAAACTGTTATAAAGCGCTTTAAAGCAGTACTGTAGATCCTGCCCCAGTATCTCCAAGTAGGGCTGGGTAAAAACCCTGCCTGAAACCCTTGGAGAATCACTGCTCTCAACGATACTCAGTTAGATGGACTAATGGCCTGACTGGTTGGTGAGTACAAAGGAGAGGGCCTTTTCAGTGGTGGCCACGCACCTGTGGAATCAAAAGGGTTCCCCAGGCCCCTTCTTGGCAGGTCTTCAGGAAGGCTTTGATGTCCATCTGTTTCCACTGGCCTTTCCATGTTCTGTGGGCTGCAGGTTGCATTGGTATTATGTTTTTTAAAGAATTGTAATTTATTGATTAATTTTATATTGTATTTGTTTTGCACAGTTTCGTACTGCTTTGATCTTAGTTTGAGCTTTGAGAGGGTTCAGCTCTTAAAGGCAGCCTAAATATCATCTACAGCAATAAAAGGGGAGGGGCCTGTCTGTCCGTCCATACCACCATGCTAAGATCTGAAGCAAGGCGTGCACATGGATGGGACCCAGGGGACAGAAGGGTGGTTCTATCCTGCATGGAGAAAAAAATGCTGCACTTTTCCTGCCCTAGAAAAACACAGAAAATAGAGGGAAAGGATGACTGTAGGACAGGGATGACATCACGTGAGGGTCGCAGGGCAAAATGGCAAACAAGGGAGGACAACCGTGCAATAAAACGCCGGTGTGATGGAGCCCTTAGTTATCTTACATCGACCATGGTATCCTTCTGGGCCACCTTGCTGGGATGGGATCTGGAGGCACTGTTTTACAGTGCCTTCCTGGAGTGGCAGACCCAAAAGGTGGTACTGGGGGACTCCTGTTTGACTCCTTGGCCATTGGTCTGTGTAGTTTCTCAGGGCTCTGTTTTGTCCCCCATGCTATTTAGCATATACATTAGGGTGACCGTCAGGATTTCCCTGGATTTGTCCTGGTTTTTGTTCTTTCCATGGTGTCAGGGGGGATTTTCTATCATTTTCAATAATGTCCTGGAATGACACACCTTCCCCTTTAAGGCTGCCATTAGCATGGCAGGAGGGAGTGACATGCTTTCTTGAGGCACATCATTCCCCCACCCCGAGCTCCAATTGAGGTCTTAAAGGGGAAAGTGGGTCATTCGTGGACATTAGAGAAAAGGCCCCCATTGGAGTGGATGGTGGTGGTGCAGAATGAAATCCTTTCCCCTCCTCCACTCCAATCGGGTTCTTTAAGGTGGCGGGGGAATAACGTACTTTCTGCAGGACTCAGAAAGCTGCTTCCCCACACACACACACTAGGTGTCCTCTTTTTTGGTTTCCCAAATATGGTCGCCCTAATATACATGAAACCGTTGGGAGAGGTTGTCTGGAGTTTGAGGGTGCAGTACAACCAGTACGCTGATGACACCCAACTCTACTACTCCTTTCCACCCAATTCCAAGGAAGCGGTTTCAGTGCCTGTCAGCTGTAATGGATTGGATGAGGGCAAACAAATTAAAGCTTAATCCAGACAAGTCAAGAGGTGTTCCTAGTCATTCTTAAGGCAGATCAGGGAATAGGGATTCAGCTTGTGCTGGATGGGGTTACACTCCCCGTGAAGACACAGGTTTGCAGCTTGGGTGTACTCCTGGATTCAGCCCTGAGCCTGGATGCCCAGGTCTCAGCAGTGGCCAGGAGTACATTTGCACAGTTAAAGCTAGTAAGCCAGCTGCGCCCGTTCCTAGAGATGTCGGACCTCCCCACAGTGACACATGCCTTAGTTATATTCCAATTGGATTACTGTAACACTCTCTACGTGGGGCTGCCTTTGAAGAGTGTTTGGAAACTTCAGCTGGTTCAAAGAGCTGCAGCCGGAGTGTTGACTGGGGCTGGTTACAGGGAGCAGACAACTCCCATTAAAACAGCTCCACTGGCTTCCAGTCTGTTTCCGGGCACAATTCATAATGCTTGCTATGACCTATAAAGCCTGATATGGCTCAGGTCCAGGTTATCTGAAAGAGCATATTATCTCTTATGAACCGGCCTGTCCTGAGATCTTCACGGGAGGCCCTTCTCATAGTCCCACCACCATCACAGGCATGCCCGGTGGGAACGAAGATGTCTTCTCAGTGGCTGCCCTTCCCAGGGAAGCTAGACTGGCTCCCTCCCTGGTGTGTTTCTGGAGGCTGGCTAAAAAAAAAAAATGTTCCAGCTGGCCTTTGGGGAGTAGTCTGGACCTCTGTGAATGTACTGTTTATATATTGGATTTTCTTTTTAAAAAAAGTCATTCATATTTTAAATGTTTTAAATGTTTTGTAGCTTGTTTAATTAGCTTTAATTTTTGTATATCTCTATTTGTTTTAACTGTACACATTTCAATTTGTAAAGCTGCCTTGAGTCCTAGTTTGGGGGGAAAGGCAGGAAAATAATAATAATAATAATAATAATAATAATAATAATAATAATAATAATAATAATAATTTATTCCTACCATATTTAGAGGATCGTCATAATACGAGGCCCTAAGCCATGGCTTACTTGGCTTGTTCCTAAATCCAGCGCTGCTTATATCTTAAGTTATATCTTAAGTTATAAAGTGGAGAGGAAGATTATGTATGCCGCCTTGGGTTCCTTGCAGGAAAAAAGGCGGGATATAAATGCAATAATAATAATAATAATAATAATAATAATAATAATAATAATAATAAATAAGTGTGCAAAGCACATCATAGGCATTACACCAGCAAACCTTACAGCCACTTTCTAATGTAGGCCACCCAGTTTTAATGGGTTTCTCCCAGTGGCTGCAGAGAGGAGAGGGGAGGGGGATGTCCTAGCTGCTCGGAAGACTCCTTCTCCTCTGTTTTGAGAGAAACGCTCAGCAGACTACACAGAGTTGGCGGGGGGGGCAGCATGACTGTCGCTGTGGGTGGTTTCACCTGGCTTGGCATGCTTGGTTAACTGGTGATGGATCGCCTCGTGATGTCAAGCATCAGCAGGAGGGTCCACAGTGTTCACGTTTTTTAAGAGCCGGTTTTAAGCCGGGGCGCACTTCAAAAGACATCCAGGAAGCAGCCAGTGCTGAGGAGTTCAGCAAGCCCTGAAAGAGATCCCCTCCTCCCGTCCACTTGCATGGTTAGGACGAGCTACTCCCGAAGACAAAAGAGTAACCGAGATCAAAAGAAGATGCAGGGGAGCTATAAATCAGCGACTTCGGGGTCCTCCCACTCTCAAGGCGCACAAACAAGAGATTCTGATCTCTTGGAGCCAGACGCAGGCCAGATCGGAAACATTGCTTCTCCCTCGTGCCGTGGTGTGTGCAGCCATTTCATTCACTGACCAGCAAACAGACCTGGCTTCACGCGGGTTGGAATAACCCTTCCGTCGTTTGAGAGAACAAGGCCTTCAAGCAAGCTGACACTTGAAGGGCCTGCCATTACGAGCAGTTCCGAGGGACTGGATCTAGCCACACTTTTAATTTCCCACAATGCCTCCCACCTGGCGGCAATCTGGCGCATTGTGGGAAATTAAATGGCCTGCTCCTGGTGGTTCCACCTAGATCCATCCTCCGGTTGGAATCCACCAGGGGAAGAGCCTTCAGCGTGGTGGCCCCCCTCCTGTGGAATTCCCTGCCTCTGGAGGTCAGGCAGGCTCCAACCTTGTACTCCTTTCGGCGCCTCCTGAAAACATCTTTATTCCAAGAAGCCTTTCTTTAACATGCAGCCTTGGATTTTCTGTGTTGTTGTTGTTTGCTTCTTTTTAAATTTTGTTTTAACTGTTTTATTCTGTTTTTATTTTCATTTTTACCTTGTACACCGCTCCGAAATTTTTTCAATGGGGAGCAGTATCTAAATATTCTAAATAAATAAATAAATAAATAAATAAATAAAATCCAGATTGGAGCTGTAGTGGGGGCAAAGGGTTAAATGCCCTCTCCCCTGATGCCATGATCCTATTACTGAGCGAGAGACACACACACACCTATACTTGCACGTTAACAAAGAATACACCAGCACACAAATGGGTAATTGCACACTTAACACAACATGTTGCTTGGCCCCCATAAGGGCTAGAAATGTGTGTGTAATTATACGGAAGTTGAGATTTTCAAGACGCGGGACTCTGTGCTCTGTGGCGATGCTTTCTCTGGGCTCCTGCAGAGTGCAGCAGGCGAACATCTCTGGGGTAGCACATGGGTGGAACACAGAGGTGGCATGCAAGGCAGCCTTCGAATTGCATAGACAGGTTTAGGCTCTTTCACCAGAAAGCCCTACAACTGTGGGCCGGCCAGGGGAGCAGGGCCGGTTTGACCTCTGCTTGTCTCGCAGAGCAAGGCGAGGAGGGTCAGGCGGCTGATTCTGGAGGTGTTTCCTGGGCACAGAGCCACCAAGGCCTCCCCAGGGAGCTGTAACTCCAGCTCGGCCTGCGTCCTGCTGTCAGGCCCTGTGCCCGGAGCTTGTTATTACAGGTGCCGTGTCTGCCTTCACCCCGCCCCTCTCACTTGTCCCTGTCCCCACACTGGTGCCCCCTTTCTCTGCTCCCTGGCAGGCGCCTCCACCCTCCCAAATCCCACTTAGAGAGGAGGAACATGGCCGCTAGTTTGACAAGCTGGAGCAGGATCTCCTGTTTGTTTCTCTCCCCACCAGACAAGACGGGGCTCCAGTGAGAGAATCAGGTTAAACTTTTGCTAAAAGAAATTCACTGGTTGCCAATAAGCTACTGGGCTAGGTTTGAGATGTCGTCGTCGGTATTTAAAGCCCTGAACAACTTGGGACCAGGTTACCCTACGCCTCGCCTCACCCCTAATGTTCCTGCCTGATCTCTGTCATCATCACCGGGAGCTCATCTGAGGGAGCCTCATGTTCCGGAGGTTCACCACAGAAACACTTGCAGGAGAGCATTTGGGGCTATAGCAGCCACCCTCTAGAACACTTCACCCCTGTCATCTTCGCCATGTCACTAGGGGGCACGTCTAGACCTCCTGGCTTTCCGGGAGGGAGGGGGAGGATCTCACGATATGGTGATTGCAGGATCCTCCCCCTCTGTCTACACGCGGCACGCGATGTCCCGGGAAGACGGAGGATGTTGTGCCTGCCATTTTGTTTTTGTTTTTTACTGCAAATGAGCGCAGGAGCGCGCCTGCGCAAAGGTACTTTCAAAAGAATTCCCATTCCTCCCCACCTCACTCTCAATGTGCATGGAGCTCCTGAGGAGCTCTGCACCCCATGCCCAGTTCCCGGCTCCTTGTGGTTACTCGCAAGGAGCTGGGATGAAACCACGACAGCCAGCCACACATCCTGTGGTCTCAGGATGAGCCCGAAACCACGGGGGAAACCACAATTAAAGGGGATGCTGTAGGGCTCTGCATGCCCACCCCCCTGAACCACTTCAGATTCTGACCCTGACCTTCCGGATCGGGCCCGAACCCCCCTCGACCCGTTCCAGAACCAGATTCGGAGTGAGATCCGGAGGTCCAGATCAATATTTGGACGCCATTTTGCCCCCCCCTTCCCCACTTACCTGCCTCTGTGGCGGATGGCGGAGGCAGGTAAGTGGGGAAGAGGGGACAAAATAGGGTCCGAATAAGCCCCCCTCCCCCGCTTACCTGGCTCCACCATCCACCGCCTCATGGACTGTGGCAGCAGTGGGCGGCAGAGCCAGGTAATATGGTGATATCCGGAAAAAGCAGGATGTTCCACCGCTAGATAGCGTTGTCTCATTAAATATAATGGGGCCTTTCCAAGAAAGGAAAAAATCAAGCGGCCACATGCGAAGGAGCGCGTTGCGATGGTGGGATTACTGCAAGGAGGAAAGCTATGGTAAGGCACAGGATTTTTCCTGCATATAGAGAAATTCATAAACTACTAAACACAGAGGCTATATGCCAGCTCTAGGTTCAGAGGCAACATGTCTCCAAATATCCCTTGCTTGGGGAACAACAGCAAGAAAGGGCTATTGCCCTCATGGCCTATGTGTGGACTTCCCAGAGGCATCTCCTTGGCCACTGCGGGATAAGGGGTTTTGGACTAGGTGGGCCTTTTCTGATACAGGTCATTGGGCTAAATAAGCCTTTGGTCTGATCCCACAGAGTTCCTTGGATGCTCCAGTGTTCTTTGTTACTGATCTGTGCTGTGTAGCTCTCGGGGTTTTGGTTTGTTTTTCTGTTTGTCATGGTTGGAGGTTTTATTTTTGCTTTTCTTGTTGTTGACTAGTGCTTTTAAAAAAAAATATCTGTGCGTTGCCATGGAACTTCCATTCATCTTTTAAAATTAACTGAAGAAAAAGAATGCAAAGGTGATTTAAAGGAAGAAGACAGTGGCTTTTCTGGCTTTCCTGTATTATGATTATTATTTTTATTATTATTATTTATTTATATAGCACCATCAATGTACATGGTGCTGTACAGAGTAAAACAATAAATAGCAGGACCCTGCCGCAAAGGCTTACATTCTAATAAAATCATGGTAAAACAATAAGGAGGGGAAGAGAATGCACCAAACAGGCAGTATAAAAGTCAGAACAAAATCAAGTTTTAAAAGCTTTAGGAAAAAGAAAAGTTTTTAGCTGAGCTTTAAACTAGGGGTGTGCACGGACCCCCCACTCCGCTTCACTTGCAGATCCGCCATTTTCTGGATCGGGCCGCTCCGCCCCGCCCCCACTCCTCCCACTTCCGCTCCGCTCCGCTCGGAGCTCAGGATCCGGATCCGGAGCTCCGTTTCCCCCCCCCCATAGGCTTGCATTGAAAGCTAAAAAATTATACAACTTTTTTTCTGTTCAAGTTAGAAACCTCACGTTTGGCACCATGACACCTCATGGGGGTATACACACGCACGCCAAGTTTCAAAGCAATCCCATCATCCCCTGATTTTGGGGGAATTTTTGAAAATCGGGCACCCCATTCACACCCCTTTCCATAGCTCCGTCAATTTTGCACGTTAAAAAAAAACCTCAAACTCACCACCATGAAAGCTTATCCAGGGATACATACGCACGCCGAGACTCAAGGCAGTCCCATCATCCCCTGTTTTTTGGCGGGGCTTAAACCTGCAAAATTTGGAACTTCCAAAACTCCAAGTGAGCGCAGGAAGGACTTCTCCCCTGAGTCAAAGCCACACACACACAACATCCCTGCGAGGTGGGCAGGGGAGGAGGGAAGGAAAGCAGGCAGGCATGCAGCTGGCATTTCTGGGGGCATAAGGAAGTGAGCCAAGGATAAGCCAGTAATGCATATAAAATGGAATAAATCAATAAATAAACAAAGGAGGGGTGGAATTAAAAGCAGCAGTGTTGCTCAATAAACAGCAAGAAGAATTTTTAAAAAAAGGCTATATCTGTCTTTTACCAGCAATAGGGGGACGTGCCCGGGGGAGGGGGAAGCAGCTGCCAGTTCAACTCAAGACAGCCACCAACAGCTCTGAGATTAAGAAGTAAACGCTCACTTCAACTCATAACAGGCATCGCTCCACCACTAAAAAGTGAACATTCACTTCAACTCATGATAGGCATTGCTCCACCGTTTTACTCTCTTTGGAAGGCTCTAATGGCCTTCCAGTGCAGGAGAGAGTGGGGGCACGTCCACAATGAGATGCCCTAGGGGAGCTCATCCCCTTGCACCACATCTTTTCAGTTGTTCCCCAAAGTTAGGGTGGGGAGCAGTGCTGTGTTTCTATCTCTTATTCTTGGCTTAGTATATGATTTCAGGTTGTGTTTGTGCATTTGGTGGGGCTACTGTGTTAAAAAACACGGGGAAAAGCCCATTCAGATGAAGAAAGAGAAGTTTCCCAGAATCCCAAGTTACCTGTTTTGCCTATGCCCTCCTCTAACTTTGGGATCATCATGACCGGGAGCTGACTCTGCCCCTCAGCCCTTTGAAAAAGGTATTTTTCCCGCCGATTTTTTAAAAACTTCTAGCGCGCGACCCGTACGATGCAGAAAGTTGAGAGTAGTCTCAAAATGACCCCCATCCACGACTCTCTGTGCACAAGAATTTTCAGAACGATAGCTTAACCCCCCCCCAGTTATCCCCGATTCTTTCCCTCAATGCAATCCTATGGGCGAAAAGCCGAAAACGCCGTTTGAGCCGTGCGGTTGACCCGATTTCCAAAAAAATATAGCACGCGACCCACACGACGCAGAGAGGTGAGAGTGTTCTCAAAATGACCCCCATCCACGACTCTCTGAGCACAAGAATTTCCAGAACGATAGCTTCAAAAACAACCTAGTTATGCGCGATTATTTGCCGCAATGCAATCCTATGGCGAAATGTTTTCAAGATGGCGACCGGAGCGCTCCGCCTGAACTAGGAGCTCCGAAAAATGGTCGCTTCTCTTCGCCTTGCTTCTAGGGGTCCGCGGTCCGCTCCTACTCCGCCTCTGGGTAAGGCGGAGCAGGCCAATCCGCTACTGCTTCTACGCTCCTAATCGGAGCGGATCACACCCCTACTTTAAACGCTGCAATTGAACTTGTAGTTCTCAAATGTTCTGGAAGAGCTTTCCAGGTGTAAGGGGCAGCCGAAGAGAAGGGACGAAGCCGAGCAAGGGAAGTAGAGACCCTTGGGCAGGCGAGAAACATGGCATCAGAGGAGCGAAGAGCACGAGCGGGGCAATAGTGTGAGATGAGAGAGGAGAGATAGGAAGGAGCTAGACAGTGAAAAGCTTTGTAGGTCAACAGGAGAAGTTTATATTGGATTCTGAAGTGAATTGGAAGCCAATGAAGAGATTTCAGAAGTGGAGTAACATGGTCAGAGCGGCGAGCCAAGAAGATGATCTTAGCGGCAGAGTGGTGAACAGAAACCAAGGGACTGATGTGAGAAGAAGGAAGGCCAGTGAGAAGAAGGTTGCAGTACTCCAACTGAGAAATAACCAAAGCAAGAAGAGACAGACAAAAATGATCGAATCCTGGCAATATTATACAGGAAAAAACGACAGGATTTAGCTACTGCCTCAATATGAGGAATAAAGGAGAGCGAGGAATCAAATATAAAGCCAAGACTACGAGCTTCCTTGACCGGAGTAAGCGTGACATCGTTGACAGTAAGAGAGAAAGAGAGATGAGGAGAAGGTTTAGGAGGAAAAACAAGCAATTCAGTCTTTGCCATATTAAGTTTCAAACGACGGTGAAGCAACCAAGCTGAGATATCTGAGAGACATGCCGAGATACGATCGTGAACATCAGGAGAAAGATCCGGAGATGAAAGATATAATTGTGTATCATCGGCATACAGATGATATTGGAGGCCATGAGATTGAATAAGATTACCCAAGGGCAACATGTATAAAGAAAATGTATAAAGAATGTATACAGTACATTCACATCTTCTCTCTCTCCCTCTCTGTGTGGGGGTGAGGCAGTAATTGAATATACGAAGTATGGAGGAGAGAGGAGCAAAGCTATAAATTGTATATGCAGAGCTCCGCAGATTCATATATAGACGGGGCAGACAAACCTGGAGCGGAGGGCGGGGGGAACAAGGCAGGAGAGGGAAAGGAACAAAGCAGCAGAACCCATCTGCTTCATCTGGCTGCCCGTTTCCCCTTCTATGTTTTTGAGAACCGCCCAGAGAGCTTCGCATATTGGGTGGTACAGAAATGCAATAAATATATAAATACATAAAGAAATTTGTTCTAAGAAGCTTTCTCTGCGGAGCTGTGCAGAGAGACTTCAAACTAAAATCGGCGTGAACGAATGAGGCAGCCGATTGGTGTGAAACCGGGAAATCGGCCAATCACATTGTCCTCTCTCAAAGCTCTGCCCACATGTCAAAATCCGATTTAACTCCCCTAAAAACACATGGCCATAATGCGGTGCAAACTCGGACGGCCCACCCTGGTAAATCGCGAATGTGAAGATGCGCATTATCGGGTTAAAAACCCGACGCTGCAGCGAATAGATGGCTGCGTCATGTAACCTAAAATGCAAATATGTGCATTTAGGTCGGGGTAAACAAGCCGTATAGACAAGCCCAGGGCGGCCTAATACTTTAGCAAATAAAAAACAAGCTCCTTTTGAAAATAGCGGGGGGTGGGGCTGGGGAGGCAGCCTTGTTTCAGCAGCGTATGCGCCAGCTACACAATGCTCTTTGGTGCTTCTTCTACTCCGCCGGTTGGTTCAACACGAGCCCTTGCTGCCAACGTGCTCCCTGCCACCCCCTTAAAATCTGCCACTGCTCTAACCCTGCCCCTCTTCCAAATGCACTGAGCAAGATGGGGGCGCGTGGGTGGGGTCTCAAGGAGCAGACATCAGGCATTTGTTTCATCCCCACATTATCTGTGCAACCTTGAATGACCAAGCCAGACCCTTGGCCCATGATCCAGCCCAGTCTTGCCTGCATTGATTGGTGCCAATAAGCACTATACAATTAAGAAACAATAATCTAGAACATGGTGTTTGGTCGTTTCTTTCTTCCCTTTTCTAGCTATTTTTAAAAAGCCATTGTGGCTGCTGGGTGGTGGTGTGTGTGTGTGTGTGTGTTTTAGACTGCTTGTGGTTGCTTGGACTGGCAGTAATTCTTGACCTTTTTTCCCCCTTGTTTTTAAAAAACTCTTGCTGGCCTGGGTATTGTCTGCTCATTGTTGGAGAAATAGGCCTCCTGCTGGTGCGGCCAAAGGACTCTCTTGAGTTTTCTAAATAATAATAATAATAATAATAATAATAATAATAATAATAATAATAATAATAGCAGCAGCCTGCTGGTGGTTTATTTATTTTATTATTTATTTAAGGATTTTTATGCCGCCATTCAGCCAAAAAAGGCTCTCACGGTGGTTTACAGAAGTATTTCTTGACAGTCCCTGCCCACAGACTTACAATCTAAAAGACATGACACAAAAGGAAAGGGGATTGGGAGGGAGGAGGAGGAGGGGGGAAAGGAAAGCAAATTCAGGCACTACAATCTTAGTTGGAAAGTTCAGCAGTTCCCAGGCACGGTGGAGAGGTGCCTGGCTGCTGCTTCCTCCCTCACTGGTGGCCTCTGCAGAGACAGTTGGTAGCAGGAGGGAGGGGGCTCTCAGCTGGAGCTGGACCCAGGCACGGTGGAGAGGTGCCTGGCTGCTGCTTCCTCCCTCACTGGTGGCCTCTGCAGAGACAGTTGGTAGCAGGAGGTAGCAGTGGTTGTTGCATGTTCCATGGAGAGTGTGTGTGTGTGTGTGTGTGTGTGTGTGTGTGCGCGTGCACATTTGCTTGCTTTTTGTCCTTGAAATACATTGGCTTGTCTTTTGAAAGCTCTGTGGCCAAACTGCTTCTTCCAGGGGTGGTGGGTCTAAAGGGGGGGCTGGGGGGAGCTGCAAGGGGAGGTGGAGGGGGCCGTGCATATTTTCTCCCAGCAGAGAACCAAGCATGACAATGCCCAGCCGTTCGGAATCAAACTAGGACACTAGTCTTCCGTTTAGCTCATTGTAATGCATTGTTTAAGCGTACGAAGACTGTGCAAAGGGGGACGTTGTATAGCAAGCTAGTTGTAGCTGGCTTCGCCTCTGGTGAACCGGCCTCTACCCACCAACTCCAGTGGGCAGCTGCCACTGTATACAGGAAGAAACTGGGGAGAAAGGAAAGGAAAGGGGAAAGGAAGGGAGGACAAAAAAGAAAGACTGAGGCCATTTCTACACCTGCCTTCCCCCCCCCTCCCCCGGGATCATCCCAGGATCATCCCTGAGCATCCAAATGACATACAGGAGATCCCAGGAGCAGGCAGGGACGATTCCTTCATTTTCCTGGGATAATCCTTAGGTGTAGAAAGGGCCAGAGAGGGAGAGAGCTGAGTGACCAAACTGGGAGAGCTAATGTTGGTAGTGAAGAGGAAGGACCCATAAGGACGAGAAGATGGATGGATACAATTCAGCAGTGGAGACCTGGGGCGGATCCGCACGTCGTCCCCAGAGCGCATCTATTCGACCCTAGTGCACTCTGAGGACGATAGTCTGTACTTGCCTGTAAAAAGAAACGACGATGAGACGTCCTCGGCGGCGGCGGCGCTACCCAGCTTCCTGCTCCCCGCCCGGGAAGGAATAGCTCGGCGGAAGAAGGCGGAGGAGAGAGCGGAAGAAGCTCTCTCCCCCGCCTCCTTCAAAAAAAGCTCTCCGAGCCGGCCGGGAAGCAGGAAGCTGGGTAGCGCCGGCGGCGGCGGCAGCGAGGACATCTCATCGTCGTTTCTTTTTACAGGCAAGTACAGACTATCGTCCTCAGAGTGCACTAGGGTCGAATAGATGTGCTCTGGGGACGATGTGCGGATCCGCCCCTGCTATGTATACGGTATGTTTGTTTTCCTGCCTGAAGATAGCATGGTGTACAGCAAGCGAAAGCTGGTGGCATTACTAGAAGAAAAGATACAAGGTCTGGAACACCAAATGGCCACACTCCAAGGTATAAGAGAGGATGAAGGATTCTTGGACAGAGGCCACTCCAAAAAAAAGGGTCAGGATGAATGAAAGGACGAGCAACCCACATGGATGACCGTGTCACTCAGGAGGAAGAGATTCAAAAGGCATTCTGGACCACTGGAGCTAAGAAACCGCTTTGAGGTGGTTCTGAGCCTTCAAGGGAAGATCTACAGCAGACCTTACTGGAAGAGAAGAAGTAAGCCCTACAAATCAGAGGGGAAGGAACCACTCCCTGCAGCAAGAGGAAAAGAATGGGGGTGGGCGGGCATGGTTGGTGATCATTTTTATTAATGACTTGGACTAGGGTGACCAACTGTCAGGATTTCCCCGGATTTGTCCTGGTTTTTGTTCTTTCCATGGTGTCAGGGGGGATTTTCTATAATTTTCAATAATGTCCTGGAATGACACACCTTCCTCTTTAAGGCTGCCATTAGCATGGCAGGAGGGAATGACATGCTTTCTTGAGGCACATCATTCCCCCACCCCGAGCTCCAATTGAGGTCTTAAAGGGGAAAGTGGGCCATTCGTGGACATTATAGAAAAGGCCCCCATTGGAGTGGATGGTGGTGGTGCAGAATGAAATCCTTTCCCCTCCTCCACTCCAATCGGGTTCTTTAAGGTGGCGGGGGAATAACGTACTTTCTGCAGGACTCAGAAAGCTGCTTCCCCACACACACACTAGGTGTCCTCTTTTTTGGTTTCCCAAATATGGTCACCCTAGACTTGGAGGAAGATGTGGGGGAAATGCTCAGACAAAACTGGGTGAGATAGCTACTACTTTAGAAGACAGAAACAACATTAAAAATGACCTTGATCGTTTAAAAATAGACATTGCCACCAACTGCTTAGGGAGGTGGTGGGCGCCTCGTCACTTGAAGTATTCAAGCAAACACTGAGTAATAATTGTTAAAAGCTCTCCAGATAATTGAACTGTTTCGTTAGGCACATCAATAAGCTAAGACCTGCGTATTGCACTCTGCAGTCCAAGTGAGCGGTAGCACGCATGCATACACAAAATCAGAGCTTTTAATCATTGTTATCCAACAGGGCAGTGGCAGGTGAGAATAACGTGGGAGGCAGAGCTGAGGAGCCTTTAGCAACGGGCTGTGCGGGGTTGTTTAGTCCCGAATCTCTTTCACAGATGATTAAAAAAGGCTTCTTCCCAAACAGGAAGCCTGTTTTATCGTCCTAAGCTGATAGCAAGGACGGAGGCCACAGCCAGGCCTGTACAGCTTGCCTGGGAACCGAAGGAGAAACATGAATACAATATCATCTGGAAACCACACCCAGGGAACACGGCCCACCCTGGCCAATCCATCCATGCCCTCCAACATCTCACAGGAGATGGTGGCCGGGACGACACCCTGGTCCACTTGCAGCATCCTTATCCTCACACGGTTGAGGTTCAACCCCCAAACGCCCCTTCCCCCACCTGATGCATCATGGCAGGCTTTCCTCCACCGCCACTAACCTATATTAATTACCCTCGTGGATTTAAAAGCAAAGATACTTGCTTCCAGGTGTTCTAGAAAAACATGCAATCATCCCATAATAATGTTATCGACGTTGTTGACCATGAATATGAAGATTCAGAGGCCAAAAAATGACAAACTGCTGTCAAATTCTAAGGGAGCCCCCTTATTCTCAGATCGGATTGGCTTCATAGAATCATAGAATAGCAGAGTTGGAAGGGGCCTACAAGGCCATCTAGTCCAACCCCCTGCTCAATGCAGGAATCCACCCTAAAGCATCCCTGACAGATGGTTGTCCAGCTGCCTCTTGAATGCCTCTAGTGTGGGAGAGCCCATAACCTCCCTAGGTAACTGATTCCACCGTCGCACTGCTCTAACAGTCAGGAAGTTTTTCCTGATGTCCAGCTGGAATCTGGCTTCCTTTAACTTGAGCCCGTTATTCCGTGTCCTGCACTCTGGGAGGATCGAGAAGAGATCCTGGCCCTCCTCTGTGTGACAACCTGTTAAGTATTTGAAGAGTGCTATCATGTCTCCCCTCAATCTTCTCTTCTCCAGGCTAAACATGCCCAGTTCTTTCAGTCTCTCTTCATAGGGCTTTGTTTCTAGACCCCTGATCATCCTGGCTTGGATTAATCTGAATTATCCCCCCTAGACCTCAGCCAAAATATCTCTGAATAGATGTTCTTGAGAAACGTTCTGAGATTTTTCTTGTTCTCCTCTCTCCCTTTCCAGCACCTTGAATCGTGCCTAGATGTAGTTGCTATAAAACCTTTAGCCTGGAGAAGGGAAGATTTAGGAGAGAGCTATTGTCAAATTACAGAAGGGCTGCCATGCAGAAGACGGAGCAAACGTGTTCCATCTTGCTCCAGAGGGCAGAAATAGAGCCAGTGGGTGGAAATTGCAGGAAAGCAAATTTTGGTAAAAACTGGGAGCAGGTTCAACAGGGGAACCCACTACTCCTGGAGGTGATGGCTTTCTGCCAGAGGTATTTAAGCAGAGGCTTTATGGACCCCCGTCAGGACCAGGGGAGCTGTGGTTGCAGCCTGCATTGAAGTTCCTGAATTGAGCAAGAGCAATGGTGGGCTGAAAGTAGATCTCCAGATACTATGGACTTTAATTCCTAGGATTCCTGACCATGGGCTATGCTGGCAGGGGCTTCTGGGAATTGAAGTCCCAGAAATCTAGAGATCTATCTCCTGCCCAGACCTGGACTCACTGATCTCAAAGCACTTTTCCAACTATATAATTATAAGGTTCTATGATTCAAAGACCTAGGCCATGGCTAGACGAGGGGGTTGGAGGGTGACGAACTCATGATTTTATGATCATGAGATCGTCACCCTCATCTACACGCAGCATGTGACATCACTGGTGCCATTTTGTTTTGTTTTTAAAGGAGAAGGAGTGCACGAGCGCTCGAACGGAAATAGTAAGGTTTTTTTTTTAAAAAAAAACACCACACAACCTCACCCTTCCCCCACCCCACCCCTGATAGGCACAATTCTCCTGAGGAGCTCTGTGCCCCATGCCTGGGTCCCAGGTCCTCGCAGTTACTTGCGAGGAGCCGGGACAACCGATGACACACGTTCCACGGTCTCGGGATCATCCCGAGACCGCAGAAAAAGTGAGGGGAAAGAGTAGGGTGATATCCTGGGCCAAGGAAGAGATCATCCCTCCCTGCTCCCGGGATGCCCTGTGCGTCATGTAGACACACAGAGATGATCCTGGGACAATCCCCAGGATAAGGACTAGTGCAGACATGGCCCTCATTCCAGTCAGACCTAACTCGTAGTCTTGGCTTTATATTTGATTCCTCGCTCTCCTTTATTCCTCATATTGAGGCAGTAGCTAAATCCTGTCGTTTTTTTCCTGTATAATATTGCCAGGATTCGATCATTTTTGTCTGTCTCTTCTGCCAAGACTCTTGTTCATGCATTGGTTATCAATTGGCTCAGCAGGGCTTCCGGAGGGATGTCGTTTTTTCTGCCGGGTCTTCCCGGGAGACAGGCTGGAGTACAAAGTAGGGTGACCAACTGTCAGGATTTCCCCGGATTTGTCCTGGTTTTTGTTCTTTCCATGGTGTCAGGGGGGATTTTCTATAATTTTCAATAATGTCCTGGAATGACACACCTTCCCCTTTAAGGCTGCCATTAGCATGGCAGGAGGGAGTGACATGCTTTCTTGAGGCACATCATTCCCCCACCCCGAGCTCCAATTGAGGTCTTAAAGGGGAAAGTGGGTCATTCGTGGACATTATAGAAAAGGCCCCAATTGGAGGGGATGGTGGTGGTGCGGAATGAAATATTTTCCCCTCCTCCACTCCAATCGGGTTCTTTAAGGTGGTGGGGGAATAACGTACTTTCTGCAGGACTCAGAAAGCTGCTTCCCCACACACACACTAGGTGTCCTCTTCTTTGGTTTCCCAAATATGGTCACCCTAGCGTTGGGAGCTTTTCTCTCTTCTTCCCAGCCACTTCATACATCCTGCATGATTAAAGAGTCTCCATCCTGCTCACCCACCTTCAAGCACAGATCACGGAGTGCCCTTGGCCAGTCTCTCTGCCTGCAGGGCTGCCCTCTCCGATAAGGAGAGACACAGGCCCCACAGTGACAGGGAGGCTCCAGCCAAGCTCTCTGTTCTATCCCAAACAAAACAAGCGTCTCTCCTCCAGATCTATAAATAGGCAGCCCTACAGGGTGAGGTGAGTCATGGAAGAGCGCTTAGGAACCAGTACCGGGCTTCTGAACAAGTTCCAACCATGGGGAACATTCCATGATCCTTTAAGTCAGTCTGGAAGTGCCTGACAAGTACAGACAACCGTGAGAGCCAGTGTGGTGAAACTGAGTGTTGGACTGGGACTTGAGAAACTGGAGTTTTAGCCCCTAGTTGACCATGAGACTCACCGGGTGACTTTGGGCCAATCGCTGCATCTCAGCCTAACCTAGGGTGACCATATTTGGGAAACCAAAAAAGAGGACACCTAGTGGGGGGGGGGAAGCAGCTTTCTGAGTCCTGCAGAAAGTACGTTATTCCCCTGCCACCTTAAAGAACCCGATTGGAGTGGAGGAGGGGAAAGGATTTCATTCTGCACCACCACCATCCACGCCAATTGGGGCCTTTTCTGTAATGTCCACGAATGACCCACTTTCCCCTTTAAGACCTCAGTTGGAGCTCGGGGTGGGGGAATGATGTGCCTCAAGAAAGCATGTCACTCCCTCCTGCCATGCTAATGGCAGCCTTAAAGAGGAAGGTGTGTCATTCCAGGACATTATTGAAAATTATAGAAAATCCCCCCTGACACCATGGAAAGAACAAAAACCAGGACAAATCCGGGGAAATCCTGACAGTTGGTCACCCTAGCCTAACCTACCTCACAGGGTTGTTGTGAGGATAAAACGAAGAGGAAGACTGTGTAAGCCAGCCACCTTGGGTTCCTCGCAAGGGGACAAAAGGTGAGATAGAAATGTAATAATAAATAAACAAACATAAAAGAGAGATAATTATTATTGCTGTCATTGTTATTGGCTGTTTTGTCTAATTAATAACCAAAGGGACCTGCCAAACAATCTTGCCGTGTGGATTGCTCCTGTTCAGGGTTCCAGCCAGCCAAGGCTTTGTGACTACAGAACATGATCAGTCCTCACTGGTTTGGTTTGGTTGTTGTTTATCGTGTTTGTGCAAAAAAAAATGTATTTCTGGAAACCTTGGAGTTCCCCCAAATGTGCTGCTACCTCCCTCTTGCTTCTCATTGGCCCCATCAGCACCCAGTACCTGAGCTGGCTAATAGAGGGAGATGATGGTGAATTGGAAGATTAGGCCAGGAGGGTGGACTTGTAATGGCAAGGATGCCGGATGATGTATGTCACACCGTATTTCTTCGATTCTAAGATGCACTTTTTCCCCTAAATAAACAGCTCTAAAAATGGAGTGCGTCTTAGAGTCGATGGCGTCTTAGAATCGAAGCAATACGGTAAGAGGAAAAGAGGAAGTTCCTGCAGCAGCCTTGAGCCATGCAAGCCAGGAGGAGCTGGTTGGGTAAGCGCCTGGTTTTTTGTTAGGCAAATTTATTCATAAGTCCCATCGATTTCCATGGGACTTACTCACGTCGTCCCCTGGTGCACAGACAAGTAAAGAGCGGGACTGGAGAGTTAAGTTTACTCTTTGTTTCAACGCCCCCTCCTTCTTCCCGTGCACACGGCAGTTTCTTCTCTCACAGAGGGGAAAAAGAAAAGGACACAACCATTAGAAGAAAGCGCGGGGGGGGGAGGAGGTTGGCTGGGCGATGAGGGAAGTAGTATTACTTTGATTCTAAGATGCCCTTTTTTCCCAAATAAACATCTCTAAAAATGGGGTGCGTCTTAGAATCGATGGCGTCTTAGAATCGAAGAAATACGTATGTTCCCTTCTGTGAGATCCCTCTTAATGAACGTCAGGCAAACCACCCAGTGTCAATTTTGGCCTTGATGTAACTGCATCCCCAAGCACTTTACATTTTCCAGTAGGGTTGAGTGGCGACTTTCCCTTAAGATCAGCTCTGATATTTCAGAGTGATGCTGCTTAACGTGGACATCCAGTAGAGCAGCTAAGTAATTTTGGACCGGGGAGTGGGGGTGGAGGAGATTTAGATAGCCATGTGTCGTACTTGAGTGTGAAGCATACAACTAACATTTGTCTTCTCCATCACCATTCAGTGCTTTACAACTGCTTCTCTGGGCTCCATCACACCAGCGTTTTATCACATTTTCATCCTGCCTTGTTTACCGTTTTGCCCGCCACTCTCACAGAACTAGGGTGACCAACTGTCAGGATTTCCCCGGATTTGTCCCGGTTTTTGTTCTTCCCATGGTGTCAGGGGGGATTTTCTAGAATTTTCAATAATGTCCTGGAATGACACACCTTCCCCTTTAAGGCTGCCATTAGCATGGCAGGAGGGAGTGACATGCTTTCTTGAGGCACATCATTCCCCCACCCCGAGCTCCAATTGAGGTCTTAAAGGGGAAAGTGGGTCATTCGTGGACATTAGAGAAAAGGCCCCAATTGGAGTGGATGGTGGTGGTGCAGAATGAAATCCTTTCCCCTCCTCCACTCCAATCGGGTTCTTTAAGGTGGCGGGGGAATAACGTACTTTCTGCAGGACTCAGAAAGCTGGTTCCCCACACACACACACTAGGTGTCCTCTTTTTTGGTTTCCCAAATATGGTCACCCTAGGTGAGGGGAGGCTGAATAATCAACTGCCTGCTGAATGCATGGGAAACCTATGAAAAAAAACAACCCCAGGGCTACAGGACTTGGATTCTGAGGCTTGACCTATCCAAGTATCAGGAATAACTGACCACTGCCTGATGTGGTAAAGCACACCACTGCAGTTTCCAGACTGACACTACCAAGGCTGGCCATTGGCTCCTCCTGGGCAGGAAGAAGTATAAGAGGACTTCCTGTCTTTGTGGAACTTTGCTTGAGCAACAGATCTACCTGGGGACTGGAGTATCTGGTCCTGCTCTTTGGCCTTGGACCTCCATGGACCTGTTTTCTTATTTGGTGTTTGCTTTGGTCCAACTGGTGTTTGGTCTGGACTTGCTATTGACCACTCCAGACAAAATGCCTAGGAGTCTCCTTGGAAATGTGTGTGCTCAGGCCTCAGAGCCCTCTTCCGGTGTAGAATGGAATGATGGGTCTGCAGCATTGGCCCCAGTTATTGGCGGAATTGTTTGAAATGGCCACGCTGGCCTGGAATCAACAGAGGGATGAACTGCCATCAGCTGTTGCTCAGGGCCTGAGCAATACTTTCCTGCCTGATACATACAGGGCCACCCTCTGGCCTGCTTCCAGGTACAGCTGCCCATGACCCTAAGTAACCAGGGGTAAAATGGAAATTCTCCTAATGTGTGTGCCTTATTGTTTTAACCAATTTTGGGAGTGATGGGGAGGGTGTTGACTCATGTTTTGGAAATATTTGAGGTTGGCAACTCAGCGGAATGCTCCAGCTGCGGTGGCACCCTGGCTGAAAGTTCTCGTGAAGGATTGTCAAGGAGTATTTGTGGTTCTTAATTTACAGTTAGCTTACATTTCCCAAGTTTTTGACATTTTTGTTAGGAAATGAGGAAAATACCAGAGAGAGTTGTTGTCAGAAAACCGGACACGTGGGACACTTTTCCCCTTGTTGGTAAAGAATCTGTTGTTTACTGCCCTTTTGGTCCCATTGCATTATGGGAATTGCAAGTGAAGTGGCCACAATGCACTACTTCTCGGTATGCGCACGTAATGCTATATGTCCACATTTGTACTGGTGAAGCAGAGTTTTAATGCTTGGGGCATTACATAGGGCCTGTGTATGTGTGTTGTTTGGGGACTATTGAAAAGGAGCAAAGCTGAAATTGGCCCCAGTTATTGGTGGAATTGTTTGAAATGGCCACGCCGGCCTGGAATCAACAAAGGGATGAACTAATACTAACTAAATTATTATTATTATTATTATTATTATTATTATTATTATTATTGTACCATCAGTGTACATGGTGCTGCACATAGTAAAAGAATAAAACAGCAACACCTGGCCACTTAGGCTTACATTCTAATGAAATCATAATAAAACAATAAGAGAGGGAAGAGAATACACCAAATAGGCACAGGAGACAATAAAACTAACAGTGTGAAAGTAAGAACAAAGTCAAGTTCTAAAAGCTGTAGGGGAAAAAAAAGTTTTCAATTGAGCTTTAAAAACAGTAAACATTCGTGAATAATCAGACTTTGCTCACTGATCTATAGGGAGCTCCGGCTATTGGGCGGTATAGAAATGTAATAAATAAAATAAAATAAATAAAATCATTCCACATTTTGCCATTCATTTTGGGGATGTGAAGATTCAAGTTTGAAATTTGAATTCCGACTGTGACCCCTGACCTCAGCATTTGATTGCTTTGGGCCAATTGGCAACTCATGGCGGCTTTAACTTCGGCCGGCTGCAAAAAACAAAACATTAAAAACAGCATCTCTGTGCCATATGCCATATGCAGGCACCTCAACAAGCTTGCAGAAACGACACCGAATAAGGTTAAAGCAGTTCATGTATAGCTTATACAAATTAGTAAAACACAACATTCAAAAGACTACAGATGTCGCATCTCTTTTGCATCATTCTGGGTTCCCTCAAAAATATCAGTGGGGTTTAAAGTACTGTTTGAACATGGAACACAGAATTCTCTCTATGCTCTGAGTGGTACAGCGTGTGGTATACTCTGCATCTCCAGGTTTGACCATCTGCACAGCTACTGAACTGTTTGTTTTTCCTCCTAAACCTTCTCCTCACCTCTCATTCTCTCTTACTGTCAACGATGTCATGCTTACTCCGGTCAAGGAAGCTCGTAGTCTTGGCTTTATATTTGATTCCTCGCTCTCCTTTATTCCTCATATCGAGGCAGTAGCTAAATCCTGTCGTTTCTTCCTGTATAATATTGCCAGGATTCGACCATTTTTGTCTGTCTCTTCTGCCAAGACTCTCGTTCACGCACTGGTTATCTCTCAGTTGGACTACTGCAACCTTCTTCTCTCTGGCCTTCCTTTGTCTCACATCAATCCGCTGGTCTCTGTCCACCACTCTGCCGCTAAGATCATCTTCTTGGCCCGCCGCTCTGACCATGTCACTCCACTTCTGAAATCTCTTCATTGGCTTCCAATTCACTCCAGAATCCAATATAATCTTCTCCTGTTGACGTTCAAAGCTTTTCACGGTCTAGCTCCTCCCTATCTCTCCTCTCTCATCTCACACTATTCCCCCGCTCGTGCTCTCCGCTCCTCTGATGCCATGCTTCTCGCCTGCCCAAGGGTCTCTACTTCCCTTACTCAGCTTCGTCCTTCTTCTTCTGCTCCCCCATACGCCTGGAACGCTCTTCCAGAACACTTGAGAACTACAAACTCAATCACAGCTTTTAAAACTCAGCTACAAACTTTTCTGTTCCCTATAGCTTTTAAATATTGAGTTTGTTCTGACTCTATACTGTTTAGCTTCACCCTACCTGGTGCCTGTTTACACTTCCCTGTGCCTGTTTGCATTCTCTTTCCCTCCTTATTGTTTACTACAACTTTATTAGATTGTAAGCCTATGCGGCAGGGTCTTGCTATTTACTGTGTAATCTGTACAGCACCATGTACATTGATGGTGCGATATAAATAAATAAATAAATAATAATAATAATAATAATAATAATAATAATAATTCCAGTCAGTAAGGGCAATACTGATCTATAGGAACCAGTGCCCTGACTTGGGATAAGATATGTTCTTGTGCTACAGGCCAGTTTCATTACAACCTCTTCAAAGGAGAGATTGCACTACGTTGTGTATTTCGTCTTTCCCAGCCACCTTTAAAATGGGTGCATTACGATCTCTCCCCCCTCCCTTTGAAAACTAGTAGCGTTAGTCTTTGAGCCTTCAGCATGGTGGGCCCCCTCCTATGGAACTCCCTGCCTCTGGAGATCAGGCATGTGCCAACTTTGTATTCCTTTCAGCGCCTCCTGAAAACATCATTGTTCCAGGAAGCCTTTCCTTAATGACCAGCCAAGGTTCACAGTTCTCTTTTCATTTTGCTTTTAAAAATCTAATTTAAAGTGTTTTATTCTATTTTTATTGCATTATATCTTGTACCTCGCTCCAAAATGTTGAATGGGGAGCGGTATATAAATATTGTAACTAACTAAATATGAAATGCCTGACTGTTCACACCAACTGTCATTTCTCTGTGTTCAAAGGGCATTGAGCTGTATTTTGCATTTTCTGGCAATTGATCTGAGAATTCAGAGTTGAATTTTTATTTATTTTTATTTATTTCGCCTTTTGACTCATAGGAATTGTGCCTGGTTGGGTGCACCAAAATTAATTAATTTCTATATCTGAAAGTTCAACCGTGTTGGTGCATAACAAATGAACCTAAACAAATGGAATGCTAGATGGGTAACTTAGTTAAAAGAAAAGTTAAGGATAGACAGCACATATGAATTATAATTTAATACAAATGAAATTAAATTATTAATACTTTCAAAGAACACTTATACATTTACAAATCAAGTAATAAAATAAAAACAGTGCTCATTAAACTCTGGCCATGTGCATTTCGACTTGTAAGTCTTCGTCAGTGGCCCAATCACTAGGCTGTTGAGTACTCAGAAAAAGTTTTTTCAGAAAGGGGCTGACTCAAGTATTCCCAAAGTTTAGGATTTATATGTCACTCCCCAAAGTGGTAGATAGTGTGCACCCGGCATGTTGGCTTACCTTATTATGCACGGGAGTTTATTACTTGATTTGTAAATGTATGAGTGTTCTTTGAAAGTATTAATAATTTCATTTCATTTGTATGAAATTTTAATTCATACGTATATCCTTAACTTCTTTTCTTTTAATTGTCTGTTTTTGGTTAAGGTCAGCACCTTGTTATTTGTGCCTGGGTACCCTACTATTTGATGTCACCCAAACAATCAAGAGATGCCAACAAACATAAAGCTCTAAATGTCCAATTTCAGGGTAACAGTCTACATTTCATCCCAATTTCGAATCCAAAAACCTGTGTTCAAAATCGGCCTTGTGAAAATAGAAATATCTGATTTTTAACTGGTTTTAAACGTTTGAATTAGTATTTCTTGGTGTTTTTATTAGTGTTGTACCCCGCCTCAATCCAGAGGGAGAGGCGGGTAACAAATAAATAAATAAATTATTGTTACTATTATTATTATTTGTTTCAATGCAACAAAAGAGTGTTGTGCAGAAGGAAAGATACTCTGCAAAATTATTCAAAGTTTGTGAATAATTTTGACCATGTTTCTAAGTTGGTTAATACTACGCGTGGTGTAGTTGGGCGAGTTTCAGACTGGGAGCCAGGAGATTCAGGTTCTAGTCCCCACTTGGCCGTGGAAGTTCATCGGGTGACTTTGGGCCAGTCACTGCCTCTCAGCCTGGCCTCCCTTACAGGGCTGTTGTGCAGATAAAATGGAGAGGAGGAGGAGGAGGATTATGTATGCCACCTTGGGTTCCTTAAAGAAGTAAAAAAGGTGGGATATAAATGCAATAAATAAATAAAAATAAAGAGATACCCTACCTGTTGTGGGGCTGACCTGAGATGGTGGAGAACACGCACTGAGGTTATGTCCTTGGCTCAGGTTGAACCTTGGGGAACCTGCAGAAGGAGTCTTTGTGAGCTCCAGCAGCAGGGTGCCCGGCTGAACTCCTTTCTCCTCTGCATGGCAGCAGGCAGAGGCCAGTCTCATTCCAAGCCTGCGGTGTGAGTAATTGGAGCCTCTGCGGGAGGCTTTGGGCCTCTTGGATCAAATAGCCCCACCGACAATAGCCTGGCTGCTCTCTTAGGGGCTGGCTGCTGGAGGCAGGTGTCCGACCAGCGCCGCGGAGCCTTCCAAAGGTGCCTGCAGTAATCACAGCACGTGGGGAGAAAAGCACCTCTGAGTTGTCTTCCGCCTAATCCTGTCTCCGTGGGAGGGGGCCCCAGAGAGAAGGCCAGCTCTGGCGAGGCAGATAATTTCTCTCGCGCTCAGGGAAGAAGGCGGCAACTCCAGGCTCTTGTCATACAGCCTCACCACGGTGGCCATGGCTCACTGGCCACCGCCTAGGAGCTAAGCAAGAGAATTTACACACACATACACACATACACACCACTTTCTGGGCCAAACCACGTTACGTTAATCGTGCAGCATCTAGCTAACCCTGATAGTTTTATTTATTGCAGTGTAAGAGTGCATCCTGCTCACGCCCCCCATTTCCCCCACTGAAATTCCACCTCTCTACTGGGGGTAAGGAGATTAATAAAAGAAAAAAGCCTCCATTGACTGCAGTGGTAACTTTTTTTCTTTTTCTTTTCGCCAGCAAAGAGGAAGGAGAAGGTTTAATCTTTCTTTCCCCGTGCATGTGCTCCTGATCCAAATCAGGGCTGCAGTAGCTTGACCTTCTGCCTAGCAAGTGAGTAAGCAATATTGAGAACAAGCAAGAGCAATGGTGTCAAACCGAAGGGAGACCTGCCCTGAGCAAGGGATTCTGGGTGGAGTAGGGTGACCATGGAGGATATTTCACTATAAAAGTGGTATGAAAGCAGTATATAAAAGGCAGGAGACACACGACTGCTTTATAATGGTATTGAAGTGCACTGCAGGAGCCACACTATTGCTTTATAGTGGTACTGAAGTCCACTGATGACTGTTGGGACCCATGACACATCTACACCAAGCAGGATATAACACTATGGAAGTGGTATAAAAGCAATGTCAATGGGCTCCAAGAGTTGTCAGTGCACTTCAATACCACTATAAAGCTGCAGTGTGGCTCCTGCCTTTTATAGACCACTTTCACAGTGGTAGCGTGACCATATGTCTGGTTTTCACCGGACATGTCTGGACACGGGGGGGGGGGGGGCAAACCATGTCCAGGGAGAAATCCCTGACTTCCCCGTTCTGTCTGGGAAAACCACAGCCTCCAGCCCTGCCTGTCGCCTCGCGGCGCTCGGCCGGCACCATTGCGCAGGCTAAGGAAAGTCCCAGATGTGCAACGCTCTCACAAAGCCTCAGAGTGAGGCGACGGGCGGGGCTGGAGGCTGCATTCCCGCACTTCCGGGAATGTAGCCTCCATTTCCGCCCGTCACTTTGCATCACACATCCAGAGCAACGCGAGGCAAGTGGCTGGGGGCGGCGTGCAGGAACTTCCAGCAATGCAGCCTCCAGCACCTTCCCCCAGCACATCTCTTCTCGATCCTCCCAGAGTGCGGGACACGGAATAACGGGCTCAAGTTAAAGGAAGCCAGATTCCAGCTGGACATCAGGAAAAACTTCCTGACTGTTAGAGCAGTGCGATGGTGGAATCAGTTACCTAGGGAGGTTGTGGGCTCTCCCACACTAGAGGCCTTCAAGAGGCAGCTGGACAAGCATCTGTCAGGGATGCTTTAGGGTGGATTCCTGCATTGAGCAGGGGGTTGGACTGGATGGCCTTGTAGGCCCCTTCCAACTCTGCTATTCTATGATTCTATGAAGAAGGGGAAGAAGGAGAAGGAGAAGCAGCAGCAGATAAGACTAAGGTGTGTGTGTAAGAGGGATTGTATGGGTGAGGGTGCCTGGTTGTTTGAGTGTGTTTTGGAATGGGTGATCCTGTGTGTGTGTTGGCAGTGTGTGTATTGATGTGATGATGTCTGAATGTGATGCCTATGTTTGAATATGAATGGATGCATGTTTGCAGTGGGGGGGGGGAGGGCTGTAGTTTGCTGCAATCTGTGGGGGATGATTCCTCTTAAATAATGCATTTTGACCCACAGACCTTCCTCCAATTTGTCTTATAGAATTGGCATGATGTATATTTTGTAACAATTGCTGGTAATTGTTCATCCTTCTTTTTAAAAAACCTTTTTAAAAATTAACAGAGTTGCCATCATTATTATCTCTCTTTTCTTGCTTGTGGTGTTTTTTCTAGATGAACGTGACAGGCTTTGCCAAGTCACGCTGACTTTTACGGATTCAGGGATTTCCTGACTATTGAACATGTTTTAAGTATGACTGCTTTGGTGTGGATGTGTTTTGGTAGGCCTAGTTTTCGCTAAAAAAAAATTATGGATGTGGTGCTGGTGACAGATGTGACTAACGGAATAAGTGTAACTTTTCCCTGCTGCTACAGTTCTTTAATTTCCATAGCCAGTGGTGTATATTTTTCTCTCTTTTTCTCTTCCTTTTCTGCAACATTTTGTCATTAAGTATTGCTATGTCAATGAGATGGTTGTGTTCTTCTATTTTATGACTGTTATGTTGGGTCGATTGCAAAGCACTGTCTTGTCCCAGCATTGTTCTGTCCCAGCATAGTGTGGTTTGGCTTAACTTGTTTGAGTGTGTCTGGATTTCCTAAGCTCTGAAGCCATATTTCTGGAGAGCACCTGCTGGTTGCATGATCCAGGAGGCATAGTTGTCCTTGACAGGAGGGGTTTGCCCCCTTGGGGGTGGGCATGTTGGTGGGCACACCCCCTTGGGGCAGCCATGTTGTCCTCCTTTTTGATTTCCAAAATATGGTCACCCTACACAGTAGAATATCCTGCTTGGTGTAGATGAGCCCCATGAGTTCGTCCTTACAAAGGACAGTCCACCATTTAAAGGCCTCTCCAGCCCAAGGAGCTTAAAAAGGGAGAACTGAGGAGCTTGGAAGTTCTCTCTGAGCAGCAAAGCACACAGCCCCTTGGCCTCAGTCCTCAATAGGTATGATGTTTGTTACCCTTGTTTTTATATTTTGGATGGTTTTAAATTTTGGATACTTTTTAATGTTCACTGTTTTAAACTTTTGTAAACAGCCCAGAGAGCTTCGGCTATGGGGCGATATACCGTATTTCTTCGATTGTAAGACGCCATCGAATCTAAGGCGCACACTAATTTCAGTGCCACCAACAGGGAAAAAAAGCTTTGATTCGAAGAAAAAATAAATTTCTCCAATCAGCAAGCAAAGCAATTTTACGGTACATACACGCAGCGGAGGGGGAGAGGAACAGGGAGCGAGCGAGACACAGACACACACGCGCGCACCCACACGCACACGCATAGAGGCAGGTTACATGAATGGGAAGCAGGAACCAATTGTCCCCTGCCTGGGAACGGACAGCCACACATGCATTCAAAAGCTGGTCTGCACCATTCACACAGACGGGAGGGGGTGGGCGGGCGGGCGAGCCCAACCAGTGCTGCTCAGGTGAGTCTTCCGCTTCCCATCTCCTTAACAGAGGCGAGGCCGAGCTCTTTGGAAGCTCGCTGGCCTGCCCAAGCTGGGGTCCCTCCCAGCCGGCTCCTGGCGGCTACGTTTGAGATGCTCCGAGACGTTGCCCCTCTCCCCCCCCGCTTCTCTCTCCACTCCCTTCTCTCTCGCTCACTCTTCACCCCTTACCCTCTTTCCCCGCCTCTCCCGCTGCAGACTCGACAAATGTAATTACCGTATTTCTTCGATTCTAAGGCGCCATCGAATCTAAGGCGCACCCAATTTTTAGAGCTGTTACTTTAGGGAAAAAAGTGCGTCTTAGAATCGAAGAAATACGGTATAAATTTAATAAATAAATAAATGTCTTATACTTCGATTTTAATTCTATTCATTATTTCTAAATGTACATCTAGAACAGGGTCAGGCAGCATGGAGCCTGTGGGCACCAACGTGCCCTCGGCCCCCTTCCTGGTGTCTACTGAGGTGCCCAACCCCTCCTGATTTTAATTTCATAAAACCCTTTTTAAAATGGTCTTACTGCCAGGTGGGATTGCTTCTTGACAAATCCATGCTGGCTTCTAGTAAAAACATTGCAGTGATTACTAGAAGCTAGCATGGATTTGTCAAGAACAAATCCTGTCATACTAATCTGATCTCATTCTTTGATCGGGTAACCTCCCTTGTGGACTGTGGGAATGCTGTGGACATAATAAATCTTGACTTTAGCAAAGCTTTCGACAAAGTGCCCCATGATATTCTGATTAACAAACTAGCTAAAACTGGGTTAGATGAAACAACTATTAGGTGGATACATAGTTGGCCACAGAATCGTACTCAGAGAGTGCTTATCAACGGTACCTTCTCAAACTGGGGGGAGGTAATGAGTGGGGTACCGCAGCGCTCAGTCCTGGGCCCAGTGCTTTTCAACATTTTAATTAATGATTTGGATGAGGAGGTGCAGAGAATGCTTATCAAATCTGCATATGACACAAAATTGGGTGGGATAGCTAATACCCTGGAAGACAGAAACAAACTTCAAAGTGATCTTGATAGGCTGGAGTGCTGGGCTGAAAACAACAAAATGAAATTTATTAGGGATAAATGCCAAGTTCTACACCTAGGAAAAAGAAACCAAATGCACAGTTACAAAAGGGGATATTTGGCTCAGCAATACTACAAGCAAGAAGGATCTTGGAATTGTTATAGATCACAAACTGAATATGAGCCAACAGTGTGATATGGCTGGAAAGAAAGCAAATGCTATTTTGGGCTACATTAGAAGTATAGCTTTCAAATCGCGTGAGGTACTAGTTAACCTCTATTCAGCACTGGTTAGGCCTCATTTTGAGTATTGTGTCCAGTTCTGGGCCCCACACCAAGAAGGATGCAGACAAGCTGGAGCATGTTCAGAGGAGGGCAATAAGGATAATCAGGGGTCTGGAAACAAAGCCCTTTGAGGAGAGTCTAAAAGGACCGGGCATGTTTAGCCTGGAGAAGAGAAGGCTGAGGGGAGACATGATAGCACTCTTCAAGTACTCAAAATGTTGTCACACAGAGGAGGGCCGGGATCTCTTCTCGATCATCCCAGAGTGCAGGACACAGACTAATGGGCTCAAGTTACAAGAAGCCAGATTCCAGCTGGACATCAGGAAAACTTCCTGTCTGTTAGAGCAGTATGACAATGGAACCCATGACCTAGGGAGGTTAAGGGCTGTCCCACACTAGAGGCCTTCAAGAGACAGCTGGACAGCCATCGGTCAGGAATGCTTTAAGGTGGATTCCTGCATTGAGCAGGGGTTGGACTCGATGGCCTTATAAGCCCTTTCCAACTCTACTACTCTATGATTCTATGACATTCTAATTTGTTCTGATGGTTGATAGAAAAGAAAGTGATTTTGTGGGGGGTGAACGTTCAAAGGAGTAAAAAGTTTTAGAAAAATTCTAGCAGGCCGGTTTCATGGGGTTCTTGTGGTTATCTTACTTATGACGTGGCTAAGGAGTGTGCGTGATTGTCCTGCCTTTCATTATTTATTTATTTATTTATTAAATTTATATGTTGCCCCATAGCCGAAGTTCTCTGGTCAGTTTACAAAAGTTAAAAACAGTGAAAATTTAAAAGTATACAAAATTTAAAACCATCAAAAATATAAAAACAACAGTATAAAATAGTATACATTCATTATACATTCATCTCTCCGTAAGCCTGCAATCTCCTCAGCTTCCCACACTTCAGGGCCAGATCTACACGTCGTTGCGAAGGCGCCTTTTTTAAAGACGTACCTAAAAGAAGCGCCTCTTTCTTTGCTGTGTGTACTGTGAGCTAGGCAGCGCCGCCTGCGGAAGAATCTCTACCCCATTCAAAGACGCTGCTCTGCTCTGGCCGCTTCCCCCTCGCGTGTTCTTCCATTTGAATAATCCCCCCCTCCCACCCGGCGTCTCTTCTGGCGCGTCCCAGCGGCGGCGGCTCCTCCTGCAAAACACTTTTCTCCCTCGGTGTGTTTGTATTTGCGTTTGCGTGCGCGCGGCGGACGAGTTCAGCTACTGCCTCTCGCTCTCCCCCGCGGTGTCATCTCCCCGGGACTCTCTTCGGTGTGTCTAGGTACGTCTTTAAAAAAGGTGCCTTCGCAACGACGTGTAGATCTGGCCCAGCTAACCCCAGGAGAAGTCATCATGAGGTCATTCCTCCCACAGGGCCTTTTTCAGAGCAGGAAGTGCAGGCGGCCTCCGAGGCTGCAGAATAATCGAGAAACGTGTAACAGAAAGAAAGAAGAACACATGGCACACATGGCCAACTCACAGGGATTCGTGAAGTTCAAAAACAGCACAAAAATAAATTCAAAATAAATTATAAAATGCCCTGAGAATGAGGCAGAACAATGGAAGCCTCTTTCATGGCAGAAGAAAACTTTCAGGACATTGGAACACAGTTTTTGACACAGCACCAGCTTCCCCAACCCCCTTCCCTGGAGCTGGAGACAACAGTCATAGGGTTCCACTTGCTAAAGGCTTTCAGAGAAGGAACAGTATTATAAGCATCTGCATTAGAGACAAAATGTATCCACAGCATGGTGGTACATGAAAAGGAGGACAGGGCTCCTGTCTCTTTAACAGTCGTATGGAAAAGAGAATTTCAGTAGGTGTCCTTTGTCTATATGGAGAACCTGGTAAAATTCCCACCTCATCACAACAATTAAAGCTGCAGGAGCCCTACCCTCTTGACCAGATGCAAAAGAGGGCAGGGCTCCTGCAGCTTTAACAGTTGTGATGAAGGGGGGAATTTCGCCAGGTGCTGCGTGCATGCAAAGGACACCTGCTGAAATTCCCTTTTCTATGCAACTGTTCAAGGTACAGGAGCCCTTGCCCTTCTTTCCGTAGGGTCACTCTAGACACTGTAATCCTCCATATGTTATTGAATTCCATAACAGAGGATAGGGAGCAGTCTTCTGTAAATTAGGAATGGGGAAAATTCATAATGGGGTCAGGGCTAGTTTTAATTCCCCATCATGTTAATTTCCCACAATGCCCCAGAGTAAAACTTCAATTGGAACTCTCCAAGGATTTGTAGGATGTTTAAATAACTTCTCCAAGCCACTCAGCACCCATGGGAGCACTGTTGCTGCCACCAACGGCCACCACCTGCTACCAGGTAAGCCTGACAGCGTTCATGGGAAAGGGACAAGCACAAGATGGGGCCCCACCTGTAGGCATAACCTGAGGATCCCTTCCAAAGCTGGAGGTTGCCCTGCTAGTTGGTACATTCATCGTCAAACCACAACCAGCAAGCTTGTTGCCCGGAGCAACGCAGACTCTGAACAAGTTTGATCTAAAATACCAACATCACTCACCTAACGATTTCACTGTTTAGCAACTCAATATATTTGCTGGAATATCAAGTCAGCAATTCTTCTAACTTTTTTATTTAGCTCCTTGTCCCGTTTGTGTCCTTTTTCTTTCTACTTTGGAAGTAGGTTTGACTGATCTGTGTGTCCTATGCCTGTGGGTGCGTCAGCTTACCCGTCATCCCACCTCGACCGGCTGTTCTCCGTCCATGCAGAAACCCTCCTCATGCCACTTTCACCCCACCACTGCCCCCATGGCTGGCTAACATCTCTCAGCTGCAAGTGCCTGCCGTGGGGTGCCTCCCCCCCCCTTTCCACTCCCAGCACAGGCCCTCCGGGGGCTATTTCTGGCTCCGGCGCACCTGCACGGCCACTGGTGCCGCGGACAGGAAACCTGAGTCCCTTGCATGACGAGGCACCTTCCAGCTCCCCGGGCGACGGAGGGGAGCATTTCCCTGCTCCGGCCAGACCCCCTAGGGAGCCCAGCAGGGTCGGGTGTCAGGAGCAGGGCTCCTCTTACAGGGGGCTGAATCTCAGCAATGCAACTCCGAAGCAGCGGGGTAACGAGGTGACGGTGCCAAGTCCCACCCCGGCTGCTCAGGCCTGGAAAGCTGAACAGCAGCTCTGGCTGAGCTCATCTACGGCACCCAGGCACCCTTAGCAGGCCAGGAGAAACGTCTGGGCTGACAGGGGCTTCTTTATGCCATCAGACGTGGCTAGCCTGGGATGACAAGCCCTCTTGGCAGGAATCCTGCAGCAATTCACCCCGCATTATCTTGGCAACTGTTCAGGCTTGTTATGCTTCATGGCATCGTGAAGAGAACAACCCCAGTGTTGGGTCTACTCAATGCTTTTGTTTATTTCTTGAATGGCAATTCCGCAAAGAGCCCTAATTCTGCAGAAATAATTCTTTGCATCAGGGGTATCCCCATATATACTTACCATGTGTAATGCTGCATTGCTGGCAAGGATATACAACGGATACGCCTAATCTGGGTGGGGTGGATAAGCTATGGCCACATCAGCATGTACAGCGGTGCCGAGAACGTTGGCACATGCAGGCTGCTGTAGCGTGCCTGGGTGTGCAATTTCCTGTATGCTCAAGGGAAGTTCGAAGCATGGCAACAAGAGGCAGGGCCTTCTCAGTGGTGTCCACCCGCCACGACTGGAATGCTCTACCCAATGAAGTATCTTTTCAGTGCCAGGTTAAGATTTTCCTCTACTCATAGGCATTTGGCAGCATATGATGCAGAATTTTAGTTTCTTTATCGCATCCTGGTAGTTTTATTGCCAATCACTTTTAACTTGTTTTCAAATTGTTTTAAACTTTTGAATGTTAAAGGTTTTGCATTATATTTTATCATGCTGTGAACTGCCCAGAGAGCTTTGGCTGTTGCGTGGTAATGTAATGTAATGTAATGTAGTGTAATGAATAGAATAGAATAGAATAGAATAGAATAGAATAGAATAGAATAGAATAGCTAGATGGGCTGATAAGGTTGGGCAAGTGCCCTGTTCAAGCAAATCAAAGACCCAGCCCTGCATTCAGTTTCCAACAGTGGACAGCCAGGTGATCCTGGGCTGCTGTCTCGGCGCAGGAAGTTTCTGTTTATCTATCATGGCTAATAACTGTCGGTACACATATCCCCCATGATCTTGAGTTCAATAAGTGAACATGGCATTCTGTAGAAATGGGCCACTTTATTGCCTTTCCTAAACCTAGTGCTGATAGACTTCATTGGGTGAACTCAAGCACAAACATTATGAGAGAGGAAGTGGGAGGGAGGGGGGAACTTTCTCCCCACTACTCTTAACTTTATAAACTTCTATCCTAAGTTGAGCAAGTTGTGGCCCTCTGGATTAGAGTCCAATTCCCATCAGCCCTGGCCAGCATGGGCAGTGGCCAGGGATGATAGAAGCTGTAGTCTGACAGCATCGGGAGAGCTGTGGCTTGCCCACTGGATCACTTTCCTTCCCTCCAGTTATCTCTCACTTTTCTTCTGAACTAAAATGCTTGAAATTATTGAGCATTTCTTCTTACAGAATGTGTCCCAATGCTATGTGAAGACCAAGGCTATGTGAAGACCAAAATGTACCCACAGCATGGTGATACATGAAAAGGAGGACAGGGCTCCTGTCTCTTTAACAGTCGTATGGAAAAGAGAATTTCAGTAGGTGTCCTTTGTCTATATGGAGAACCTGGTAAAATTCCCACCTCATCACAACAATTAAAGCTGCAGGAGCCCTACCCTCTTGACCAGATGCAAAAGAGGGCAGGGCTCCTGCAGCTTTAACGGTTGTGATGAAGGGGGGAATGTATCTGGAACTGTCCACATACAAACCCTTTCGACGAGCCAGAATTTCTCTCCCCACCAGCTCGGATGCCCTGAGCTGCTGGAAGTGTTGTGTTTTCCACCCACTGTTGGCAGCATTGGTAGCCAGGGCACATTCCTCATGTACAGAGTACACAGCGGCTTCCGGTGGAACTCGCCTGCTGGGCGTACACCGCTCACGCACAGATTTGGGCCTCCCCTCCTCTCTCGCTCTCATTTTCTTCTGTGCCCACATGCCTGGCTGCCCTTCGGAGCCAGCCAAACTACTGTGGTTGTAGCCTATTATGCAGCGTGAAATAACACAGCTGGGGGAGGTGTTGGTTGCCAGCTGTGCTCTGATCCGAGCTCGGCAGAGGTGTCTAGGACATTCCCCCTTCTTTCAGGCATCGCGGGACACGGGCAACGTAGTGTGCTCACGGCGAACACGCTCTCCAGGGGAACGCAACAATGAGGTCACTTGTGCCACCAGTGCAATGTGCTATGGACAGCTGAGCCCACAGCCCAGAGGAGATGGTGCAAGCTGGTTGGGTGACCAGAACGTGGATTTGCACAACTGCCAAACAGCCTGAGTCCATCAGACGTCTACGTGGAGCTTTTTTGGTGGCCGTTCAAGATTCCTGGCTTTCCAATTGTGAATGGTTTGAGTTTCCAGTGAAGGACCATTGTACTTCGCTCTTCAGTAGGTCGCTGGCCAAAGAGAAATAGAAACATAGAAAATTCCTCAACAAGGGAGTTGTGGGTTGCTTTCCCCCTTTTATTTATTGATCCTGTTTCTGTCCAACCACATAGGATTCCATTTTATCACAAAATCCGTGCAAGGTCGCTTGGGCCAAATCATAGCTGTGTGAGGAGCTAAATCGAGCCCTGGGTCTTCCAATTCTACATCCGACATTCTGTCTATTTCACCCTGCTGGTCCTTATAAGGATGTTGGAGAACATAAGGAAAGCCCGTCTGGGTCATAACGAAGGTCCGCCTAGTCCAGCAGCCGCTTTCCCACAGAGGCTTCAATGAAATTCAAAAGCAGGGCACAAGAACATCAGCCTTCCTCATTCCTCCTCCCCAAGCAACCGGACTTCAGGGATACACTGTCTCTAAACAAGGAATTTCCACTGAGCCTTGCTGCGTTTGGTGCCCTCCGGCTCATTCCCGCTGAGTGGGGTCGTGGACCTTTGCCTAGGGTGACCAACTGTCAGGATTTCCCCGGATTTGTCCTGGTTTTTGTTCTTTCCATGGTGTCAGGGGGGATTTTCTATAATTTTCAATAATGTCCTGGAATGACACACCTTCCCCTTTAAGGCTGCCATTAGCATGGCAGGAGGGAGTGACATGCTTTCTTGAGGCACATCATTCCCCTACCCCGAGCTCCAATTGAGGTCTTAAAGGGGAAAGTGGGTCATTCGTGGACATTATAGAAAAGGCCCCAATTGGAGTGGATGGTGGTGGTGCAGAATGAAATCCTTTCCCCTCCTCCACTCCAATCGGGTTCTTTAAGGTGGCGGGGGGATAATGTACTTTCTGCAGGACTCAGAAAGCTGCTTCCCCCACACACACTCACACACTAGGTGTCCTCTTTTTTGGTTTCCCAAATATGGTCACCCTACCTTTGCCCAAAGCCCTGCCCCGACAGCACCACTCACAGCCCTGAAGAGCAGGCCTCTCCGCCTTGGCTTTGTCTCGCCCCCTTTTCAGACTCCACTTCTATCCTCGGTGCCCCTCTCTCGATCTCAGCCATCTCGGCTGAGCTTCCTTCCCTCCAAGGGGCAGCTTGACTCTTCCCGCCGGAGCTTTCGCGTTCCCTCATTGGACAGCTGCGCTGAGCTTCCTTCCTGAGGCCCCACACCCCGAACCAAACAAGCCGCCATCCGCAGCACACAACAGGTTAACGCTGCAAGCCGTCGGCTGGCTCAGTGCCAGGGGTATAAAGTAAGCCGGACTGACCAGAGGGCTCATCCTGTTGCCAGCACCTGTGCCTTGGCCGGAGCCCAGGGAGGCTGCTGCTGCAGTCAGTGCCCCCGGGGCAGCCCCTCCCAGGGCCAGGTTGGGCAGAGAGGCGCTCTGCATGGAGCTATTGTTCCATGGGAAGCTGGCTCCTTTCCTGCTCTTCATCTGTCAGCAGGATTTTTAGAGAAAATGCTCCAAAATATGAAGTGAATGCGGCCAGGCTGGGCTGGAGGCCTTGCTCGGAAAGCAGGGATGTGGAGAGTGTGTCTGAGCTAATCCGGCACTCGGGAGGAATTAATGGCAGGACCCACATCAAGTGAACTTTTGCCCCGGGAGCAGCGGAGAGTGCCACGGCCCCTGGGTCTCTTGCCCACTGCACAAGACACACACACACACACACACACACACACACACACACACCAAACAAACATACTCACCCTTTCTTGTCCCCTCACAGTGCCCGAAATAGCTGTCAACAATCCAGTGGCAGATGGCAGCTGTTTCCTCCGTGGGTCTGGGGTGTCACATGGGCGAGACAGGCGGTATTGTGCAGTGGTTAGAGTGTTAGCCTAGGACCAAGAAGAGCCAGGTTCAAATCCCTGCTGTGCTCTCTCAGCCCAACCTGTTCACGTGTTCTGAGGATAAAATGAGGGGATGGGAGAACAGTGTATGCCACCGTGGGCTATAAATCTAATAAATACATGCATCATGGGTATAAGCCTTGGTTGCAAGTGATGGAGCTAAAGCCCCTTTGGGCTAGATAAGTGCTTTTGAAGCTCTTTCAGCAGCCAGGACCCTCAGGCAGCCGCTAGGTCCCAGTAGAGCCCACTGACACTTGCCCTCAGTATCCTGCACCAGGTGAGGTGGGCTGCCATTTTAAAATTCCCCACAATCCCATGGATCACTTCACATATTCAGGCTCCAGGGCATATTGGGCATATATATCCCCCTCCTCCTCCTCCTCCCTCCCAATCCCCTTTCCTTTTGTGTCATGTCTTTTAGATTGTAAGCCTGTGGGCAGGGACTGTCAAGAAATACCTTTGTAAGCCGCCGTGAGAGCCTTTTTTGGCTGAATGGCGGCATAAAAATCCTTAAATAATAATAATAATAATAATAATAATAATAATAATAATAATAATTGAAATGGCAGCTTGTAGCCGCCACTGACAGGTAAGCCTGTAGTTTGGAGGGTGGCACGGTATTATTATTATTATTATTATTATTATTATTATTTATATAGCACCATCAATGTACATGGTGCTGTACAGAGTAAAACAGTAAATAGAAAGACCCTGCCGCATAGGCTTACATTCTAATAAAATCATAATAAAACAATAAGGAGGGGAAGAGAATGCAAACAGGCACAGGGTAGGGTAAACAGATACTGGGTAGGGTAAACAGGCACAGGGTAGGGTAAAACTAACAGTATAAAGTCAGTATAAAGTCCCTGTTTGTGGAGTGAGCTCCCCAGGGAAACTCACCTGGCCCCCTTATGTTGTGCTCTTTCCAGCACCAGGTGAAGACTTTGTTTTCCCAGGCATTTTACTTCTGTTATTTGGGGAGTTCGATCACACCTACTTTTCCCCCTGGTATTTTGACCTCCGTTTTATTAGCACGGCAAGTGCTGATCCCTTTCGCTATTGTGCCCGCCCCACCCGGCCCCTTCTTCTTCCCCCTTCAGTTCATTGGTTCTTGTTTGGGTGATGGACGTGGCCACCTTCGTTCCCCCCCCCCGGTTTTGTTGTCTAGCGTTTTGCTGATTCAGAGTTTAATCGGCTGGGCGCCGTTTCTGCGAGCAATGAGAGTGGGGTTGGAGCTGCAAAAGTCCCTTCGACCAGCTCAGCAACAAGTCTGTTCATTCAACTGACAAACTCAGCAAGCTGGAGGAGAACTGCCTCACCCTCCTCTTTTGTCAGCAGGACCACCCCAACAAAACCAACATAGCGCAAGGACAGCAATACACAGGAATGGAGGGGCGCTTTTCTTTCACATGGAAACTAAATTGCACTTTCCCCTCCCTAGAAAAAGACGGAAAATGGCGAGGAAGAGGGGAAGTGACTGCAGGACAGGCACGACGTCATGTGAGCACTGCGTTTCAAAACAGCAAACCAGGCAGGACGAGAATGCGATAAAATGCTGATGGCGCTCGAAATCTCCCATTAAATCACTACGTTGTTGCTCAGATTTGTTTTAGTTTGTACTTTTTACACTGTAGTTTTATTATTTATTTATATTATTTATTTATTACACTTACATACCGCCCTCATAGCCAGGGCTCTCTGGGGGGTTTACAGAAATTCTAAAATTAAGATAAAAACGAGTATACAAAATTTATTGTATACGCTTGCATTTTATTGTTAGGACGTGTTTTGTGGTTTTAATTGTTGTGAATCACTCAGAGAGCTTCAGCTATTGGGTGGAATAGAAATGCAATTAATAAATAAAATAGAGGTGGGACCACGGAGGGAACTTTTACCAAGGGCCCCCTCAAACCTGGAGCTGAGCCACGTCTCAGGAAACTTTACGGTGCCTCAGAGGCCTCATCTACACCAAGCAAGATATTGCAGTATGAAAGTGGTATATAAAAGTAGGGTGACCAACTGTCAGGATTTCCCCGGATTTGTCCTGGTTTTTGTTCTTTCCAAGGTGTCAGGGGGGATTTTCTATAGTTTTCAATAATGTCCTGGAATGACACACCTTCCTCTTTAAGGCTGCCATTAGCATGGCAGGAGGGAATGACATGCTTTCTTGAGGCACATCATTCCCCCACCCCGAGCTCCAATTGAGGTCTTAAAGGGGAAAGTGGGTCATTCGTGGACATTATAGAAAAGGCCCCCATTGGAGTGGATGGTGGTGGTGCAGAATGAAATCCTTTTCCCTCCTCCACTCTAATCGGGTTCTTTAAGGTGGCGGGGGAATAACGTACTTTCTGCAGGACTCAGAAAGCTGCTTCCCCACACACACACTAGGTGTCCTCTTTTTTGGTTTCCCAAATATGGTCACCCTAATAAAAGGCAGGAGCTACACGACTGCTTCGGTATTGTAGTGCACTGACAACTGTTGGGGCCCATTGACACAGACCATATACTGCTTTCATACTGCTATATCCTGCTTGGTGTGGCTCCTGCCTTTTATATACCACTTTCTTAATGCTTTCATAGTGCAATATCCTGCTTGGTGTAGATTAGGCCAGAGACTTATCAGCGTTCCTCAATGAGAAAGTTAATAAGGGTGGGCAAATGTCCCCTGAAGACAGTTTGCCCTCTGTTTTGGCTCTTCCCCTGCCCAGGCAGGGAGTGCTGGGTTTGTTCCAATCGCAGGTCGCCCACCATTCCGCGCAAACTGGCTGCTCATGCCAGAACTGGCCGCAGAATCTGCAAGACAAAGAGGACTCATGGCGGGTGCTCAGGGGTTCCTCAGCAGCCAAATGATGACAGGGCTTTTGCCATATCTAGAACATGAAGCTGAGGTCTCAGAAAAGGAGAAGCAGGGAGGCAGGACACCTCCCCCAGTGAACCCCCTCCCTGCCAGACGTCCTGACGCACCTGCCATTCCTGAAAAGCCTTCGGATCCCAGCATTCCAAGTCCACATCCAACATTCCATTTCACCCTGCCAGTCCTTAGAACGCATGCAAGTGGGCCTGGGCTCCCAGCCAAATGCTACACACACATTCACCTCCAGGGCCACAGGAGCAGAGTGACCGAGCCGGTCAGGGACTCCCGGAGGGCTGGTGGAGGCTCCTTGGGAAGAGAGGAAAGGCCTTGTAAGTTAGGGTGACCAACTGTCAGGATTTCCCTGGATTTGTCCTGGCTTTTGTTCTTTCCATGGTGTCAGGGGGGATTTTCTATAGTTTTCAATAATGTCCTGGAATGACACACCTTCCTCTTTAAGGCTGCCATTAGCATGGCAGGAGGGAGTGACATGCTTTCTTGAGGCACGTCATTCCCCCACCCCGAGCTCCAATTGAGGTCTTAAAGGGGAAAGTGGGTCATTCGTGGACATTATAGAAAAGGCCCCCATTGGAGTGGATGGTGGTGGTGCAGAATGAAATCCTTTCCCCTCCTCCACTCCAATCGGGTTCTTTAAGGTGACGGGGGAATAACGTACTTTCTGCAGGACTCAGAAAGCTGCTTCCCCACACACACACACACACTAGGTGTCCTCTTTTTTGGTTTCCCAAATATGGTCACCCTATTAAATGTGTGCTGTAAAATCAGACATGTGACCAAGGCTATGTTTGGGTGGGCACAACCCCTTGGTACTGGACACGACCCCTTGGGGGCGACCATGTTGTCCTCCTTTTTGGTTTCCAAAATATGGTCACCCTATTGTAAGTGCCAGTCTGGATCAGGCTCTGGCTGAGAGCCAGGGAGTGGTGGAAATCCCCACCTTCTCTATAATACCTCGGATTTCTGCTGAGATCCATTGGGGCTTTTTGCCAAGCTCCAGCTTCCTCTTTGTGCTGAATCAGCTACTAGGTTCATGCCCTCTACCCCTTCCAGACAAGGAAACAGACAGGTTAGGACCAGTGTCAAAGGTAGGCGTGGAGAGGCCACAACCCAGCGTGGGCTGACTGACAAGAGCCCCTTGGTGTGGCTCCTCCTTTTCAACTTGCAGCCTGCTTGTTCACCGGCCTTCGTTCTGGCCCACATAATGATGGGGAGGAGGAGGAGGAGGAGGAGGAGGAGCAGGAGGAGATGTCACTACCTGCTTGCCCCCTGGCTCCCTGCCTGTCAAGCAAGAATGTGATAGCAATGATGAGAAAGACAATGAGGAGCAGAAGCAGCTGGTGAGCATGCTGTTGAGTCTGACTCTGACTCTCTGTTGAGTAGGTAGACTTACTGATGGAGGGTGTCTTGCTAAGGCACCTGGAAAACCTGGGAAAGGTGTTCAGTTTGGAGCTCCAAACAAATCTGGATACATCAAGTGCTGTTTTGTAGTATTTTATTAGTACATCTGGGTATCAATAAAACACCATACAAAAGGAATCCAGATGCAATTATGCCATTAGCATTGTTTTTATTTCAATGTCTTATTAGTTCACATACACACACTGGGTTGGGAGGTGAAGATGGAAGGACAAGATACAAATATTACGAAGGCACTGGGAATTACAAGGGAGATGTACATATGAAGTTCATTGCAGCAAAGACTGCACACAATTTAAAAATGGAACAATGGGGGATTCCTCAGGCGTTGATTCCACTTTAGAAACAAGACCAAGTAACAAGACCAGCTGGGGAGAAATATGAATTTGAGTCACACACAAAAAGACATTTTCCTGAATATTTTGGCCTTTCCTAAGCTGGTGCCCTTAGTGTTGGACTACTATCCCCATCAACCCCAGCCAGTGTACCCACACCCGTCTTTACATTGCTCCCCAAATGCCAGAAAGATCACAAAATCTCAAATATGTATCTTGTTATAGCTTTCCCTTGTCAGATACACATGAAATGTGTCTGTCCACATTATGTGCATATTCAACAGAGGAAAGCTTTGACCAATGTCCTAGCCTGAGTACCTGTGGTTGCCAATGTGCCCGCAGACATCTCTGTCGGTACCTGACCTGCTCCTTGCTGCTCCTCATTGATGTAAAGTTTTTTAAAAATAAATAAATAAAAAAATAACTGGGAGGCCAGCATGCTGCAAAGCAAAATGCCAGCTTGCAGCATGGCGCCATCTTGATGTATATTTTGTTGGGGATGGGGGTTTGTGTGTGGTGTGTTTTGCCTGGGCTTTGCTGGGGTGTGTGGCATGTATATGTTTGGGTGGGTGGGTTTTGTTTGTTTGTTTGTTTATTTATTTATTTATTTATTACATTTTTATACCGCCCAATAGCCGAAGCTCTCTGGGCGGTTCACAAAAATTAAAACCATAATAAAACAACCAACATTTTGTTGTGTTGTTTTTAAGTAGGTGGGTGGGTGGTGTGGACGGGTGGGTGATTTGCTTGTGTATGTGTGTCTGAGCATCACCAGTTTGCCATCTGTGAAATTGGTATATTTGTTTGGTGGGGCAAAAGGGGAAAAAAAGAGTGTTATTGACCTTACATTCCCAAGAGATCATGTTTCACACTCCATAAATCTTACTCAATCTAACAAGCAGGTTTAATTTTTAATGTTCAATGTGAGAGCATAGGAAATTGCTTTATATGCCAGGTCAGGCTATTTGTTCAGCTAGTCCAGTTCCATGTTCAGCCTAGTCCAGCGGCTCTCCAGGGTCTCAGCTGAGACCCTGGACAATACCTCCACAATCAGGAAGCACAAAGTCTCTGGCGGCAGGGTGACGATGGAGGCGGTGGCAGGCAAGCGGCAGCAGCAAGCCAGCAGGCGAGAAGCAGCTGGCCGCTGGAAAGGACCGGCCAAAGCAAGTGGATGGGTGGGCAGGGGAGAATACAGCAGCGGTAGGGAAAGGAAATCATGGGCAGGCAGGTGGGAGGTGAGCGTGGTGGCAAGGATGGAAATTGTGGACTGGTGATGGAGCAGGAGATGAGTGTGACAGCAGGGAGGAGGGGAGGGGGAGGGGGAGGAGGAGATGATGATGATGATGATGATGATGATGATGATGATGATGATGATGTGGAAGGAAATCCCAAGCAAGGAGGAGGGAGAAAAGAGAGACTCTGGTGGCAGGGGTGGGGGAAATGGCAAATGGACCCCCAGGTCAGGGGGGAAACAAGTGTGGCTCTGAAAAAGTGCCCCCCCTCCTGATTTAAGGCTTTAAAGGTCACAACCACATTTTAAATTAGGCTCAGAAACACACCTTACCAAGAAATGTAGATGGAAACGTGAAGTCGAGCTGAGCATCAGCTGTCTACTGATGACACTCCATCCTAAACCTCCAGATGACTTCCCCCAGTGGTTTCATGCAGATGTTTAGAAACACGGGGACCCTTGAAGCTTTGGCTCAGCTGGGAGCTGCTCTGCCTCCCCTTCTCCTCTCTCTACGGAGGGGGGGGGATGCTTTGGAGAAAAGCCTCTCCAAAGCCCTCCCAGGGCTAGAAGGGGAGGCCTGGTGGGATGGATCCTGTTGTATCAGGCAATTGCCTCAAGGTCCCCGTGTGGGGGGGGGGATCTTCTGCCTGACACTCTTTATTTGCGTCACCTCCATTGACTCGCATGGTGGGGGCGTGGTGGGGGTGGAGATAGGCCGTAATTCCCAAAACAGCTGGTGGGGGGGAATCTACCCCCCCATACACACACACACACACACACACACACACACACACACATCCTTAGAGAAATGGATTCTGGCTGGTCGTAGGTTTCTCTCCCCACAACAGTTTCCAGGGATGCACCCTTCATTCCCCCTCCACCCCAGAAGCCAAGGGAGACAGAGCATTGGTCTGTGTCTTCACCTCCAGTAATGGCTCCACCATCAAGAATATTTGATCTTGGGCAGCAGCCCTCTGTGGCAACTGTCATGTAGTCATTCACTGGGCAAACAGCTGGAGCTCTGGGAAACAGAAACAAGGCTCTGCCTCAGGTTTGAAGCCAAGTGGGTCTTGGTCAACGATAGGGTGACCAACTGTCAGGGTTTCCCCGGATTTGTCCTGGTTTTTGTTCTTTCCATGGTGTCAGGGGGGATTTTCTATAATTTTCAATAATGTCCTGGAATGACACACCTTCCCCTTTAAGGCTGCTATTAGCATGGCAGGAGGGAATGACATGCTTTCTTGAGGCACATCATTCCCCCACCCTGAGCTCCAATTGAGGTCTTAAAGGGGAAAGTGGGTCATTCGTGGACATTATAGAAAAGGCCCCAATTGGAGTGGATGGTGGTGGTGCAGAATGAAATCCTTTCCCCTCCTCCACTCCAATCGGGTTCTTTAAGGTGGCAGGGGAATAACGTACTTTCTGCAGGATTCAGAAAGCTGCTTCCCCACACACACACTAGGTGTCCTCTTTTTTGGTTTCCCAAATATGGTCACCCTAGTCAACGAGGATCAAAGAAAAGCAGCCTCCTCTCTGCAGCACTGAAGTGGGTTCCAATGTAATGGGTGGAGGGAACTTCTGCACACATCTCCTTTACACATACTGTACGTAGGAGATGCAAAACTGTGGATGACAAACCAGTGAAGCAAAGCAAAGCAAAGCTAGATGCTGTCCTGGTGAAGATCCAGGCCTAACCTGGAAACATTTATATCCAGGGAGGTCAAAGAGAACCATTGGGCAGTCTGGAGGGTGCCAGGGTGGGGAGGGGTTAATGCTGCCTCTTTTCCTTTCTGCAGCCTGGATCCGCTGACTACAAAGGCTACTAGTGTACCAATCAGGAGACATCTAGTTCCAGTTAGGATAGCGGACTTGGACATGAGAATCAGACTTGAGTTGTTCATTGGGTTGAGCTGTTTAAAAAAAAATCCACAAACTTCCACATTTAGATACATGAGTTTAAATACATATTTTATCTCAAAGTATGTGTTTTAAAAATGCATTTTGAATGATATCTTTTCCTCTTAGCTGAGAACTGTGTCAGATAACCCAGTTAATCTGGGAGGTGGGGATCAGGTCAATTCAAACTGGGGATTCACAAAGTCTGAATGCCTCAAGCAGCCCAACTCCTAGTCAGTGTGCTGTAATGGTTAGAGTGTTGGACTGTGAGTCAGGAGATCCGGGTTCTAGTCCCCACTCAGCCATGGAAGCTCACAGGGTGACTTTGGGCCAGCCACAGACTCTCAGCCCAACCTACCTCACAGGGTTGTTGTTGCTGTAAGGATAAAATGGAGAAGAGGAGGACTATGTACACTTTGGCTTCCTTGGCATTAAAAATGTGGAATAGTGATGAAATAAATTAATAATAGCCAGCAGGTCATACCAATCCCAGCATCTTCTGGATGGGTGGGTGGGGGAAACAGGGAGGCAGACCTGCATTGGGCAAAAGGCGGTATATAAATATAATAATAATAATAATAATAATAATAATAATAATAATAATAATAACAACAACAACAACAACAACAACAACAACAACAACAGACCAATTCTCAAACACTTTACTTGTAGGAATCTCCACCATCTTACCCCAATCCAAACACATATGTCAATCTTTGACAAGCTGGTGTCCTCCAGATGTGTTGGGCTACAGCTCCCATCATCCCCAGCAAGGACGGCACCAAGTTGGGAAGGCTGATGTAAGTGAACATCCAGACAAACATCTGAAGATCACAACGTCTCTCTTTCAAATGTCATATTTGAGTTTTACGTTACCACGTATTGTTTTATTTCATTTTAGTTTTTGCCCTGCCTTTCTGATTTGCTCCATGGCTGCCCTTTGCCACTTTCTGCTCTCCAGTTTGACATGTGTCTCTGGCTGGTCCGAGCCTCGGGGCTCTACTGCTCATTTTCAGGGACTGGAATCTCCTTGGTATGGAATGGGCTGGGGCTGGTATTTCGTCTCTCTCCATGAGTGTTATTGATCCAGCCTGGCTTCGGATTTCTCCAGGACTGTTCTCTTTCTAGGACAAGGCATCTCCCTTAGAGTCTGGAATGGTTGTGTGGGGGGAACAGAGGAGTGGGCAAGGCAGTAGTCTAACGGTGAATGAATTTAAGCTGTGGGTGCCAACCCAAGTATACCATCCCGAGTGAGAATAAGCACCCATTCCGATGACAGTCCGTTTCACTTCCATAATGTTTATATACTTCTTCCCAAGAACTTCATTCCATTCCATTTCTACACCAGTTTGCAATCTTAAAAAGTCTGCATGAAAATTTGTATACATTATCATATGCCCAAAATTGTGGATACATTTTGTATGCACGTATTTTTGACATTTTTCCTAATATATGCCCTTTTCAACACTATTTTCCTTAATGTCTCCCCCTTTTAAAAAAAAAAAATCGGAGAACTGCATTACAAAATTCAGAGACATGAAAACTGAAGGACAATTGTGTTCTCATTTGCATATTAGTTCAGGAAGTATAAATCCGGTCAGTCTGTATTAAAATACGGGGGAGGGGATTTCATCCCCACCCCTACTCCAGATGTTGAGAAAGCATCAGTTGCTATCGGTAGCCCTTGTGCCCTCTGCTCTCTTGCTCCAAACTGCAGTTCAAATATGCTTATAACTCTATTAAAAAATGGCTGATAGATGCTACCATTCTGGCTAAATGAATGCTTTATGCCAAGTCAGACCTTTGGTGTATCTCGTGTAGCAGAAACACTTTGGGTCTGCCACTAAGGTCGCCTGGTACAGAAGCCACACCATCTACAAGACTATGTTTAACTTTTTTGGGGGGGGGGGGTAAATGGGAGTTGTAATGTATTGTTGGTTAAAATAAAAAAAGGAAAGATGTATCAATAGGTAGAACTAAGTGAGACACACAGGAAGTTAGATGGAAGAGGACGTCAGGGACACAGACTTTGATTGAAGGAATACTCGCCCAATCAGGAGGTGACACAGCACTCTCAGGAGTCAGTCAGGGCTGGAGAGAAGTTAGTTAGAAGCAATGTTTGTTTGAGGCAATAAAAGTTTAATTTTTATATAATACTGCATTCCTCATTTGCAACAAACAGTGAGGGAGGAAGCAGCAGCCAGGCACCTCTCCACCGTGCCTGGGTCCAGCTCCAGCTCAGAGCCCCCTCCCTCCTGCTACCAACTGTCTCTGCAGAGGCCACCAGTGAGGGAGGAAGCAGCAGCCAGGCACCTCTCCATCGAGCCTGGGTCCAGCTCCAGCTGAGAGCCCACTCCCTCCTGCTACCAACTGTCACTACAGAGGCCACCAGTGAGGGAGGAAGCAGCAGCCAGGCACCTCTCCACCATGCCTAGGTCCAGCTCCAGCTCAGAGCCCCCTCCCACCTGCTGTCACCTGTAACTGCTGAACTTTCCAACTAAGATTGCAGTGCCTGAATTTCCTTTCCTTTCCCTCCTCCTCCTCCTCCCTCCCAATCCCCTTTCCTTTTGTGTCATGTCTTTTAGATTGTACGCCTATGGGCAGGGACTGTCAAGAAATACTTTTGTAAGCCGCCGTGAGAGCCTTTTTTGGCTGAATGGCGGCATAAAAATCCTTAAATAAATAAAAATAAATAAATAAGCAGAGCTCTTTTTTACGGCCTGGTTCATAGGCTTTCCTAGGCAGTGATCCATGAACCCCAAGGCACTGTTTAGAGCACTATCTGCTCTTTTCACATGCTGCAGGTGGTGACGTTTATTTTGACTACGTATTAGATTACGTATCACAGGACACATAATCCTCTAGGATATCTTTTAACGAAATGAACAAACACCCTCTTTGCTTTTCAAACCAGCAAAGGGCATAAGAAGAACCATGATGGATCAGGCCAAAGGCCTATCTAGTCCTGCATTCCTTTCACACAGAGGCCAACCATTGTGTGAAGGGAAGCTCACAATTAAGACATGAGTGCAATAGCACCCTCCTGCTGGTGTGCTCCAGCATCAGGTATACAGAGGCATGCTGCCTCTGATACTGGACATAGCATGTAGTCCTGTTACCATGGATAGCCTTACCCTCCATGAGTGATTTATTGCATGTTCCTGATTGGGTCCTTTACATGATGCCATCAGCCTCCAGGATGTCTCCCAGTCTTTTCCCCAGTAATCTCATTTAAAAGAAGAAGAAGAAAGAAATAATGCAGCATTAGGGTGACCATACTTGGGAAACCAAAAAAGAGGACACCTAGTGTGTGTGGGGGGGAAGCAGCTTTCTGAGTCCTGCAGAAAGTACGTTATTCCCCCGCCACCTTAAAGAACCCGATTGGAGTGGAGGAGGGGAAAGGATTTCATTCTGCACCACCACCATCCACTCCAATGGGGGCCTTTTCTATAATGTCCACGAATGACCCACTTTCCCCTTTAAGACCTCAATTGGAGCTCAGGGTGGGGGAATGATGTACCTCAAGAAAGCATGTCATTCCCTCCTGCCATGCTAATAGCAGCCTTAAAGAGGAAGGTGTGTCATTCCAGGACATTATTGAAAATTCTAGAAAATCCCCCCTGACACCATGGAAAGAACAGAAACCCAGACAAATCCAGGGAAATCCTAACAGTTGGTCACCCTATGCAGCATTTAAAATTATCATGAGATGTCCCCAGTGTGTAAAGCCAGCGAAGTCCTATAATTCCACCACTAGATGGTGCTGTTTCAATTAACATGATAGCATTACAGAGAGGAGAAGTTTTCCATTCAAAATCATGTCGTCACCCTCTAAAGGAGCCAGTCATAAACAGTTGTAGATCACAAACTGAATATGAGCCAACAGTGCGATATGGCTACAAGAAAGGCAAATGCTATTTTGGGCTGCATTAATAGAAGTATAGCTTCCAAATTGCGTGAGGTACTGGTTCCTCTCTATTCGGCTCTGATTAGGCCTCATCTAGAGTATTGCGTCCAGTTCTGGGCTCCTCAATTCAAGAAGGACACAGACAAGCTGGAGCGTGTTCAGAGGGCAACCAGGATGATCAGGGGCCTGGAAACAAAGCCCTATGAAGAGAGACTGAAAGAAGTGGGCATGTTTAGCCTGGAGAAGAGAAGATTGAGGGAAGGCATGATAGCACTCTTCAAATACTTAAAAGGTTGTCACACAGAGGAGGGCCAAGATCTCTTCTCAATCTTCTCAGAGTCCAGGACACGGAATAACAGGCTCAAGTTACAGGAAGCCAGATTCCGGCTGGACATCAGGAAAAACGTCCTGTTAGAACAGTACAACAATGGAACCGGTTACCTAGGGAGGCAGTGGGTTCTCCCACACTAGAGGCCTTCAAGAGGCAGCTGGACAACCATCTGTCAGGGATGCTTTAGGGTGGATTCCTGCATTGAGCAGGGGGTTGGACTCGATAGCCTTATAGGCCCCTTCCAACTTCTATGGAAACACTCCAGAAGAAGAAATACCTATAAGGATGTGGTTTTCCCCCCTTAATGTAGAGGCACCCCTGTTCTAGTCCTCTTTTAAAGACATCCAAGTTGATGGCCATCACTATTCAGGCTGCTTCAACACAATAGGTGGAGTAACATCTTCAGCAATATGCACTCATGTGCCTGGGGAAGGGGCGGAGGGCACAACCAGTGACTCTTGAGTGAGAATAAAGGCTTTGCATGTACACACATAGGTTTCCCTGCAAAGGACATGATAGTTGCAAGGCCTGATTCTGAGAAAGATGATTACAGCATCCACACCACACTGGTTGTATGTTATGAAGCTGCCTTATACCAGGTCAGACTACACATCTATGTAGTGTAGTCTACACAGTCTTGTCTATGATGATTAGTAGGAGCTGTCTAGATATTCAGAAGAAGTCTTCCCTACACCCTGATGCCTGAGATAGTTTGAATCAGGGGTGCCAGAAATGGCATTGTGGGACTTCTGTATTCTCATGCATTTCCTCTAGAATCATAGAATAGTAGAGTTGGAAGGTGACTGTAAGGCCATCGAGTCCAACCCCCTGCTCAATGCAGGGATCGACCTCAAAGCATCCCTGACAGATGGCTGTCCAGCTGCCTAGGGTGGGAGAGCCCACGACCTCCCTCGGTCATGGGTTCCTATAGTCCTGAGAGCCCAACAATGTCTTGCTTCTCTCTTTCATCCAGGCAGAGGCTGCAGAAAGGGCCCACTGACTCTTCCGCAAGCTGAGTGAGGCAGGTGAAGCTAACAACTTTTGCTAATCCCGGCTGGCTCCAGAGCCCACTCTCAGGTTACAGAAACCGTGAATGAGATCTATGTTTCAAAATGTTCAGGCTTCCTGGAATTTCAGCCAGACCAGTTATCTGTTCGGCAGCTTAGGAGCTCCTGCAGTAGAATAGGCTAACACGGAGAAGGTCTAGAAACTCCCAGGCTCCTCACGAAATCACAGGAGGATTACACCAATTCCTGTGTTGATAGCTGATCAGCATGGTCACAGTGGCGCTAAACCAGGCTGCAGGGTGCCAGATAAAGCCAGTTTCTGTGCTAGATGCTCCGTTACGGGAAGTATCTTTGTTAGGATCCTCTCTGCTCCAAGGTTTGCCTCCCTGGATGGATATGAGCACAACTAAGATGGGGGCACAGTTCCATGAGAGTGATGGCAGTGCACCTCAACTCCCATCCCCATAGCTGCTCCAGGGAAGGGGGGAGGAAAAAGGAGAAATCTCTAGGTATGGGGTCATAGTATCTACCTTGCACCACACCTGCATAGCCAGAAGGAGAGGAGTAAGGTGATGGGGCCACACCAGCCTGAAGCACCAAGGCAAAGACCTCATAAGGAGACCTCATAATAAGCCCAACCCATCTTTTAGTTTACCACATACAAACAAACAAATTTAAAGAAATGGAGGAGGTGAATTTCTACTTCCTGCGTGTCATTTATGGGACAGTGACTTGGGAGTGCCAGAGCCCCTGAGACCTTCACCTTGGGACAAGGCTAACGCCTTGTCAATCTTTTGATGGGTTTTGTTTTCAGGTCAAATTCCTTATATTCCTGGTACTAAACTAAACACGCCCCGATACATGGGGTCCTCTTCTGCAACTAGGGGATCTGGTCAGCAGACTACACTCATTGTATCACTGCAAAAACCTGCCAGTAGAAGGAGCTGCTGGCATGTCACCCACCATGCCTGGGCACCACGGATGTAGGTGGTCTTAGAAGGTGTCAGAACCTCTGGTTGCCAGGTGACACAAGGGGGCAATGAGTTATCTCCTGCAGGCATAAAACTTGAGACAGAGTGTCATCAGACAAGCATTTTATCACATGCTTGCTACTGCCTACTTACAGATGTTCATGCAATCCTTTATTTATTTATTTATTTATTTATTTAATTTATATACCGCCCCATAGCCAGCGTCCGCCTCCTGTGCACCTCCCTCTCCTTATTGCCTGTTTTTGTCACAAACTGGACAAAATCTGATTTGTAGGCCCCTTCCAACTCTGCTATTCTATGATTCTATGATTCTAAGCATTGCCCTTCACCCACCACTTTTGACCCCATAGTGAAAATACAGACCAAAAAAAAGTCAAGTGAGGATCATTAAAACTGGCTGTTTGCCAATGTATAAAGCACCTCTGGGCAGCTGCCATTCTCTGGCCAGGCCCACAACGAATCCCCGCTCTGGGGCTGTGGACTTCCATTTTAAATTTCCCACAATGCCTTGCAATGACACCACAATCGGAGCTTTGTGGGCAGTTCAAAGGGTGGGTGCATTGGAGTGCTGCTGTGGTGGCACGCTACTGCCTCCACCCGCAGGTGAGCCCACCAGGTGGGCCCCCTGGCATGGAAGGAGGACCGCCACAGGGCAATTTGCCAAGGTCTCCATTACAGCTGGACTCTGCCCTGCTTCTAAATCTTGTGGTTTGTGGTGGCCTTTTCAAATCACTGCTAGACCTTGTCCCTGAGCTCTAGCTAACTGGCCCCGCTCACCTTCACTGCTTACCTGTAGTTCAGCAACAGCCTGTCTTATGGGATACAGACATTCCAAATTTGTTTTTTGTGCGCTGTCCACCCCCACCCACCCCGGTCTCATAATAGCATTCCTTAGCATATTAGCCTATTTGTATGGAATTAGTCAGAGAGGTATTTCCCCCCCCCCAACCCCATTCCCCCACCTCTCCCTCCACCCACAGCTACGTTACACAAATATTTGAGGCCAGGAATGTTACCTGCAGCAGTTCTCTTGGATTTACCTGAACAAGTCGCAGCAAAGGAGGCCCGGGAATAGAAAGGGTGAGGCGCAGGGTGTGGGTATAAGGAGAGCTGTGGGGAGGGCCCTACTTGGAGCAGTTTCCATTTGGAGCAGTGTAAGAGGGCCTGGGGCCAGCAGACCCACTCTTTGGGGGAAGGCGGGTGGAGAACACTGGTAGAGGAAGGCTGACTTCTCCCTCCTGCCCAACATTTCCCACTCTGACTTTACAGGAGATCAGTGGCAATCCAATTCTGATGCACAGGTCCAACTGTCACTGTACAGGTCCAGTTTGGCCCATCAAGCTTTTATTTTATATTATTATTATTATTATAATTATTATTATTATTATTATTATTATTATTATTTATTATTTATTTATATAGCACCATCAATGTACATGGTGCTGTACAGAGTAAAACAATAAAATAGCAAGACCCTGCCGCATAGGCTTACATTCTAATAAAATCATAATAAAACAATAAGGAGGGGAAGAGAATGCACCAAACAGGCAGTATAAAAGTCAGAGCAAAATCAAGTTTTAAAAGCTTTAGGAAAAAGAAAAGTTTTTAGCTGAGCTTTAAAAGCTGCGATTGAACTTGTATTTTATATTATGGTTTTATACTGTTGTTTTATACTTTGAATGGTTTTAATTTTTGTGAACCGCCCAGAGAGCTCTGGCTATTGGGCGGTATAGAAATGTAATAAATAAATAAATGAATAAATAAATCAAAGAATAAGTTCAAAGAAGTCATTGACAACCAGGGACGAGGAGAGTGATAGTTAAGTCCTCCAGCAATGTGCTCCACCAATAAAGAAAAGTTCCTTCTAATGCCACAGGCCTACTAGGAACATGTAAAGTTGCCTTATACTAAACCAGACCATTGGTACAGCTAGCTCAGTATTGTCAAAACACAATCGCAGCAGTTTCAGGCAGGAGTTTTTCAGCCCTACCAGGAGAACCCAGGGATCAAACCTGGGACCTTCTGCATATAAAACACATGCTCTCCTACTGAGCTATGACCTCGCTGGCTTGGCTGGATGACAAGGAGGACAGGGCTGTTGCACCTGGAATGGTAGGGTTAGGGTGACCATATTTGGGAAACCAAAAAAGAGGACATCTAGTGTGTGTGTGTGGGGAAGCAGCTTTCTGAGTCCTGCAGAAAGTACGTTATTCCCCCGCCACCTTAAAGAACCCGATTGGAGTGGAGGAAGAGAAAGGATTTCATTCTGCACCACCACCATCCACTCCAATTGGGGCCTTTTCTGTAATGTCCACGAATGACCCACTTTCCCCTTTAAGACCTCAACTGGAGCTCGGGGTGGGGGAATGATGTGCCTCAAGAAAGCATGTCATTCCCTCCTGCCATGCTAATGGCAGCCTTAAAGGGGAAGGTGTGTCATTCCAGGACATTATTGAAAATTATAGAAAATCCCCCCTGACACTATGGAAAGAACAAAAACCAGGACAAATCCGGGGAAATCCTGACAGTTGGTCACCCTAGGTAGGGTAAAAGAGGACATTCCACGAGGTTGAGCTTTTCTCCTGAAGAACTTGCTGAAAAACCCATACTGGTCTGGATGCCTCATTTGGCTTTGCAATTGGTCTGTAAAACACTGGGAACTGTGAATTAGCAGGTCCTGGCAGTAAACACCTTCAGGCAAAGGAAACCTGAACTACAGCACCATCCTGGGAATCCCACAACTTCCAGGCCCAGCAACACCAAGTGACCTGAGGAGCCTATTAGGGCCCACCCAAAAATACTGGCTACTACTCAGCCTGAAGAGCTTCAAGTTAGTCTCGGCTTGCTTGGCCATCCTCAGAGGTCCTTTTTATGTGCCCTCTGAGGTGAAGCTACCAGGAAAAGAGTAGTTAGTGCCCAAGTGGACATCTCTAGGTAAGCATGGTGTGCTCTCCACCACTGTTCTCCTTTAGGTGCCAGGTGATTTCCATCCCAATCCCTTGTGCTTTTCATAGAATTTAGCATCGCTATTTCTTTTAAGGGAACTTACGTGGGTCTAGTACGGTTTCTTGTGGTTTTGTTATTTTGCTGGGGGGGTTATGCCATCGTCAGCCGCTTAATTTGATGGTTTATTTATGCTGTACGTTTCAACAGACCATTTTTTCAGTGTGTTTGCTTGTAAGCTACCTTAAGGGCTTTTAAAGTCAAAATGAAGGGTATAAATGTCTCTTCAATCCATATAAAATGTATATTTATATTATAAATGAATAAATAATGTCCAGTAGAGGCTGAGCTGCTTGTAAACTATCTGGGCCTCTGGCCTTCTACCTTTTAAACCCCTGCCTGGATTTTAAGATCCTTGGAAGAAGTCCTTCTGTCTGTCTTGCCACTATCAGAGGCACATTTGGAGGGAACACAAGAGAACAACTCCTCAGTAGCTGGTCCTAGACTCTGGAGCTGACTGTCAAGGAAGGCCAGGATAGCTTTGGGTACTTCTAAAGAAGTGATTTATTGCATGCTCATGATTGCCATTACACAACGTTGTCGATGACCAGGACATCTCCCACACTATCCCCTGGAAATCCTGCTATTAAAAGAAACACAGATAATGTGGTAATATCTGGGGGGAATGGGATCTTCTGCCACTAGATGGCGGTATCTCAATGGAAGTGAACAAAGCACACTTAGAGGGGAAGTATTCAGTTCAAACATCCTGGCCTCCCCTCTCTGCCCATAAAATGTAGCCCATAACAATCATTAAGGGCCACGTTCAACCTACCAGTGTGAATGCAGCAATGTATAGTGGCCTGCTGGATGGTCCTGGGCAGCACTGTTTTTGCAGTCACAGGTAGGCAGCCTCACCAGAAGATTGATCAAGTCTTTGGATCCCAGACACAACTGGTGGTTTGCATTCAGCTTGGTGCACTGGATGTTGTGTAGGTTAGGGTGACCATATGAAAAGGAGGACAGGGTTCCTGTATCTTTAACAGTTGCATAGAAAAGGGAATTTCAGCAGGTGTCATTTGTATATATAGAGAACCTGGTGAAATTCCTTCTTCATCACAACAGTTAAAGCTGCAGGAACTATACCAGAGTGACCAGATTTAAAAGAGGGCAGGGCACCTGCAGCTTTAACTGGTGTGATGAAGAGGCAATTTCACCAGGTTCTCCATATATACAAATGACACCTGCTGAAATTTCCTTTTCAATACAACCATTAAAGATACAGGAGCCCTGTCCTCCTTTTCATATGGTCATCCTAGTGTAGGTATGTCGTAAGAACTGGAAATATTCAATTTTTAATGAAAGCCAAATTTCTCTGCTGCTAAATTCTGCACCCAGCGCCAAATTCTTAACTAGCCTGGCACTGTAGAAAATATAGGGTTCTATTGTCAGGCTTTGGACAATCTCCAAGACAGGCCATGGTTGGGAGTCTGGTGCACGCAGAGTGAGATCCAAAGGGTCAGAGGCAGAAACCGTGGCTGGTGGTTAAGTTCTGGAGAAGGTAGACAAGCCACAGAAGCGATCATGGGTGGCTACTCAGTGGGACTATTTGATCAGACTGAGGAGCCGACTGGCATGCAGCATCTTAAAACAGAGGTGGGCAGTCTTCAGGTTTAGGAGATCTACTTCATTTTTTACTAATTTCATGATGGCTATATATTTCCTCCCGTATTAAAGGCAGTATGCCTCTAAATAGCGGTTGCTTGGGATTATGAGTGGTGCTATATTATTGTAGTCATGGTCAACTTGTGGGTTTCCTGTAGGCATCTGGTTAGTTATCGTCAAGCCTTTGGTCTGATCCTGCACAGATCTTCTGCGCTTAAACTCAGAATCAACAGACCAGACCTGATGCAAAAGACATGCACTTGGAATCAAACAATGTGGAGCCCAAGAATTTGTTTTCAGTACATGCTTAAAGTCCTTCCACACGCAAAATCTATTCCTGGTTCCTTTTCATTTCAGCAACATAATTTAGGGTGCAAGGTAGCCAATTTGTTGCTGCTATTATTGAACCATTGGAAATCAGAAGTTCTTGAATATTTACTGCAAGTCACCCAGAAATCTACCATTAGCTTCAGATCTACCTACTGTAGGGTGACCAACTGTCAGGATTTCCCCGGATTTGTCCTGGTTTTTGTTCTTTCCATGGTGTCAGGGGGGATTTTCTATCATTTTCAATAATGTCCTGGAATGACACACCTTCCTCTTTAAGGCTGCCATTAGCATGGCAGGAGGGAATGACATGCTTTCTTGAGGCACATCATTCCCCCACCCCGAGCTCCAATTGAGGTCTTAAAGGGGAAAGTGGGTTATTCGTGGACATTTGGAGTGGATGGTGGTGGTGCAGAATGAAATCCTTTCTCCTCCTCCACTCCAATCAGGTTCTTTAAGGTGGCGGGGGAATAACATACTTTCTGCGGGACTCAGAAAGCTGCTTCCCCACACACACACTAGGTGTCCTCTTTTTTGGTTTCCCAAATATGGTCACCCTACCTACTGCTTTATAGGGCCTGGTGTGTCTTTGTTGGCTTGCGGGGTCAGCTGACAGTATTCAGACTGTTACTGAAGTCTCAGAAGGCATTCTTTACCCACAGAGCGTAATCTGGCTGGGGCTTAGAACAATTTATTATTATTTATTATGTCATTTATATATTCTGCCTTTTCTCCTCCAAGGAACCCAAGCGGCTTACATGATCCTCCTCCTCGTCATTTTATCTTCACAACAACTCTGCTGAAAGTCAGTGGGCCTGTTCAGGCAACACACTAAGCCATGGTTAGGCCGCTAACCCTTTTGCAGCAAACGGTTAGTGAACATGTTTAAATTGTGGTTATATAGCCACCATGGTTAGGAATGGTTCACATGACGTGTTAATGTTTAGCTCAAAAATGCTTAACTACCATGGATTAGTGTGTTGTCTGAACAGGGTCAGTGACTGGCCCAAAGGCATCCGGTGAGCTTCGTGGCTAAGTGGGGACTAGAACCTGGATCTCCCGAATCCTAGTCCAGCTCTCTAACCGCTACACCACACTGGCTTTCAATGCCACTACCACCAACACCCCTGCCATTGCTATACAAGTATAGACGCAGGCCCTTAGAGTAGGGTGACCATATTTGGGAAACCAAAAAAGAGGACACCTAGTGTGTGTCTGGGGAAGCAGCTTTCTGAGTCCTGCAGAAAGTACGTTCTTCCCCCGCCACCTTAAAGAACCCGATTGGAGTGGAGGAGGGGAAAGGATTTCATTCTGCACCACCACCATCCACTCCAATTGGGGCCTTTTCTATAATGTCCACGAATGACCCACTTTCCCCTTTAAGACCTCAATTGGAGCTCGGGGTGGGGGAATGACGTGCCTCAAGAAAGCATGTCATTCCCTCCTGCCATGCTAATGGCAGCCTTAAAGGGGAAGGTGTGTCATTCCAGGACATTATTGAAAATGATAGAAAATCCCCCCTGACACCATGGAAAGAACAAAAACCAGGACAAATCCGGGGAAATCCTGACAGTTGGTCACCCTACCTTAGAGAGTACGATGGCCCAGAAGGTTGGTATGTCTTCCACTACTCCTTAACACAGGGTTCCCCCAGAATTTTTGGTCTACAAGGTGTGTAGCAGCCTCTAGCCATGAGTTTTGCAAGGCCTGGTCCCTGTTTCTCTGGGTTTTTCCACCTGGCCGGGGAGGGAAGGGCCCTGCCTGCCTGCCTGCCTGCCTGTATAACTCCAGCTGCAAAGGTTGCTGCCCCTGTGGTTATTTTTTTAATGTTTGAACTTGTTTGTTCCTCCTTTGCTTGGCTTTAGTATAATTATCGTTTGATTGTTTAATCTTAGTGTGCATTTATTAATGTGAGATGTTTTTATGTGTATGATTTTTTAAACCTTGCTATGATTTGTAACTATTAAATATTTAGAAATGTTTCTGTATTTTATGGTGTCCATTTTTTATGTTGTCGTGAGCCACTTTTAGCATAGAAAATCAGCATACAAATAAAATTATGATGATGATGATAATGATGATGATGGGTCATTTGGAATGTGGAGAGTGTGTCAAGGGCACTCTCACAAAATGGCTGCCTTGGTGAGTATGGCTGGTCACAAAACACCCATTTCCCAGAAGTTAAGCTGGTAAGACTGAAAGAAAAGTACCTTACCCAAAAAAACAATGAACATGGCAGAGAAGGGTTATGATCTCCAAAATGCAAAATCACTCTTGAACTCAATTTTTTCTGTTCCAACACTAATTTCAGAGAAACTGTTGAGGCTCAGACATGTGGGCGCAGAAACATTCCCAGAACTAAAGATTGCATTCGAAGCTGACACTTAACTTTGAAGCATGCCAGCCTTCCAGTTATTTTTTTTAATTAAGAAAATATTTAAAAATAAAATAAAAATGGGAAGGAACAGGGAGCCTGGCAGCCACTGAGAAACACCCATGGGCACATTGGTGCCCACAGGCACCACATAGGAGAGCCCCACCTTAACGGCTTCCTCCACCCTTCTGTCTGAGCCCTCAACTATTTGCAGGTATCGCCAGCTGTGCACAGGTGAGACTGACTACACAAGCCTCGGTGGGGACTTCAGGCCGAAGCACTAAAATAGCCTCCCAAAGGGTCTTTGACAACAAAGAAGCCAGCCGAGAGATAACAGACGATGTTGGAAAACAAGCTTCGCTTTGATCAGCATTTCCTGTTACAACAGAGCCAAACCATCTTCATGCCAGACACTGCAGGGAGCCAAGGCCCAGGTTTCAAAAACATTTCTGTGTGGGAGCGAGTCCCTGTCTTTTTGCTCTGCTCTGGCAACAGCAACCATAACAGGATGAGCCTCGTTCCCTCATAAATCTGGAGGCAAAGGGGGAGTTAATTTCACAGGCAGGGGAGAGCCTTCCTTCTTCAATTCTTCACATGGAGGTCTCTCCAGGAGGATACGGATCCTGGATTCAGATGTGGAGAAAGCGCATACCCCGGGGGGGGGGGCTGTGTTTTATCCATCCATTTGGATCTTCTTGCCCTGCCTTTCTAGCTGAAGCAGCCCCCAAGAAGGCTAAAAAGGAATCAATTGTGTGTTTTAGAGACAAAACCAGAGAAAATCATTATCACTCCTTCAAACAGAGAATTCAAATGGTGAGGGCCAAGAGCTGCCGAGAAGCAAGAGGGAAGGTACCAGCTAGGGTGACCAACTGTCAGGATTTCCCCGGATTTGTCCTGGTTTTTGTTCTTTCCATGGTGTCAGGGGGGATTTTCTATAATTTTCAATAATGTCCTGGAATGACACACCTTCCTCTTTAAGGCTGCTATTAGCATGGCAGGAGGGAATGACATGCTTTCTTGAGGCACATCATTCCCCCACCCCGAGCTCCAATTGAGGTCTTAAAGAGGAAAGTGGGTCATTCGTGGACATTATAGAAAAGGCCCCCATTGGAGTGGATGGTGGTGGTGCAGAATGAAATCCTTTCCCTCCTCCACTCCAATCGGGTTCTTTAAGGTGGCGGGGGAATAACGTACTTTCTGCAGGACTCAGAAAGCTGCTTCCCCACACACACACCAGGTGTCCTCTTTTTTGGTTTCCCAAATATGGTCACCCTAGTACCAGCATGCTCTGAGGAAGCCTGAGAAGAACAAAACATCTTGAGGGCTTTAAAACTCTAAGAGGGCAAAACAATAACTCCAAAATGGTACAGTGAAGACTGAACATAGGGTGGCCATGAATCCCTTTTACCAAGGACAGTTCTCTTTTTGAAGGACTGCCAGAGGACCCGTCTTTATTTGAAGGTGCCCTCTTTGAAAGACTTCGGCCTTAGCTAGTCCTAAGGATTATCCCAGGCCAATGGAGGGGTCGTCCCTGCCTGCTCCCGGGATCCCCTGTGTGTCGTTTGGATGCACAGGGATGATCCCGGGATATAGGCCTGGTCCAGCTATGGCCTTCTTGTCCAATTCCAGTTTAAAGACAAAAAATCGTAAGAACTGTCACCCATTCACCATTGAGATCTGGGCAACAGACGAAGCAGCCAGGCAGGCAGGTCACAGTTGTCTACACTATGGTGACATGGACTGTACTTCCTTTTGAAATCTAATCATTATTTCTACATTTGCATCTATACATATGAATGAGCATATGCAAATTGATGTTTTCTTTTTTTGGTGATTCATAAGTGGCTGTGGTATGCCGGTTGGCGCAGAAGCGACAGAAAAGGTTGGGATGGGGGAAGAGTGAGGGGCCCTGCTTGGCTTGAACCCGGATCAGGAGCAGAATGTGATGTCTAGCCCTGCTCCCTCTGCGTTGGAAGAAGGTGTTTCAGGTGATCAATCAGACTCTGAAGTAGAGGAATCGGCGCCAGAAACGAGCCAGCCTATACCAGTGGAGGAGAAAGCTCTCATGGGCTCTTCACCAGCTAGGAGTGAACCCTCTCCAGAGCTTATCTCCTCAAGGCCAAACAATACACAGTCAGTGGGAAGCCAATATTCTTCCGAAGGGGAAGACGATCCCTCATGCGTTTCGTGACTCTTTTGGCTTCTCTGTGTCCATTTCCCTCAGCCCTCTATATCTCTTATTTGCCAAAGCCAGCAGAGGATAGTACTTCGTGAACATGATCAAATAATAATCCAGTCCATGAAAGCTGATGCCCCAGCCAGTATTTATGGTGTCCCAAGATTGGATTCAGAAAAGCCATCCTAAATTATGGTGATTAGGATGATAATCATCTATAAGAAAACTGTAGTGTAAGGCTTATTACTCAAGATCTACCATTTTTGGTAGATCCTGTTCATTTTTGTTTTAAACTGAAGCTTGAGCATCATAGATGTGCAGAAAATTTTGAAAGTCGGAGAAAGTTCAAAGCTTGAGCTTGAAACAGTATGTTTCCATGCCCTGGCCAGGAGCCTCAGGCAGCTGGGGAACTACAGTTCCCATGTAGCTCTGCACCACACAGGGAGAAAAACACAAAGATGGGAATGGAGGGAGGGCCTTGAGCTTTGCGACTTGAGCCTGCTCTTGAAGCGCCCATTTTGGTGGCAGGGGTGGTGGTGGAAGCGGCAGTGAACGCTCTGAGGCAATGGCAGCGGAGGAAAACACTTGGTTTTAAAATGGGGGGGTGGGGAGAGGAAAGGAGGTAGGCTTTAGGCCTGAGAAGAAGAGGCAAAAAATCACTCAGCAGTGATGGGTGTGAGGAAGTGAGGGGCACAAGTTCTTGGTTATGTTGAAGGAAAGTAACCTCCATACAGCTTCTGGAGGGCTGACATAGCGTGAATCAAGGAACAGTAAGGTTCACCCTCGGAGTACTAGTACCCATGGTGACACGGGCTTTGCACTAGTACATTAAGATTGATTTTTGGAAGGGGGTAATGATTACCAATGCACACAATAACACATGCTGATCAAGGCATAAAAAAGAATCTTAATGCAATCACATCGATTGCTCTCGTTCTCTCTCTCTCTCTTTAGTATTTATCAATGTGCATCATCACCAGGTTATATGGGAAGACTGAAGGAATTGGGTCTGTTCAGCCTGAAGAAAAGAGGCAATATGAAAGCCATCTTCAAATATTTGAAGGGTTGGCACACAGACGATGCTTTCCGTTGCTCCCTAGGATAGGATGAACAAGCAGGTTCAAAGTATGTTTGCCCTGTCCTGGACGGGGTTGCACTCTCCCTAAAGGATCGGGTCCGTAGTTTGGGGGTGCTCTTGGATCCAGAACTGTCACTTGAGGCACAGGTGAACTCAGTGGCAAAGAGCACCTTTTATCAGCTTAGGTTAATATACCAACTACGCCCTTATCTGGACAGAGATAGCCTAGCTACAGTTATCCATGCCCTGATAACCTCTCGCTTGGATTACTGCAATGAGTTATACGTGGGGCTGCCTTAGAAAACGGTCCGGAAGGTGGCTACTAGGAGGAGGGCTTTCTCCGCTGTGGCACCCCGGTTGTGGAACGAGCTCCCCAGAGAGGTCCGCCTGGCGCCTACACTGTACTGCTTTCGTCGCCAGCTGAAGACCTTTTTATTCTCCCAGTATTTGAACACTTAATTTTAACTTAAATTTAAATTTTACTGTTTGAACTCTGTATTTTAATCTTATATCAACTTTGCTGTGTGGTTTTATCCTGGTTGCGCTTTTTATACTGTATTTCGTAATTGTGTTTTTAACCTGTTGGGTGTTTTATTGTGGTTTTAATTTTTGTGAACCGCCCAGAGAGCTTCGGCTATTGGGCGGTATAAAAATGTAATAAATAAATAAATAAATAAATAAATAAAGTAAGGAAAGGGATTTCAGCTAAACTGTGGAAAGAACTTCATGATGGTACCAGGTGTTCAACAGGGGACCAGAGCGGCTTGGGGTGGGTGGGGATGGACTACCTCTTTACACTAATGTTGATAATGATGTAGTGGTGCTGGCTAAATAAAACAGTTGGTTTTTTTCTGAAAAGCTGTGTATCCTTGAAAATTAAACAGCATAAAGTACAGAGATAAAGGACTCCCGAGCTGGGAGTGCATTCCCACTTAGCTGAGGGGCTCACCGTAAAAAACATGATGGCGATTGATGCTGCCCGACATGTGCCGAATTCAGGCGCTCACCTCACTCCTGCGCAATCCCACGCAGGCTTCTGCGGCGGTGGAGCTGGTCAAGCACTGTGGCCTTGGAGCAAAGTTTCTCCTAAGAAGACTGCCCCTGCTGACCTCCTAGGGCCCAAGCTTCATTGTATGGGATGCAGCTTTTGGCCAAGCTTGAAAAGTATTGCCAAGCGTTCACATTCCAAAAGGAAGGGCCTGAAAAGGGCTAAGTGCCCCTGCTGGGGCAGAGGGAGAGTGTGGGCTGCATTAGGCCTGGTCTTAGTGAAACCTCTCTCAACAATGCCATGTGAGCACCAATAGGACAGCTCCAGATTAGCAGATAATCCTGTTAGGCTGAACAAAACCTGGGCATCATCCACCCACCCCCCTCACCCCAACACACCCACTGCCCTGCCACCCAAGGATGCTACAAATCCCCTGATCCCATTAAAAGGAGGACAGGTTGACCTCCCTTGTCCTGTGTAGATTGTGCCGAAATGGGGAGGGGATGCAGGCTGGAGCAAAGCGGAACATATCCCAGCTGCTGTTGTTGATGTTTTCTTTCTAGAACAGATATTGAAGCCTGGGAAAGATCAGGCAACATTGCAGAGTGAAAAGAATCCTGGAGAAGATAATATGGAAGATCTCAACGGAAAAGCCTGGCATTTATATACTGCTTATCTGCCTTACGCTGCCATGAAGGAAGGGTAAGGCAATTTAAAACAAGAAAAACAAGACCATTACAAATGGTGAAAATATTAGGACAACTAAAACGGTGCATTTGAAAGGCTAAATCAAAAACGTGCATCTTGACCCACCCCTCTTTCTAAAGGCTGGGGGGGGCAGTCGTAGTTCTCATGGGAAAACATTCCATCATTTGGGGCAACAAAGAGAAAGCCCTTTCACACATGCCCGGCAAAGAGGCCTGTGTGGGTCATGGTGCCCTCCAAAGTGCCTCTCCTGCAGATCTCAATATTTGGGCAAGTTCATCGTGAGACTGGCAGCCCTTAGATAGCCAAGTCCCAAGCTGTGTAGGTCTTAAAGATTAAAACCAGCACTTCGAATTGTACCCAAGAAGCAATTGGAAGGTCTCAGATAATATAGTCCCAATGCCATGCAGCAGTTAGCAGCCTAGTTGCTGCATAAACTTGCACCAACCAAATCTTTCAGACACTCTTCAGGGGTAGCCTTACAGAGAGCACATTGTACTAGTCTAAACGTGATGTGACCAAGGCATGGGCAAAACAGTTGCCAAGACAGTTCAGGATAGGGTGACCATATTTGGGAAACCCAAAAAGAGGACACCTAGTGTGTGTGTGTGTGTGGGGAAGCAGCTTTCTGAGTCCTGCAGAAAGTACGTTATTCCCCCGCCACCTTAAAGAACCCGATTGGAGTGGAGGAGGGGAAAGGATTTCATTCTGCACCACCACCATCCACTCCAATGGGGGCCTTTTCTATAATGTCCACGAATGACCCACTTTCCCCTTTAAGACCTCAATTGGAGCTCGGGGTGGGGGAATGATGTGCCTCAAGAAAGCATGTCATTCCCTCCTGCCATGCTAATGGCAGCCTTAAAGGGGAAGGTGTGTCATTCCAGGACATTATGGAAAATGATAGAAAATCCCCTGACACCATGGAAAGAACAAAAACCAGGACAAATCCGGGGAAATCCTGACAGTTGGTCACCCTAGTTCAGGAAGGGTTGCAGCTGGTGCACCAAATGTAATTTTGCAAACATACTCCTTGCCACTGCTGCCACCTGAAGATCCAGGGACAGTGTAGGATCAAGGTGTGCTCCCAAGATATGGGCCAGATCCAGCAGGGCTCTTCTTATGTTCTTACGCCAAAGCCATCCTTAGAGATGCAAGATGCTTGCAGTAGGGTCCAGTTTCGCAAATGATTTAATATGACTCTGACAAGTGCCAAGGTCTTGGCACTGTTCAACTTAACCCCCCCCCCCACAACCCTAAATATGGGGATTATCTATACAGCGGTTTTACTCTAGTTCTACTCCACCCCCAAGTCAATTGTGTCAGATGATGCCCGCCCCAGTCTATAACTAGCCCAGCATTTCTTGCCCTAAATCCATTTTCTTTTCCCCCAAACTTATTTTGTGATGGATTTTCCTGTCACTGCAGATTCAGTGCACTTTGGGAGTTGGCATAGGCTGGTGGAAGTAGTGCTGATTGGCTGAAGGGCAAGTGGGGGGGGAAGAAGGGGACATCAATGACTGCAAGTCACGATCTATGTCAGTGATGCAGAGCTTCAGGCCCGGGGCAGCTCTAGGATTTTGAGGGCCCTTGGGCAAAACAAGTTCAATGGGTAAGTCTACCATTTCATGACCATTGTCACTAGCTGCTGTTGCTCCTCATCCACTTTCTCATTCCCCCTACTCACCACCATGGTTGCCTGGAACAGAGTAAGGGGCAGGTGAATAAGCAGGTTGCATTGGGGAAAATGGAGGAGCAAGTCCAGAGGGCTCTTGCCTGTGGGCCCCTACTGGATTGTGGATCCTCAGCAACCTTGCCTACCGTTGATGCCACCCCTGTCCAGGGGGTGAATGTCACCCTCCAAGGTTCTTGTGGCTCAACTCACGTTTGCCTAACCAGTGATCATTTAGTGCTTTCCACATTTTTGTGCATTCCCCCTCCCCCACCACGGTTCCCAAAAGCTTCTCTGAAATGGAATTTGGCCTTTGGGCTGAAAAAGGTTATGCACCCCTGGTCTGTATACTACCTCTAGGATGCCCCTGAAGAAACGCTGCAGGCATTTCTTTCTAGTAAGTAGGAATTTGCAATATGTCAGATTTATAAAACCTGTAGTATCAATACATTTGCATAGGCCCTCGTGGCATATTGTGGCATAATTACAAGTTTTTTTTAACATTAATATAAAGGCGTAGGCTCCCACGGCAATGTGTTGTTCAACCTATTTTGTTTTTTCGTATGCGTTGTCTCATTTGTATTTCATTATTAATGTTACAGTCCCCTGAAGAAGGCCTCAGAATAAGAAACAGGCCGAAACGCATTGGGCTTCTTGTGAATAAACTATTTTCCATCCTGAGAATATTGTGCTCTCCTTTGTGACCACTTATGAATTGCCAGAAAAACCCATTTATGAATCACCACATAGGAGGACACCTATTTGCATGAAGGTGGCATAAGCAAATTGATATAGAATCATAGAATCATAGAATCAGAGAATAGCAGAGTTGGAAGGGGCCTACAAGGCCATCGAGTCCAACCCCCTGCTCAATGCAGGAATCCACCCTAAAGCATCCCTGACAGATGGTTGTCCAGCTGCCTCTTGAATGCCTCTAGTGTGGGAGAGCCCACAACCTCCCTAGGTAACTGATTCCACCGTCGCACTGCTCTAACAGTCAGGAAGTTTTTCCTGATGTCCAGCCGGAATCTGGCTTCCTTTAACTTGAGCACGTTATTCCGTGTCCTGCACTCTGGGAGGATCGAGAAGAGATCCTGGCCCTCCTCTGTGTGACAACCTTTTAAGTATTTGAAGAGTGCTGTCATGTCTCTCCCCAATCTTCTCTTCTCCAGGCTAAACATGCCCAGTTCTTTCAGTCTCTCTTCATAGGGCTAATTTAGAAATGGTTATTGCAATTTACATAGATCTACAGTACATCTCACCCTAGTGTGGAAGACCAGGGCCAAGTGACCTGTTCACCTTCCTGCCCAGTCTGCTGCCCAGGTGCTGTGGATGGGTAGCTTCAAGGCCCCTTGGCTCTTCCTTCTGAGGGTTCATAGAATCATAGAATAGCAGCGTTGGAAGGGGCCTACAAGGCCACCGAGTGCAACCCCCTGCTCAATGCAGGAATCCACCCTAAAGCATCCCTGACAGATTGTTGTCCAGCTGCCTCTTGAAGGCCTCTAGTGTGGGTTCCTTATCTTTAAACTGGGTGTGGCCTGGACAGCCAGTGAAATATGCCTTCAAAATAGAGGACAGTCCCCTGGCAGGCCATCAAATAGAGAGCTGTCGTCTGTAAAAGAGGACACAAGGCCACCCTAGCTCTGAGCCCAGCAAATGTCCCCTCCTTCCCTGCGCTACACACCACAGGCACTGAGGCACGCTCCCCGTTCCACTCAGGGGTTTTCAGTAAGGAGGCCCACTACACCAGCTATCACGGCACCTGCCTTGTCTCCCCAAACAAACCCAGATTAAGGAGGGCTGAGAGCTCTGGAGCCGTATGAAGAAGTGGGGTTTGCAACGCTCTTAATTTCACACTTGTTAGGCTTCTCGTCATCTGTGATTTCATGCCAGCACAGAAAAAGAAGCAGGCCACAACATTCAGCATCTTGAGAAAGAAGCTCAGCCAGGACTGGCTCAGGATATTTTGCCACCTGAGACGAGAGACATGATGGTGCTCCCTCCCAATCTGGTAGTTGAATCTTCAGTGGGGCAACATCCTCCACCCCATCCTCACCCCCACCCCTGAAGGGAGCAGCCTAATGTAGGAGATGCACAGCAGGCTGCATTGCCCACAGCTTTTGTCTCCAACATTTTGCTGTCACCTCTCAGCATCTACTGCCTGAGGCAACTGCCTCACCCTGCCTTATGGTAGGGCTGGCACGGATCTCAACTCCCTTACTGTCTCTTAAAAGAACCACGCCCCCTGTCCAATGGAGAATGCAAGAGGAAGGCTGGCTTTTCTTAGTGTTGACAAAAGAAGCCCTGTTCTCATCTTATCTCTGATCAGTGATCTTATCTCTGATCCCTTGCCAGTACAAGAGAAAGCCCTTTGCAGGTTTGTGAGGAGAGCGGTCCACTTCTGACACCACGTCAAGCATTCGAAGCTTCAATCTGCACCACATGCAGGGCGTTCAATTCAGCTACCTTGTCTTTGGCTGGCTTTATCGCATTCAATTAAAAAAAGGAAGATAAGTCAGCCACCCTCCCGTCTGCCTCATGTCCTCATCTCATAGTAAGAATCCCATGATCACCACCACCAGGAAGGAATTACAATGTGAACCCTATTTATCATGAATGATTATTATTTATTATTCATTTATTACATATTTATACTGCCCATCAGCCTAAGTTCTCTGGGCAGTTTACAATTGAAATTGATTTGGGGGCAGGGAGATAATCATATGAATGATTGAACTGAAGGGATAATTTATTGAAGGGAAGTTGATTTTGGAGCAGGATATGAAATATTTGGGTGTAAGTTAATTGAATAACAACTGATTTGAGTAGGTTGACCAACTGTCAGGATTTCCCCGGATTTGTCCTGGTTTTTCTTCTTTCCATGGTGTCAGGGGGGATTTTCTATCATTTTCAATAATGTCCTGGAATGACACACCTTCCTCTTTAAGGCTGCCATTAGCATGGCAGGAGGGAATGACATGCTTTCTTGAGGCGCATCATTCCCCCACCCCGAGCTCCAATTGAGGTCTTAAAGGGGAAAGTGGGTCATTCGTGGACATTATAGAAAAGGCCCCAATTGGAGTGGATGGTGGTGGTGCAGAATGAAATCCTTTCCCCTCCCTCCACTCCATTCGGGTTCTTTAAAGTGGCGGGGGAATAACGTACTTTCTGCAGGACTCAGAAAGCTGCTTCCCCACACACACACACACACACACTAGGTGTCCTCTTTTTTGGTTTCCCAAATATGGTCACCCTAGATTTGAGTGACCTGGAGTGCTGTGCTAATTAATTTATAAATGGGTGTGTGTGTGATTTGGATGGTAGATTAATTGGATCGTCTGCTGCGAAATTTAAATTCCAGTATTTATTTCTGAATTTGCATATATAAATTAGCAAATGTAAATTCTATGTAAATTGGAGCCCTCTTTTGTCCTCTTGTGTGTGGTGCATGTCCTCTTTTTTGGCTATACTTAACTGGTCACCCAACATCAAAGCAAGTAGGCAAAACCCGTGCACACTCTTGTTTCCCCGTCCACCTCCTGACACATTTCTTCTCCTGCCGCTGTGGCATTATCCAACTGCTGCATCGCTGGATCTGGCAAGCAGTTCTGTCCCAAGCCAGCTTGGGAGGGTTGGGGATGCAGAAGCCTCAACTTTGAACATGCACACACACACACACACACTTACTTTCTTTTTTAAAAATCTGAATATTTGTGCCTGTGGCTGCCGTTGGTAATCATGCATAACACCGTGGTCCAGGGAAGGCTCTGAACATCTACTACAGGCAGTTAGAGGCTTTGGGTCATGGTATTCTTGGATGGAGAATGTAAGCAGCAAACTTTGAAACTTTTGCACCCTGGATCTCTGCCCCACTACCCAATCCATACTCGGGAGAGGAAGTCCTGCCACCATAGCTTCCCTAAACTATTTCCCCCATCTCCCCCCACAAACTGGGGCAGGCAACAGGGTAATTCACGCCTCCACGCTCAGACGAAGACTTTCAGCTCCCGGCAGCTGCATTTTACTCATGACATCCTACCACTGATCAGTGTCAGACAGCAGTTCACCCTGCTTCTTTTGGCAGCAAGATCAAGGAGTTTTGTGGGAGGAAGAAAACAATGCAGAGCTGCGGAGAAGATAGGGGGTCCTGGCTGCAGGAAACGTTCGGTGGTGGAATCAAGGTTGAATCTGGGCTGAGTTCTGCCATATTTCAGTTTTGTCTGCAGAACAAGGAATGGCTGGGCCTAGTGGGCCAGACTGTTATCTTATGGAATGTATTCTGATTTGCCAGTAAAAGGGAGAAAAATTATCAACCATTTAAATTATTATTAATAGTGTTGTTGTTGACTGGGCAAAGGGGAAAGACTACTTTTGTTTTTCTTAACTCTAGGCTGTCACATAGCTAATCACAAAAAGGTACTGAAAGCTAGAAAAAGATTTGCCTAAATAAGGAATAATGGGCTCTGATGACCAGTGGTTACTAGCTACTGCACACATTTTGAATTCAGGAATTAGTCAGAACTCTGGGTTCTGCAGCTGACATTGGCCTGGTTCAGACAACACGCTAAACCATGCTGCTTAACCACAAAATGGTTAATGGAATCCATTAACCATTTTGTGATTAAGCAGCATGGTTTAGCGTGTTGTCTGAACGGGGCCATTGTTAAGAAGGAGACTTGAGATGCTCCAAGGGGAACTGTAGCTCAGTGACAGAATACATGCTTTGCATGCAGAAGGTCCCAGGTTCTATCCCCAGCTTCTCCGGGTATGGTTAGTAAGGAATCCTGCTGAATCCTGAGAAACGCTGCTAGTGGCTCTGTTCAGAAGACACCTTAAACCACGGCTTTCACCACCGTACTTAAGCTAAAAAGCCTTAAGCATTGTGGGTAAAGCCGTAGTTTAAGGTGTCTTCTGAACAGAGCCAGTCAGGAACTAGACTTGCACAACATGGGGAAGTTAATAAGCCACAGTGGCTTGGTAAGTAATCCTCGCGTGTGCTGGTTGTGTGCTGCCCAATATACCTAATTTCTCTCCCCAGGTGGGTCTTGTCGTGACATCCGAACCTGGTGAGGGTGGGCAGCTGGCGTGCTTAACAACCCATGGCCTACTCTAGGGTTGCTGGGTGGCTTATTAACCAGCCCATGGTGTAACTCAGTATAAGGCAGCTTCCTAAGTTGCTTTAAAATCATAGAATCATAGAACAGCAGAGTTGGAAGGGGCCTACAAGGCCATCGAGTCCAACCCCCTGCTCAATGCAGGAATCCACCCTAAAGCATCCCTGTCCAGCTGCCTCTTGAAGGCCTCTAGTGTGGGACAGACCACAACCTCCCTAGGTAACTGATTCCATTGTCGTACTGCTCTAACACTCAAGAAGTTTTTCCTGATGTCCAGCTGGAATCTGGCTTCCTTTAACTTGAGCCCATGATTCCGTGTCCTGCACTCTGGAGGACTTAGAAGAGATCCTGGCCCTCCTCTGTGTGACAACCTTTCAAGTATTTGAAGAGTGCTATCATGTCTCCCCTCAATCTTCTCTTCTCCAGGCTAAACAGGCCCAGTTCTTTCAGTCTCTCTTCATAGGGCTTTGTTTCCAGACCCCTGATCATCCTGGTTGCCCTCCTCTGAACACACTCAAGCTTGTCTGCGTCCTTCTTGAATTGTGGAGCCCAGAACTGGACGCAATACATAATGTCATTATTATGACTATGATTATTTTGTAATAATGACATTCTTTACAAAAATACTGTAAGTGTTTAATACTCCCTTCTCCAAAGGAAACTGTCATTCTTTAAAAGTGGGCCTGGATGTTTGTTTATGTATTTATTTATTTGCAAAATTTGCATACTGCTCCATATATCAGAAATAGATCCTGAAGCGGTGAACATAAGAAGTAGAACAGTAAAGATGCAACAATTAAAACACTATTAAAATTATACTTTTTAAAAAACAATGCCAATAAAAATTGTGGCTGACTATTAAGGAATGCTTCCTGGAATAAACAGTTTTCAGGAGGTGGCAGAAGCAAAACAGTGTTGGGGCAGGGAGTTCCAAAGAAATGGGGCCACCACAATGAAGGCTCTTCTCCTGGTAGACTCCAATCAGTCTTTAGGTGCTTACGGAACTATCAGGAGCATGCCCTCTGATGACCTCAGTGACCGGGCAGGTTGGTAAGGTAGAAGGCGCTTTCTCAGGTATCTTCGTATATTTCAGGGGTAACAGGAATTTGGACCCCTGTATTTCTGACTACAGGTGCCCATGGAGTAAGAAGAGGGGGTGTTCATTCGAGAAACACCTCAAGTCAGGTAGAAGTTGCCTTAAATCTTTCTTCACTGCATCTCCCTCTTCATTGTGAGAATGTGTTAGCATACATCAACTTGCCACTCAGATCAAGCAATTTTCTCCAGTTTTACACTAGATCAGTGGTTCCTAAACTTTTTCAGGTAACCACCCCCTTGGTTCCACAAACTCATGCCCAGTGCCCTCTACCCGACACTATAAAAATCATTATTCAGAATAGTGGTCTTCCTTCCACTAAGGAAGATAATAGCAATAAAATTCAAAACGGTAACAATTAATTGAATATTTATTCAAAATCCAATTACATTTTTTTAGTTTATTCAATTAAACATAATTGATGAACTTGATCCACTGATATCATCTTTTCAAAGTCTGATAGTCATTTAGCAAGAATATTAGATATCACATTTAGTAACTAGGGTAGAGTACCACACTATTCTGTAAATTCTTAATATGATGGATGGGCTTGATGAAGTGATACCAGTTTCCCAATGTCTGGTTTAAAGTCACTTAACATGAGTCTCAAATCACCACATTTAATAATCTTGAGTCGAAGTAGGCAGACCACCAGTGAGGAAGGAAGCAGCAGCCAGGCACCACTCCACTGTGCCTGGGTCCAGCTCCAGCTGAGAGCAACCCTCCCTCCTGCTGTCACCTGTAACTGCTGAACTTTCCAACTAAGATTGTAGTGCCTGAATTTGCTTTCCTTTCCCCCCTCCTCCTCCTCCTCCCTCCCAATCCCCTTTCCTTTTGTGTCATGTCTTTTAGATTGTAAGCCTGTGGGCAGGGACTGTCAAGAAATACTTTTGTAAGCCACCATGAGAGCCTTTTTTGGCTGAATGGCGGCATAAAAATCCTTAAATAAATAAATAAAAACCACATTCCACCAAACATGATGTTAAAAATGCAACCAGGAGCTTCTGAACCACCGTCCAAAGTGCAAAATAGTGATCAGAATTTTTTTCTGTAACCAAAACCCCTGGTACGATTTCTTAAACTTTGGCTTCAGCTCAATGAAATTTTGTAGCTCAATTGGCCCCTTTAAATGGGAAGCACCCGCCACAGTCTTGCCAAGGGAGGGAGGAAAAAGAGACTGAATGCTTCTGTTTTGCAGCCAGCGTGGCGGGGCACACTAAGCAGGGTATGTCTCTTCATTAGCATTTTGGTGCTTTTGAAACATTTCAATTCACCATTAAAAGGACTTTTCTAATACATATTATTAATTAGGGGTGTGCACGGACCCCCCGCTCCGCTTCACTTGCAGATCCGCCATTTTCCGGATCGGGCCGCTCCGCCCCGCCCCCGCTCCGCCCACTTCCGCTCCGCTCCGCCCGGAGCTCCGGATCCGGATCCGGAGCTCCGTTTCCCCCCCCCCCCATAGGCTTGCATTGAAAGCTAAAAAATTACACAACTTTTTTTTCTGTTCAAGTTAGAAACCTCATGTTTGGCACCATGACACCTCATGGGGATATACACACGCATGCCAAGTTTCAAAGCAATCCCATCATCCCCTGATTTTTGGGGAATTTTTGAAAATCGGGCACCCCACACACAACATCCCTGCGAGGTGGGCAGGGGAGGAGGGAGGGAAGGCAGGCAGGCATGCAGCTGGCATTTCTGAGGGCATAAGGAAGTGAGCCAAGGATAAGCCAGTAATGCATATAAAATGGAATAAATCAATCAATAAACAAAGGAGGGGTGGAATTAAAAGCAGCAGTGTTGCTCAATAAACAACAAGAAGAACTTTTTTTAAAAGGCTATATCTGTCTTTTACCAGCAATAGGGGGACGTGCCCGGGGGAGGGGGAAGTAGCTGCCAGTTCAAGACACTGACAGCCACAGCTCCGAGAAGAAGTAAAACGCTCACTTCGACTCAGAACAGGCATTGCTCCACCACTGAAAAGTGACCATTCACTTCAACTCATGATAGGCATTGCTCCACCGTTTTACTCTCTTTGGAAGGCTCTATGGCCTTCCAGTGCAGGAGAGAGTGGGGGCACGTCCACGATGAGATGCCCTAGGGGAGCTCATCCCCTTGCACCACATCGATTCAGTTGTTCACCAAGGTTAGGGTGGGGAGCAGTGCTGTGTTTCTATCTCTTATTCTTGGCTTAGTATATGATTTCAGGTTGTGTTTGTGCATTTGGTGGGGCTACTGTGTTAAAAAACACGGGGAAAAGCCCGTTCAGATGAAGAAAGAGAAGTTTCCCAGAATCCCAAGTTACCTGTTTTGCCTATGCCCTCCTCCAACTTTGGGATCATCATGACCGGGAGCTGACTCTGCCCCTCAGCCCTTTGAAAAAGGTATTTTTCCCGCCGATTTTTTAAAAACTTCTAGCCCGCGACCCGTACGATGCAGAAAGTTGAGAGTGGTCTCAAAATGACCCCCATCCACGACTCTCTGTGCACAAGAATTTTCAGAACGATAGCTTAAACCCCCCCCCAGTTATCCCCGATTCTTTCCCTCAATGCAATCCTATGGGCGAAAAGCCGAAACGCAGTTTGAGCCGCGCGGTTGACCCGATTTTCAAAAAAATATAGCATGCGACACGGACAACGCAGAGAGGTGAGAGTGGTCTCAAAATGACCCCCATCCACGACTCTCTGAGCACAAGAATTTCCAGAGCGATAGCTTCAAAAACAACGTAGTTATGCGCGATTATTTGCCGCAATGCAATCCTATGGCGAAATGTTTTCAAGATGGCGACCGGAGCGCTCCGCCTGAACTCGGAGCTCCGAAAAATGGTCGCTTCTCTTCGCCTTGCTTCTAGGGGGTCCACGGTCCGCTCCTACTCCGCCTCTGGGTAAGGCGGAGCAGGCCAATCCGCTACTGCTTCTACGCTCCTAATCGGAGCGGAGCACATCCCTATTATTAATACATGTGTGGATTCTTCCCCTATATATATATGGTTTGGGACCAAACTACCATCTCCCATAAAAATGTCCCTGGGTTTTAAGACCTTCTGGAGAGGCGCTTCTCGGAAAATACCACCTCGAGCACCCTCCTGCCGCCCCTTTGCCTCTTAGCACCCCCCTGCCACCGCCTTGCCTTTTAACGTCCCCTATGCAATCCCACCGCCCCCAAGGGGGCATTACCACCCACTTTGGGAACCACTGCACTAGATGGTCCATTAGGAGAGACTACTGCTCAGCATAAGAGTTCATGTTTTGCAGGCAAAAGGCCCGAAGGTCAGTATACGTAAGTATCTTCAGGTAGTCTGGAGAGCCACTATAAGTCAGTGTGGACCAGAAAGGGGCCATCCATGCTGACTGGGGATGATGGGAGTTGTAGTCCAAAACAACTTGAAGACACCTTGTTGCCTACTCCTACCTTACAGAACACTGAGCTCTCCTCAAAAGGCAAGTTGCAAGATACAGCCCCTAGTTTTAGCACATTCTCCCTGTAAACAGCGATGGCTGCCTAGTAGGATGACCATATGACAGGAAAAACCTGGATTTGTCAGGATTTTTGGTAACAAATCTGGTAAAGGGGAGGAATTATGAAATCTGAAGAAAAATCTGGATTTTCCCATCCTCCCCACCCAAAGGACAGCTCTACTTTAATGGGAATTAACAAAAATACTTAAAGTGCAACCATTTTTAAAGCTAAAGAAATGAAACTTGGCACTGTGATAGCTCTTAGGCAGGGCTTTAGCCAGACCAAATTTGAACAGATCCATTCATCTGTCGATTTTTAGGAATTTTTTAAAGTCTGAGGGGTTTTTTTAAAAAAAAAATCATACTTTTAAAGACAAAGAGATGAAACTTGGCACCATGATAGCTCTTAAGGAGAGCTTTAGCCATGCCAAGTTTGAAACAGATCAGTTCATCCATTGAATTTTATGATTTTTTTTTAAGTTTGAGGTTTCAAAATTATTATTTTTTAAAAAAAAATGTCATATTTAAAGTTAAAGAGATGAAACTTGGCACCATGATAGCTCTTACGTAGGGCCTTAGCCATGCCAAGTTTAAAGCACAACCATTCATCTGTTGATTTTTTAGGATATTTTTAAGTTAGAGCTTTTAAAATTATTATTTTTTAAAAAAACACTGAAGCCATATCCTTCAAGCTCACAAAGGCTTTGTTCAGGTGGGCACACCCACCCTTGGTGCTGGACACACACCCTAGGGCTGGATATGTTGGTGGGCATGCCTCCTTGGAGCCGACCATGTTGTCCTCCTTTTTGGTTTTCAAAATATGGTCACCCTACTACCTAGGACCAACAAGAGATCGTGGCTGTAACCCATTTGCACACAAATCAAGCAACAGACTCTGATCTTTCCCTCAAAAAGTGCATGTGGGACATAGCTTGAACCTTCCCTCCTCACTTAGTTTACCTCCTCACACTTGGTTGCCAATGCTTGAAGGCCCAGGAGAGGGCAGGGGGCAGTCCCCTTACAAATTTAGGTGGCCCCATAAGCTACAGATTTTGGAAGACTACTGGGGGCGTGATTTGGTTAAAATTGGGAGTAATCAAGGTTTGGAGATAGGAAGTAATTTTAGACCTTGGACAAGGGTTTGATGGGGTCCGCCTTTAGATGGTCATGTGTATGACTTCAGTTGAACCACCATTTCTTTCCTCTGTCTTTTACTATACTCATTCCTTCATATTAGTTTTGAAGCAAAACTTCCTATCTTTCCTCTCTCATCTCACACTATTGCCCCGCTCGTGCTCTTCGCTCCTCTGATGCCATGTTTCTCACCTGCCCAAGGGTCTCTACTTCCCTTGCTCGGCTTCGTCCATTTTCTTCGGCTGCCCCTTACGCCTGGAATGCTCTTCCAGAACGTTTGAGAACTACAAGTTCAACCGCAGCTTTTAAAGCTCAGCTAAAAACTTTTCTTTTTCCTAAAGCTTTTAAAACTTGATTTTGTTCTGACTCTTTACTGTTAGTTTTACCCTACCCAGTGCCTGTTTACCCTACCCTGTGCCTGTTTGCATTCTCTTCCCCTCCTTATTGTTTTATTATGTTCTTATTAGAATGTAAGCCTATGCGGCAGGGTCTTGCTATTTACTGTTTTACTCTGTACAGCACCATGTACATTGATGGTGCTAATAATAATAATAATAATAATAATAATAATAATAATAATAATAATAATAATAATAATAATGTGAAGAGCTCCAAAGGGATCTCTCCAAGCTGGGAGAGTGGGCATCCAAGTGGCAGATACGGTTCAATGTAAGCAAGCGTAAGATGATGCATGTTAGGGCAAAAAAACCCAACTTCAAGTATAACCTAATGGGAACTGAGCTGGCAGAAACCAAACAAGAAAGAGATCTTGGGATTGTGGTGGAACAGCTCAATGAAAAGAAGGCAAACTCCATGTTAGGCATTATAAGAAAAGGAACTGAGAATAAAATGGCCAGTATCATACTGCCCTTATACAAATCTATTGTGCGACCACACTTAGAAGACTGTGTACAATTCTGGTCACCACACCTAAAAAAGGATATTACAGAGTTGGGAAAAGCACAGAAAAGGGCAACTAAAATGATTAAGGGGCTGGAGCATCTCATCTGTGAGGGAAGGTTACAACAGCTGGGATTGTTTAGCTTGGAGAAGAAGAGGCTGAGGGGAGACACGTTAGAGGTGTTCCAAATTATGCATGGTGTGGAGAATGTGGATAGGGAGTGTCAACAAACATGTAGACAGGCATGATCTGTTGGACATTGTCTACTTGGATTTCCCAACGGCTTTTGATAAAGTCCCCCACCAAAGACTCCCGAATAAACTTAGTAGACATGGAATAAGAGCAGAGGTCCTCTTATGGATCAGTAACTGGTTAAAGAACAGACAACAGATAGTAGGAATAAATGGTAAATTCTCCCGGTGGAGGGAAGTGAATAGTTGGGGAACGCTTTACAACTGCTTCTCCATTCTTGACATGTTAGAACAATAACAACAAAATTGTTTGCTGACTGTGATTTGAAAAAATATTCTGAGCTTCCAGTTTTGTATTTTAAACTAAAATCATAACACCATCAAGATTCCAAGAATAAAATGTAGTTTGCTTCTGTCATCCTCTCTCAAAACACTAGAACCCGAGGTCATCCCATGAAGCTGATAGGTGGGAGATTCAGGATAAATAAAAGGAAGAACATCTTCACACAGCGCAGAGTTAAATTATGGAACTCACTACCACAAGATGTATTTATTTATTTATTTATTTCTATACCGCCCAATAGCCGAAGCTCTCTGGGCGTTTCAATAGTGATGGCCACCAATTTGGATGGCTTTAAAAGGGGGTTGGATAAATTCCTGGAGGCAAAGGCTATCCATGGCTATTAGCCCTGATGGTTGTGTGCTATCTCCGGTATTTGAGGCAGTAAGCCTGTGTGTACCAGTTGCTGGGGAACATGGGTGGGAGGGTGCTGTTGCACCATGTCCTGCTTGTTCATCCCTGGCCGATGGCTGGTTGGCCACTGTGTGAACAGAGTGCTGGCCTAGATGGACTCTTGGTCTGATCCAGCATCAGCGCACTTCTGATGTTCTTATGCATTTCAGCTACCCCAAAACCCAGTTTAACCAGGATAATTGCGAAATTTAATTCCAGAATTGGAGCATGCAGATGTTGCTCCAGCATTCACTTTCTTCTGTTCATTTGCATAATTTATATATATATAGATATAGATATAGATATAGATATAGATATAGATATAGATATAGATATCTTACCCGCCTCTCCATTTTGATCAAGGCGGGTAACAACAATAAATATAAAATACATAAAGCTGAATTGAAACATACTATACATTGTTTAAACATCCTAAAAACATTATAAAAACATCTGTCCTCTTCTGCGAAACGAATAAAACACACACACACACACACACACACACTGCAAAAAGAAAGAAAAGAAGCAGCCATGTAGTGAATGTTCATGTGACTGCAAGCAAAATTCTTTTGGTGCAGTTTTACTGCTGTGTGCAGATGTGCTCCTGCAATTCACTGCAACAACAACCCTGTGTAAGTTTACTCCTATGGAAAAAAAAACAGCTGTGTTTTAATCGGGCTCACTCCCAACCAGGTGTACATAGAGCTGTAGTGACAGAATAACATCAGAAAAAACGTCCTGACTGTTAGAGCAGTGCAACGGTGGAATCAGCTACCTAGGGAGGTTGTGGGCTCTCCCACACTAGAGGCCTTCAAGAGGCAGCTGGACAACCATCTGTCAGGGATGCTTTAGGGTGGATCCTGCATTGAGCAGGGGGTTGGACTCGATGGCCTTGTAGGCCCCTTCCAACTCTGCTACTCTATGATTCTACTGATGACGCTTTGACCCAGATCTCCTATTGACTGGTCCCAATGATTTCATATAAATGTTAAACAACATTGGGCACAGAATAATGCCTTGTGGGAACACACATCCCAATTAAACTGCCAGGGAGCAGAAGACACAGGGCCTGTTCAGACAACACGCTCAGCCATGGTTAGGCCATTAACTCTGTTGCCATAAATGGTTAGTTAGCATGTTTAAACCATGATTATGTAGCCACCATGGTTAGGAATGGTCCACACAAAATGCTAAGTCATTGTTCACACGACACGGTAAACCATAATATTTAGCTCCAAAAAAATTTTTTTTAGCCTTCAACCTAACTAAGAGTTGTGCGTTACCCAAAACTTTGTATGCTATCTTGCAAACATGGTTTGGTCCTACTGAGAAATATATCTTGTGGCTGGGAATTTCTTAAGGCAGTCAATCCACCTGCTGGCCTTGATCCTTTGAGTTTTCATCATGTCACCATTTATTATTAACAAATTCAAACTACTTCACACAGAATAGGTTTTTTTAAAAAAAAAAACAGCGTAGGTACCACAATTCCCACCCATGGGATTACAAATAAAAGGGAGATGGAGAACGGAGGGCAGAAGTGATGGCTGGTTGGCTCCCCCAGCAATTCATTATCCAGAGGCCAGCAGCCTCCCTTCAATCCCACAAAGTCAAGTATCAAAGGAAGGACGCAGCTGGGGCTGTTCCGGGGCTGTTCCAGGGCCGGCCGGAGGGGCGGGTCCCGGTCCCCGGGATTAGCCCCAGTCCGCCAGGCGGAGCGGGAGCGCGTTAGCTCATGCCTGTAGCCCAACGAGCAGACAAGCTCTTCGCCGCCACCTGTTTCCGATAAGCTGGCTAATCCTGTTCCATAATTATTCTTTATTAATGGACGCCCCTGTCTTCATTACATGCCTTAATTAGTGTTTGGTGAGCAAATACAAAAGGGATAAGAGCATGTCACATTTTCCAAAGGGGAAAGTTTACGCACAGCTACCAAAATAACTTTGTCTGGGAAGTTGAAGTTCCTGTTTCACGTCGTCCATCAGCCACAGTTGTGAGAAGGGATCCTGCTTAATCCTCCCGCAAGGCTGGGTAAACTGGCGTGTGCTGCCCGAGGGTCCCCTCCCCTGCCTTCCCCTTCCCTGAGCTGGACTGGAGTCCTTGAGCTCCTGCAGGCCTCGGTGCATTTCTGTCATGCACAGACTTGAAACGAGATTTGCTCGGGGAGATTTGAAAAAGAAAGAAAGAAAGAAGAAAAAGCTGGGATCAAATGCAGGGCCCTCCTGCCATGGGCTTCCCTCTTCTCCCCAGGGTAACCCTGCCATGCTTTCGGTCTGCAGAGATGGTTCCAGATTCAATTTCCAACTTCTCTGGATTGGGCTGGGAGACTCCAGTCTGAAACCCCAGACAGCCCCTGTCAGTCACTGTAGGCAGCCCAGAGCTGGTGGGTGCATGAATGAACTGACTCCCCATCATTCCACTTCCGGTGCTCATTAGGAGAACCTTTAGCTCAGCGGAAGGGCCCTTACTTTGCACAGAGGAGGTGCCAAGATCAACCTCTGGCACTCACCGGGTAGGACTGGGAAGGCGCTTGCATGAAAACCTGGCGAACCACAGCCAGTCATATCAAGCTAGGTGGAGCCAGGGTCTGACTTGGCAGAGGACACCGCCATAAAATGGAAAGCTAGGCAACCCCGTGTCTTTTCATTAGGGGTCGTGTTGTCATTTTCCTCATCTGAAATCCCCCCTGGATTTTTGACTTCCAAAATGTCTTGTCTTGTATCACAAGTGAGCGGGGTGCATTAGGAAGGTAACCACTGGAGCAAATGGGCTCTTGACATAGCACTGCCCGTTGCCCCTATGTTGCCCCACACACACTGCTGAAGCCTTGCACTACTAGGCAGCTGCACACACAAAAGCCTCTGCTGCTGCCATTACCAAAGCCCGCCCACCACCTGCCAAACCTGCCCCCCTGCCCACCAGCTGCTGAAACTGCCCCAGGCAACCAGCTAACATTCCCTCTGGGCTGTTGTTGTTTTTTTAACCTGGTAGGGGTGGGGGACAGAGTGGGCTCCTCCTCCCCCTCCAGCCCGCTTGCAATCAGATGCTGCACAGCCAGTAAAGCTCAGGAGTCATGTAAAAATTGTTCTGTGCCCTCACAAAGACAGCATCTGATTGGTTCAGGACACTGCTTCTCAAAATGTACCTTTAAAAATAGAATGGGGTGTCATGGGTTTTGCAGGCTTGTCCCTGGCCCTTCCTTTTGATGGCCAGGTGGGCAAGTGATGAGAATGGCAGCTGCAGTGGTAGGATCAGGGCCAGGGATGGGCCCTTCTGAGCTTCTGGCTCTTTGACTTCTGCCCATCTCTGCCAACACCTTATGCCAGGCCTGGTTACATTGGTTGGTTGGTTGGTTCCACATTTTGTTTCTGGGAACATAAGACATTGGCTTATACCAAGACAGACCATTGGTCCATTTAGCTCGGTATTGTCACCACTGATTGGTGGCAGCTATCCAGGGTTTCAGGGAAAGAAATTTATCCCCCCCACTCTACCTGGAGATGCCAGGAAATGAACCTGGGATCTTCTGAATATAAAACATGTGCTTTATCTCTGAGCTACTACTGTATGCTGTACAACACATTCAGTTTGCTGCAGCTTTCATTGCATTTATTCATACACCCAATATGTATGAATTGACAAATTACGTCCAAAAAAAAAAAAAGAGAGATTACTTTTCTGCAATGTTTTTCTGGCACATATGTGCTTGTGCACATTGATAAAACACTACAAAAAAGCAATCAATGTAATTTTACATTCAGTTTATCCAGATTATTATTATTATTATTATTATTATTATTATTATTATTTATTACATTTATAATATTATATTTGTAATAAATAATAGCCAAAGCTCTCTGGCGGTTTACATAAGATTAAAAAGTGTGGTCACACCATAGATTTGTGTGTCATCAGTGCACTCCAAAACTCCAGATGACCACACTCAACGGTTTCATGTACATGTTGAACAGCATGGGGGACAAGACCGACCCCTGTGGAACCCCATACTGGAGAATCTACAGGGCCGAGCAATGTCCCCCGAGCATCACCTTCTGGAGCTGACCTGCCAAGTAGGAGTGGAACCACTGCAATGCAGTACCTCCCACTCCCAGCTCAGCCAGTCATCTCAGAAGGATACCATGGTCAATGGTATCAAAAGCCGACGACAGATCAAGGAGAACCAACAGAGTCAGACTTTCACTGTGCAAGAGCTCATTTGATTATCCGTAAAACATAACACACAAAGATCTTTGCTGCAATGCTATGTCCGATGAGATCAAGATTGCGTTGTTGTTGTTGCAGTGTTTTACACAGAAAGGGATCAGATGCAAATGAACCGTAGGAGCACATTTGCACACAGCAGTAAAACCATCAAAAGAATTTGGCTTGCAGCCACACAAACATTCACCTTATGGCTGCTTCTTTTCTTTTTTTGCAGTGTGTGTGTGTGTGTTATTTGTTTTGCAGAGGAGGACACATGCATATGAACAGAAGAAAGTGAACACTGGAGGAACATCTGCGTGCTCCAATTCTGGAATTAATTTTAGAAATTATCCGGGTTAAACTGGGTTTTGGGGTAGGTGAACTGCAGGTGCAGGTGCAGAGCAAAACAGAGGGCTACGGCAGGGGACACCTGTACATCTCCTACTTTTAATACGCCTGTGGAGGCACCTGGGAAGTGGGATGGCCGATGGGTCTGGGGCTGTGAGACAGGCATATTCGTATCAGTGGTGCTGGCAGGGAGGGACTTTGAGGAAGTGGAAGGAGAAGAAATCATTCCAATGGGGAGCCCCTCTGACCGGCCTTAGATAAAAGGTTGGCTGTTGCATGGGGACGAAAGCCAGCAAAGAAAGCGGAGGCGCTGGGCTGACCAAGCCAGGCACAGCACGAGCCCTTTCTCCCTTACGGACCCTCTCCCAGTTAATGATTGCTGGCCCTGGCAGACAGTTCCAGGCCACTGCCTGGTAAGAAAAGGCAATTAATTCAAGACGAACGGGGATTTCAGATTTGCAGCAGCCTTGGGAGACTCTGTCAGGAGAAGCGGGAGGGGTAATTAAATATTTGCGGGGGGGGGGAGTAAAATTCCAGGTGGCTTCCAAAACACCACAGAAGCAGGTCATGGGTATCCTGCCGCAGATGGTAATCAATACCAGCCCTGCGGAGAGCGCCTCTCGCACGTTGGTCCAGCATGCAAGGGCAACTCTTCGCTGACAATTGCCATGCTGTTATTCTTTGCTTTCATTCTAATTCTTTCCTTTTTTGATTCTGATCCCCTTTATCCCAGGAATGTCCCTGATTGATTGATTGATTTTTGCAATGTCCTCCTATTCTTCCATACATCTACACACACACACACCCGTCCCCTCACCACATTTCCTCTGGCTGCCGCAGACCAGTGGGGGATCCTGCCGAACGTAAAGCAAACTTCAGGGCACATCCACACCGCACGCAAAATTAAACTATTTTGAAGCTGGTTTAACCAGCATAATGTTGGCAAAAAATGATATCTGAGAAGTGTTGTTTTGTGTAGATTTTGAGAACTCTTCTGTTAAGATGGCTGTAGCTGTTGCAGCCAGTTGGAGTGAAGCAGGGTTTTGTGTGTGTGTGTGTGTGTTCCTTCTTCCTCATCAGCTTCCGTGGTTGTCTGTAAATGTGTCCAGACTGGCCCAAAGGCAGCAGCCTGAGGTGAGGAACCATATTAGCCCAAGAACCATACTAGCCCAGTAGTCAGGACCAAAGGGCAGGTTCCAGGTGCAAGCTGAAGTACAACTCGTGGTGCCGTCAGGGTCGGGCTTTGGGGCAGAGGTCATCAGAATGAGCAAGTGAGCCTCCAAATGCAACAGGGCTGGCTTACCACATTTTGAAGTAAGTGAAGTACACATTACCATCTAAAGGGGGGTGAGACACCATTATGCCTAAAATTCCCTAATTACCATTGAGGATCAGCAAGGGTGCAGGAGCACACCAGAGCTCAAGAACCCCTTGTTGCTCATGTCAAACTCAGCTGGCATGGAAAGCCCTTTATCCTCCTTTCTGCCCATTTCTCTGGGCAGATGAGGTCCAGGACCAGGAAGTACTTCGTGGAGAAGCTGCCACTTGCAGTTCAGTGGTTCACGACCTGAGACAGCCATACACAGATCTGGTAGTTCCTGGCAAAACAGGGAATACCACCTGTTCTGACCTGCTCTGGCCAGTTGGTGCAAAGAGACTTCCTTAGTGGGGGGTCGCTGATCTCCCGTCCTGATACACATCCAGCATGAGCTTTAGTCCCAACCTGGCTTCTTTGCAGAACAATACAAGGCCTCTGGTAGGAGAGCCATCACAGTTAAGCAGGTGAACACGCCCCCAGACACCTCAAGTAAGCCTTTCATTTTCTTAAATAGCTGTGTAGAAATAATTCAAACAAGTGTCCGGATATTCCCATTTCCCAGGGCCTTTCCAAAGTCCTTTGAGCTTCGCTCACTTGGCTATTAGTGCTAGCTCAGCCTGAGCTAAAAGTTCTCCAAAGACAATTTTCAGCTGAGATTTGGAGGCAAGATGGGCCCAGAACCAGCCCCCTGCATTGCCTGATTTTGCCACTGCCTTTGCTTTTCCAATACCTGTTTCATGGTATTGGTTTCGCTGCTTATCACTTTGATCACATTCCCACTCTTTCTGGATGCTTCCACTAGGTCCTCTTCAGTGAGGGAGGAAGCAGCAGCCAGGCACCTCTCCACTGTGCCTGGGTCCAGCTCCAGCTCAGAGCCCCCTCCCTCCTGCTACCAACTGTCTCTGCAGAGGCCACCAGTGAGGAAGGAAGCAGCAGCCAGGCACCTCTCCACCGTGCCTGGGTCCTGCTCCAGCTGAGAGCCCCCTCCCTCCTGCTGTCAACTGTCACTGCAGAGGCCACCAGTGAGGGAGGAAGCAGCAGCCAGGCACCTCTCCACCGTGCCTGGGTCCAGCTCCAGCTCAGAGCCCCCTCCCTCCTGCTGTCAACTGTCTCTGCAGAGGCCACCAGTGAGGGAGGAAGCAGCAGCCAGGCACCTCTCCACCGTGCCTGGGTCCAGCTCCAGCTGACAGCCCCCTCCCTCCTGCTGTCAACTGTAACTGCTGAACTTTGCAACTAAGATTGTAGTGCCTGAATTTGCTTTCCTTTCCCCCCTCCTCCTCCTCCCTCCCAATCCCCTTTCCTTTTGTGTCATGTCTTTTAGATTGTAAGCCTGTGGGCAGGGACTGTCAAGAAATACTTTTGTACGCCGCCATGAGAGCCTTTTTTGGCTGAATGGCGGCATAAAAATCCTTAAATAAATAAATAAATAAATACTTCTTAATTCCAAAGTTCCTTGAAATTTAGCCCCATTGTATCTCCCTTCCCCGATCTCTTTCTAATCTCCCCTCACATTCTCTTTGTCTTTGTTCTTCTAACTCTACGCTAACTTAAGCTGTACATTTAAAACCACACCTCTTTATCCCAGCTTAGTTCGGCTTTCTCTACAATAATTCCCCCTTCTTTCTGTCCACGCTATTACCATTTTTGATCACATTAAACTAAAGCTGAGCTCAAATTTCTTAGAAGACATTTTGCTGTGAAAATTTCTGAGATTTTTTCTTTTTCTCACCCCATCCCTACCTCCACCCCTCACTTCCAGAAAAAGACACTTTGCAGAATTTTCTCCGAATATTAGCCACCATTATATTTTCTTTATTTTACTGTTTGTGGTGGTGATGGTCATAATTTCACACACACACACACACACACACACACACACACACACTGCCCCCAAACAATAATAGGTCTGGAGCACTAAAGAGGCGAAATGGTGGCCAGGCTGACATCACAGCCGGGTAAATGGTTGCTGTCTGGGTGGGGGAAGGAAAATAAGCAAAAAGCTGTGCTCCTGCCACTGCTAATGGCAGACCCAGCCACTGAGAATTTCTCCTCTCCTAGAGAAATTCAATGAAATGGGTTCGCTTCCCACAACAGTGCGATATGGCTGCAAGAAAGGCAAATGCTATTTTGGGCTGCATTAATAGAAGTATAGCTTCCAAATCACGTGAGGTACTGGTTCCTCTCTATTCGGCCCTGGTTAGGCCTCATCTAGAGTATTGCGTCCAGTTCTGGGCTCCACAATTCAAGAAGGACGCAGACAAGCTGGAGCGTGTTCAGAGGAGGGCAACCAGGATGATCAGGGGTCTGGAAACAAAGCCCTATGAAGAGAGACTGAAAGAACTGGGCATGTTGAGCCTGGAGAAGAGAAGATTGAGGGGAGACATGAGAGCACTCTTCAAATACTTAAAAGGTTGTCACACAGAAGAGGGCCAGGATCTCTTCTCGATCCTCCCAGAGTGCGGGACATGGAATATCAGGCTCAAGTTACAGGAAGCCAGATTCTGGCTGGACATCAGGAAAAACTTCCTGATTGTTAGAGCAGTACAACATTGGAACCAGTTACCTAGGGAGGTTGTGGGCTCTGCCACACTAGAGGCTTTCAAGAGGCAGCTGGACAGCCTCTTTAAGGTGGATTCCTGCATTGAGCAGGGGGTTGGACTCCATGGCCTTAGAGGCCCCTTGCAACTCTACTATTCTATGATTCTATGAAATAGGGTGGGGAATAGGAACACAGGAAGCTGTTATATGAGCACCAACCAGTTCAGTACTGTCTATATTGATTGACAGTGGCCCTCTACTGCAAGGAATCTTTCCCAGCCTTACCTGGACATGCTGGGACCTTGTGCATGAAAAGCAGGTGGAAAAACCACTGAGCTCCAACTGTTGCCTTAGAAAAGCCCATTTCAAGATACTCTTCACACACACAACTCTAATTTCAGTGTAGGACTCTCCTGTCTCCATTTTCTCTTCTCTCCAGCATAAGCATCCCCATTTCCACCGTGGTATTGAGTTGCTTTCCAGGACCATCCATCAATCCTTGCAGCCCTTCTGCATCAGCAGCTGCCCCAATGAATGGAGTCATCCATTCGTCCATAAACCCCTCTCTTTTCTGTACCCTTGGCAAAGGATGGCAAAGCAGAGGGCACCCTGCCCTCCGACTCTCAATCATCCCTGCCGCCAGCTCAACCGAAGGGATGACCCTGCTCTTTTGTACGCCCCTGGCTTAGCCATTCTTCATGATGTAGCTAGGAAGCCTTGCAGGAGATGGTTTGTCTAAGGAAGCCTTTCCAAAACAAAGCAATATATTGTGTTAGGCTTGAAATCCTCAGGAGCATTCCCCCACAACACCCCCTTGATGCTCCTTTGCCTTCAGAAAGCAAATGAATGATAAGGAACTCCCACAGGGAGAGCGGTTTGGCTCTCCAGTGTCCTGCTGATGCTATTGATGTTTCCTTTATGCTCATTGCAAAACAAGATGAAGAAAAGGCCAGCAGGGAAAGATGCCGCATGCACACACACGCACACACACAAGCCCTAACTCAGCTTTCAGGCCGGAGCCTGACTGCTCCTCCCTCCCAAATCTGCTACCTTTTCAGCCTAGACTTTGCTATTCTCCTGGGCATTCTAGGAGTTTTAGTGTTGAAGATCTAATATTTTAGCCTTGAGATGCAGCTTTCATTCTTGCACCTGATAGCGGTTTGGGGTTTTGTATCCATGTTATTTTTATGCATCTATTGGTTTTATGCTTTGTTGGATTTTATTGTTTTATTGTGATTTTGTGGTATTTTTATGTAGTTATTTTATGTAGTTCTGTACAACACCCATTTTAGGAGGCATTTAGCAAATATAACTAAATATAGAAATGTACATTACTCTGAGAGCTTCGGCTTTCTTCACACCAGGCATAATTTTTCTTCCTTAAAATTCCACCATAAAATGTTGTTAACATTTTCAATTAATGTTGTCCATTGAATCCACAATGGGCTCCAGGTGCACCCTCAGACCACATACCTGTTCCTTCAGAAGGAGTGTAATCCCATCCAGAACAAGGGAACAAGGCCAGTTCCCAGACCTTGGAAAAACCCACCAATAGTGTCTTTGTCTCGTCAGGATTCAGCTTCAATTTCTTAGCCCTCATCTGGGCCATAACTCCATCCAGTGACTGGTTTAGAACACTGGTTTAGATACAGATGTTTCAGAGCTGAATATCAAGATTGAGGGGAGACATGATAGCACTCTTCAAATACTTGAATGGTTGTCGCACAGAGGAGGGCCAGGATCTCGTCTCGATCCTCCCAGAGTGCAGGACATGGAATAACGGGCTCAAGTGACAGGAAGCCAGATTCCAGCTGGACATCAGAAAAATCCTCCTGACTGTTAGAGCAGTACGACAATGGAATCAGTTACCTACGGAGGTTGTGGGATCTCCCACACTGGAGGCCTTCAAGAGGCAGCTGCACAACCATCTGTCATGGATGCTTTAGGGTGGATTCCTGCATTGAGCCAGGGGTTGGACTCGATGGCCTTAGAGGCCCCTTCCAACTCTACTATTCTATGATTCTACTGATGACACTTTGACCCAGATCTCCTATTGACTGGTCCCAATGATTTCATATAAATGTTAAACAACATTGGGCACAGAATAATGCCTTGTGGGAACACACATCCCAATTAAACTGCCAGGGAGCAGAAGACACAGGGCCTGTTCCGACAACACGTTCAGCCGTTAGGCCGTTAACTCTGTTGCCATAAATGGTTAGTGAGCATGTTTAAACCATGATTATGTAGCCACCATGGTTGGGAATGGTCCACACAAAATGCTAAGTCATTGTTGACACGACACGGTAAACCATAATATTTAGCTCAAAAAAAATTTATTTTATAATTATTGCATTTATATCCCGCCTTTTTTTTTTCCTGCAAGGGAAAAATGCGTAACCCCCATGGCTTAGCATGTTGTCACAGTCACCAAGAGTTATTCCCTGGAACTGACCCTGTACGTAAGGGCTGAACCATCAAAAAAACAGTGCCCAACTCACAGAGCTGGTTCAGGAGGATACCATGGTCAACATGGTCAAATATAGATAGATAGATAGATAGATAGATAGATAGATAGATAGATATAATTGGATAGCACTGTGGTGATTGTTTCCTATTCATTTGAAAACACACAAAATCATACTCGGTTCTGGGTAGGGTGACCATATTTGGGAAACCAAAAAAGAGGACACCTAGTGTGTGTGTGGGGGGAAGCAGCTTTCTGAGTCCTGCAGAAAGTACGTTATTCCCCCGCCACCTTAAAGAACCCGATTGGAGTGGAGGAGGGGAAAGGATTTCATTCTGCACCACCACCATCCACTCCAATGGGGGCCTTTTCTATAATGTCCACGAATGACCCACTTTCCCCTTTAAGACCTCAATTGGAGCTCGGGGTGGGGGAATGATGTGCCTCAAGAAAGCATGTCATTCGCTCCTGCCATGCTAATGGCAGCCTTAAAGAGGAAGGTGTGTCATTCCAGGACATTATTGAAAATTATAGAAAATCCACCCCTGACACCATGGAAAGAACAAAAACCAGGACAAATCCGGGGAAATCCTGACAGTTGGTCACCCTAGTCCTGGGTAGCCTGGCAACGTTTAGGATTAAGTCCAGGCTTGTCTTCCTTCTGGTCAGTTCCATAACTATTTGAGGGCATGTCCATTTAGGGCATTGAGAAATTTAACCTCTTTGTCAGGACTGGAGCATACATTTATCCAATCAATGTGTGTGGCTAATCAAAGTCACCCATTATGACAACTCTCTTCCTGACATCCTAGTTTTATAAATACGGTAATGTTTCTATATGGGAAAATGTTCTATCATATGATAAGGATGAACAAATATGTAGGATTCGCTTCCACATTTGAATTTTTTAAATCTCAAATCCTTTCTGTCATTTATGAAGAACTCTGAAGATGGTGATAAGTATTTCAAAAGTCAACCAGCTAGGATAACCGAGCATCCTGTTTTACTGAACAGTCATTTAATCCTTTATTTGAAGGTTTCCTCTGTTTGAACGGCTGTCCAAGTCTGGTTTAAGGACAAGGAACCGTAAGAAGGAGGGAGCCGCAGGGATGCCTTGAGGTTGCCCATCAACAGTAAGCATCTGCACAGGAGACTGAGCAAACACACCAGTCACCTGGTCGCAAGTCTTCCCCTCTATGATGAGGCGTATTCTTTTTTTATTTCGATTCTAGTAATCCTTTCTAATTTGTATCTATACACATGAATTAACATATGTAAAACTGTGCCATGTTATTCCCTTTTTTAGAGATGCATTTCCTTTTGGGGTGATGCGTAACTGGCCACCATGGCCTAATCTACACCAAGCAGGATATTGCACTATTAAAGTGGTATGAAAGCAGTATGAAAGCAGTAAAGTGGTATGAAAGCAGTGTGAACCGCCCAGAGAGCTGTGAACCACCCAGAGAGCTTCAGCTATTGGGCGGTATAAAAATGTAATAAATAAATAAATAAATAAATAAATATATAAGAGGTAGGAGCCGCACTACTGCTTTATAGTAGGGTGACCAACTGTCAGGATTTCCCCGGATTTGTCCTGGTTTTTGTTCTTTCCATGGTGTCAGGGGGGATTTTCTATCATTTTCAATAATGTCCTGGAATGACACACCTTCCTCTTTAAGGCTGCCATTAGCATGGCAGGAGGGAGTGACATGCTTTCTTGAGGCACAGCATTCCCCCACCCCGAGCTCCAATTGAGGTCTTAAAGGGGAAAGTGGGTCATTCGTGGACATTATAGAAAAGGCCCCCATTGGAGTGGATGGTGGTGGTGCAGAATGAAATCCTTTCCCCTCCTCCACTCCAATCGGGTTCTTTAAGGTGGCGGGGGCTATAACGTACTTTCTGCAGGACTCAGAAAGCTGCTTCCCCACACGCACACTAGGTGTCCTTATTATTTATTATTATTATTTATTTATTTATATAGCACCATCAATGTACATGGTGCTGTACAGAGTAAAACAGTAAATAGCAAGACTCTGCCGCATAGGCTTACAATCTAATAAAATCATAGTAAAACAATAAGGAGGGGAAGAGAATGCAAACAGGCACAGGGTAGGGTAAGCAGGCACAGGGTAGGGTAAAACTAACAGTATAAAGTCTGCACAACATCAAGTTTTAAAAGCTTTAGGAAAAAGAAAAGTTTTTAGTTGAGCTTTAAAAGCTGTGATTGAACTTGTAGTTCTCAAATGTTCTGGAAGAGCGTTCCAGGCGTAAGGGGCAGCAGAAGAAAATGGACGGAGCCGAGCAAGGGAAGTAGAGGCCCTTGGGCAGGTGAGAAACATGGCATCCAAGGAGCGAAGAGCACAAGCGGGGCAATAGTGTGAGATGAGAGAGTCCTCTTTTTTGGTTTCCCAAATATGGTCACCCTACTTTATAGCGGTATTGAAGTGTGCATTGACACATCCCGCATACCGCTCTCATACCACTTTCATAGTGCTACACCCTGCTTTGTGTGGCTCCTGCCTTTTATATACCACTTTCACAGCATAATATCCCGCTTGGTGTAGATTAGGCCCATCTATCCATGTGTACCACCCATGGACTTGGTAGCTCCGTGCCTAGCCATCGTTTGAGTGAGCCTCAAAAGGAAAAACGTTACCCAGAAAATGCGAAGGATATTTAGCAGCCTAACAAGTCAAACTCCCTCTTACCAGCCAGCAACAGGAGGATGCAGAACGAACACTGATCCTTGTTGGCCGTTTGCTGTTCAGTGGATTATAGCCAACGGACTGCCAGTTGGTTATTTGCCTTGGAACAGGAAACATTTTTCCCCTCCTATTTATACAGCTTACCTCAGGAATAAACCAATTACTCTTGTTCAAAAAAAAACCCTCTCCCATAATGTCCCACACACATCTGTAACCTCTGCAAAGGACATCCTCATGCTGCCTGCCAGCTGTGCTGTCCTCTCCGAATGGCCCGGACCCAACTTGCCTTTCTGATGGCCACAGATACGCTTGCATAGGCCTCGGCCGCCATCGACTGTTTACCGTGTTCATAAACAAATTGCAGCTATAAAAGTCTCCTAAAATAGTTTGGGTTGAAGCAAGAAAAAAAGAGAAGCCAAAGAGAAGGAAAGAGTATAGCAGTCACCAGCTTTTCGGGCTCTCCAGCGAAGGCCTCATCATAAGTACATCAGAGGAGCCCTGAGGCTGGATCAGACCAAGGGTCCATCTAGTCCAGCACTCTGTTCACACAGCGGCCGACCAGCTGTTGACCAGGAACCCACAAGCAGAACACAGGTGCAATAGCACCTTTCCCCCCATGTTCCCCAGCAACTGGTGTATGGTGGCAGTCTGTTGGATGCTTACATGCTGGTGGTGAGCAGGACCAAAGCCCAAGAGGAAAGTGGCCAAAGCCCCCAGACCACCCTTTTCTCTCTCTCTCTCTTCCTGCTAACCTCTTTCCTGACTTTCACTCGTGCCCCCTCACCTTGCTCCTATTCTCGCCTTGCCCAATGGGCTGCTGGGGAAGAGGAGGTTTAGCACTGTTGCCAATGATTGCAGAGGGCTGAGGGTTGCATGAAATTAGGGCTGAGAGAAAGCAAGATGAGCAGCAGAACTGAACATCAAAACAAGGCAGGAATGTTGACTAGGGTGACCAACTGTCAGGGTTTCCCCGGATTTGTCCTGGTTTTTGTTCTTTCCATGGTGTCAGGGGGGATTTTCTATCATTTTCAATAATGTCCTGGAATGACACACCTTCCCCTTTAAGGCTGCCATTAGCATGGCAGGAGGGAGTGACATGCTTTCTTGAGGCACGTCATTCCCCCACCCCGAGCTCCAATTGAGGTCTTAAAGGGGAAAGTGGGTCATTCGTGGACATTATAGAAAAGGCCCCCATTGGAGTGGATGGTGGTGGTGCAGAATGAAATCCTTTCCCCTCCTCCACTCCAGTCGGGTTCTTTAAGGTGGTGGTGGAATAACGCACTTTCTGGAGGACTCAGAAAGCTGCTTCCCCACACACACACTAGGTGTCCTCTTTTTTGGTTTCCCAAATATGGTCACCCTAATGTTGACTAGTTGGGAAACCGGGGGTGGGGGGAATTGTCTTCACAGCACCAAGTGGCGCCACGTTCCCCCTAAACCCCACAGTTTCACTTACCCAGGGTGGCGTTGGGGCTGCTCACCCACTCTCTTCCTGGCTTCCGGTGACCAGTCGTCAGTACCATCCTCCACGACCTCCCCCCAGATCGGCCACAGAGTGAGGTCAGATGGCGGAAGAGCCACGGTGGCGTTGCTCCCAATGAAAAGGTTGGGTTAAGTCCCCAACTTTTTTCACTGTGCTGCTTCACAGAAAAGCTCCACGGTGGCTGCAAATTTGAGGCTGCTTCGTATAACTGATGATGCAGTAAAGCTGTCGCAGGGCTTTGAGCATGTATAGACAGCCCCCAATAAAAAGAACATTAGAGGCATCGAAGCAAGAAATAACCAATGCTTGTACCAGAGTCTTCGCAACGGTAGAAGAACGTTCTCGATCCTCCCAGAGTGCAGGACACGGAATAACGGGCTCAAGTTAAAGGAAGCCAGATTCCGGCTGGACATCAGGAAAAACTTCTTGACTGTTAGAGCAGTACGACAATGGAATCAGTTACCTAGGGAGGTTGTGGGCTCTCCCACACTAGAGGCCTTCAAGAGGCAGCTGGGCAAGCATCTGTCAGGGATGCTTTAGGGTGGATTCCTGCATTGAGCAGGGGGTTGGACTCGATGGCCTTGTAGGCCCCTTCCAACTCTGCTATTCTATGATTCTATGAAGGAAGAAGTGGGCGCATGTTTGTAATGCCAATAACGTCAAAGCCTTCGCAACTGAATTAAAGTGCAGATGAAAAGACCGCCATCCACTAGCATGTCATGACTGCAGACAACAGGAGAAACACTACAAAGGAAGTAGAGAGAGAGAAAAACCCCGAAGTGGAAGACGTTCTGGTTTTGCCCATTACTGTTGCGATATCCAAAAACTAGATTGCAGATATGACATTGGTAATATAACAGGAAGAACGGAAGATTGCAAAACTGAAATAAATACCTTCAGCATCATTGCGGTGCTTCAAACGCTACCTTTTTATTTATAATCATGCATTTAAATGTATCTGTACTCTGATCTCTCTTAATCTGGAAACCTGCCTTGCACAGGGCCTGTGGCCAAAAGGCAGCATGGGCAGATTTGTTTGGCTACTGAGTTAATTATTCCTTTCCATTATACCTTTTGAATCAGCCCCAACCGAAACAGAGGAGATGAATTTCTCCCCCATGCATGAAACTGCTGACGAATGGGAACTGCACCTGGTGTCAAATGCTGCAATTGGCTGGGTGGCATGTCAGCCAAAGAAGGAACTGAACCACAACCCTTTTCACTGAGCCCCTTTGGCAAAACCACCGTTAGTTGGTTACATTCATGAAGAGCTTTAGAAAAATCACAGTGTTTAAGGGCACAATCCTATGCATGTTTAGGCAGGAAAAAATGTCCTGCAACTCTAGGGTGACCCTATGAAAAGGAGGGCAGGGCTCCTGTATCTTTAACAGTTGCATAGAAAAGGGAATTTCAGCAGGGGTCATTTGTATATATGGAGAACCTGGGGAAATTCCCTCTTCATCACCACAGTGAAAGGTGCAGGAGCTATACTAGAGTGACCAGATTTAAAAGAGGGCAGCTTTAACTGTGGTGATGAAGAGGAAATTTCCCCAGTTTCTCCATATATACAAATGACACCTGCTGAAATTCCCTTTTCTATGCAACTGTTAAAGATACAGGAGCCCTGTCGATCTTGCAAGCCTGAAGTCTGCAGATTAAGTCATTAGGGTGTAGGGTGGGGCATGACTCCCTGCCCACCATCCTGCATGCATTCATGTTGTTTAGTGCCATCAGTGCGCACGGCACTTTGCAGCGAGCAAGAGGATAGATCCCTGCTCGGAGAAGGTTACAATCCAGATTTCAACGTGGGGAAAACAGAGAGCTCTATCACACCAGTGTTATACTGCGCAATCACTGCAAATTGCATGCAAAGGACTCCGATGTTTTCTACCTTATCATCTGCTATTACGGCGAAGTACTTCGATGTGTCCTGCTTTGATTGTGCTTTCCCCCCCCAAAATAGCGACGTATTTTGCACTGGGGAAAGTGTGATACTTTTGTTGCTCTCCAAGTGGCCACTGGGGGTGCGGAAGAATGACGAGGAGCAGTCACCCAGCCGCCTGCCTCGGCAATCCACAAGTGAGCGCCACAGAGCCTGGAGCAGGCCCAGCCCTCCCAGGGCGCACGCCAGAGCAGGAAGATGAGGCGCACGGCGCCTCCCTGGGCACGCGCCAAAGCAGGGCGGAGGCATGGAGGCTCAACAACAACAGCTTTCATATGCTATGGGATAATTTGAGGGAGAACCAGAACAAACGTGTAGGTGGGATGATGCACCATGCAGCTCAATCTTCTTTCACTTTACATCCCATTACTGTGACACTATTAACTGTGCTTGGGAAAAGGACTTTATTGTAGAGCTACAGGTGTCTGACAGACCCCCCCCATTAAGGGCCAGGTTTGTTTTTGTGCTTTTTTTCCAAGCCAAATTGCAGCAGGGGTGGGGGTGGGGGTGGGGGGGTAGCAAGGAAGGGAGGCCGCAGGCCAGGTGCGGAGGCTCCCTGCCTGTGATATATCAGGCCATGTCCCTGCCCCCAAGGAGCTTAAAATGTATAATCCAACAAAGGAGAGATGACAGAGAAGGGGAGAGAAACGGAGGCAAAAATAAAAGAGGGGGGATGTTATAGAGGGGGGTGGAATTGTATTTTTTTAGTTGCACCAACTATGGCGCACGCCCACACGCACACACACACACACACAAATACTTTGGTCACATTCTCCTAGAGGTGACTTTCCTGTGCTTTCTTTTGGTCATGTATTCTTCCTATAAATAATAGTTTAAAAAGCAGTAATGAAAGGCTAACCTACTCTTAGCTTAGCCTGCCACTGCATTGTCATTGAGTAACTACTGTGTCCTCTTAAAAACTCTTTAGGTTTGTGAGCACATCAGTACTGAAATACTAAAGTTACACTGAAGCTACAGGTAACAACACGATAGCCGCTTCATACCTACTATATTCAAACTGTGAGCGAAATTCTCCACATTCCCATCCATAGACAAAATGGCACGATCCGCACACCATGGGGAGCGATCCATAGCCTTGTTGGGAAACCCCCCACAAGTGGAACCCCCACCCCAGAAAACCCCATTGAGGACTGAACATATTCAGTGGCCATGAAATGTTGGCTGACTATTAGAAGTAAAGAGGTGAATGGTTTGAGATGCTTTGCAGGCGTGGGATGTCTCAATCCAGTAATATTTTAAAAGTAATAAAAATGTTTTTGAGCTCTGATTGAATCATCACAGCAAGGGATGATATGAAAGTGTGGAATCCAAAAACCAGGAATGGTGCAGGAGTGGGGGCGGGGAGAATGGAATGGAGTGTCCTGAAAGAGGTATGGCTGGCTAACATACTGAACTAGAGCATTCCACTCTGCAACATTTTGTTGCTGGTTCCTTTTATAGCTACTATTTCCTATGTAGTTAGAGATTTTCCTACAAGTCAAATCTCTTTTCTCTGTGACAAGAATGTGGAACCTGGTGCCTTCTAGATGTTGTTGGACTACGAGTCCTATTGTCCTGTACCATTGGCCATGCAGACTGGAGCTGTTAGGAGTTGGTGACCAACAACAGTTTTCCCACCTGTGATCTATCAGGTAAGGTGGAGTTGAGGCGATCATATAAGAACACAGGAATGGCCTTGCGGGATCCAATCAATGAACAGTAAGCTCCCTGGCAGCAAGTAAAGACTAGGGCTGTGCACGGACCCCCCCCCCCCGATCCACTTCAGATCTTGATCCGCAACTTCTGGATCGGGACTGCTCCGCGCCGATCTGCCAGTGGTCCACTTTGCTTCGCTGCGGAGCTCCGGATCTGAATTGGAGCTCCGCAGCAGCAGCAGCGCCGCCAGGTAAGGCCCCCCTCCCTCCTCCCCCCTTACCTGCATCCGTCTGCAGTCCGGCGGCTGCTTCAACTGAGCCCAAGGACTCAAATGGTTTGAGTCCTCGGGCTCAGTTGAAGCCGCTGCTGGACCATGGACGGACGCAGGTAAGACCCTTCCCCCCTGCCCCCTTACCTAGCTCCACCACCGTCACCGCACGGGCGGCGGCAGGGCCAGGTAAACCCCCCTTCGCGCACACCACTTACCTGGTACTTCGCGGCCCGTCGCCAGCTTCAATAGAGCCCACAGCTCAACCCGGAACTGTAGGCCCCGCTTGGGGCCTACACTTCCAGATTGAGCCATGGGCTCTAGTGAAGCCAGCGATGGGCCGCAACGGACCAGGTAAGACCCCCCTTCCCCCTTCCCCCTGACCTGGCTCTGCCGCTGTTGCCGCATGGGGGGCGGCAGCGCCAGGTAAGGCCCCCTTACCTTTTTTTCGGAGCTTCGGATTGGGGCGAAGGATTCGCCTTCATCTTGATCTGCTCCGAGACGCTCTGCTGCCCCCCCCCGATCCTCTTCGCCTCCACCTTAAGGGGAGGCGAAGCACCCCGATCTGCTTCTGCTTCTCTGACCCGAAGAGAAGCGGAGCACAGCCCTAATAAAGACAAGCCCATTACCGCCACCGCCACCTGGCTGCTTGTCCTGAGCTGAGCCTCGCTGATGAGATGGAAGAAAGGGCTGATAGAACCTCTTCACCCGGGGTTCTGCATACAAACTCAGAGAGTCTTTCTGCCTGGTCAGAAACTGAACAAAGTGCATTCTGCACATGCACAGGCTTCTTGATTTTTATCACCAAACATAATATATAAAAGAAGTATTGGTGCTATGTACATGTTAGGTTTCCCAAAGGAACCTTTGATGAGCACAGCAAAAACTGTGTGAGCCTGCTGCTGCCGCCATTATTGATCCACTTACCCAGAAGAAAGCCCCACTAGCTTCATTGAGACATGCTTCGGAGGAGGGATGTCCATTATTGGGGAATCCATCTCTCTTTCTGCTTGATGGAGTTCCACGGCGGACTCGACTCAGTTTGCATTTGCAGGCTGAGTCACAGGTTCTTCCTGAACTCTGGGAACTTTTTGCATGGGGAAGGGGGGAGTTGTCTGGTAGCTGTAATCTGTGCAGATAAAAATTTGTGCAAATTGCAAAATTTGTGCAAATTGCAGGGCACAATTTTCACAAAATTACACAAATTTGCACAAAACTCGGCCATAGTTTGCACAACTTCAAAAGTACAAAACATCCACAAACTTGCTCAACTCAATGCAGATCAAGTTGGGCACCAGAAAGCAGGCCAAAGTCCGGGCAGTGGCAGGGGTGGGAGGAACCAAGGGAAGCTTGTCAAGCTTCACCCTCTGAACAGATTCCTCCAATATCCATACTTCTGAATAGACATAAATAGGATTGCAGTGAACCACAGGAAAGGCACTTGATACATATCTAGGCCCTCATTTTCTTGTAGTAGCAGCACTGGGAAAGACGGTTACTTTCACCCATGTGTGAGTGTGTGTATGTACGAAGTTGTTCATTTGTTACATTTATATTCCACCTTTCTTTTGACAAACCAAAGTAGTGTACAACTAACCTGCGATGTAGGGGTAGTGACTTGGATCACTTCATGGCTGAATAGGGATTTGAACCCAGGGCCCCTCCATTCCCAGTCCTGTTCTTGATTTCTAACCCAGCTTTCCCCCAGCCTGGTGACCTACAGATATGTTGGACTACAATACCCATCGTACATGACCCCATGGACCATAGTGACTGGGGGCGATGGGAGTTGTAGTCCAAAACATCTGGAGGCCACCAAGTTGAGGAAATCAGTTATATGTGACCCTGTCTCCCTCTGCTGGCTGGTCCAGCAACTGCTGACAGCCTAAAAACCCGCTATAGTTTCCCTGGGAGAAGATACTTGGGTCACACCCTGTTCGTACTCTTGCCATGGATGGGGAAGCCCTTTGGGTCCCAGCCACCACCACCATAACAGCAGCCAACTGGGATTCTTTAGGAGCCAGTATAGAAAGAGCACTGGGCTTTGATTGGAAAGACCTGGGTTCAAATCCTTACTGAGCCACAGAGCCTTTGCTGAAACACCGACCCTGTTCAGACAACATGCTATGCCACAGTGGTTTAGCATCTTGAGCTAAACATTATGGCTTCGCGTGTCATGTGAACCATTCCTAACTAGGCTGGCTGCATAACCATGGTTTGAACACACTCACTGTTTGCTGCAAAACGGTTAGCAGCCTGACCATGGCTTTGTTTGTCACCTGAACAGGTCCACAGTCTCTCAGCCTAGTCCACTTTACAGGGTTGTGAAGAGAAAATCGAAGAGTCCTATGTTTATCACTGCTGGTTCATTGGAGGATATGCAAGATACAAATGCGGAACAAGTGGGAACTGCAATAATATATTGCAGAGTGGATGCTGTTTCAGTTCAGCCAGCCATGTCTTTCTCCAGGATATTCCATTCCAATTGCCTCCCACCCACTTTTCCATCTCCCCTTACCCTCCTGCAACAGTCAGCATTCCATAACCAGTCATTTGGGCTGTTTTGGGAGTTTCCAACCCTCTTACAGTGTCCCCCACAAATATTCTTTGTGCTGCTGCAATTCTTGGGGTTTCCCCTAGTTGCTAATGCCTCTCTCTTGTGTGTCGATGGTGCCATTTTGGCTACATACACAATGGCATTTGTGATGTGACACGCCTGTCCATACTGAGTTTATAAGTGGATTCTTGTTATATGTCAATGATTTGGTAAGCATCTCTAGGGTGAGAATGGTGGATTTGCATGTGTGAGCTGATTGGCTGAGAGAGAGAGAAGGCGGGGTGAAGTACGCACTATATAAAGTAGACAGGAACGAAATAAGACAGGGACAAGATTACAAAGGGTTTAGATCAGAGATAGAGAAATTGCCTGGAGTTAGGAAGTGAAAGAGTGAGTTAAGGATTTAGTGAAGGTCTATGGTGATTGTGCAAGGATTGTTCAAGAGAGTGATTTTGGATTAATATATATGAGAGAACCTATATTTATAGAGCTATTTAAGAGTTACATTTTTATTATTTGACAACTTACTATTGTAATTAATAAAGCTTTCTTTGATTATAAAATTCTGTGCCTCCTGCTTGTGGCTGCCCAAAGGGGAATTAATAAAGGAAGACTAAGGCCTTAGCTAGACCTAAGGTTTATCTCGGGATCGTCCTGGGGTCATCCCTGTTCATGGAAATGACACACAGGGGATCCTGGGAGCAGCCAGGGCCTAGCTAAGGCCTATAAGGTTAAAGTGTAAATTCTGTGTTTCCTCACAGAGAGAGGACTGAGTAAGAGTTGGGCCTGAGCCTTAAAGGTCCTGATGGCAGCAACATGAGTACTATCCCCCCACGGAAGTGGACCTATAGGCCTCTTCCTCCCCAAATCCTGGAAACCGCTCTGAGCAAAATCCAGGTATAAGCCCTGCTGCGGCAGGGATGGACACTCTTAAGGGCAAACCACAATTTGTTAGATCTTATGGCAAGTGCAGAACAACCAGGGTGTTCTCTGCAGCACACAGGACACGGCTACACCCATGCAGGCACACAAAGGCCAGAGCACAGGGTGCAGCATTTTAAAAGGATCCTTATAAAAGAAGCACTGCTCAGGTTGTGCACAACACCTGCTTTGGGCCTGTCTTGGGGCAACTCTTGGGGCAACTCTGCAAGGGATGGTTATTGCCAGTGTCCTTCCCAAGGGCATTTAGCTTCCCACTATCAGCAGACAGATTGCTCATCTAGATGGTCCATTGATTTAACTCAGCATGATGGCCATCCCTATGTTCCCAGGCAGATCTTGTACAAAATCTCTTCTTCTGCTTCTGCTTCTTCTGCTTCTTCTCCTTCTGCTTCTTCTCCTTCTCCTTCTCCTTCTCCTCCTCCTCCTCTCCCTCTTGTTCAAGGAGAAGAGAAACTTTTCTGCACAGACTTCTGTGTAGAGCTAACCTCCTTATTACAAACAGCCTAAGTTTAAATTTAGGCATTTGGGAAAGGGAGTGCAGTTTTATTATTTCAGAACTTTGAAGAAAACAACAACAACAATGCAATGTTTCTGAGCTACATTGACTCTCTCCAAGCAAGGCAGGATGGATTGTGCACAATGAATGGGACGTAGCTGTTCTCGGTGTGGATTTAAATTGTCTACAAAACATGGGGAGCCAGAATGAGGGCAACCGGAGGGCAGGTCAAAGCTTGCATGTTATTTTAGCCGATGCCAGTCTCTTGTTCTACCTTCAGACATATCCAGCTTAGGTGAATTTTGCTTATTTTGCATATCTCGCTGATTCTGCTAATCCTGGGAAGGGCCAAGGAGTCAGGGCTGTCCCTGAAGCTCGACCTATTCAGCTTCCCCACTGCCTTACTCCTGAGATTTCACCTAGAGATCAGACCTATCTTTTTGGTCATTTAGCGTGATTAAACAACGATATAAAATCTGCACAGAGTTCTATACCCATCAATTCTTTTTCGGCTGTGAGGTTGTAGAATTATATTGCAAACACTCTATAAGCACCTCACCCTCAGTTCTTAATTTAATTCCACATCTCAACCTGGAAACCAATGCTTAGAGATCAGTAAACCCAGATCACGTGAAGCAACCAGACTTTCAAAAGACTATCTTTAACCATGTGCAGAGTGTTGCCCCCCCCCCAAATCTCACTGCCTCCCCACCCTACCTTAGCTAAGTAGCCTAGGACCAGAAAGTCTAGTCTTCAAGAGCAGAGAGATGTCAAGGTTTCCAGGCAAGCCAAAGGCCCAGCATCTCACCTTAATGGAATTATACACAATACAAAGAAAGAGGATGTCTTTGTGTTTCCAGAGTAATCCCGCACAACTGTACCCCACCATGATTAGGGCTTCCCAGGTAGAAAGTGTAATTTGGAATTCAATATAGGGCAAATGTAATTTGTGGAGGCTTGGCCAGTCCAAGATGTTTCAAGCATGCCATGTCAAGCACATGCAGCACATGATCCAAGAGATATCCTGGGGCAAACGTCTCATGAAAACTGAAGAATTGCCTTGCTGAGTCAAACCTTGGCTTGGTCTATTCATACAGCAGAATGAGATGGGAGTGCGCTGAGTGTGCTATACTTCAGGCTGTAGGGAGATGTTTTTGGGGGGTTTTTTGGAGATTCGAATGCTGCTCTGCATTTTTTTAAAACCATAGCTCATTGCAATTTTTTATAAATAAATAAATAAATAAATCACAAACCAGAGGCCACCAGTGAGGGAGGAAGCAGCAGCCAGGCACCTCTCCACCGTGCCTGGGTCCAGCTCCAGCTGAGAGCCCCCTCCCTCCTGCTGCCAACTGTCACTGCTGAACTTTGCAACTAAGATTGTAGTGCCTGAATTTGCTTTCCTTTCCCCCCTCCTCCTCCTCCTCCCTCCCAATCCCCTTTCCTTTTGTGTCATGTCTTTTAGATTGTAAGCCTGTGGGCAGGGACTGTCAAGAAATACTTTTGTAAGCTGCCCTGAGAGCCTTTTTTGGCTGAATGGTGGCATAAAAATCCTTAAATAAATAAAATAAAATAAATAAGACATCAGGGAGAAAGGTTCTGTCCCAACCCTTTGGCAGCCAAGAAGCATTAAAAATGTTGATCACCACTTGCAGTCTGGAGTGGTACAGTCCAATCTAAAAAACCCTATGCTCTGTCCCCTGATTCTCTGCTGCATTTGCCAATTGGGCCTTAACTGGCGCCTGTCCCAGCATCCTGCCTTCCATAGAGGCCAGCCAGATGCTTCTGGGAACCTTATAAGCAAGGTACCAAGGTGACGGCCATTCTGCCATCGCCCCCAGCCCAGGACCTGTTTTTTAGTGGTGTCCTGCCTCTGAATATGGAGATGCCATTCTATGACCATAGATAAATATATCTTCTATGGGGTCCTCTCCTTAGACCAGTGAAGCAACTGTCCAGGGAGACAAAATGCACCAAATAACAAACCTTTTGATTCAAAATGATGTGGAATCTTGTGTACAGAATCTTGTGTACACAATTGTGGAATCTTGTGTACAGAATCTTGTGTACACAATTGTGGAATCTTGTGTACAGAAACAGACAGACTGGCAGTGGGGTGGGTGGGTGGGTGGGTGGACTGGAGGGCTGTCATCGAAGCATTTTTTGGTACTGGGCTAGATAGATAGATAGATAGATAGATAGACAGATAGATAGATATGCTGTATTCATAACTAAGATTAGAGCACCACAATAATTAAAGGGGCACAGACACAAAAACGTTCTGCCATTATAAGCCTCAAAATTCTACTGCTGATAAAATTGACACCTATTTAACCCAGAGAGCTTCGGCTATGGGGCGGTATATAAATTTAATAAATAAATAAAATAAATAAATAATAACATGCAACTTGGCATCTATGATCTTCAGTTCTGCAAAATTTCCAATAAAAAAATGCAACAAGAGGTACAGCAAGTTAAAAATGCTGGAAATTGCCACATTTGTTCTTTTTACTCGAACCTGCGGCTCAGCATATCACACATTTCTTTCAAATTCTGGAGAAAACGACTGATGTACCGTATTCACACAGGTCGAGGAGGTCTTTCTTTGATTTGGTGAAGTTCTGAGCTGCGGTTGAAAAGTTATTCAGGCTCCATGAAAGCCCATGGCAGCAACTACTGGCAAAGTTATATTGGGCGTGCTCAGTTTTATTCTGAAGCTAGAACTGTGCCAGTACGCTAGTGTTTTGAGAGGAATTCCAGTGTTCCTGACAACATTCTCAACTGAGATAAGAGTGAGGTAATTTTGAAGGCTGAGGGAATTACTCTCACAGCTTGATAAATCTCTGATGAAAAAGGGATAGGGAAGGAAAGGATATGTTGGAATCCTGTGAAGCTGAAGGATATTCGGAAGTAAGCCTTTCGGAATATACAGGCATATATCTATTGATTTGTACACATTTATTCAGTTAGGGCACAGTCCTGTAAGGCCCCAAGCTTGGACGTTTATGACCATCCAATGCAGAGCAGCAGTTTTGCTAAATGGGCGTTTTTGCCTGTCTAGCTGAGGTGTGGCGGAGGGGTGTGTATGGAAGCTGAGGAAGTCAGAGGATTCGTCATAAGCTGGCCTCCCAAGAACCCTGCCCTCCCCATCCATAGGAACGCCTCCATTCCCTCTTCTCTGAGGTCACTGGTGTGATTCTCTCTGCACCAGCGGGGAGGGGGAGGGGAGGGGAGGGGGAGGGGGAGGGGAGCTCCAATTCCTGAGGCTGAGGCTGGAGTGCTGTTGCTAACCTCAGATCCAGCAATCTGAACGATCCAATGCCCCCCCCCCCCCCAGGCACTGTCTTTGGGTCATAGGATTGCTCCCTTAATTACTTGTTAATATTGTTGTTGTTTTAGTTTGTGTTTTTGTGTAATAACTTCCCTTTTTAAAAAAACTACGGAAATTCAATGATAAAAAAAATCTTGATCATTTAAGACCAAAATAAAGGCTATCTCATGTTAGCTCAAACACCACAAGGCCAGGAAATTGGAAGTTAAGTTCAATGCCTTAACAGAATAGCAGAGTTGGAAGGGGCCTGCAAGGCCATCGAGTCCACCTCCCTGCTCAATGCAGGAATCCACCCATGTACTGATGTGCAATGTCACAAATTGTGCTCGCTTACTCGCAACAAACTGGCATGGGTCAACTCACAGGAGGATTCTTCTAGCAATACAGTAAGATTCAGGTGCTTCATAAAGCAATACAGGACCAGGACAATGTGCGGTAACTTTGCTGGTCCCAAGCACTCCATCAGCAAGGACAATTTCTGACATTGCACAACATCAGTATGGCTCACAGGGCATGTCGGGTCACTAAAGGCAGCCCCCCTTAGCTTCCAGTTACCTCTGGTCCTATACCGGCAAGTCTTTTGATCATCCAGCGGAATTTTAGGATGCTTTTTAGGATGTTTTACCAATGTATACTATGTTTTAATCAGTATTTTATGTATTGTATACTTACTGCTGTTCCCTGCCTTGATCAGGATGGAGAGGGGGGTAAGAAATATTTTATTATTATTATTATTATTATTATTATTATTATTATTATTATCATCATTATTGAAGATTATGGGAGTGTGCAGGAGGAGGAGATGGATATTATACTGTCCTCTTTCCTCAGTGACCTTGGGCCTGGCAGGTTGACTGCACGGACATCTGAGCATCAAAGCCTGGCAGTCTTCTCTAACTTGTGCTGCTGGCGATGATGAGACCTGGAGCAAACCCCTTTCAGGTGGCTGCAGGTTGGAGAAGCACAGCAGAGCTGGGGAAACGGCTGTGTTCAGGGGGGGGAAGTGGGGGCTCCTGCCATAGTGCTTCAGTGGCATTCCAGCCTATCTGAAGCTTCAATCCTATGCAAGTTTACTCGGGAGCAAGTCCCAGTAATATAAGAACCCTGTGAAGAATGAAATTGATTTTAGTCGTAAGAACATCAGAAGAGCCCTGCTGGATCAGACCAAGGGTTCAAGTTAAAGGAAGCCAGATTCCAGCTGGACATCAGGAAAAACTTCCTGACTGTTAGAGAAGTGAGACGGTGGAATCAGTTACCTAGGGAGGTTGTGGGCTCCCCCACACTCGAGGCATTCAAGAGGCAGCTGGACAAGCATCTGTCAGGGATGCTTTAGGGTGGATTCCTGCCTTGAGCAGGGGGTTGGTCTCGATGGCCTTGTAGGCCCCTTCCAACTCTGCTATTCTGTGATTCTATGACTCTAGTCCAGCACTTTGTTCCCACAGTGGCCATTTGAACTGTTTTGATTGCCTTTTATGTATCTGATGGTTATTTATTTTTGTTAGCTACTTTGAGTAGCCAACAACGCAGGAATCCATTTAGGGTTGGACTCGATGGCCTTATAGGCCCCTTCCAACTCTTCTATTCTATGGGTCTATGAGTCGATTTTATAAAGAAAAACTGGGAGAGGCATTCAAAGCACATCTAGACTCCTCCTGAGCAAGTGTGCCTAAGACTGCTTGCAGCAGACGGGTGGAGGGAGCGAACAGGGCGGGCTCCGCTCCTAAGCAAGACACGCTGGGAAGAGGCAACCTTATAACAGGCACGCTTGTGAGCCAAACTGCTGGGGAGAGGCCGGTCCTTCCAGCCCGCTTACTTTGGGAGGTCGCAGGAGCTCTGCGCGATCCGGGGCCCGTCTACTGCGAAGTCAGCCCCGCGGCGGCCAATGGGCCTCCCTGCTGGGGGAAAGGCCCAGAAGCGGGCAGCCTCCAGCGGCACGGTCCGCGCGCGCCCTCTTCCGCGCGCGCCCCCCGGCCCCGAGGCCGCGCGGCCGCCTCCCTCGCGAGCCGCCCGGGCTCCGCTTGCGCCGGGCCTCGGGCGGCCCCAGGCGTGGCGTGGCGTGGCGAGGCGAGGCGAGGCGGCTCTCGGGCGCCAGGCGCTCCGCCTCAGGGGTGTCCCCGTCCCGCCCCGAGAGCCGCCTCCTGGGGCCGCGCCCCGCCCGCCTGCCGCTCCATCCCGGGAGCGCCCGGCCGAGCTGACAGTCCGGCTCCGCAGCTGCCGCCGGCGCATCAGCCTGGCTGCGCCCTGCTGCTCTGGCCGTCGGCGGGCGGCGGCGGCGGCGGCGGCGGCGGCGGCCCCTGAGCCGGGCCGGGCCGGGCTGGGCTGGGGCCCGGGGCCCGGCGTCTCGCTCTGCCCCGCCGGAGGCGCCGTCCACGCGCCGTCCAGGATGAGCCCGCGCTACTTCATGCGCTCGCTGCTGCTGCTCATCCTCGCCGCCTTCTCGGCCAACGCCAGCAACTGGCTGTGAGTGCGGGCGCCGCGACGGGGTGGGAGCGAGGGAGGGGAGCCCAGCTTGCAGCAGGTGCCGGCGGCGGCGGCGGCAGCCCGGCCTGCGCAGAGCGGCGGGCCGGCCGAGGCACGGGGCGCTGTCGCGGTCCGCGATCCTCGCGGGGCTCCCTGTGCCTGGCTGCGCTACCCCTGACCCGGGAGGGCGAGCTGGCCCCTCGGCGCCCCCGGGGCTCACCAGGACAGGAGGCGCGACTCGGCTCCCCCTCCCCGGGGCGCGGCTTCGGGAGAAGCGAGAGCCCGGCGCGCCGCTCTCCGCCGCCGAAACCATCCTGCGCTCCCTTCTGCGGGAATCCGAGCAGGGAGCTGTCCGGGGCACGATCCTGCCTCCCTCCTTAACCCCCCGCCCCACCCGTTCCCCATCTTTTTCTGTTGAGGGGGGTGCCTTGGCTCCGTGGCGAAGCCCTCTGAGCATGGTCAAGGGCACGCTTGTTTTCGTCCCTGTGACATTGCGCGCCCCAGCCTCTGGCTCTTGGCTTTTAAAAGCCCTGGGGGATGTTAACCTGGGCCGGATCTACACTACTGCTTTAAAGCACTTTATAACAGTTATGAAGCGCTTTAACTGCTTTAAAGCGCTATAAAACTGTTATAAAGCGCTTTAAAGCAATAGTGTAGATCCGGCCGGTAGGGTTCTCGTTCGGGCTGCAATCCCAAGAGGCTTCACCCCAGAACCTGTTTTCAACTATGCGCTGGGCTTGCAGACGTGTGTAGCGCACGGCATGCCCCACAGGCCTGGCTCCCATCGTTTTGCGGCAGGGGCTACCTCGCAGGGTCGTTGTGACGCTGAAATGAAATATAGCCTCGTGTGTGCCATGCTGGGTTCCTTGGGGAAAGGGCTGAATACAAAACTGAGAAATACATTTAGAAATCTAAATCTGTGCGCATGACTCTGAGCACCCGCTACTCATTCCCAGATATCCATGACTGGGCAATCAATATTGATTTGTTGTTTCTACCGAGCAAAGCTTGCCAAGCGAAGGGGGTGATTCCATGGGAGTTTCTGACTTCCTCTGCCCCACTCCAGAACTTGAGCTATCAAGAAATTGTTCTTGATTTCCATGTATCTACTATTTAACGCAATTACTTTTATTTGTAATTATGCTCATTGAGTGAAGGGGTGGCCCCAAAATAAATAATATTGCTGTATAATGCAAATTCTTTGAGCATACTTCTTAGCCTGTAAAAGCAATGCAATCATCATCACAGGCCAGAAGGAAAGTCAGTTTCCCAGTGCCAAAAGCATTTTAAATCTCCTGGCCAGCTGCTGTAGTTCTGACATCGTAGATATTAGGCATAATAACCCAAGCGTGAGTTCTGCTCCTCACTCGTTCTCTTGGTAGTTCTAAATTGCGTTCAACGTGTATGAACATCAGTATGCTTTGCGCTGTGCAACATGCCAGAGGGGAGAGGAGCTCTCAGTGTTCCACCCTTGCAGAAATCTGGGCGTGGAGGACAGCAGTGCAGCTAGGTAACGTTAGATCCTGCACTTAGTGGCCTTACAGGGACCCCGATTAGATGGCTTTGGGTACGACTTCCGTTGTGAAGCACATGGCACTTCTCTTTTCCCACCCCCACTGCCATTCCATGCTTTACAACGGCTTCTACATTCCTAGTATGTTAGAGCAAAACACAAACAAACAGAATTGTTTGCCTACCCTGATAAAAAAAAGAAAGCGATTCCCTGAGCGTGTGCAAACGCAAATCATAGCACCAGCATGGTTTCTTGAATAAAATGGGTGTGTGCTTCTGTTGAACTAACGCTAAGCCCTTTTCTGTTGTAGAAAAGGAAAATATATCTTTATAGTAAAAATGATAAAATGAGCATCTGTAACCATGTAAATGCCCAGCCAGCCACCCCCTGAATAGATAAAAAAGAAGCTAATAATAAGAAAATACACTGTGCAAACAGCATCAAGCCCGGTGAGCCACAACCCCGGGTGGTCTTTTTTCCTGGGGAGGCGGGGAGAGAGAATAGGCAGCGCTTGGGCTCATCTGTATTGCATTGTGAACCCCTGCACCCGACAAACATACAAGACTTAAAACCACTCAGGATATTGCAATGTGAACCGTGAAGTCCTCTTCGTTGTTGATTGTTGTTACCACTTTGCACAACTCTAGAACATGCGTAATGTTCGGTTTTCGCCAGCGTCGCATGGGCCTAGAGATGGAATCGTCAGTGGAGCATTGCGGTGCTGGAGATTTGAGGGGGTTTAAGGGGGACCTTGCTTCACAGCACTGGCTTTGTTGGTTTGTTCAAATGTAGACCGTGACTGCGTTAAGAGAAGCAAAGCTGGAAACAATGACATCTTGCAGTCTGTAAGGGCATTGGCCGAAAATTCCACTGCCTGGCATTTCAAGGAGACCTTTACTGGGACGGGCTTCTTTTGCTACCTTTCCCCTTTGAGTTAACTTAGTTCAGTTCATTGGGTTAAAGTTCTGTTCTTTTCTGCTACTCTGCCCACATATGCTTGATTTTTTCTACTCAGAACTCAATGGGACCATCTCGCATGTCAGTGTTCATGGGGCTGCAGCCCTTCTGAGTTAATCCTTGGACACCCATTGAACTTTAATGATGGGTCAGATGAAAGGTATGATCAACTTTGATCTGCCTGGTTTGATGCCTGCTTTTGAGGGAGGGCGTTGAAGGACTGCAGATTACTGCAGATTGGACTACTGCAACCTTCTTCTCTCTGGCCTTCCTTCTTCTCACATCAGTCCGTTGGTTTCTGTTCACCACTCTGCCGCAAAGATCATCTTCTTGGCTCGCCGCTCTGACCATGTTACTCCGCTTCTGAAATCTCTTCATTGGCTTCCAATTCACTTCAGAATCCAATATAAACTTCTCCTGTTAACCTTCAAAGCTTTTCACGGTCTAGCTCCTTCCTATCTCTCCTCTCTCATTTCACACTATTGCCCCGCTCGTGCTCTTCGCTCCTCTGATGCCATGTTTCTCGCCTGCCCAAGGGCCTCTACTTCCCTTGCTCGGCTCCGTCCATTTTCTTCTGCTGCCCCTTACGCCTGGAACGCTCTTCCAGAACATTTGAGAACTACAAGTTCAATCGCAGCTTTTAAAGCTCAGCTAAAAACTTTTCTTTTTCCTAAAGCTTTTAAAACTTGATGTTGTGCAGACTTTATACTGTTAGTTTTACCCTACCCTGTGCCTGCTTACCCTACCCTGTGCCTGTTTGGTGCATTCTCTTCCCCTCCTTATTGTTTCTTTTGGATTTTATTAAAATGTAAGCCTATGCGGCAGAGTCTTGCTATTTACTGTTTTACTCTGTACAGCACCATGTACATTGATGGTGCTATATAAATAAATAAATAATAATAATAATAATAATAATAATAATAACAACAACAACAACAACAACAACATATGTAAGGAGGTAGAACTGTGGCCTTCCAGATGTTGTTGAACCCCAGTTCCCATCAGCACCTAGCCAGCCTGGCCAATGGCGGGGGATGATAGGATTGCTGGTCTATAAACATCTGGAGAGCCATAGGTTCCCCACCCCGATGGAGGGTCATTCTCTTTATCTAACAGAGCTTCAGAGCTGATCATACACACACACTAACAGAGTGCAGAATTCAGGTGAGCTTTCATTTAAACAACAACCAGGTTTGTGGCCTTTATGCTTAAGAGTGGGTGGGCAGAAGCATGGTGAAATCTCAGAAGTCGGGGAAATGGATGCAGACGTTTTCCAGAGGTCATGGCGAGGTAGTCTGGTAGCGCACCTGCTTAGCTTCTTGTTTCTCTGCACAATATGACTGGCACAATACGAAGTAGTAGAAATGGTATATGCACACTTGATTTGCTCACTTTCTACAGCTTCCTTTTAACCAGATTGCAGAATTTGGTTTATGATTGATTTTGTGTAATTGATAAATGTTACAGACTTCATCTGCTTCTGCTTGAACTGCATCACTCATACAGGTTAAATAATTCCTTTTTCTTGGTGCAAAATTTTGTAGTTTTGTTGGTATTTGTTTTGAATCTTGGATGTAATATGTAGTCCATATTAATGTATGTGTTGAATAACCTTCTACGCCCATCTTTTCCCAGTTTTAAACAGGTACTTAAGACTCTTCTATTCGAGCCTATTTTAGTTAGAGCTTTGTGGTGACATTTTTGGTTTGCTTTTGCTAATGTTTTTAATGATGGGGGGGTTTCCAGCTGTTTGTAGATTTTGTTTTTATTGTTGGGATTGTTTTTAAAGTTGTGTGATATTATTATTATTTTAATCTTTTTCATTTGTAAGCTGCTTCGGGTTTCTTTTCTTTTCACACATAGAAAGGCAGGGGTAAACATGTCAACATTCTTCAATAAAGAAAGCAGTTTTGGGCGGTGGATTTGGAATGCGGAAGCAGCGTCTGTGTGTGCTTTACCCTTTCCATCACTTGCTATCTCCTTCTTCCAAGCCACCTTCCCACTGCTTTTCCCCCTACAAATCTGTCTTCCCCTTCCAACCATGTTTGGGAATTCCGCAGGAGGAACTCTGCAGGCATGATTTAGAGCAGTGGTTCCCAAAGTGGGCGGTACTGCCCCCTTGGGGGCGGTGGGATTGCATAGGGGGGGCGTTAAGAGACACGGGGGTGGCAGGGGGCGCTAAGAGGCAAAGGGGCGGTAGAGGGGCGCTCGAGGTGGTCTTTTTCAAGAAGCACCTCTCCAGAAGGTCTTAAAACCCAGGGACATTTTACGGTAGTTTGGTCTCAAACCATATATAGAGGGGAAGAATCCACACATGTATTAATACCGTTTAAGTCCTTTTAACAGTGAATTGAAATGTTTCAAAAGCACCAAAACGTTAATGAAGAGACATACCCTGCTTGGTGTGCCCCGCCAAGCCGTGTTCACTCTCTTTTCCCTCCTTCCCTCCCTCGGCAAGCCTGCGGCGGGTGCTTCCCATTTAAAGGGACCGCATGCAGTACAGCCCTTTTTCATTCTCAGCTCCTCAGCTCCGCTCCTCTGCCCAGCTGCCTCTGCTCAGCCCGGGCGCCCAGACCAGCAGGATCCAGAGGAGCACAGCCCCTTTAAATGGAAAGCACCCGCCCCAGGCTTGCTGAGGGAGGGAGGCAAAAAGAGAGCAAACATCTCTGTTTGCAGCCAGCGTGTCGGGGCACACCAAGCAGAGTATGTCTCTTTATTAGCATTTTGGTGCTTTTGAAACATTTCAATTCACCGTTAAAAGGACTCTTCTTAAACGGTATCAATACATGTGTGAATTGAGGAGGGTCTTGTTGGCAGCACGGCTCTGGACAACTCGGGCTGATGGAGTGCCTCTCCCGGCATGACCCTACGCAAATATAGTACTCTCATCATCTAAGGCCATGTGATATCTAATATTCTTGCTAAATGACTATCAGATTTTGAAAAGATGATATCACTGGATCAAGTTCATCAATTATGTTTAATTGACTAAACTAAAAAAATGTAATTGGATTTTGAATAAATATTCAATTAATTGTTACTGTTTTGAATTTTATTGTTATTATCTTCCTTAGTGGGTTGTTGAAAACCGCTATTCTGAATAATGATTTTTATAGTGTATGGTAGGGGGCACTGGGCATGAGTTTGTGGAACCAAGGAGGAAGTTACCTGAAAAAGTTTGGGAACCACTGATTTAGAGGAAAGGAGGTGGGGAGAGAGAAAGGCTTAAATACTATCTCCCCATTCTGTGTTCTGATTCCCCTTAAATCTTTTGTTACATCAAGCTTCCATGGCATGCGTTAGCTTTGTGGAGTTTCCTCATGGTGCTGAATTCTGCGGGTTGGATCAAGACTTAATCATACTTAGAGTAGACCCCTGAAATCAAAAGGATCCCATAAATTTCAGTGTGTCTATGCAAAGTATGACTAGGCCTGGATCCAACCCTTTATCTGCAGAAAGCTTCTTGACACAACATTCTTGACACAATGGCTGAAAATGGCTGGTGTGCCATTATTACACTGTGCTGTGGAATTTTGGTGACCAGTCACCTGCTGTTATCATCCCCCTTTGGTCTCTTCCGAGCCTTTGATTCTAGAACTTCAAAATGGCGGTTTCTTGGCTGTGGTCCTGCCTGACACCGGATGGTGGTGGCGGGGAGTTATTGAGAGTTGGGGCACTGAATGGGTACAGGTTTTCCCAGGGGGTGCAAATGAGTCAAGGACTCTTAACTCTTTTTTTTTTTTTTTTAATAATTTTTATTCATTTTCAACACTATATAAACATAAATGAACATTTCCAAAATATAATTGAAACAAACACAATAAGAAAAAGAAATACATCAAATATCTGCTTCATACATATTGAATAATTGTTGAGTACAAATATCAAAAACTATTACATATGCCTTATCACACTACAACATTTTCATTCTTAACATAAAAGTGCACCCCCCACCTCGGGATCATTCTTGAGTCCAAAATCTAATCGTTTCTTCTGATGGTGGTTTCCCATTTCCCTTAGTAAACACGAACACTAGGAACTGTTTCCAAATTCCTTCGAACTCATTTATTTTAGTTACGCCTTTTCTCCACTTAATATTACATGTCAGTTTATCATTAATGGCTATATCCCATACTACTTTATACCACTCCTCAATAGAATATTCCCCTTGGATCTTCCAGTTCCTAGCTATCATCAATCGTGCTGCAACCAACAAACTCGATATCAGCTCTATAGTTCCTTTTCCACACTTTATATCTTCAAATAGTGACAGCAATGCTATTTTTGGTGTTTGTTCTATTTTCATTCCCACTATTTCTTCAATTTCTGAGAACACCATCTTCCATAATCTTTGTACATATTTGCATTGCCACCACATATGTAAATACGTTCCTTTTTCCCCACATCCTCTCCAACAATTTGCTGAATGTTGATCACTTATCTTGTTCAATCTGACCGGGGTTAGGTACCACCTCCATAAAATTTTAAAATAATTCTCCTTTATTCTTACTGATAAACTTCTCAACACTCTTTGTTTCCATAGTCCCTCCCAGCTCTGTCGCCCTATTTGTATCTTCAAATCTGATTCCCAAATCACTTTCTCTGTATTCTCTCTAAACTCCTTCTCTAACAATATTTTATATATTTCACTCATTAATCCTTTTGAAACTATACTACCTCCTTTTCCTTTCTCCTTACTTACTACTAATTCTTCAAACCTCGTCATCTTTCTGCACATTCTATTATCTTTAATCCACTTTTTATTCCATTGTTCTAATTGACCATATTCTAGCCAAGATAGCTTCTTCTCCTTTAACAAATTTTCCATATCTTCTCTTGTTTTAATATCTCTTACCCAATCCTTTAATTTTATTTTATTTTTCTCTTTTAATATTTTACATAATCTACCCTTTAGATCCTCTGGGAAATTCTTTAACATTATTATCGGTGCTAAGGGAGAGTTGCTCGGAAGCAGCTTCCCTTTAAATTTGCTCCAAATTTCCCATTGAGTCCTCAGGAGTGGATTATCTATACTTCCAACCCATTTTCTTCCTCCATCTTTAAAAAAAACATTCTCCAGATTCATCTCTACCTTACTTATGATTTTTTCTTCCATCCAGTATAAATCTCCTACTCCCATAATTGCTTCTACAACATGTCTTAATCTATTTGCTACGTAGTATAATTTTATGTTTGGGAGACCCATTCCCCCCTTTTTTTGGCTTAGGTACCAATTATTTTTATTCACTCTTGCTCTCTTTTCTCCATTACAATATTTATTAATAATATTTTGCCAACTTTTTATCTCGGTTTCTGATATTTTTATAGGTAGCATCCTAAATACGAAATTAATTTTAGCTAGTATCTTCATTTTTATCAAAGCTATTCTCCCAAACCAAGATAAATTTAATCTTTTATATTTCTCCAATTTCTCTAATACCTCCTTCTTTAACCTCGTTAAATTTTCCCTTTCTAAATTCTCTAGATTTTTTGTAATTTTAATTCCCAAGTATTTAATCTCATTCTTAACTTTCAATTCCATCCCCTTAAATTCCCAATCCTTTTCTTCCTTCTTAGTATAGTTAAACAACATCATCTCTGATTTAGACCAATTTATTTTTAACCCTGTAATTTCCTCAAATTCCCTCAACTGATATTTAATTCTTTCTAATTTTCTTAATGGATTCTTAATGGTCAATAAAGTATCATCCGCAAACATGTTTAGCTTTATCTCCCTTACCTCTCCAATTCCTTCTAATTCTTTATCCTCCCTTAGTGCCTTCGCCAAAACTTCCATAACCATTACAAAAAGGACCGGCGAGAGCGGACATCCTTGTCTTGTTCCTCTGGCTAGTCGTATCTTTTCAGTAAGTCCGTCATTTACCACCACTACCGCCGTATTTTGGGAATATAACTGTTCTATTACATTTTTAAATTTATTTCCAAATCCCAATTTATCTATAATACTCTTTAGTGCCTGCCAGCTCACACAATCAAAAGCTTTAAAAATATCTAATGCCATAATACCTGCCTTAATATTTGCTTTTTTTATTACATTTATTACATTTAAAACTCTACCCACTAAATTATGCATATGTCTTCCTACCACAAACCCACATTGATCTGCTCCTATATATTCTGCCAAAAATTTATTTAATCGTTTGGCCATAATAGATGTAAAAATTTTAGCATCCTGATTTATTAAAGAAATAGGTCTATAAGAATCAGGATTAGTCAAATCTTTATCTGGTTTTGGGATCAGAATTATCACTGAATGTTCCCATGATTCAGGTATCTTCTCTCCTGATAATATCCTATTATAAAGTTCCATTAATTTTGGAACTAAACAATCTTTGAAGACCTTATAATATTCTGGACCCAAACCATCTGCTCCTGGTGATTTACCCACTTTTAACTTATCAATAACTTCTTCAACTTCTCTTTGAGTTATTACTGACTCCATTAACTCCTTATATTCTGATTTTATTTCCTTCTTTATAAACCTTCCAATATACTCCTCCACCTTTTCTTGTTGAATTTCTTTACCCTTGTACAATTCCTGATAAAATTCCTGAAAAATTTTTATTTTAGCTTTCATTGCATGACAATAATTCCCTCGACTATCTTTCAACGTTTCTATCCCATTCCTCCCTTTTTCTTTTTGTGTGAGCTTGGCAAGCAACCTCGAGTTCTTATCACTGTTTTCAAAATATTCCCTTTTCATATACATTAAATTCTTTTGAATCTCTTCTATATTTAAGTTTTCTAATTGTTTCTTCTTAGCTTGTATTTCCACTAATTTATATTTATCTTTACTTCGCCAATATCTTTCCTCCAAGTTTTTAATTTCTATCTCTAACTTTTCCTGTTCTGCACGTTGTTGTCTTTTTAAACTACATGTTTCTCTAATACAGATTCCTCTTGCTACAGCCTTCATGGTGTCCCAAATGACTGACCCAGCTGTTCCTCCTTTTTCATTAATTTCCCATGCCTCCGACAGTTCCTTCCGAATTTTATCTACTATTTTATTGTATTTCAATATCTTTGTGTTCAACTTCCATCTATATGCCTCTTTATAATCTTTCTTAACTGTAAATTCTAAACTTAACAAGGCATGATCGGTTACTTTTATTACCCCCATTTCCATTTTACAAATCCTCGTTGCAAAGTCTTTTGAAACAAATATATAATCTATCCTGGAGTATGTATGATGAACTGGGGAAAAGTATGAAAATCCAGGCCTATTCCCGTAAAGTAAGCGCCACGAATCTAAATAATCATTTTCTTTTACTAATTTATTCAATATAGTCATATTGTTCCTCTTTTCAGCATTAGTGGGATTTGACCTGTCCCTTTTATTATCCATAACCATATTAAAATCCCCAGCTAATAATGCATACCCCTCCTTAAATTCTTCTATTTCTTTGAACAGCTTTATAAAAAATTCTCTATGCCTCTCATTTGGGGCATAAACATTAATCAAAGTATAAACCTTTCCCTCAATTTTACCTTTTAACATAAGATATCTACCCTTATCATCCTTTTTTACCTCTTCTAATATAAACCCACTTTTTTTTGAAATCAAAGTGGCCACTCCATTTTTTTTTGATGTCCCTAATGATTTTTCATAATAGGCTAACCACTTTAATTTTATCATATTCGAATTCTCGGAGCCTTGGTGTGTCTCTTGGATCATTATAATATCTGATCCCTCTTTATTTAGCATTTGTTCTATTCTCTTCCTTTTCACGACTGCCCCTAAACCTTTAACATTGAGTGTTGATACCTTTATCTTTTTATCCATAATCACCCTTTTGAAATCTCTTCCGATCCCTTGTGCTCAGCAATTCAAACTTGCTTACATAAAAACACAAACTCCATACATAAAACCCACACCCTCCTACCCCGATCCCTCCTCCCCTACCTTCCCCCCCTCCCCACCCCCCCACTCTAATCCCCCCCCCATATCCCCGTGAGTCTAATACTCCAGCCATCTACTTTAAAGGGGGAGGGGGGAGGCAGTGCTGTGCCTGGCCGGCAGGTCTCTATATTAGCTTTTTTATTTGCAATTATCTCCAACATATTTAACAATTCTCTTACTCTCCAGATGTCCCAGCCTCATTCCCTCCCCCACCCACTCCAGCCCCATCTGCTTCCCCATCCAGACCCAGCCTCTTCAGCAAATCTTTACCTTGATCCAATGAGGTTACTCTGTATTCCCTCCTCCCATATGTAAATCTTAAGAAAACCGGGTAACCCCATGCATAAGGAATTTTATTCTTCATTAATGTTTCCGTTATTGGTTTAAGACTACGTCTCCAATTTAATGTGCGTTGAGAAAGATCATTGTAAATTTGCACTGGTTTGCCTTTACACTGTATCTGAACCTTAGATCTCAATTCTTTCATAATTTGCTCTTTTTTGTAATAGTTGCCAAATTTCACCAATATGTCTCTAGTCCCTTTGTAGTTTTTCCCCCCCACACGGTGGACTCGGTCCAGATCCGATCCATCTATTGGAATGTCAGGCGTCAGCTCCTTGAACCAGTTCACGATAATTTCTCTAAGATCTTCTCCTTGCGTCTCCTTCAGCTGCTTTATTCGAAGCGAAGATCTACGAGATTGATCTTCCAAGGCGATCAAACGCAATTCCCATTCTTTAAATTGTATATTAGTTGATTTTTCGAAAGCCTCTTGTTTCTTCTGGTCCAGATCCACTTTAGCCTCTATCTTTTTGATCTTATCCGAATTTTCCATCGTTTTATCCATAATAGTACGCATTTGTTTTCTGAATTCACTCATTTGCTGATCCATTTTTTTAAAAATAATCATGTTATTTTCTGCTATAATAGCCTTGATTTCCATTAAAGAGGGAGGGTTACTACCACTTTCTTTCCCCCCTTCTGCCATGTTTCCTTCTGTATTTGGTATTGTATCCAAAGAGACTGGGTCTATATCTTCCTCTTCCTGTTCAACTCCAGGGGCTGTACTTCCCAGGAAGGAGAGGTAAGCCAAATTATGATTTGAAGGTTTCTTTTTTTGTTTATTAAGCTTTTCCCAACTTTTGATCTTTTTTTTAACGTTGGGCATGGGTCCCTTCTGGGTAGGGCATAAATCTTAGAGTCCAACTCTCTTCCTTAGCAACTTATGCTGGCTTCTCTATTATATAGCACTCACAGCTCCTTCTTCACGAGGAGGGGGGAAAAATCCAGTTCACAACAGCATTCACTAGAGGGGATCAGATTTAATCACTCAAAGTCTCTCACATCCCACATCTCCCTCACCGAATGCCAAATGCAGCTTTTTTCACCCCTTCACCCCCCTTCTCGCCACGCCAATAAATCCAGTCAACCACTTTAACCTTAGAAAGCCAACATTCCAATCGTTCCCATGTGAGATAAAGATGAGAGGTTTTATCACAGATCAATGTCCAGCAAACATAAATTCCTTCTTTTTAAACTGCGTCAGTCAGCGTTTACTTTCACTTTTCATAGAGTTGCCGTTTAGACAGACATTGCATTAATCATAGTTCATCTCACCTCCCTTCTCCAAATCTCTCCACTTTCCCGGCTCCTGTTGGTTTTATAATCATTTTCTGTCAGTTGCTCAAAGATTCATGCCCATTAAAAGAGAGATAATTGCCTTTTCCGGCAAGCGCCGTTCAGAGCCTCAGAAGAAACCCGCCATCGCTCAGGCTGCCAAGCTCCGCCCCCCAAGGACTCTTAACTCAAGATGTGGGGATGCCACCAAAGCGGCTGCTTCTTCAAGCAACTCCATTTGTGGGTATGTGTGTCAAGGAGCCATCCCAGATCGAATGCTATGAATGGAGCGTTCGTTGGATTTCAAACACAATCTGTTTTGGGGCTGAACTAGATGATATGATTATTGCATGAATGCATTATCTAATGCTGCAATTATCAAGCAATGCAGATTCCGGTTGCTGGTGAGGAAAGATGCTCCCCTTGTTGTTGGGGAAAGATTTAATATGAGCAAACTTCCCATGGGCACACACTAAATTAGCAGCAGGCATTGAGGTGGCCTTTTAAAGATGCTGGTAGAACAACTGTGTAGTCCTGTTTGGGTTTAGCATGCCAGACAAGGGCTTAGTCGTCACTTAGGAGTTCCATCTGTGCTTGGGCTGTACCTACTTAAACTGCAGGTGAAGGCTTCGATGATTGAATGCTTTTCCAAGGGGAAAATCCCTCCACATAGAAAATCGGCACATTAGAAAGAAGGGTTTCTGTGCTAGCATTCTATGTGTGTGTCATGGTTATTGATTGCCACACACAAGTTTATCACCTCAGTGAGAAAGAGGCCTAGGAGGTGAAGACCCCACAGGCATGTTTTAGAATGGAGCTACAAGCAGCTTGAGCAATATTTATTTTAATTTATTTATCTAGATACTTATATACCATTTTTCAAGGCCAACGTCTTCAGAAAGCGTCTCACAATACAACAAGGCAGCTCATGCTTGGAAGACCACCAACTGAGATGGCTTTATTTATTTATTTATTTATTAAAAATTTTATTTTTTATTTATTTATTAAATATATATATATATATATATATATACCACCCCATAGCCGAAGCTCTCTGGGGGATTAGACAAATTCTTAGAGGATAAAGGCTATCAATGGCTACTAGTCATGATGGCTATATTAACTGCCAGTCCCAGAGGCAGAAGGCCTCTGAGTTCCAGTTGCAGGGGAACAGCCGTGGGAGAGGGACGTTGCTCTCCTCTCCTGCTGGTGGGCTTCCCAGCAGCATCTGTGGTCCCCTGTGTGAAACAGGATCCTGGGCTGGGTGGGCCTTTGGTGTGATCCAGTAGGGCTCTTCGTAGGTTCTTAAATGTAACTTAAAAACAATAAAAATCCGGTTTTAAAAAACCTAAGATAATAACAAACACATAACCATATTAAAAGCAGCAAAAAGGATCCAGAGAGCTAGAGCAAACATACAACAACTTTAAAAACAACATAATCTAACACTCATTGAGAAAGTCAAATAAACACGAGTAAAAAGACAGCTGATCTGAGTTCGTGGGGCAATGAGTTTCGCAAACTGGGTGGGCCACAGAAAAGGGCCTGTCGTGCATTGCCACCAACCATATATCCAAAGGCAACGGCCCACACAATAGCACACATCAACTGGTCTTAACAGGCTGGCAGATCCATACGGTAGGGTGACCATATTTGGGAAACCAAAAAAGAGGACACCTAGTGTGTGGGGGGGGAAGCAGCTTTCTGAGTCCTGCAGAAAGTACGTTATTCCCCCGCCACCTTAAAGAACCCGATTGGAGTGGAGGAGTGGAAAGGATTTCATTCTGCACCACCACCATCCACTCCAATTGGGGCCTTTTCTATAATGTCCACGAATGACCCACTTTCCCCTTTAAGACCTCAATTGGAGCTCGGTGGTGGTGGGGGAATGATGTGCCTCAAGAACGCATGTCATTCCCTCCTGCCATGCTAATGGCAGCCTTAAAGGGGAAGGTGTGTCATTCCAGGACATTATTGAAAATTATAGAAAATCCCCCCTGACACCATGGAAAGAACAAAAACCAGGACAAATCCGGGGAAATCCTGACAGTTGGTCACCCTACCATACGGAACAAGGCAGTCTCTCAAGTAGATTGGTACCAAAGCGTAAATGTTAGGTATTTATACTAAAAGTTGCTCAGTGGTGGTGGTGAAACTGCGATTTTGGACAATTTTGGATTAACTATGTGTAGGGAACTTTTGCATGGTATAGTTGCTAAGAGGCTGAGCAATGAATAGGGCATCCCCCGTTGATAAGAACACAAGAGCCCTGCTGGATCATGCCGAAGGCCTATCTAGTCCAGTATTCTGTTCCCAAGTGGCTGACCAAATGTCCACAGGAAGCCCACAGGCAGGACTGCATGCAACAGCACCCTCCCAGCGACTTGTTTTCAGATCCTGGAGGTAACGTACAGACATCATGACTAGCAGCCGTTGGGGCAAAGTTGTTAGAAGAAGCTTCCTGCTGGTCATTGCTGTTCAATGGAACAGTGGAACCGTGTGGTGCTCTGGGAGGTGGTGAGCTTCCCTTCGCTAGTGGTATTTCAGCAGAGGCTGGACGGCCTTCTATTAGGGTTGCTGTAGTTAAGCCAGCATTGAGATGAAGATTGGATTAGATGACTTTAAGGTCCCTTCTAATTCTATGATTCTATGCTGGGGGCCAAAGATTTGAATGTTAACTCTGCCATGAATTCACTCAGGGGCCTTAGGGAAATCTTCCTCTCTTTCTCTCCCCCACCCTTGCTGCCGCCGCCACCGCATGCATTATGTAGATTACAATAATATTAACATGCTCTACAGGGCTGAAATAATGTATCGGAATTTCTTCTAATGTGCTATATCAGTGCTATCATATAGGGCTGCTGTATCTTTACAGGCCTCAACCCTATAGACACTGGCCTAGTAGTAACTCCTGCTGGGCATTGTCAGACTTCCTTCTGATTAAGCTTGCATAGGCTCACCCTGTTAGTCAAGGAATTGTCTGTTTATTTAATTGGTGAGTGAATCATTTCTGCAGAAATCTCCATTTGAATAAAGCAATTGTTCTCCCAGAATTGTTCTCTCTCTGTGTGTGTGTGCACCTGCATTCAGTTGCTTTCCACCACAGCCAGGATCTTAGAAGAGGTGTTGGTCCCAGCCCCACTCCCACCACCACCTACAGCCTCCTGTCAGGGCAATTTGGGGGCCCTCCTGGACCGTGGGGTCCCAGACCTGTGCCTTCCGGTCTGGCACTAGCAACGTCCCTGTCCTTCGCTGCGAGAGAAAGGAAGAATGGGTTCCTCTTCTAAGACACTGGCTGCCTTTCTGCGTGCTTTTGCCAACAAGTTAGAAAGAGGCAGAGCTGCCGGGGGGGGGGGGGGCATTTCTGTGGTGAGCAGGGCTGAAGGCAAAAGAGGGTGAGGGCAGAAAGACCAAAATGCCGGCATAGGTCAGTTTGAAGCTCTTAGCTTTAGGAGAACCATTTCAACCTTTTGGAAGGGAGTTGGGGATGGGACGGTGCATATGCTGGGACACCACCAGGTGATCAGCAGGTGGTGGGGAAAGGGTCACCTGAGGAATCCTAGAGGGCGAGATTTGGCCCATGGGCCTGAAGTTCAACACCCCTGCTTCACACACGTATCTGGGAGCAAGTCCCACTGGGTTTGACATGCGTAGACATGTTTAGGAGTGTGCTGTGAGGTGCCATCCTATGTCCTGCCTCTGCCTGGGAATAAGCCCCAGTGGTGAGTTCATGGAGATTTCTGAGAAGACATGCAAGGATTGTGCTATCAATGATGCAAGGCTTTATTATGAGGATTCAAGTTGCCCTGGGACTGCAGAAGGGAGGCAGGGAGTGTGCGGTGCAGCCTGTGCCGTCGGCCAGAGGACTAAGGCAACGGGGAGGCTGAAACCCCTGGCCTTCGACATCATGACAAGGGGATCCCACTCTGCAGTCAGACAGAAGGAGCTGCTGCAGTGAGCTTTCTTCCCCCTTCCTGTCCAAACTGCCAGTTGCCCTGGGACTGCAGAAAAAATGGGAAGGCCTTTCTAGCCTGTGCCAGTGGGCAGAGGAACAAGGGCTGCTTATTGGATGTTTTTGTTCTTGTTTGCCGTTTTTATCACACTTGAAAGCACTCTTCAAATACTTAAAAGGTTGACACACCGAGGAGGGCCAGGATCTCTTCTTAATCATCCCAGAGTGCAGGACAGGGAATAATGGGGCCAAGTTACAGGAAGCCAGATTCCAGCTGGACATCAGGAAAAACTTCCTGGCTGTTAGAGCAGTACGACAATGGAATCAGTTACCTAGGGAGGTTGTGGGCTCTCCCACACGAGAGGCCTTCAAGAGGCAGCTGGTCAGCCATCTGTCAGGGATGCTTTAAGGTGGATTCCTGCATTGAGCAGGGGGTTGGACTCGATGGCCTTGGAGGCCCCTTCCAACTCTGCTATTCTGTGATATTTTACTAGACACCACTTTGGGGCTTTGCCAAAATGCAGCTTATAAATGGCAAAAATAAATATAATTAAATACAAATTTAGTGTGCACGTGTTTTATCCAAGCAAAGTTGCCAGCAAAGGAGGAACAGCCTGGCTCCAAGTAGTTCCAAACGGTGCTTCTTGACAGCTTGCCATTCTGTTTCCATTTCCCAAACAAACTCCTTCTCTTGGGTGTCTTTATTTTATTTTACTTTTGAGTGGCTGTGAGCTATTTTGGGAGAGCGCCTTTGTCTAAAAAGCAGGATAACAACACAATAAAACTAGCACAGCGCAACTGTTTCGTATCATTATGTGAGCCCCAGCTGAAAGGTGACAGTGCTGGGCTTCCCAGCACAGCTGTCCTTTGATGTCCTTCCCACAGTGACCCTAAGTTGGGATTCCCGAAGTGTGGGCGTGAGTCACCAGGCGCTGTTCTTTGAGCTTGTCCTTTGGAGGGGATGGGAATGGGATGCCGGGGTGGATTGGGGCGGGGGGGGGGGGGCAGATGTGTATATATCAACTTGGTGAGTTCCTATAGAGCAGAATGCTTGGCCTCTTCTCTGTCTCCGTCTGGATGTGTGGGGATATAGCTGTGCACAGAGGGAGGAGGGGGATGTTGTGTGCAGGAAAGGGGAGGGCAGCTTTATTAATGAAATGACTGTTAAGTTACAGCCACTATGAAGAAGAGCTTTTAAAAGAAAAAAGAAAAGTGGAAGGGACAGCAGAGCACAGAGTGAGTTTCACAGCTAGGTGGGATCCTATTAAATGGCTTGAATTTACCTTGCAATTAGACTTCCAATGCCTTACCTGGATAAAACTCCAGCCTCAGGGCGGGGTGGGGGGCACACTGCATACCATATGCATTACTGGAGCAGAGCGTGAAACTGTTGCAACTCGTCCTGGGTGCAAGCTTGAGGAAAACGTGCCAGAGGCGTCCTTCGTCTCACTCTTCTACGTCTAGCTCTGGAGGACATGGCAGATCAGCGTAGGCTGTTTGCAGTGACGGTGTACCTCTGTGGTTTGTGGTTTGGGGCCTGCTGTCCACACTTTGTGGGGTGGAGAAGAACAAGTACACCTCTGACTACCCTCCAAGAGGGAAGCACTGATATTGGACATAAAAATACGGCGCTCATGAATTGGAACACACCCACCCCTGCTGTTTCACTTGTGAGCCTCTCACGCTGTGCTTCAGAGGGCTATCAAGGTGCTAATCCCTATGATGCTTTCAGGCCCTGACTTGGGATGGCTGCTTTAGGGCCTGCCTCCACATGACAAGCAGCCATCAGTATCGAAAAACAAACTGCCGTGACAGAATCCAGGCCTGTCTCTGAAGCCAAAAGTTTTTTCTGCCCCCACGTTGGAGTGGGCTGTTGTTTATTCATTATCAAGGGAAAGGCACTCTGCGTGTGCTCAAATAGGCTTGCCGCCTCTTCCTTATGTCAATAAAATATTCCTTATTTAATATTATAATGTAGTTATATTATAAAGTTGATTGGTGGGAGATTCAGGACAGGTCAAAGGAACTATGTGAGGGAGGAAGCAGCAGCTGGGCACCTCTCCATCGTGCCTGGGTCCAGCTCCAGCTGAGAGCCCCCTCCCTCCTGCTACCAACTGTCTCTGCAGAGGCCACCAGTGAGGGAGGAAGCAGCAGCCAGGCACCTCTCCACCGTGCCTGGGTCCAGCTCCAGCTGAGAGCCCCCTCCCTCCTGCTACCTACTGTCTCTGCAGAGGCCACCAGTGAGGGAGGAAGCAGCAGCCGGGCACCTCTCCACCGTGCCTGGGTCCAGCTCCAGCTGAGAGCCCCCTCCCTCCTGCTACCTACTGTCTCTGCAGAGGCCACCAGTGAGGGAGGAAGCAGCAGCCAGGCACCTCTCCACCGTGCCTGGGTCCAGCTCCAGCTGAGAGCCCCCTCCCTCCTGCTACCAACTGTCTCTGCAGAGGCCACCAGTGAGGGAGGAAGCAGCAGCCAGGCACCTCTCCACCGTGCCTGGGTCCAGCTCCAGCTGAGAGCCCCCTCCCTCCTGCTACCAACTGTCTCTGCAGAGGCCACCAGTGAGGGAGGAAGCAGCAGCCAGGCACCTCTCCACCGTGCCTGGGTCCAGCTCCAGCTGAGAGCCCCCTCCCTCCTGCTACCAACTGTCTCTGCAGAGGCCACCAGTGAGGGAGGAAGCAGCAGCCAGGCACCTCTCCACCGTGCCTGGGTCCAGCTCCAGCTCAGAGCCCCCTCCCTCCTGCTGTCAACTGTAACTGCTGAACTTTGCAACTAAGATTGTAGTGCCTGAATTTGCTTTCCTTTCCCTCCTCCTCCTCCCTCCCAATCCCCTTTCCTTTTGTGTCATGTCTTTTAGATTGTAAGCCTGTGGGCAGGGACTGTCAAGAAATACTTTTGTAAGCCGCCATGAGAGCCTTTTTTGGCTGAATGGCGGCATAAAAATCCTTAAATAAATAAATAAATAAATATAAATAAACTACTTCTTCAAACAGTGCATAGTTAAACTATGGCATTCACTACCACATGATGTAGTGTTGGCCACCAATTTGGATGGCTTTAAAAGGGAGCTGGATAAATTCCTGGAGGAGGAGAAGGCGATCAATGACTGCAAGTTATGTGCTACCTCCAATATCAGAGGCAATATGCTAACGTACACCAGTTGTTGGGTAATATGCGTGGGAGGGTGCTGTTGCACCCATGTCCTGCTTGTGGGTTCCTGGTCAACAGCTGTGTGAAAAGAGTGCTGGACTAGATGGGCCCTTGGTCTGATCCAGCCTCAGGGCTCCTCTGATGTTCTTATGCTCTATTTATTTATTTATTTATTTATGCATTTATATCCCGCCTTTTTTTCTCCAAGGAACCCAAAATGCCATACATAATCCTCCTCCTCCTCTCCATTTTATCCTCACAACAACAACCCTGTGAGGTGGGTTGGGCTGAGTGTCTGTGACTGGCCCAGAGTTACCCAGTGAGGTGGGTTGCCATGGCTGAGTGGAGACTAGGATCTGGATCTTCTGACTCCCAGGCCAACACTTTAGCCGGTGCACCACACTGGCCATTGATTGCATGGCACACACACAACTGGAGAGTGCCTTCAGGTTGCAGGCTTATGAAGGGCAGCCCTCAGCCCTGATGGCCAGGGTAAAGAGCAGATTGCATGGAGGTGGGGATTTTACATGCTTACAGAGGGAGGGGGCTGAGCCTTGAGGAACTGGGAAAGATTCTTTCCTTTGGCTCCAGGTTTGGGGAGGCAGGCTTCGGCAAGATGCACTTAGTGGCCCAATTTCTATGCCACAGTCCATCTGCTTGTCCTCTTTCTCTTATCACATGCATGGAACAGGCAGCTGAACGGGCAGTAACGGCATGGAAGAGGAGCAGAGCTGAAGGGCTCTGGCGTTGGCAGTGGGTCCCCAGCAGGGTCTGAGCCGGTGCCCAGTGGTGCTGACCTCTGATGCCAGCCCTGTTCCGTTTAAGCCTGGTGCCCAACAGATGTATTAGAGTATGGCCAGGATGGCTGAGGAGGCTGGAAGCTGTCTTACACATCTGGAGGACACCAGTTTAGGAACAGCTGCTCTAAAAGGTTTACTGTTGCAGCAGCCAGAGTGGCGCTTTGTCGTCCCACAATATATTCTTTATTTTGGAGCTCTTGAGGTGGTGGCCCAGTCTCTGAGGCGGTCCTCTTATTTCTTGCACGGCACCAAAGTTTTGCAGGCTTCATATCTGCAAAGCCCTTTAGAGCAAGATGGCACCCGCTTCAGCCTAGAGCCTGTGAAGAGCAAGGTTTTTGTTTAGGGGAGCAAAATGCATTTCTCACCCCCCCCCCCGACCACCAGCACTGGAGAATGAAGCCTACTATAGTTACAAGCATTGGCCGTCTCTTCCCTACATAGTGACTTGCAAGGACAAGTCACTAGAGCAGGAGGTTATCTGTGATCTTTGTACACCAAGCTCCTTAAAAGGAGCATGTGGAATATTGCAGCGTTAAGGCTAAGAGAGCAAGAGTGATTGCCAGGTCAAGGCTGGTGCCAATGGTCAGCACTTTGGGGCAGCTGCTGAGGCCTGCACCAGTTTAGAGGGGCCACTGCTGTTCTCTGGAACCTCTTGGCCCTGCTGCTGCTCCTCCTCCTCCTGGATCTCTCTGCCTGTTCACCTGCCCTTTCCGAGAGAGGAGATGGAACTGCACCCTCCGCTTGCCTTATGCTCTCCCTCTGGTTGTGCAGACCAGACTTGGAAGGGAAGGGAAAGTGGATGTGCAGCGGTGATGGTAGCAAGGAGGACATTGAGGGTGATATCCCCAGGCCCCGCCCCAAGCCTGGAGCCAAGACATCTGCTGCCTGTGGCAGAGCAGTAAATAACCCCCTATACAAGTCAAGACACATAGTCCCCAAGTCAGGCACCTGGGTGAACAAATCCCATAAACACCTCTCCCGCTCCCTGACAGTTAAAATGCAACAATAAACTGAGACTCAATCCAGACAAGACAGAGGTACTGTTAGCGGGTGGTTCATCTGTCCGGCGAGGTGATGTTTGCCCTGTCCTGCACGGGGTTGCACTCTCCCTAAAGGATCGGGTCCGTAGTTTGGGGGTGCTCTTGGATCCAGAACTGTCACTTGAGGCACAGGTGAACTCAGTGGCAAAGAGCACCTTTTATCAGCTTAGGCTGATATACCAACTGCGCCCTTATCTGGACAGAGATAGCCTAGCTACAGTTATCCATGCTCTGATAACCTCTCGTTTGGATTACTGCAAAGCGTTATATGTGGGGCTGCCTTTGAAAACGGTCTGGAAACTTCAACTGGTACAAAACAGGGCAGCACGGTTACTAACAGGGACTGGCCGATGAGATCACATCACGCCAGTCCTTTTCCAGTTTCATTGGCTGCCAGTCCAGGTCCGGGCCCGATTCAAAGTGCTGGTATTAACATTTAAAGCCCTAAACGGCTTGGGGCCAGGCTATCTGAAGGAACGCCTCCTCCTGTATGTACCTGCCCGGACCCTAAGGTCATCCTCAGGGGTCCTTCTCCGTGAGCCCCTGCCAAAGGAAGTGAGGCAGGTGGCTACCAGGAGGAGGGCCTTCTCTGCTGTGGCACCCCAGCTGTGGAATTAGCTCCCTAAGGAGGTTCGCTTGGCACCTACATTATATGCTTTTAGACGCCAGGTGAAGACCCTTTTATTCTCCCAGCATTTTAACAGTCTATAAATAAATTTTAACTTGGTGTTTTAAATTTGAAATTTTGCATTGCTGCTGTTTTTATCTGGTTGAGCTTTTATATTGTATTTTATATTATGGTTTTATACTGTTCTTTTATACTTTGAATGTTTTTAATTTTTGTGAACCGCCCAGAGAGCTCCAGCTATTGGGCGGTATAGAAATGTAATTAATAAATAAATAATAATAAATAAACAACAGTACATTAAAGTAAATAACACTTTGCTGCCCTTTTATGACACTCACGGTCAGCAGGCAGCGGTGGCTGCTTCACCCTTCCCAATGGTAGGGCCAGCTCTGCCTAAAGCCAGCCCTGTCCTGTAGACTTCATGGTGGGGGCTCAAACCCATGTGCTTGAGGCCCAGCCTATCACTACACCCGAGTAGTATCAGCTGCAGTGGCTTGCATTAAAAAGTTCCAGGATCTTGAGGGCCCTCAGGTAGAATCATATAATCATAGAATAGCAGACTTGGAAGGGGCCTACAAGGCCATCGAGTCCAACCCCCTGCTCAATGCAGGAATCCACCCCAAAGCATCCCTGACAGATGGTTGTCCAGCTGCCTCTTGAAGGACTCTAGTGTGGGTAATGCCTACCAGTTCCTCCCCGCTTTACTGGGAGCACTGTGGCAGTGTGAGTCTTGTCGCATAAATGCGCTCTGGGGCCGACGTGCAGATCCGCCCTAAGACAGCAGCGCCATCTTCCATTTTATGTACCAAAGCCAAACAAACTGTTTTTTCAACAGTGATGGTGAAACAGCATCTTCCATTGAACCTGAAGACAGCAGACTAGCTTAGGGAGCACAGGGCAGGCCGTGAAGCACACAGCTCTCTCCCCCAACACTTCCCAGCATCTACTGCCTGAGGTGAGTGCTTCACCCTGACTAATAGTAGTTTTCCAGGCTAGATTCAAGGAGTTGGTTCCAATGAAAGCTCTGTATGGCTTAGGCCTGGCTCTCTGAAGGACTGCCTATCTCGATATGCATCTGCTCGGTTACCAAGGTTCTTAATATTTTACTATGTCTTCATTTGTTTGTGATTTTTGTTTTCTGGATTTTTGTAAACCATCTTGGTGGGTTCCCCAAAGGCAGTACAAAACTGCAAAATAATAATAATTAAAAAATCTCAAGATGCTTGGCATTGAATTGGGGACCTTTTTCTAACCCAGCAGGAGTTTTGAAGACTGCAAATAAAAAGGTCAGAAGACGGCAGCCTTATGACATTCTGGCTTATTAGATTGAGGGTGTGTGTTTTTCCACATCTAGGAGATGAGAGATTGCCAGAGGGCAGTAAGTATAGTTAGACGGCTTTCAAGAGATAGCAAATGCTTGGAAGGTTTCCGTGCTGGAATGCATCTTGTCCTGTAGCATTCTCTCCCCACTCCCCTGCTTCACTGTTGGGCTGGTTATGCTCTGCGTCCCAGTAGGCCCGCGCATGTCACGTGGTGCCCCACAGTGGTGCGCGTGCACTGCCTTTGGCCTGGCTCCTGCTTGTTGTGTGCCCAGGTGCGTGTGGCGTTCTCTGTTGCTTTAGGCTGGTGGCTTGATGTTCGCTTTCTCCACGGCATCTTGGTGGAGTTTCACTGTTCCAGAAAACCTGATGGATTAGTTGTTAAGCTCAGGGAACGTTTCACAAGAAGGCAAGAGGGTACTGGTGTATTGAGGGGTGTGTGTGTTTCCCCTTTCTTTTCTGTCTTTCTTTCTTTCCCTCTCCCGAAAGCCTTTTCTAGCCTGTTGGAACTCCCATACGCCCAGCACTTTGGAGAAATCAAACATGGAAGCGAACGTTCGTTCTGTCAAACTCTCAAGCCAAACTACCTGTTCAGTGCAACTACAAATTTGTTTTCCCCTTTTCAAAAATGAAAGTAGCCTCTGCAGGAATGGAGGGGGTCGGGGAAGGGGCTACTTAACCCTTTCGCTTCCAGCCATTTCTCTGCTCAGAAATTACCTACTTCCCCAGCTTTTTTAACACTACAGGGGAAAGGGTAGAGGGACCTATAGCTTCAGTTCTGTTCCGTAGCGAGAATTTACTTGCGCTACCAGTTCCAAACCACTTACTCCACACAACCTGACATGGTGCAAATGAGCCTATCATGGGATATAGGAGGCACGTAGCATTAAAAGAAAGGTTTTGTGTGCGTGGTGGGGGTGATTGGCATTCTACACTCAACTTCTTTTCTTTCTCTTTTTTGAAATCTCAGGTTGAAAATATAACTTTAGCTCCACACCTAGCAAACACAGACCTCTGCATGTTAACATTGGTAATGGAAGTCTACTATACTAATTTTGCCCCCCCCCCCAAAACACAAAGTAAGCAAATTAGCTGAGCCTGTACTAAAGAAAATAACCTGGTCTTTTAGCAGCCAGCTAGGATTCACCTGGAAACTGCTTTGAGGCATGAGTGCACAATCATAGCCAAGAATAGGTTTTGCACCTAATTATTATTATTATTATTATTATTATTATTATTATTATTATTTATTTATATAGCACCATCAATGTACATGGTGCTGTACAGATTACACAGTAAATAGCAAGACCCTGCCGCATAGGCTTACAATCTAATAAAGTTGTAGTAAACAATAAGGAGGGAAAGAGAATGCAAACAGGCACAGGGTAGGGTAAACAGGCACCGGGTAGGGTGAAGCTAACAGTATAGAGTCAGAACAAACTCAATATTTAAAAGCTATAGGGAAAAGAAAAGTTTTTAGCTGCGTTTTAAAAGCTGTGATTGAGTTGGTAGTTCTCAAGTGTTCTGGAAGAGCGTTCCAGGCGTAAGGGGCAGCAATCTCTGACTATATTTATGGCAGGAAAGTGTATTGGGTAATCAGTTGAATGAAATATGTGAAATGGTATTATATGGTATGTAAACTGGCAACCAATAAATACAAACAAACCTAATAACCTAAAAAGAGCCATGCAAAATCAAGCCAAAGGCCTGATACTGGAATTACTATATAGCCACCATGACTAGCATTCATTGATAGTTAGGGTGACCATATTTGGGAAACCAAAAAAGAGGACACCTAGTGTGTGTGTGGGGAAGCAGCTTTCTGAGTCCTGCAGAAAGTACGTTATTCCCCCGCCACCTTAAAGAACCCGATTGGAGTGGAGGAGGGGAAAGGATTTCATTCTGCACCACCACCATCCACTCCAATGGGGGCCTTTTCTATAATGTCCACGAATGACCCACTTTCCCCTTTAAGACCTCAATTGGAGCTCGGGGTGGGGAAATGACATGCCTCAAGAAAGCATGTCACTCCCTCCTGCCATGCTAATGGCAGCATCAAAGAGGAAGGTGTGTCATTCCAGGACATTATTGAAAATTATAGAAAATCCCCCCTGACACCATGGAAAGAACAAAAACCAGGACAAATCAGGGGAAATCCTGACAGTTGGTCACCCTATTGATAGTATTATCTTCCATGAATATGTCTTATCTTCTTTAAAGTTCTCTAATTGGCAACCATTGCAGTTCAGTGTAAGCAAGTATAAAGTGATGTATGTTGGGCAAAAAAATCCCACCTTCAAGTATAAGCTGATGGGAATTGAGCTAGCAGTGGCCGACCAAGGAAGAGGTCTTGGGGTTGCAGCAGGCAGCTCAGTGAAAATGGCAACCCAGTGTGCAACTGTTGTGAAAAAGGCAAATTCCATTTTACACATAATTAGGAAAGGAATTGAAAATAAAACTGCCAATATCACACTGCTCTTATACAAAGCTATGGTGCAATCATACTTCAAATGCTGTGTACAGTTCTGGTTACCACACCTAAAAAAGGGTATTGTAGAACTGGGAAAAGTGCAAAAAAGGGCAACTGAAATGATCCAGGGGCTGGAGCAACTCCCCTATTAGGAAAGGTTACAACATCTGGGATTGTCTAGCTTAGAAAAAATGGTGAGTAGGGGAAGACATGATCAAAGTGTTCAGAATTCTGCATGGTATGGAGAGAGTGGATAGGAAGACATGTTTCTCCCTCTCCCATAATACTAGAACTCCAGGTCATCCCATGAAACTGATAAGGGGGAGAATCAGGACAGGTAATAGGAAGAATTTCTTCACACAGCGCAGAGTTAAAGTATGGACTTCATTGCCACAAGATGTAGTGATGGCCACCAATTTGGATGGCTTTAAAATGGAGCTGGATAAATTCCAGAAGGAGAAGGCTCTCAATGGCTACTAGTCCTGATGGCTATGTGCTACCTCCAGTATCCGAGGCAGTATGCCTGTGTGCACCAGTTGCTGGGGAACATGGGTGGGAGGGTGCTGTTGCACTCATGTCCTGCTTGTGAGTTTCTTGAGGGCAGCCAGTTGGTCAGTGTGAGAACACAATGCTGGACTAGATGGACCCTTTGTCTAATCCAGCAGGGCTTTTCTTACGTTTTTATGTTCTTACGTTCTTGCAGTAGCAAGTTCCACAGTTAAACTATATGCTACATGTGGAAGACCTTCTTTTTATCTGTCCTGAATTTCCCACCACTCAGCTTTATTGGATGATCCCAGATTCTAGGAGATCCACACCATGCTTAATTTTATACACCATTATCATGTTCCCCCACTTCCCTTGCTGAACTTGCCTTTTTTTCTAAGCTTAAAGGGGCCAAATGTTGTACCCTAGCAACTGGAATACAGAATCCTGTTGCCTCTGACGGTGAAGACAGTATATTGACATAAGGATTCGGTGTAGTTAGCCTCAGAAATTCTTCAAGGTGTGTGTGTATGTGTGTGTATAATTAACACTTCTTGGCACCCCCACAGAACTATTTGGGCTTAGAGAAGGCCATGGTAGGTGTTTAGATGCTAAATGCTGACGGGCAACTCCCTTCTTAGTGTTCTTTATCTTTTAAACCAGACCTGGATTGCAAACTTCTTCCAATAGAGGGCACCTTCAAAATAGAGGACTGTCCTTGGAGAAGTAGGACACTTGGCCACCATGCACCAGGGAGCTTTTTGGCAGCACACAAAATTGGTATCTGAGTTTGAAGTGAGCTGTTGCAGCACTTTGCCGATGGGCATACAATTTTATTTTATTTTATTTTTTATTTAAGGATTTTTATGCCGCCATTCAGCCAAAAAAGGCTCTCACGGCGGCTTACAAAAGTATTTCTTGACAGTCCCTGCCCACAGGCTTACAATCTAAAAGACATGACACAAAAGGAAAGGGGATTGGGAGGGAGGAGGAGGAGGAGGGGGGGAAGGAAAGCAAATTCAGGCACTACAATCTTAGGCCATAGCTAGACCTAAGGTTTATCCCTGGATCATCCAGGGGTCTAACCTGTTCATCTAGGTGACACACAGGGCATCCAGTGCTCAGGCAGGGGCGAACCCTGGATGATCCCAGGATAAACCTTAGGTCTAGCTGTGGCCTAAGTTGCAAAGTTCAGCAGTTACAGTTGACAGCAGGAGGGAGGGGGCTCTCAGCTGGAGCTGGACCCAGGCACGGTGGAGAGGTGCCTGGCTGCTGCTTCCTCCCTCACTGGTGGCCTCTGCAGAGACAGTCGGCAGCAGGAGGGAGGGGGCTCTGAGCTGGAGTTGGACCCAGGCACGGTGGAGAGGTGCCTGGCTGCTGCTTCCTCCCTCACTGGTGGCCTCTGCAGAGACAGTTGGTAGCAGGAGGGAGGGGGCTCTCAGCTGGAGCTGGACCCAGGCACGGTGGAGAGGTGCCTGGCTGCTGCTTCCTCCCTCAATGGTGGCCTCTCTAGAGACAATGCATGAGCCAGGAGCAAACTGCGTGCCCTAAATGAGGAGGGCCATGTTGCCTGTGTGTGCTCAGAAGGGACCTGGAACACTGGCAAATGGACACTGGAGGTGAACCCCAGCCGTCCCTACCTGCTTGCACTCTCTCTGCTTTCCCATCAACTAATTTTTTCTTCCTTGCCTCGCTTCTCCACCTCATTTCTTGCTTTTAAAACACAAACAAGAAAGTCCTTGTTTGGCACCTTTGAAGACTGACAGATTTATTCCAGCAGAACCTGCATGAAATATTTATCCTTAGTTGGCAGACATGGATAATGGATATAGAAGGGGGGACATGTAAAACAGTGGGGGAAGATGGAGATGAAATACAAAACATACCATCTCTGACAATTCTATAGAAAGTGAAGATCCATAAAAAGAGTGAGAAGGGGGCATGAAATTGTCCTCCAGTACTTAACAGCTGGACAGCAGACTGACCAGTCACCATCTTCTCCACTATAGTGAGAGCTATTGCATTTCTTTTAAAATTATTTTCATTATTAGTAAATTTGCATGAGAGAGAGAGTGGCTAAGGTATTATTATTATTATTATTATTATTATTATTATTATTATTATTATTATTATTTATATAGCACCATCAATGTACATGGTGCTGTACAGATTACACAGTAAATAGCAAGACCCTGCCGCATAGGCTTACAATCTAATAAAGTTGTAGTAAACAATAAGGAGGGAAAGAGAATGCAAACAGGCACAGGGAAGTGTAAACAGGCACCGGGTGGGGTGAAGCTAAACAGTATAGAGTCAGAACAAACTCAATATTTAAAAGCTATAGGGAAAAGAAAAGTTTTTAGCTGAGTTTTAAAAGCTGTGATTGAGTTTGTAGTTCTCAAGTGTTCTGGAAGAGCATTCCAGGCGTAAGGGGCAGCAGAAGAAAAAGGACGAAGCCGAGTAAGGGAAGTGGAGGTCCTTGGGCAGGCGAGAAGCATGGCATCAGAGGAGCGGAGGGCACGAGCGGGGCGATAGTGTGAGATGAGAGAGGAGAGATAGGCAGGAGCTAGACCGTGAAGAGCTTTGAAGGTCAACAGGAGAAGTTTATATTGGATTCTGGAGTGAATTGGAAGCCAATGAAGAGATTTCAGAAGTGGAGTGACATGGTCAGAGCGGCGGGCCAAGAAGATGATCTTAGCAGCAGAGTGGTGGACAGAGAGTTGGGAGATACAGGTTCTAGTCCCCACTCAGCCATGGAAACCCACTGGGTGACTTTGGGCCAGTCACAGACTCTCAGCCCAACCTACCTCACAGGGTTGTTGTTGTGAGGATAACATTGAGAGGAGGAAGATTATGTACGCCACCTTGGGTTCCTTGGAGGAAAAAAGGTGGGATATAAATGTAATTATATCCTCTTTTTCATTGATGTGTTTCCTCTTCTTTGGCAATGAGTAAGTTGACACCCAATCCAGAAGTAGCTTTTTTTTCATGAATTATTTTCTATTGGTGCAAAGCACTGAAAAATAAAAAGAGCCAGAGTGGAACCAGAAGGACTTACTCAGCTACAGTGGATAATCACTGCTAAAGCATAGTAAAAAGCATCAGCTCTAAGCTGGGAAGTGGCAGGCTCAGGTTTGAATGTCATGTTGCTGGAGCATCTCCCCTCCGAGGGAGGGTTACAAAAGCTGGGATTGTTTAGCTTGTAGAAGAGGAGGCTGAGGGGAGACATGAAAGACGTGTACAAAATGATGCATGGTGTCGAGAATGTGGAGAGGTAGACATTTTTCTCCCTCTCCCGTAATACTAGAACCCAATGGGGTCATCCCATGAAGCTGATTAGTAGGAGATCCAGGAGAGATAAAAAGAAGTCCTTCACACAGCGCAGAGTTAAATTATGGAATTTACTACCACAAGATGTAATGATGGCCACCAATTTGGATGGCTTTAAAAGGGAGTTGGATAAATTCCTGGAGGAGGAGGAGGCTATCAATGGCTACTAGCCCTGATGGTTATGTGCTACCTCCAGTAGCTGAGGAAATAAGCCTGTGTGCACCAGTTGCTGGGGAACATGGGTGGGAGGGTACTGTTGCACCATGTCCTGCTTTGTTGGTCCCGGGTCAACAGCTGGTTTGCCACTGGGTGAACAGAGTGCTGGACTAGATGGACAATGGTCTGATCCAGCAGGGCTTTTCTTATGTTCTTAGCTTACTCAGTGGCTGAACACTCCTATGAACACTCCCACTGAACTCAGTGCGGCTTACTTCTGCGTGAAGCACAGGACTGGGCTGTTAATATCTTCCAGCCTCAGCCCTTCCTCCATGGCTATAAAATGGGTGGGCAGGAAGATCTCCAGATGTTTTGGACTTCAACCCCAAGAAGCCTCTGTCATCATGGCCAATGGGTGGGAATGCTGGGAATTGAAGTTCATAACAACTTGAGAGCTACTTTCAGCCCACCTCTGCTATAAAACAATTATTTAATACTTACAAGGCTGTTGTAGTGGCTACTGAGATCATGTACCTGAAGTGTTTTTGAGAAGTTAAGAAAAATACTGTATAAGTATGAATTATTCTTTAGGGTGGATTCCTGCATTGAGCAGGGGGTTGGACTAGATGGCCTTGTAGGCCCCTTCCAACTCTGCTATTCTATGATTCTATGATTCTCATTATTCCCAAAGCCATGCTAAAATATTTCAGATTATATAACATTTTTCTTCTTCTACTACTACTACTACTAATAATAATAATAATACAGCACCATGTACATTGATGGTGCTATATAAATAAATAAATAAATAAATAATAATAATAATAATAATAATAATAATAATAATCTCCGTCTCTAATTCTAACCAGAGTTGTTGGTTTTATGTATTCATTGTAATATATGCCTGCAAAATTGCTTCAAGGCAAGACAAAAATACAATAGAATCCAAAAAAACAAAAGCATAAAAAATGTGTACAAATAGAACAGCAGCAGATAAAATCGCCAGTAATTAAAAGGATGACAGAGCCAGCAAAAGTTAAAGAAAAACCCAGATAGAAGCAGATAAAAATAGCAGAAAGCAATTCAAGGGGTCAAACACCATTAAAAACCAGTGATGTTGAACTGAATATTTGTTCTATGCCTTTATTAATCCTTTACTCAAGAATTCCTTTGATATACACCGTCCCAACTCATGGGGTGCTGCTAATAATTCTTAATTCTTCATGTTCATATATAGCACTTTCAAATGTTCACATCTTATAATTCTTACAACAACTCTGTAAAGCAGGTCAGTATTTTTATCCCCACATTGCAGATGAGAAATTGAGAGATTTATTTATTTATTTATTTATTTATTACATTTTTACACCGCCCAATAGCCAAAGTTCTCTGGGCGGTTCACAAAAATTAAAATCGAGAGAGGCCTTAGCTAGACTTTAGGTTTATCCCGAGATCGTCCCAGGGTCATCCCTGCCTACTCCAGGGATCCCCTGTGTGTCATTTAGATGCACAGGGATGACCCCGGGATGATCCCAGGATAACCCTTAGGTCTAGCTAAGGCCAGAGAGGGGAGGGGCTTGCCTAAGGCCACTTTAGGACTTCACAGTAATGCTGAAATTTAAACTGGGGTCTACCCAAATCATATCTCACTTTCTTGACCACTATTCTTCAGTGAATGAATGGCCTTAGGCAGAGGAGGAGACATCAAAGGGCGATATGCATTAAGCCCTGCCTACCTAACAGTCCTGAATGGAATCCAAGAGTCCACCACCACCCCTGCTTGATGCAGGAAATCTAGAACTAGTTCATCTCTAATAGATAGATGACTGTCCAGCTGCTGCATGAAAACCTCCAGAGAAGGAGAGCGCAAGTTCATTGGTTCCATCGTCGAAACTGCTGTGACCATCAAGAAGTTCCTCACAAGGTTCTACTGAAATCTGCCTTTCTGAAAATTTCAAAGTACTGCTCCACTCCCGTTCAGGTATTTCCTGGCTCCCGAAAGGACACCAGAGGACACCTACGTGCAAAGCAGCCGTTCGCGATGCCTCGCATTGGATCAGGGTGTGGTGCGAGCCGCTCTTCCTACCCCTTGTTGCGGAGGGTAGAGAAGTGTGCGGCGATGCAGCCCTCAGGGCGAAGAGTTGACTTAGAAAGAAAGAGCCAGGCATAACCGTTTGGGTTGCTAAGGGGATTGGATGCGTTGTGTAAATGTTTTTCTTTCCCAGATGGCCTCAGGAAGTGTCTGCACAGGAGGAGGAGAAGCTTTGTGCAAGGCCTGCTGGCCCTAGAATCTCTTTGGGCATGTGCAGAAGGCGGGTATCTGTGTGCTTACCTGAGCCTGGAGCTCCCCTTGACGGTCTCCCTGGTTACTCATCTTACACTTGAACCACTAACACCTCACTGATTCTCATCATTTAGACCAATCTCCGCACTCCGCTTTTTTAAAAAATTGTTGCAGAATTATTATAACTTCGTTTTTGCAAAGGGCTGTACAGCCTTGCTTTGACAGTGAGAGGGAACCAGAACAGGGTTGAAATAGATTGGCAGCCAATGCCACCCTCTGGCTGTGCTTGGTCTTTTTGATATCCATGACTTACTATTTTTCTGGCTGCCTGGGTTGGGAAAATGAACTGGGGAGGGGTGGGGGGCTTGCCTACAGCAGAATGTAGCAAGCAAAAAGCTGCCACTTAACTCTACAGAAATCCCCCCCCCCAAAAAAAAAACCTGGTTGATTCCTGCAAAGAGCAAATTTTAGTTTTGCAAGAAAAACAAGACAAGGCTTTAAGAGATCCTTTTTTCCTGCCAGCTGAAGCTCTGGGGCTCAGCTGAAGTGGGCAGGGCTGCTCGACGGAGTTGGCAGGACCCTCTCCGCTGGCCTGGCTCACTCACAGCAACTCCAGGGGAGGGATCCCTCTTGGGAATCAGAGGTCACCTGATGAGCAGAGTCCTGGTTGGCGACTCCCCTGGCAGCTGGCAAATCCACAGCCTGGAGTTCAGCAGGGGTGCACCTGGCGTGCTCGGCTGGTGCAACTGGCTAAGAAAATGTCCGGGTGTTTAACTTTCAGTTGCTTTTAAGGTTTATGAATTGCCTCTCCACACAGAGGACCCTGAGATGATAATAAAAAGCAATTCCTAAAGCTACATTTTGTGACATTTATCCCTTGTTATTCATGGGAGGGGGGATCCCCTCCCTCTCCTCACCTACTCACCCCTCACCCCACCCAAACCTATATTTAGATTGAACGCTGGTCTTTAAAGTGCCATGTATACTGAAGCTGCTGCAGAATAAGATCATCCTCATTACCTTCTTCTCAATTTTGTGAACCGCCCAGAGAGCTCCGGCTATTGGGCGGTATAGAAATGTAATAAATAAATAAATTGTCAGGAAATTCCTGAATCAGTCAAAGACAGCCTGACCTGGCAAAGCCCATCATGTATATCTAGAAAAACGGGGGGGGGGGGGGAGAGATTATGATAATTTTTATTTGATTATAAACTCTTCAGATTCATTCATTTTAATTCAGACCTGCCTGGGACATTCCCGTTCCCCTCTTTTTGAGAAAGGCCAGTAGTTCAGGGCTGTTCACGTGCAAGTAAAAAAAAGGCCTGTGGATTTCTGCTGAAACTCATGAAGAGTTTTGTCTCTCTGGGGGAGCTGCTTGGCACTGTTTTGGCCTGATAATGAATAAGCCAACCATGTCGGGGTCACTCTTAAGAATCACGGTGATTTGAGCAGGACCTTTTTCTCAGAGTAAATCTTTCACAATGCATGAGGGCTTCTCACTGAACTACAAAGGTAACAAAAGGAGGCAGTGGTGTGCATGGAGCCAGGCCGTATAGCCAGATGCTGTGGCAAGGGCCATGCATCATGTCACATAGCACAAATTTGCTAAGGACTGTGGCAGAATAAGCACATTAGCATTGGGTCATCGGTGGAGTGTTAGACTAGAACTGGAGGGACCTTGATTCGAAACCTCACTTGGCTGTGAAACTCATTGCACTGACCTGGGCCCAGTCACCATCTTTCAGCATAACCTACCTCACAGAGGTAGAACCATGAACACCACCTTGAGCTCTTTGGATAAAATATGTGGTATAAATATTAAAGAAACAGATGAGTAACTCAGTTACTGCCAGGATTCGATCATTTTTGTCTGTCTCTTCTGCCAAGACTCTTGTTCATGCATTGGTTATTTCTCGGTTGGACTACTGCAACCTTCTTCTCACTGGCCTTCCTTCTTCTCACATCAGTCCGTTGGTTTCTGTTCACCACTCTGCTGCTAAGATCATCTTCTTGGCTCGCCGCTCTGACCATGTTACTCCACTTCTGAAATCTCTTCATTGGCTTCCAATTCACTTCAGAATCCAATATAAACTTCTCCTCTTGACCTACAAAGCTTTTCACAGTCTAGCTCCTTCCTATCTCTCCTCTCTCATCTCACACTATTGCCCCGCTCGTGCTCTTCGCTCCTCTGATGCCATGTTTCTCGCCTGCCCAAGGGCCTCTACTTCCCTTGCTCGGCTTCGTCCATTTTCTTCCGCTGCCCCTTACGCCTGGAACGCTCTTCCAGAACATTTGAGAACTACAAGTTCAATCGCAGCTTTTAAAGCTCAGCTAAAAACTTTTCTTTTTCCTAAAGCTTTTAAAACTTGATTTTGCTCTGACTTTATACTGTTAGTTTTACCCTACCCCTGTGCATGTTTGGTGCATTCTCTTCCCCTCCTTATTGTTTTATTACGACTTTATTAGAATGTAAGCCTACGCGGCAGGGTCTTGCTATTTACTGTTTTACTCTGTACAGCACCATGTACATTGATGGTGCTATATAAATAAATAATAATAAGTTCAAGAGAGAATGACCCAGGAGGCCAGTGCTAAGGACAGGAGATTCTGGCCACAGGGCCAGCTCCATGTTGAGGGAGCCCTTGGCAAAGGACTTCCTGCAGTGAGGTGTGTGTGTGTGTGTGCTCTATGTTGCTGGTGGGCCCGGCAGCAGGCATCCATTTACATTTCCCAAACTGCCCCCAGACCACCTGACATATTGTTCTGGGGCCACTGTGGGAAATGTCACTGGCTGCTACCATCACCAGGTGTGCCCATGTCCAGGGCCCCAGGGCAGACACCCGAGCTGACAGGCTTTGCTGGGGCCCTGGCAGCTGCCTGAGGATGCTGGCACAGCGGCCCGGCTGGGACAGGGCTGTCCCATATGGATGGAGCAAGAGCCTGAGTCCTCCAACTGTGAGCCAAGACAAATGGGTGAGTGCTTGGCTTCTGAAGAGAAAAGGGCGCTTTCTCTTCTTGGCCTGGTTGGTTGGTTGGTTGGTTTGGCTTTCTCCAAACCTGAGAAGCGGCAGCATTTTTGTTGTTCATAAAGAAAGGGAGGAGAATTTGTCAAACTGTCAAGAGAGGAGAAAGCTCAAGGGACATGTTCCTACTAGCATTCTTTCCTAATTGCCTTGAATGAATTCAGCCTAGAGGGAGTTAACAGACCTTGCTCTCAAAACAATGTTCCCTTGGAGAGAGAAAAACACACCTCCGTCTTTTCCCCTAATGCTACTTACCTGCTCCTACCTGCAGAAATGCCAGCGCTTCACCCATCTGGAGAGGCGGTTTCCATTTTTGCTCTTAAGGTTTTGCAGCACAGCTGAAAGCTAACTGTGCATTGAAACACTGCAGGCGCTCGTCCACATGGGCGCTTTGCCCCTGGATTGCTTCGGAGTGGCGGCAGGTGATCTACATGACACAGTCACCACTCCGAATCAATCCAGGGGCAAAGCCCCAAAGCCCTGCACTAAAGAAGTCAGGGACTTACCGTGACTTTTTTGGATTGGAGGAAGGCTCTGGCCTCTGGGGAGCCTTGCTAAGGAAAAATAAACAAAATTTTAAAGGGGGGGGTTGGAAACAACTCCAGGGAGGGAGCACCCCAGTTCCTCCCCTTGTTCTCCCTCCCCCCCATTAGCTGTAAATGTGATCCTTTGTATCTACAGCTAAACAAAACAAAAACACGTCAGCCCCATTTTCCTATTAAAAACCCCACTTACCAGAGCAGAGGGTGTGTGGATGCTCTCAGGCGCTCCCGGACCGGCCTCGTGAGTGCTCGGGTGGACAGGTGCGGCCGCGGCGGCAAGAAACCCTCAACTGCGTTCCTTGCTGCATAGACGCTGGGAAGGAGCATCAATGAGACTGTGCTGTGGCTCGTGCCACCAGGTGCAGCATTAACAAACTCGTATAGATGAGGGCCAGGAGGGCTTGATTTGGAATAGAGAAGAAACAACGGCAGAGTGTACTTAACCCTTTCCCCACCTGCTGCTTCCTTGCTCCAAATTGCTTGTCCCAAACCACTTCTTCCACCCTCCCGTGGGAGTTCCAAATGTGAGTTGGACAAATGTTAATAATAATAATAATTGTTACCCGCCTCTCCCTCTGGTTGGGGGAGTTGGAGCAGAGAAGAGGGGAAAGGGTTAAGTATTCCCTTTTCTCCCTGCTCTAAATCAAAACCCTTCAAAAGCTGCTGTGATTCGGTTTTGTTAAAGCATTGGGACTCTGTTATTTATATTGGTGTGTAATGTGTAGCTCCTCCATCTCACCTGTTTAACCCCCTTTAGCTCCTCTATATTAACTGTTTCCTTCTAAAGGGTTGATAACGTCCACTCCTCCCCACCAGGCTCATCAGTGTCCTCAGTCATGCTTTGCTTTTGAAACAGTGATTCAACTGACTGTTTCCCTTTTTTTTATCATTTGCTGCTCAGCTGGGGCGATCAGCCAAGTGGCAAAGGCATCAACCCTCCCGTTGCTTAACAGCTTGCAACCCTCCATTGCTTAACAGCTTGCATCAATCCTGGCAGCTGCTGTAGCATCGTGCTGTGCTTCCCTTCAACGGGAAGATGTCATAGGATGGTCTAGCTCTGCTTGCTTGCTTTCATGTACACACAACAAGGAAAGAGGCGGCCTGACGGCCAAAGCCAGAGACTGGCCAGCGTTCCCCTGCAGTCTTTGCAGGGTGGATTAATCCTTTGTAGCTCTGTTCTTCAAACACCAGTCTGCCAGTTTTATCTAAAAAATAAAGTCCATCTTCTACCTTGTTTCCATGGGGAGAAGCGATGTTTGGGTTTGTAGATCATTTGTACTGTACAACAGGTGTGCACCAGAGCATGGAGCAGTACAGACGATGGGTTGATCAATAGCCAATAGCCACGATAGCAAAGTCAACCCACCATATTTAGAATCATAGAATAGCAGAGTTGGAAGGGGCCTACAAGGCCATCGAGTCCAACCCCCTGCTCAATGCAGGAATCCACCCGAAAGCATCCCTGACAGATGGTTGTCCAGCTGCCTCTTGAAGGCCTCTAGTGTGGGAGAGCCCACAACCTCCCTAGGTAACTGATTCCATTGTCGTACTGCTCTAACAGTGAAGAAGTTTTTCCTGATCATAGAATCATAGAATAGAATCATTGAATCACAGAATCATAGAATAGCAGAGTTGGAAGGGGCCTACAAGGCCATCGAGTCCAACCCCCTGCTCAATGCAGGAATCCACCCGAAAGCATTTATAGGCATTATACCACTGAAGAGCCAGATGGCTGAGGTGCATGTCCAGTAAGGCCCTCACAACATCCAACTGGCCTCTGCCGAAAGGGTTTCACATCAAGGGGCCACTGTCTGTCCATCTGGGGTTCTTATTTATTACGTTTTTATGCCACTCTTCTTCCAAGGAGCTCAGTGACGGCACACATAGCCCAGCCACTCTCCCTTTTAGCTTCACGACAGCACTGTGAGGTAGGTCAGCCGCACTCTCCAGAATCGTCCAGCTCGATCCAGCCACCAGCAGCGGGGGCGGGCACAGTCTGCCACCCTTCTAGATCCATTGCCTGAGGTGGGGGAATCACCCTGCCTCAGGAACACTGGCCCTGTTTATATAGGTTGGGTCATTTCCCTTTTTTAAAAAACTAGTGCAGAATTGGGTAACTTTGCATGCCATTAAAACCCTCCATGTTTTTTTAGCGTAGAGAACAAGCAGCTCTGGGATTAGGATGGCAGCATTGTAACAATTTTTTAAAAGTTGAATTGAACGGTTCCGTTTTTACTTGCTACGAAATGAATGCTAAGGTAATAGATGGGTATTAAATTTTGTGATCATTTTTGTGATTCCATTTATTGATTTAGTCTCCCCAACCTGGTGCTTCCAAGATGTGCTGGACTCTATAACCCTCTGCAGCCAACGTGGCCAATGTAGTGCTGGCTGGGGATGTTTGAGGTTGTAGGCCAACCAATCTTGGAAGCGCCAGGTAGGGGAGACTCCATTTGTCATTGGGGTGGAGGTAACCTCCCTTCTCCAGCGTCAATGGCAGTTCTCTCAGCGGCTTCTCCGGGAGGCCATCTTTCTATTTTCCCTGTGTCATTCTAGGGGGGGAACATTATGGCCTCCACTGTTGACCATTTCTCCCAAGAAGTGGGGGGGGGGGGGTGAGTGGTGGTAGCAAATGTGAGTTTAACCAATGGTTGAGAAAATGAATTCAGTTTTACAATTTGTTTTCAAATAGCATGATAGAACAGTATAGTCCTGTGTACCCCTAGTAGTATATTTTGTCTTTCTTCCTTAATGGAAACCTAGTTGACATACATGGGTTTCCAGGTGGGTCCCCCCCTCCAAGCAATCGCTCAGACCTGCTTAGCTTCAGCAAGGGGGCTGCATCATTTGTCTTTCAGCTCATGCCCTGGTACATCCCAAGAGTCTGATGTTGTTATTTGGATAGTTCCACCAAGTGGGATGCCCTGAAGTAAGGGCCAACCATTTTGTTCCATAGAACTGTCATGAGCTGCCAGAAGGGACATCTGGCAGCTGTATTTCTGGCACCCATTGCTCCAGTCCCATGACACTAGGCTCTATCATTGAAATAACACATTTATCTTCATTGTTATTTTCCTCAAAGAGTAATAAGCATTTGTTTGGGAAAGCTCTTATCTGGACTATCGCTTTGGAAATGTTTGAAAGCAGTCTGTTGGGCTCTGACTCCTCCTCCCACTTTTGAGTTTCAGATGCTCCCATCATTTGGAAAAATCTGGGAAATATCTTGGGTCTTTGAACAACCATCCTCTTCCAGTGCCAAATGGAACTCTCCCATGCTTGGCTGAGGAGAGGTGAGCTGTCCCCCTGCCGCTGCGACCATCTGCCTTATATGTGACATTGCCTTGGGAAGGGGTCTGCGGAGTGCAGAAGAAGAAGAGGAATACCAAAAGAGCCTTGAGCTTCATTTTGAAACATTATTTTATTATTATTATTTATTTATTTATTTATTTATTTATATAGCACCATCAATGTACATGGTGCTGTACAGATTACACAGTAAATAGCAAGACCCTGCCGCATAGGCTTACAATCTAATAAAGTTGTAGTAAACAATAAGGAGGGAAAGAGAATGCAGACAGGCACAGGGAAGTGTGAACAGGCACCGGGTGGGGTGAAGCTAACAGTATAGAGTCAGAACAAACTCAATATTTAAAAGCTATAGGGAACAGAAAAGTTTTTAGCTGAGTTTTAAAAGCTGTGATTGAGTTAGTAGTTCTCAAGTGCTCTGGAAGAGCGTTCCAGGCGTAAGGGGCAGCAGAAGAAAAAGGACGAAGCCGAGTAAGGGAAGTGGAGGTCCTTGGGCAGGCGAGAAGCATGGCATCAGAGGAGCGGAGAGCACGAGCGGGGCAATAGTGTGAGATGAGAGAGGAGAGATAGGCAGGAGCTAGGCTGTGAAAAGCTTTGAAGGTCAACAGGAGAAGTTTATATTGGATTCTGGAGTGAATTGGAAGCCAATGAAGAGATTTCAGAAGTGGAGTAACATGGTCAGAGCAGCGGGCCAAGAAGATGATCTTAGCGGCAGAGTGGTGGACAGAGACCAGCGGAGTGATGTGAGACGAAGGAAGGCCAGTGAGAAGAAGGTTGCAGTAGTCCAACCGAGAGATAACCAGTGCGTGAACGAGAGTCTTGGCAGAAGAGACAGACAAAAATGGTCAAATCCTGGCAATATTATACAGGAAGAAACGACAGGATTTAGCTACTGCCTCGAATAAATCTAGTGAGCGTTTAGGGATGGTGCACATAACCCCTCGCTCCCCAAAGTAATGGCTTACCTCTCTGAAAAGCATGTCCAACACATTAAAAGTTCTTCCTTTGGAGGTGGAGCACATATTTTGCCTGCAGAAGGTCCTGGGTTCAACCCATGGCATATCCAGTTAAAGGGACCAGATAGCAGGGAAAGAGTAGCCGGAGTCAGCGTAGGCAATACTGGGCTAGGTGGATCAGTTGTCAGACAGTGTGGCAACTTCATCTGTTCATCTGGAGATGCCGCAGAGCTTTCCCTTCGCATTGATGCATTTCTGACTGTTCCTGTGGGGATGAGCTGAAATGGACCCTAAGATCCATGATGAAAGAAATGCTCACCATCGCTGTCAGAAAGAGGCCTCGCTCAGTACTTCTTGACTGAGTCAAGAGGGTGGCAGCAATCATGGGGAGGGAGATGTGGATGTCTTTCTAACTGGGGCTGTGCACTTAGTTGCGCCCAGCAGAAAATATCAGTATTTTGGTGTCTGTTTTTGGAACCTGAGTATCCTATGCAGCATGTTAGGCAGCAAGAAGGTGGACAGCAGTTTTTTTATTTATTACATTTATCTACCGCCCCACAGCCGAAGCTCTCTGGGCGGTTTACAAAAGTTAAAAACAGTAAACGTTAAAAAAGTATACAAAATTTAAAAACCATCAGAAACATAAACACAACAGTATAAAAACAACAGTATCCATTTAAAAAACAACAGTTCTGGGTCCGTTAGAAAACAAACTTAGCGTTGTTAAATGCTGTTAAATGCCTGGGAGAAAAGAAAAGTCTTGACCTGGTGCCTGGAAGATAGCAGTGTTGGAGCCAGGTGAGCCTCGTCAGGGAGATCATTCCACAGTCGGGGGGCCACCACTGAAAAGGCCCTCTCCCTTGTTGCCATCCTCCGAGCGTCCCTCAGAGTAGGCACTCGGAGGAGGACCTTAGATGTTGAGCGCAGTGTACGGGTAGGTTCATCTCAGGAGAGGCGTTCCATCAGGTATTGTGGTCCCAAGCCATGTAGGGCTTTATAGGTTAAAACCAGCAGCTTGAATTGGGGTCGAAAATGTACAGGCAGCCAATGCAAGTGGGCCAGAATCGGTGTTATATGCTCAGACCTCCCTGCATCAGCTAGCAATCTGGCTGCTGCATTTTGCACAAGCTACAGCTTCCAAACTGCCTTCAAAGGCTGTCCCATGTAGAGGGCATTGCAGTAACCTAATTTGGAGGTTACCAGAGTATGGACAACTGCTGTCCAGATAGGGGCGTAGCTGGGCCACCAACCGGAGTTGGTAGAAAGCACTCCGTGCCACCAAGGCCACCTGACACTCAAGTGACAGAGATGGTTCTAGGAGAACCCCCAAGCTACGGACCTGCTCCTTCAGAGGGAGTGCAACCCCATCCAGAACTGGTTGAAAACCCACCCACCCCCAAATCCGGTCAGAAGAACCACCCACCAGCAGCATCTCAGTCTTGTCTGGATTGAGTTTCAGTTTATTAGCCCTCATCCAGTCCATTGTCGCAGCCAGGCACCGGTTCAGCACATCCACAGCCCCACCTGATGAAGATGAAAAGGAGAAGTAGAGCTGCGTGTCGTCAGCGTACTGATGACAACGCACTCCAAAACTCCGGATGACCGCACCCAATGGTTTCATGTACATGTTAAACAGCATGGGGGACAAGACTGACCCCTGCGGAACCCTGTACTGGAAAGACCACGGGGCCGAGCAATGTTCCCTGAGCACCACCTTCTGGAGCCGACCTGCCAAGTAGGAGCAGAACCACTGGAATGCAGTGCCTCCCACTCCCAACTCAGCCAGATGTTCCAGAAGAATACCATGGTTGATGGTATCAAAAGCTGCTGAGAGATCAAGGAGCACTTGGTAGCACTTTTTAAAATAAAAGTAGCGATGATGATGATGATGATGATGATGATGATGATGATGATGATGATGATGATGTGAGGGAGGCAGAGAAGAGCTGGGAGCCAAAGGTGTCTACATGGAGGAGATCCCTGGAGCCAGCCCTCCTCAGCCTTGTAACCGTTCTCACCCTGTCTCCTTTTACTGGCCTTTGCGGCTTGGTCCCATCACAATGTTTTTGCACAACCGCAAATGACGAAAGAGGCCCTGGCTATAGCTGGGCTTGGGAGCGGAGGCAAGGCAGGAGGGTGAAGCCTGTTGAGGCCTCAGGAACCCCAGAGGATGTGCCGGTCTCCAGCGGGTTTCTCCGCAAGAAGCGTCTGTCTCTGCTTTTGCTGCTGCCGTTCCCAGCGGCTGAAAGGCCTGATTCCACGGAGCAACAGGAGCCAGGAAAAGCTACGCCTGGTCTTCAGGAGGGAAGTGGTTTTGAGGGAGCCTCTGGTGATCAGAACACTGCCCGTGCTGAGGGAGCCTTGTGGCAGCCAGAGCTGGCAGCCGGGGTCCTTGTTCTGCTGACTTTGGCTGACTCTCGACCACTTTGGCTTCTCCTAATAGCCCTTGGATACACTGGGACTCCTCAGACTTGACAGGGCCAGTCCTATCCCTCCATTCTGGGGAGACAAAGGATGGCTGTTAAGCTGGGAAAGAAGCAGGCTCCCTGGCAGGGCTCGGGAGGGGGGGGGTACCCCAAGATGTGCTTGCAGCCACAGCTGCACTCTTCTATAGCACTGCTCGGGCTGTTGTGTAGTGCTGTGGAGTGGGGTTCTCAGACCTGAAGGCATTGCTCAAATGCCATGTCCTTTGCAGCATGGACTCCGCTTCTGCTCTTGTATTGCTCGTCTGCTCCACCTCCTAACTTGCGGGCTCTTGTCAACTAGGACCCAGGGGCCTGAGGGATATCAGGGGAGGGATCCTGGCACCCGCTATTTCCTAGAGAAGTAACAAAGGGGGTAATTGGCCAGACTAGCAAAGACGCCCAAAGCTATGGAGTGATGGTGATGAACTCTTTGCAAACCATCAAGCTCCCGAGGAACTCTTGGGTGTTGGGGTGAGCTGAGCAATTGCCACATGGAAAAGAGGAAAAAGCTTGGGGGAGTATTCATATTTGTTGGTTGAGTGTGCTCTGGGGAGAGCAACATGGCTGGGCTCTGGGGTACTGTTTAAAGCAGCCTTTCCCAACCTGGTGCCCTCCAAATATTTTGGATTACAGCTCCCAGTATTCCTAATCATTAGCCATGTTGACTGGGACTGATGGGATTTGAAGTCCAAAACATCTGGAGGGCACCAGGTTGCAGATGGCTGATTTTAGGCATCTTCTCTGACTCACCCTTCCATTGCACTCAAGAAATCAAATGAGGAACTTCAAGTGAAGAGCTTCAAGTTCAGCTACTTAGGGAGATCAGGTTGATATCCACAGGACCTTTACTGTGGTGGCCCTATATTACCGTATTTCTTCGATTGTAAGACACCATCGATTGTAAGACACACACTAATTTCAGTACCACCAACAGGAAAAAAAAAAACCACTAAGACACACCTGCGATTCTAAGACGCACCCCATTTTTAGAGATGTTTATATGGGGGGAAAGTGCGTCTTAGAATCGAAGAAATAGGGTATGCCTTTTGCCTTGAGAACTTAGTGCAGCATGCTGGTCAACCGACCACCTATTGTTTGATGGTGTCTTCCCTTTTTATAGCATTGATTGTGTCATTTGTTAGGAAGGGCAGGACTGAGGATGCCCCCTTGCCCTGCAGCAATTGGGGGAAAGCCTAGTGGTGTAGTGAAGACTCACCCACAAGCTAACCTGCTAGAATGGCAGGCTTCTCCATGCAGCAGCGTGGCAAGGGCCGTACCTGGTGGGTGGAGCGTTGGGCTCGGATCAGGGAGAGCAGGTCCCTATCCCTGCTCAGTCAGGAGGCTCATTAGGAGACCCCGGGACAGTCATACACTCTGATTCATGCACGCAGCAGACAACCATCTGTCAGGGATGCTTTAGGGTGGATTCCTGCATTGAGCAGGGGGTTGGACTCGATGGCCTTGTAGGCCCCTTCCAACTCTGCTATTCTATGATTCTTGGCCTAACCTACCTCACAGAGTTGTTCTGATGATAAAATGGAAGGCCAGAGTGGTGAGCGCACAATGAAAATGAACAAAATACTTCGTTGCAGTAATCTCATTTGGGCTGTTGCTTTGAAATTAGCATGTCTCAACCCTGTTGTTGATTATCTTCTTTGTTGTTCTCATAACATTGACGCATTAAACGTAATTTGATCATTACTTGAGAATATTTGTCTGGTCAATTGACAAAACTCTAAAAACATTCAAAGGCCTCTTCCTTCTACCAGGTCTTCAGGAAAACTGAGGTGGGGAAAGATGGAGTGGCTAAATTATCTTAGATTGTTATCCAATTTATGGGTTATAAATTCAGTAAATAAATGAAGATGCTTGGAATCCCATCCTTGGAAGAGATACAGGACTTGTGGGGCGAGGTAGTCATTACATAAAATGTGTTTCTGCATTTTAACGTGTGTGTGTGTGTGTGTTTAATGCAAATAGCATCAGCTGGGGGGTGTTCAATCATTTTTGGAATTGCTGCCAGCGTAGAGGGCTTTTTTAACCATTTCCTCCCCTGCTCTGGTCTGGAAAAAGGCTTTCCCCTGAGGCCAGCTACTGTTTCCATTGGAAGGAAATCCCCCATTGGCACCAATAGGGGATTCATGCATGCATGCACACACACAGAGAGAGAGAGAGAGAGAGAGAATGCCACCTTCAGAGGGATTTTCCTCCAGACTGCAGCAGTGGGGGAAAGGGTGGAATTTCCCCTCCACGTCTGGTGCAATTCTGATTTTGAGAATTGCACCAGACCTGTGCAATTCCTAGGCCTGTGTTGTGTTTCTCAAAACTCCTGCCTTCTTGGGAGACAATAATGAGGCCTGCTAAGTAATCCACATAGCTTTATTCAAGTAATAAACATCTCTTCCCACCTGAAGAGAGAGTAATCTCTAGGAACTTTCCTCTAGGCAAAACTATGCAAACTAAGCGAGACAATAGTCGTTTCAACAAAAATGGAAAGCCCTTTCCCAAGATGCGTTAACTTCAGAGAGACTCGTTGTGAGGCAGCTTCCGACATTCTCTGGCCTTCCTTTCGCTCCACCCATTTTAGTCTGCAGCATACTCTAGGATTGGCTAACCTGTCGGGCTTCCCACTGACTGTGTATTGTTTGGCCTTGAGGAGATAAGCCCTGGAGAGGGTACACTCCCAGCTGGTGAAGAGCCCGTGAGAGCTTTCTTCCCCACTGGTACAGGCTAGCCCGTTTCTGGCGCCGATTCCTCTACTTCAGAGTCTGATTCTGTTTGATTACCTGAAACACCTTCTTCCAACCCAGGGGGAGCAGGGCTAGACATGACACCCTGCATGTTAAATACAGAGAAGGGTTGGAGAGCTGCATTTGGGGGCAGAGGATGGATGAAGTGCTCCACCTCTCATCTGCCAGACCACTCACTCAACTGCACTGAATTCCTGGTCACCTCTGACTACCAGGCTAGTGCTTAAATACAAGGTTGGATTTAACACCACAACTAGTTTGGCCTTTGCTCCACGAATTTGTTTATTTATTTATTTATTTATTTTATTTTATTACATTTATATACCGCCCCACAGCCGAAGCTCTCTGGGCGGTTTTGGGTGTCTGGGCTCCTGCCCCCTTCCTTCTCCTCCAATGATTTTTTGTTTTGTTTTCTTGGGATGGGGGATCTTGTCTCCACAGATATTTAGCAAAGCTTTCTTCAGTGGGAAGCATCTCGGAGGAGGAGACCTGTGAGAAGCTCAAGGGCCTGATCCAGCGCCAAGTGCAGATGTGCAAACGGAACTTAGAAGTCATGGACTCGGTGCGCCGGGGGGCACAGCTGGCCATTGAGGAGTGCCAATTCCAGTTCCGCAACCGCCGCTGGAACTGCTCCACACTAGACAGCCTGCCGGTCTTTGGCAAGGTGGTCACACAAGGTGAGGGGGGCCCCGATCTCTTTGGGCGATTCTTTAGTCTATGTTTAGGATGTTCTCTAGGTAAGGAAGCAGGCTGGTGTGGAGAAACTTTCCCCTACCCAGTGCCCTCCATACGTTTTGGGCTACAACGTTAATCTCCCTAACCACTGACTATGCTGGCTGAGGTTGATAGGAGTTGAAGTCCAAAACATCCATAGGACACTGGGTAGAGGAAGGCTGATATGGAGAGATACTCCTGCAGCATAGCAAGATTTGAAGGGAATTTCCAGTGTGGGAGTGGAGTTAAAAGGAATACATTGGAAGGTGGGGGGTGGGAGTTCTCCCAAAACTGACATGGCCTCTTCAGTCAAAAACCACTTTATACAGCCCTCAACTTTCTTCTTGCTCTAACCTTATAAAAAGTGTCCACTTTTTTTCCTTGACAAGTGGGGCCTGCAACAAAATGTTGCAGTGTGGAGTGCTCTTGTTCAGGATCCCAGGCAGCAGGGCCCTCTTGCAAGATACTCCATTTCAAAACACACCCCTCCAGATATCTGATTCCCCACCATCCAACAATAGCCAGGCAGCCTTCCATAGTCACTGGGCATGCTCAGTCTTCACTGACCTGTTTTTGGGTCTCCCTGTCCCCAGGTAGGGTTGTTTTCCTAAAGGGGTTGGGGTTTTTTTTTGGGGGGGGGAGTACTTCTGCCAACTGAGAGGCTGCTAACACCTTCCTCTTGTGCCTGGATGTGCGTTCAGCAACAGAAGAATCCGCACTTGGAGAAGCAGTTTGCTATTCGTATATAGCAGGGATGGAGAACTTCTGGCCCTGGAAAGGTTGTTGGACTCCAAGTTCCATCAGCCCCAGTGGTGACCAGACCCAGACCGGCTTAGTCCCAGCAAGATTGCTGCATCATCTGCCGTGCTATACAAACTGAACGAAAGGCTGGATTATCTGGGAGGAGCAAGTGTAGGCTCAACAATCCATCTGCTAAGTGGAGGGGCTGGAACCACCCTTCTCACGACCACCCCATGAGGATCTATCATCGTTCCCGTGCAATGGGGCATATGAGCCGCCCTGCCAGATCATAGTTGAGGGTCCGTTTAGCCTGAAATCCTGTTTCCTGTCTGGGCAAACAGATGCTTCTGGGAAGTGGCTCACAAGCACAGAGTAAAAGCCATGGCCTTCTCCTGTTGCTTGTACCCAGCACCTGGGATTCAAATCTAGACTATCTCTGGTCATGGAGGTTCTGTTTAGCTTTAGCTACTTGGCTAAGAGCTATTAATATTAGTCCCTTTATCATTCAGGAACTTGTAGATGAATAAGAGAGTGCAGCATAAGGACTCGGGTTGGTCTTGGTGCCATCTTCTACCCCCTGCCCCCAAAACCAACCCAGAGGCCTCTGCTGCTCTGGGTGGAGGCTTCCCCACCTTGCCCCCCCCCCCCTCAGGTACAGAGCCGCTGCCTCTTCTGTCCCCATCTCAGCTTCTTGTTTAACTTTCCCTTGCTTGTCTTCAGGAGGGGAGGACGAAGATTTGTGCTTACGGAGGTTTAGCCCTGGAAATACCAGGAATACCAGTGCCTGAAGTCGTCTCTCTTTTAGGCGGCCGCAGAGCGAGACCGACTAATGTTAGCCTGCTATTAACCTCGATTAACTCGGAGGTCGTTCAGTTGCTACCCCAGCTGGGCAGCCGGCTGCGAGTCCCCTGGTGCCTCCGCTGCCCTGGCTGCCAAGTCGCGTTTTCTCCGTCCCTCCCATTGAGCTGGGATGGAGGTTCCAAGGGTCAAGGGCATATGTGTTCTTTCCTGCTGGCTGTGGGAACAAAGTGAAGGCCTCCGTCCCGCCTGTGCCAGGATTCTCCGAGACAGAAGGGTCTGTTACACTCTAACCGCCCTTGGCTAGAACTGAGTGTTGCAAGACTTAATTGAGAACTGCTAAACCAATATTCCTCCTTCGTTCCGCGCACGCGCACACCACCCACCCACACGAGGACAGTGGTAGTGGTGAGAACATTCACCACCACCTCTATGGCTGTAGCCCTTCTTCTCCGGAGGAGGAGGGGAAAAGTAGAGCAATTCCCTTGGCAGGCTCACGGAGGGAAAACAGGAAGACAGCCCAAGCATGGCAGCATCCAGAGCTACTCCTGGGGGGTGGGGGGGTGGCGCTCATGCTAACATGATTCTACTACAGAGAAGACAGTCCTGGCTTAAGGGGCAGAGCCAAAGAGCAGCAAAAATATTGGGGAGTTGCTTGAATCTGAACCACCTTGCAGGCTGGGACTGGAGCTGGGGTTGGAAAGGCAGAGCTGAGAGCTAACAAGGAGGGGAGTTAAAACTGCATTCCTAAAGGGGAATCTCCTTAATGCAGGGGTTGTGCCCAGCGGCCAGCAGGATGCCTTTGGGAAGTCCATAAGCAGGGCATGAAAAAAGGATGGTTTTCCCTTAGTGCCTGTCTCTAGTATTTGGAGGCATACTGAGAGCCAGTGTGGTGTAGTGGCTAAGGTGTTGGACTGGGAGTCGGGAGATCCGGGTTCTAATCCCCACTCAGCCATGGAAGCTCACTGGGTGACTTTGGGCCAGTCACAGACTCTCAGCCCAACCTACCCCACAGGGTTGTTGTTGTGAGGATAAATTGGAGAGGAGGAGGATTATGTATGCCGCCTTGGCTTCCTTAAGGACGAAAAAAGCAGGATATAAATGTAATAAATCAAAATAAATAAATTATGCAGAGGTTTCACTGCTGCTGACAGACCTGTCCATTGTGAATTTCCCAAGTAATCAGTATCACAAATGATGTTGATCTTGCAGAATTGCCTCTCCTTTTCCTTCGGACGTGGTACCTTGCTGTGTTGCATGAACTTCGACACAAAGCAAAAATAACATCTAACCTCATACATTTTGGGGAGAGTTTATTGAACAGGGGTTGGGTGAAATCGATTACATCTCAGCAGTGTGTCCGGCGGTACAGTTAGGTTATTTGAGACTCTGGACTTAATGATCTTTTGCCTACCCCCCCCCCACACACACACATACTTTAGATAGTAAGGGGTATCCAGTTCACTTCAAAATGTGCCTTGCTGCTTTTGGGGGGCGGGGGGCTCTCCTGCTACTTCTGTCTGGGTTTCTCCCCCAAAGTCAAGATCTGATGGCAACAATGAGTGTGTCCAGCAATATTTTAACAGATGGCTAGTTCATGGCAAACTAGGAGCTACTTAAGGTGTATTTCCTTTTTAAAATGTCCATAAGATATTGGTTGATATTGTCTGATATTTCAACAAAAAAAGAAAGGAACATGAAAACGTATACATTAACTCCTTTTTCTTTGGCATATAGCCAAGGCAATAAGAATGTATGACATATCCAGCTGGATTTGTACACCACATACACACACGCATAGAGTAAAAAAAAAATGTAAGCAATGAATTCCGAGGAAAATTTAAAAATAAATTTTAAAATCAAGACTCAGCAGCACAGAACTCACTTTATCCTGTGCAGTTCAGGAATTATGAAGAATTTACGGAGGAAGTGATCCAATACTTAGTTTGATCACGCCTTTCCCAACCTTTCTCAATTTTCAGATGCACGGTCATCCCCAATGGCCAGGCTGGCTGGAGAGGAGAGTTGTTGTCCGGCACACTTAAAGGGCACCAGGTTGGGGAAGGATGGGGTAGGCTATAAAGGGTACAAGGCTCAGCTATGAATGGGAAGGTCTCCGATCCAAATCCGGCCTCTGTCATGGGGCTTAGGCAAGCAATTCTTGCGAAGTCTTAGTTCCTCATCTCTAATATGGGAATAAGAATGAGCCAGTGCAGCGATTAGTGTCAGCCTAAGAGGACTTGGCTTCAAATCCCTTCTCAGACATGAAGCTCAATGGGTAAAATTGGAGTAGTTGCTATTTCGTAGCCTAACCTACCTTGCATGGTTGCTGTGAGGATAAAAAGAGCTGGCGAGAATGCCTTGAGTTCCTTGGAGGAAGGCAAGATGAAAATGGAATTAAATAAGAATAACCAGATTTAAAGAATCCTGTAAGGATTATAACAAAGATCATGGATATTAATGTTGTAAACAGCTGAGATTATATTATATTAAGCAGTATATAAATGTTACAAATTAAATAAATAAATAAATAAAATATTAAGTGCTATAGAAATGTGGATTTATTTATTTATTTATTTATTTATTTATTACATTTTTATACTGTCCAATAGCCGAAGCTCTCTGGGCAGTTCACAAAAATTAAAACCATTAAGAACATAATAAAACATCCAACAATCTAAAACCCAAATACAAAATACAATATAAAAAAAATATCCATGATCTTTGTTATAACCCTTATTGGCCTAGTGTTGCCTACTCTAATCGACTAAGGCTTTCCTAGGTTTCAGGTTTTTGATCTAAGAACTTGAAGGTGCTTTAAAATTGAACCTGGGACTTTTATCATATCCTATATACTAATAGCAAACTCATTCTCTCAGTGCTGAGCCTCACATAGCCAAAGCAGCACAATGCATCCCCAAGGAGGAAGGTACCGGCAGACTGGGGCCTCATCTACACCAAGCAGGGTATAGCACTATGAAAGCGGTACACAGGGTGACCCTATGAAAAGGAGGACAGGGCTCCTGTATCTTTAACAGTTGTATTGAAAAGGAAATTTCAGCAGGTGTCCTAGTGTCTCCTCTCTGGGTCTTAGATGCCACAGTGGCTCTTTCAGCACCTGTCCTTCAAACATTCCAATCTGGCCAGAATACCTCACCCCGACCTCTAAGAGATGGGACTTGGAGAAGGGCCTTAGATGAGCCTTGTAGTGTACAGGTACGTTCATGCCGGGAGAGGCGTTCCGTCCGGTATTGTGGTCCCAAACCATGTAAGGCCTTATAGGTTAAAACCAGCACCTTGAATCGGTGTTAGAAACGTACAGGCAGCTAGAGAATTGGTTTTTGGACCTTCTGGCCATGTTGTTTTATACTGTTGTTTTTATGTTTCTGATGTTTTTTTTAAAATCTTGTATACTTTTTAATGTTTACAATTTTTAACTGTTGTAAACCGCCCAGAGAGCTTCAACTGTGGGGTGGTATATAAATGTAATTAATTAATTAATTAATTAATTAAATTCCCTCTTTATCACAACTGTTAAAGCTGCAGGTGCCCTGCCCTCTTTTAAATCTGGTCACTCTGGTATAGCTCCTGCAGCTTTAACTGTTGTGATGAAGAGGGAATTTCACCAGGTTCTCCATATATACAAATGACACCTGCTGAAATTCCCTTTTCTATGCAACTGTTAAAGATATAGGAGCCCTGTCCTCCTTTTCATAGGGTCACCCTAGGTACATGGTATGTGTCAATGGGCTCCAACAATTGTCAGTGCACTTCAATACCACTATAAAGCAGTAGTGTAGATCCTGTCTGGGTTGGGGGGAGATCCCAAGATTACTTTATAAGAAATCTCAGTGGGCACTGAATGCCAACTAACCGTTGGCAAACAGGAGCAGTCCGCACAACAACAAAAATTATATATAAAGGGGGGGGATGTAACTCATTGCGAGGGCACATAGCTTGCATGCCGATGGTCTCAGGTTCAGTCCCTGGCACCTGCATTTAAAAAATCAGGCAGCAGGTGATGGCAAGACCCCTTCTCTGCTGGAGGCCCCAGAGAGCCAACGGCAGTCAGAGTGAACAGAACTGAGCTGGATGGACAACTAGAGGTTGGGATGTGTCCTCTGTTCCTGGTCTCAAACCAGTCAAATCCAGCACAGATAATGGCATTGGTTCATCCCATTATTCCAGTATAGTACAGAACTGGTCTATAAGACAAACACTCCCAACCTAATGGTAGTTACACACATTTTACAATTCTTGAAGAGCATTTTCTTATTCACAGCACATTTTGGATGAATATTATCAGGAATGTTCAGTACAAGATGATTGACAGTGCATGGTGTTGAATGTACGCATAGTTTTATAGTTTCGGTTCGAAGCCTATTGTTTCAGTAAACCACTGAGTGCATCTCTGAATTCCGTCCTTCTGCTGGCCTTCCTCACTGCCGCAAGTATGCCTCTTCAGTGCTCCTGCGTGTGACCACTGCATTTAGCATTGTCTGCACAGCAGTTCGGGTTGTTTGTGGAGCTCATGCAAGTGCAAATACAGTACAGTACATCAGAGGGAGGAAAGGATGGCAGGGCTGACTCCGGCATCTCTGCTGAGACCAGGGCCGGATCTACACTATTGCTTTAAAGCGCTTTATAACAGTTTTATAGCGCTTTAAAGCAGTTAAAGCGCTTTATAACTGTTATAAAGCGCTTTAAAGCAGTAGTGTAGATCCGGCCTAGCTCCACTTGGCTACTCCTCTCCCTCCACTGTCACCTTTTAGCTGCCCCATTCCACCTGGCTGCACCAGCGGGAGAGATGGCTCGGCAGGAGCCTCTCCAGCCACTCACCTGACTGCCCAGTTTCACCTGAAGAATCCTCTTAGCTTTCCTTGGACTGTTTCCATCCAAGATGGTCTTCAAGCAAAACAATAACTCTGTCACCTTAAGGTCTAGCACCTTAGCTTGCTTGCTTTGCACTTTCCTGCTGTGTCATGTCGCTTAGACCAGAAGCCTGTGCACAACCTGATCTCTTTCAGAATATTTAAAGTGCTCTGGGAGCCTTTTTGTTTGAAAAGCAGAATACCAAAAATATTTTAAAAGTATAGGCGGGTGCAGTATCATAGTGGCCTTTTTATATGGCCAGAGGCTGTTATGTCCTTGACAGGAACTCCAAAGAGTAAATTTATCCTTGTCTGGTAATGCAGTTGGTGGGCAAAGTTTCCACTTGCTTTTTTCTTACTTTTGGCCTGCCATGCAACTGTTTTAAAAAGCCACACAAGCTCTGTTTTTATACAACTACAAAAAGAAAGGGGGGCACCTGAAAATGAATGATCCATGCAAACAGGGTGGGATTCTTGTTAAGAGCAACATGATTCTTTGCCACCTAATGTGTGCTCATTCACTAATCCACATGCGCATGACATGCTCACTCATGTGCCTCCTCTGCCTCTTCCGCCAGGGACCCGAGAAGCTGCCTTTGTGTATGCAATTTCCTCTGCCGGTGTTGCCTTTGCTGTGACGAGGGCATGCAGCAGTGGAGAACTTGACAAATGTGGCTGTGACCGCACAGTGCATGGGGTCAGCCCTCAGGGTAAGTATATCCATGGGAGGGGACTGGCAGGCCTCAGGGCCTCAACATTGGGATTATGGACTCGTGGAATTAGAAGGGACCCTTGAGATCATCTAGCCCCCTGGTTGTGGCCCTCCAGATGTTGTTGGGCTCCTGTCAGTAGGGATGATGGGAGTTTTTCCAAAACCTCTGGAGGGGCACACCTGATCAATGCAGGACCTGAAGTGCAGGATAGAACTAAAGCAACCCCGACCAAGGGCCGTCCAACTTCCGCTAGTGGAGGTGGGTGGTCGTGAGAGCCGTAGATCCTGTTCTGATTTGCTCTCACAATTTGTTCCTCTTTCTTTTCTTTTATGGGGTGGGGGGGGGGCAGCGGGGAGGGGATAACAGACAAGCAGATATAATTTGCAGCCTCACACAATGTGCTTCTTTCTGGACTGTATTGCTTCAGACTGTAGGTGGGTGATTTAAAGTTTGAAAACTTTGATGTGTTAAAAACAAAACAAAAACAGACGTAAGTTTTGAATACGTAGGGAACTATTATTTATATTATTATTATTATTATTTATTTATATAGCACCATCGATGTACATGGTGCTGTACAGATAACACAGTAAATAGCAAGACCCTGCCGCATAGGCTTACAATCTAATGAAGTTGTAGTAAACAATAAGGGGGGAAAGAGAATGCAAACAGGCACAGGGAAGTGTAAACAGGCACCGGGAAGGGTGAAGCTAACAGTATAGAGTCAGAACAAACTCAAAGTTTAAAAGCTATAGGGAAAAGAAAAGTTTTTAGCTGTGTTTTAAAAGCTGTGATTGAGTTGGTAGTTCTCAAGTGTTCTGGAAGAGCATTCCAGGCATGAGGGGCAGCAGAGGAAAATGGACGAAGCCGAGCAAGGGAAGTAGAGACCCTTGGGCAGGCAAGAAGCATGGCATCAGAGGAGCAAAGAGCACGAGCAGGGCAATAGCGTGAGATGAGAGAGGAGAGATAGGCAGGAGCTAGACCATGAAAAGCTTTGAAGGTCAACAGGAGAAGTTTATATTGGATTCTGGAGTGAATTGGGAGCCAATGAAGAGATTTCAGAAGCGGAGTGACATGGTCAGAGCGGCGGGCCAGGAAGATGATCTTAGCGGCAGAGTGGTGGACAGAGACCAGCGGACTGATGTGAGATGAGGGGAGGCCAGAGAGAAGGAGGTTGCAGTAGTCCAACCGAGAGATAACCAGTGCGTGAACGAGAGTCTTGGCAGAAGAGACAGACAAAAATGGTCGAATCCTGGCAATATTATACAGGAAGAAACGACAAGATTTAGCTACTGCCTCGATATGAGGAATAAAGGAGAGCGAGGAATCAAATATAAAGCCAAGGCTACGAGTTTCCTTGACTGGAGTAAGCGTGACATCGTTGACAGTAAGAGAGAATGAGAGATGAGGAGAAGGTTTAGGAGGAAAAACAAGCAGTTCAATTGCCACCTGGATTCCAGTTCATGGAGCACCAGCAGTAAATGCCTCCCTTCTTATTAGGCATGATCCCTTAACCTCTTTAGTTTGATAATCCACTTCAGTTAAGGAATGGTCCAGCTCTTTCCAACAGTGGCCAGCTGGGAAAGCTCACAGGCAGGGCACAGATCATGGAGTTGAGGGGGAGGAGACTTGTAGTCTATCCAGTCCAACCCAGCTGCTCAATAGTAGGAAATCTAAAGCCTCTAGGTAGCTGATTCCATTGAACAGCTCTTACTGTCAAGCAATTTCTCCTAATGTCCAACCAAAATCTACCCTGCTGTAACTTAAGCCCATTAGATCTAGTCGTACCCTCTGGGGTAGCAACGGAGAATAAGTCTCTGCCCTCTTCCATATGACCAAGAAGGCGATGGGCAGGCATTTCCCTCATTTTTCTCCAGCATCTGACAGAGGTTCTGTTTAGCTATCGTAGCTAATAGTTGTTGATCTCTATCCTCCAGATTTTGCTTTGTTTTGTAGATTATTACTTGAAATGCAAGTGTTTATTAACAACTGCAGATGGAAGAGGTATTCCCTCCTATGCGTCGGAGCCTGGGGAATGCCTCTCCTGAGACAATGGTGCCTGCTGTGAAATAGGCTAGTGCCATCTAGAACTATTATTATTATTATTATTATTATTATTATTATTATTATTATTATTTATATAGCACCATCAATGTACATGGTGCTGTACAGAGTAAAACAGTAAATAGCAAGGCCCTGCCGCATAGGCTTACAATCTAATAAAATCATAGTAAAACAATAAGGGGGGGAAGAGAATGCCAACAGGCACAGGGTAGGGTAAAACTAACAGTATAAAGTCCGCACAACGTCAAGTTTTAAAAGCTTTAGGAAAAAGAAAAGTTTTTAGTTGAGCTTTAAAAGCTGCGATTGAACTTGTAGTTCTCAAATGTTCTGGAAGAGCGTTCCAGGCGTAAGGGGCAGCAGAAGAAAATGGACGAAGCCGAGCAAGGGAAGTAGAGGCCCTTGGGCAGGCGAGAAACATGGCATCAGAGGAGCGAAGAGCACGAGCGGGGCAATAGTGTGAGATGAGAGAGGAGAGATAGGAAGGAGCTAGACCGTGAAAAGCTTTGAAGGTTAACAGGAAAAGTTTATATTGGATTCTGAAGTGAATTGGAAGCCAATGAAGAGATTTCAGAAGCGGAGTAACATGGTCAGAGCAGCGAGCCAAGAAGATGATCTTTGCGGCAGAGTGGTGAACTAAAGGAAGGGTGCCCTGCCCTGCCCTCTTCTTTAGAACTATAGGTGTCTCATATGCAAATATGTTTTCTTAATTAATCAGTTACAATCCACACAGTAATCAAACTCCAGTTTCAACACATTGAGTGACAGTCTTACTAGCTATGCTTTGTGTGAAGAAATGAATGGACAAGGTGGGTTGCATGCCAGCTGGGGCTTGAACCACCTGGCCTGCAGGGTTGGCAGCGTTGCACAACGCCTCTCCTTGCCAAGTGCACAGCTGTTCTGCCCCAGCAATATAGCTCCTGCACGTGGGTGTAAACGGAGCGCAGTTAGTTTTGCTGCTGAACCTGGCCAGGCCCAGTGCCACCATGCAGCATTGTTGAGCAGCTGTAGGGCCCAAGCATGCCAGCAGAGCCCACTGTGATGCTGGCCTTGAGCCCTCTTTAAAAACAACGCAAGCTTGCCAGTTCCACGTGGCTGCCAGGTTTCGTTTTCTGTAGCACCCTGGAAGTTTGAGCGATTTAGGGGGAATTGTGTGTTGGGGGGGGCATGGCAAACCCCACAGAAACACGTCCTGCTTGTGGGTTCCTGGTCAACCATGTGAGCCTATATATACCACCTGCTGGGGAACATGGGCAGGAGAGTGCTGTTTCACTTGTGTCCTATTTGTGAGTTCCTGGTCGACAGCTGCCTGGCCAGTGAACAGAGTGCTGGTCTAGATGAGCTATTGGTCTGATCTGGCACAGCTCTCATGTTTTTTCCACACTCAACTTTTGGGACACCGGGGGGTGGGTGGGGTGGGATAAGGCAGCCACTGTGAGCTGCCAGCACAACTAGAGTAACCTCCCCCACCCCCTGCATAATGCTGAGTGGTATGCCCCTAAATCCTAGGCCCTGTCCCTTGCCAAGCTGACAAAAGGTAGGCATCCCTCCAGGGAAGAGAAGAAAGAGGAAGGATCTCCTTTGCCTGGTTATTGGACTGCAGTACTGTACACGCTTGTGTTCCTTGTTCGTATTGCCATTTGTTGTCTTTCTGCTCCTTGCCATACTGTAGGCTTCCAGTGGTCTGGCTGTTCCGACAACATTGCCTACGGGGTGGCCTTCTCACAATCTTTTGTCGATGTGAGGGAGAGGAACAAAGGGGCTTCTTCCAGCAGGGCACTCATGAACCTTCATAACAATGAAGCTGGAAGGAAGGTAATAAGAGCATCTTGTGTGTTTGTCTATGCGATAGCTGCAGCGTTTGCTTCTTGTGCACACTGGCTATTAAAAAAAAAAATAGAAAGTTTCTAGCCCTTAAGGCTGCAGAGAAAAGCTTGGAAACATCTGGCCAACTCTCAATTGCCAGCGATGGGTGAAGGAAGGGGCATCAATTTCCTGGCTATCTCTTTGCCTTTCTCTTATGCTGCCCCTTTCTTTCTGACCCTACATCATCTCTCCAGGTAAGAAGGTACGCTCCTGAACCTGAGTGGAGCCCTGGATGCCACCATATTGAGGGCCCTCTCAACCCTGGAGCTGTCCCTGACTGAGGATGATGGGACTTGCAGAACCATAAAACCGGAAGGAGCCATTTAGGTCATCAAGCCCAAATCTGTGATCAGTGCAAGGAATCCAGCCTAAAGCATCCCTAAGAGATGGCTGGGCAGTAGTCCAAGAGATTTGGAGGGCGCCACAGTGGGAAAGGAAAGGAGGCCCTGAGACATGAGCTGAGTTCCAAACCCAGTACAGGTGTAATTAATTTGCACAACGTGTTCCTGTCGAGATTTATTTTCCTTCCTAAATGTGGGTGGGGTGGGGTGGGGCACAGGGAGACGGAGAGTCCAGCCACCTGCTCAGGAATAATCGCCCCTTGTCAGGCAGACTGATGCAGCACAGGGCAGTGTAATGTGAATGAATGACCATGATAGCATTGAAAGGAGCGGAGCAGTTTTCCAGGACAGGTCACCTCGGTTGGCCACCAGGAACCAACCTGCATCCTTCTAGAGGCTGAGGGAGGCAGAGGGGGGACTTGATTACTTGGGCAGGGCTGTTGGGAGAAACAAGTATTGTCGTACAAATTCCTCCGCAGCTCGCAAATAAACGCAAGCGTGAGTTTTGAATCTTCAACGCAGTTTATTTAGAGACGTTCTTCAAAAACAAAACAACCAGGCTGCTAGCAGCAAATTATAACAAAGCAATTGTCTCACCATGAATCAAAGTAAGCAGAACAGCTTTACGGTTCTCCTTGACAAAAGTTGGCTTTGCATCAATACAGCATACTCCTTTCTCTGGCAACGGCAGCAGCTTACGCCATACCCTCAAACCTCCACTGGCTGACTGCATATTGCTGTGAAAGAGCGAGCTTTTTACTCCCTTCATTCAAACACCAACAGGTGTGCTGAGCTTGCAAGTCTTTGCCAATAATCTGCCTTAATTACTGTTAAGGTTAACACGAAAACCTGACCAGGGCCAGCTCTAGGTGTGAGGGGGTTCCCCCCAGCCCTCAGCGGGCCCTGCTGGGCTTACCTAGTGGCAGCAGATACAACAGCAATGCTCCGAACAGTGCCGTGTGCTGGTGCCAGCCCTGATAGGGTTCTGCACTATTAGACATTCCAAATAAAATTGCAGGTTACATTCAACGTTAAAGGAAGATGCCAGAAAATAACACTAGTAAAGATAGACAGAATTGGTTGGCTAAATATTGGAATACCAAGTATATGCCTGCATTCAGTGCAGTCCCTTTAGTATGGAGGGATATGGTTTTGTGGCACGTTGGGTGTATTTTTTTATATAATCCTCTGCTATTATTATTATTATTTATTTATTTATTTATTTATTTATTTATTTATATAGCACCATCAATGTGCATGGTGCTGTACAGAGTAAAACAATAAATAGCAAGACCCTGCCGCAAAGGCTTACATTCTAATAAAATCGTAATAAAACAATAAGGAGGGGAAGAGAATGCACCAAACAGGCAGTATAAAAGTCAGAACAAAATCAAGTTTTAAAAGCTTTAGGGAAAAGAAAAGTTTTTAGCTGAGCTTTAAAAGCTGCGGTTGAACTTGTAGTTCTCAAATGTTCTGGAAGAGCGTTCCAGGCGTAAGGGGCAGCAGAAGAAAATGGACGAAGCCGAGCAAGGGAAGTAGAGGCCCTTGGGCAGGCGAGAAACATGGCATCAGAGGAGCGAAGAGCACGAGCGGGGGAATAGTGTGAGATGAGAGAGGAGAGATAGGAAGGAGCTAGACAGTGAAAAGCTTTGTAGGTCAACAGGAGAAGTTTATATTGGGTTCTGAAGTGAATTGGAAGCCAATGAAGAGATTCATTGCTATGATTGGTTATTGATTGTATGTTATGGATTCTGGAAATAAATATTGAACGCTGGGGCAGGGGTGGAGGGAGAAGAGGGCAATGTGAGGCACCAGCCTTAGGAAGCCCTCAACAGCTCTGCCCCTTCTTCTCCAGGCCATCCTCAACAACATGCGGGTGGAATGCAAGTGCCACGGTGTCTCCGGCTCCTGCGAGGTGAAGACCTGCTGGAAAGCCATGCCTCCTTTCCGCAAGGTGGGCAACGTGCTGAAGGAGAAGTTCGACGGGGCTACAGAGGCTGAGCAGAGGAAGGTCGGCTCCACCAAAGTGCTGGTCCCCAAGAATTCCCAGTTCAAGCCACACACAGACGAGGACCTGGTCTACCTGGACTCCAGTCCCGACTTCTGTGACCACGACTTAAAGAACGGCGTCCTGGGCACGAGCGGCAGGCAGTGCAACAAGACCTCCAAGGCCATCGACGGCTGCGAGCTGATGTGCTGCGGCCGCGGCTTCCACACGGACGAGGTGGAGGTGGTGGAGAGGTGCAGCTGCAAGTTCCACTGGTGCTGCTTTGTCAAGTGTAAACAGTGCCACCGAGTCGTGGAAATGCACACTTGTCGGTGACATGGGAAGCGAAGCCCTCTGTTTGACCCTTAGGGCTGACGGAGGCGGGCCCAGAGACTGCGTGGGAGAGGAGGGCCTTGGGCTACCCGGCGGGAGTCGCTGCAGGAGGAAACTTTTTTTCTTAAAGGAAAAATATTTAAAGTTCCAATAATGATTGTATTTTTGGAGGGTGGAGGTCGCTTGGCTCTTGGTCTGCTTTATTTATTGCCCAAACCAGAAACCATTTCTTCTGGACTGGGCCTATTCTACTCCATGGTGCCGTGGGGAAAGGCTGGTCCTAGAACAGTGGTTCTCAACCTTCCTAATGCCGCGACCCTTTAATACAGTTCCTCATGTTGTGGGGACCCCCAACCATAAAATTATTTTCGTTCTTCTCTACACGATCCATTGTCATGGGATGGTTTGCTAATAATGAAAATAATACATAACGATAGCTTTAATAATACAAAAGATTATACATGACATAGTTCGGTCAATACAGTTTCCTTAGGCGACCCCTGTGAAAGGGTCATTCGACCCCCAAAGGGGTCCTGACCCACAGGTTGAGAACCGCTGTCCTAGAGGCTTCTGGTGGCTCCACCTGCGGACCTGATGGGGAAGGTCAGGCCTGGCAGCAAAGGCCGTGTGTCCGGCGAGAGAGGGTTGAATCTGGAAAGTGGGGGAGGTATTTCTGAGAGGGGGGGAGGGAGGTTTTATGGAGCTGTTGGGGATGTGACAAAACACTAGGGAAACCTGAGGCAGATCATCCAAAGGGCAACTTCCCCACACTTCCTGCGTCTCTCACACCATAAACATGGGCTATAATCTATCAGGGTTTTTACAGGACAAGACACATTGAAGTAGAGGCTCCCACATAGCTTTGGTTCACTTCCATGGGGCTTGTGTAGGAGAAACCTCCTGATGGATTGTGCCTCTTGAATCCAGTTTCTCTGCCACCTTGTAGTTGGAATGCCAATGTAATCACCATCCCAAAAATCTCAAGTGGGGCAGGACTTGTATCCAGAGCTTACTTGGCCCACATAGAGGTCTTATTGCCCAGAATCCATTTCTAGTGTCAAGTAGGGCTCTAGATTTAGACACCAGACCACGTTGGCAATAGAGCTGAACTGAAATTCATAGAAGATATTTTTTTTCCGAGGAAAATGCTGAGTTGCTGAGATTTTTCATTTTCTCAGACACTATCACGACCACTATTACTTTATCGAATGTTCTAATGTTTTCCTCCATTAGAGGTGGAGACATCATTCGCGGCCCCCTCAATGCCCCAGAATAGCCCTGTGGAAGATGCAAAATTGTGTCCAGGCTGCTAACAGAGTTGCTGTTGCTGATGCTGTTACCCACTAGGGATGTGCTCCGCTTCTAATCGGACCGGCGAATTAGAAGCGGAGCGGGGGGCTTCGCCTGCCCTTAAGGCGGAGGCGAAGAGGATTGGGGGGCTAGCGGAGCGTGGCGAAGAGGATCGAGGTGAAGGTGGATCCTTCGCCTCGTTCCGGAGCTCGGACGGAAAGGTAAGTGGGGTTTACTGGGCCCTGCCGCTGTCGCTGTCGCCCATGCGGCGACTGCGGCAGGACCCAGTAAACCCCCCCTCCTCTCCCTTACCTGCGTCCATCCGCAGTCCGTCGGCTTCTTCAATTGAGCCCGCGGTTCAACCAGGAAGTCTAGGCCGCACTTGCGGCCCAGACTTCCTGGTTGAACCGTGGGCTCAATTGAAGAAGCCGACGGACCGCTGATGGAGGCAGGTAAGGCCCCCCTCCCCCTTGGTCCCCCCCCGCCCTCCTCTCCCGGCCTTACTTGGCACCACTCCCCTCCACTGCGGAGCTCCGATTCGGAGCCGGAGCTCCGCGGCGAAGAGGAGCGGAGTATGGGCGGAGTGGCGCGGAGCAGGCCGATCCGAAATTTTCGGATCGGCCCGCAGGGCGGAGCGGGGGGTCCATGCACACCCCTATTACCCACAGCAGCACTAGCAGAGAAACAACTGGGGGCAGGGGAGAAATATAAGCTGTGCTCCTCCTGCTGGTGAGCTCCACTCTCGAGGAACTGATTTCCTCCCCCTGGTGGAATTTGCTGAAATGGTGGGGGCAGGGGTGTCCATCTCTCTCCACCCCTAATTTTTCTACCCACAGGGTGGAGAGTTTTGAGAGACCTTCAAGAGAGCACTTGCACATGGTTCCAGCTTTCAATGCTGAGGCAGTTTGCAAGTCCTGTGTGAAATAGTTACGTGCACAAGAGAATGGTGTGGGAAGAGCACTCAGCACATGCTCAGAGGCACCACATGACCATAGTTGTGCCCCCGCACCCCCATGGCTACTACTGCAGTGGCAGCAGCAACGATCTTTACGTCAAAGGACCCCAACTCACCGACAGGCTGAGCTTACCAGTCTCTCACAGTGAGTAGGATCAGTCCTGGAATGTGTGAAAAGTTCCTCTGACCATATACAGAAGGCTTTCCCTTCAGCCATGTATAAACACCTGTAGCAATGTGCAAATTCCAGAAGCTTCCTTTACACACACACACACACTGAATGAATGAATGAATGAAATCTTTATTGCTAAAAGTGATAAGCCATCACAATTTGACATAGTTAGAAAAATAAAATACAAGTAAAAAGATGAGCTAAAGTAAATGGGATAAAAATAGACCGTTTAAAATAAATTAAAAATAAAAATAGTAAACAAAAATTCAAGAATATAAAAATGCAAAGTCATATTAGCATAAATTAAGAGCTCCCCGGTGGGGTACTAGATCAGCACATATAAAAAGAGAAAAATAAATAGCCCTTTAGTGTTTTTTTTTGGGGGGGGGGGTTCGCCATGGGAATGCCTTGCTTGTGGAGAGAGTGCTTACAGTTTGCAACCATGATTCTTAAAACTCTACTGGGGTGCCTTGAGCTGTGGCTGTCTAGGAATTGGAGTGAAGGGTGGGAACCACTCAGAAACACTCTCGGACTCCCTCAAGCCGGACTGGGTCGTCCCCCTCTGTGTGGGCATCAAGTGTTGGAACTAGGATAGCTCGCCGGTGCCCCCTGCCGCCCCAGTGCTCAATGGCAGCAAGGAGGGAGGCTAGAGAGAAACCACAGTGCCTTGAGCAGGATGCCATCCCAACTGGTCCCCAGACCCGAGACCAGTGACCAAATCTTGCAAGGAAAGAGAAGTGCAACGTGCAGAGAGGTGGGGGAGACCTTGGCAATGTTGTGCACATTCTGTATGTCTTTGAATGCCGCTGCCCACAAAACCAACTACTGCCACCCTACAGATTCCTTGTCCAATCTGCCCTCCACATACTTCCATCATCCATGACAAATGGCCATGCTGGCTGGGGCTGATGGGAGCTGCAGTCCAAAACATCTAGCAGGAACGGCACTGGGGAAGGCTATTCTAGCTCCTAAAGCTGTAGAAATGAGTTTGTGGGGAGGGGGCGGGTGGACTGGTGAGCAAGATCCCAGAAAATCAAAGAGGACTTTCCCCGGGTAAAGGATGGGAACTAATGAAAGTGGAGCGTGTTCAGAAGAGGGCAACCAGGATAATCAGAGGTCTAGAAACAAAGCCCTATGAAGAGAGACTGAAAGAACTGGGCATGTTTAGCCTGGAGAAGAGAAGATTGAGGGGAGACATGAGAGCACTCTTCAAATACTTAAAAGGTTGTCACTCAGAGGAGGGCCAGGATCTCTTCTCGATCCTCCCAGAGTGCAGGACACGGAATAACGGGCTCAAGTTAAAGGAAGCCAGATTCCGGCTGGACATCAGGAAAAACTTCCTGACTGTTAGAGCAGTGCGACAGTGGAATCAGCTACCTAGGGAGGTTGTGGGCTCTCCCACACTTGAGGCATTCAAGAGGCAGCTGGACAACCCTCTGTCAGGGATGCTTTAGGGTGGATTCCTGCATTGAGCAGGGGGTTGGACTCGATGGCCTTGTAGGCCCCTTCCAACTCTGCTATTCTATGATTCTATGATTGGTAGAGGAGAATCCCAGAAGGAGAATTCTGTGAAAGGAATAATAATAATAATTTTATTTGTTACCCGCCTCTCCTCCTGGATCTGGAAGAGGAGCTGGAAGGGCGAAGAGCAGAGGAGGGAAACTAAGAATGCTGGAGGCAATTGGAGGAAAGGACAGTTGAGAGTCTTCTAGCTCCTTCCAAATGGATCCAGTCCTCTCTCCTCCGCTCATGTAGCCTTCCTCCTGTTCTCACTTTGTGCTGCAGATCACCTCAAGGGTACCTTACTGTATGCTCTGCTCACCCAGGAAACACCTGTGGCTTAGCCAGGGTCGTAGCTGCTGCCGCCATTCCATGCATTTACGAAGTCTAAAAGTCCAGTGCTAAGACGATGGTGTTGCAGACAACGAAAGCAAGGGAGGAGGGGCACTGGCCTTCAGCGTGGCCTTGCTGTTGACATTGCTGCCACCAGCGTAAACATCGGAAGAGCCCTGCTCATCAGATCAAAGCCCGATCTAATCCACCATCCTGTTTGCACACAGCAGCCAACCAGATGCCTCTGAAAGCCCATAAGCAGAGCATGAGGGCAACAGACCTTCCCTGCTGTTTATCCCTAGCTTATAGTATTGTGGGGTATGTTGCTTCTGTATATGGAGGTTCTATACAGCTATTGTGGCTAGCAGCCACTGAAAGACCTCTCCTCCTCTATGAATTTGTCAAAAAAAACCCCAACCCTTTGAAAGCCACTGGGCCATCGCCACATGTTGCGGCACTGAGTTCTGTAAGTTAAGTTTGCGCTGTGTGAAGAAGTCCTTCCTTTTGTCCTGGATTTCTCACTGCTCATTCCAACTTCTAGTGGTACAATCTTCTCTCCTTACCCAGTTTCTCCACATTACTTTTCCACTTGGGTACAGCACAGGATGGGGCCACGTGGGTTTGAACACTGATAAAGCCCAAAGAAAAAGAACCGGGTTGCAGCAACGGAGTGCTGTGCATTTTAAATAGCAGCGGCAGCAACAAGGCAAGGTTGTTCTTTTCATTCATCCTAAACTTTAGAGTCCCTGAATCTTATGATTTGCCACCCTGATTTCTGCAAAGGCCTTAGGGGAGAATTGGGTGGGGGGCTGTGGCCCACTCAATTTTGTTGGAATTCAATCCCTGATCATTGGCCTTCCTGGTTGGAGCTGATGGGAGTTGGAGTCCAGCAACACCTGCAAGGCCATAGCTTCGCCACCCCTGCCTTGGAGTTGTTCCGGTCTTTAGAGCTTGCCTCCATCTATCGGCCTTCTTTTGTAAGCAGGGCTCTTTTGAACCCCTCATTGCAAGGAGAATTCCTCCAATGCACTCTGCCTTCTCATCCTTTTTTTCCATATACCCAGTGAATAATTTCTCTTTAGCAGCCGCTCCTCCACACAAGAGGATCCTTCTCCACGAGGTGTTGCCCTTTTCTGTGGTACTCTCTCGGGCCTTGCACTAAGGGTGCTTCTAATTCAAGCCTTTTGTATTTGAGATCTTCACCCTGTCTCATTCACAGAATTTTACATCTTCCATCTGTAGCCCCTCTTGTGTTTTCCCACTACATCTTCCATCTTTTTTCTTACCAGAAAAAAAATAAATTCATTAAGGAGGAAAAGATAGGATTGGTGCACGATGCCTTTTGATAACAGCTTCCGTCTAGAAGCGCCGTAAATCTGCATTCAAGCTAGAGTGTGCTAAAAGATGGATCATACTGAAGGTAGCATCTCTCAGCTGACTTGTAGGGGTTTCCTCCCCCACAACCCGGCTAAAGTATATCCAGGGGCATTGGTCCAATTTTAGTCTTCTGTTTTGAGGCACTCCTTAAAGGCTTTCTTCATTTTGAGGGTCTGTGATGGGCATCCAGTTCTCAGTTAAAATGGTTTTGCCTTCTAGCAATGAACCATAAAAAACCATGTTATGTCCTTCAGTGAACAAAAGATGCCAGAGGCAGGCCAGTAGTTATTACCAACTAGTGTGCTAGCAGTGTGGAAACAGTTAAATAGGTAGATGGTGACACAGGGAGGAGAGGACCAGATGAAGACAGAAAAATCTCACTAGGTTGAAGATCGAGGCACAGATGAACAGCATCCACATCCACAAGTCAAGCAAGATGTCTTCAAGATGGTACACAGAGCCTGTGGCAAAGGGCAAATGTGGCTGCAACTCTGTATGCACTTATCTGTAAGTAAGTCCCATTGAACCCAAAGGGGCCTACATCTGAACAGACAATTGCACGAAATCTCCCACCTGCCACTGATGTGCACAGCACTCAGTCTGAACATTTGGATAAGGGACATTCACATGCCTTATTAAACTTGCCACCAGAAGTACCATTAAAACAAAACAACGACCCCATCACACACAGACACACAAGCATCTTAAGGGATGATAGCTCAGGGGTGAAGCAGAAACTTGGGGGGGTCCCAGGTTCAATCCCCGGGATCCCAGGTTCAATCCCCAGTATCTCCAGGTAGGACTGGGAAAGACTCCGTCCAAAACCACGAAGAGTTGTTGCCAGTCCATGTGCAGAGCATTGAGCTGCGTGGGACGAACGGCCTGGCTCAGTATGAGGCAGATTCCTGTTTCTTCTGCTTGTTCTAGGATGCCTTTGAGGTTTGATGGAAGAGTGGAGCACATTTTTGATCCAAAGACCTCACGTGTTTCTGCTTTCTAGCAGAGCAAGAGGGGAAAGGTTAGGGAGTGCAAGGGTGGAGGGGGTTGCAGGCATGCATTCAAGGCTGTCTCTGCTCTGGCAGTGATGGGATGGGGGAGTGCTGTGGTCCCTGGAAGAGGCTCCAGATGAGGTCCGGCTGGAACTTTTTGGCCGCTGAGCAATACAGCAGCAAAATCTGTTCCGTGGGAGCTGAGCTGTTTGCCCAAAACGGGCCCCTTTGTGCTCTCTGCCAGGAGAAGGAGGCAAAAGCATGCTTGGGACCCAACATCCTGTCCCATCCACACTTTCCCCTGTAGCCTGCAACAACAGCCACTTTTGGTGGTGCATGGAGAAGGTCTGGATGCGTCAGTGTGCTTTTATCCCTAGTCTTCCCTCTTTAAAGGCAAGTCTCTTACTAGACACCTGGGCACTTTTTAACACAACCTACCAATTCAGTTTGGAAGCTCTCCACCTCTTCCCAGGTACATCTTCAGAGAGGATGACCACAGGATGACTAACTGAGGCTCTACACTCTATCCTGTCTGATTCATGGAACTGGGAGGAGAAGCTGTCAGGGTTCTTTTAACCCCACATTCTGAGCACCCCCCAGTTTAGTGCTAAAGCACCAACCCAAAACCATGTTTGGCTGCCCCCATGACGCCCTTAACCGCAATGCCCTCACAAACCGGGAAAGGGCCCCTTCATTCACCCAAGCTCACTGGGAGAGCACATGCTTTGCATACAGACAGCCCCAGGTGTAATCCTACAGGTAGGGCTGGGGGGGAAACGAGTCTGCGACCTTGGAGAGTCAACGCCAGTCACAGCAGATGATACTGAGCTAGAGGGAACAGTGTTCTCAGTTCAGATAAGGCAGCATCACATCTCATAGTTCTCATCAGGATGCGACCCCTTTTCTGCATCCTTCCCACCCACACTTGGAACGACATCTCTTTTGGACCATGTCCAGTTCCACACTCCAATTCTATACTTCAACTTCCTGTTTGAACCTTCATTCCCAGGCTGGTATGAGACAGCAGATTCTCAAGTTAAGCCTTTTTAAGGCCCCTTCTCTGGCTTTCAGACAGGAGGCCAACAGATGCTGCGGCCAGCAGGACACTTGTCAGGCTTCCTGCATGCGTCCATCTAGGACAAGGGCCAAGGAGGCAACCAAGAACAAACAGCATGTTAGTTAAGAATTCCTAAACACAGTACTTGGAGAATGACCCTTGTAAATGTCAGCCTGATCCAGATTTGCTTTTATTCATGTCGACCATTAAGGGTTCCAAGCTAAATTAACTCAGGGTTTTATTTTTCTTGACATGAAACAGAATAGACACTGAGCCTTACACTCATCGTATTTGCAGCTCAGCAGCAACATCCTGAGTCAGACTGATAAGCTCAGTGAACTCAATGATAAGCGGAAGGGTCTTCCACAATCTCAAGAACGCCTGAAAAAAAAACACTTTTATTTGCTTTCTTCATCTTTTTAAAAAGCCAGATCATAGGACACTCATCAAATACGGATATCACAACACCTTCTGGTGTAAATGGTTTGTTTAAAAGGGGAGGATTAAATATATATATAGAACAGGTATGGGGAAACCATGGCCCTCAACATAGCATTTCATCAGCCAATGGTCAAGAATGATGGGAGTTGTAGTCCATCATCACTTGGAGGCCCACAAGCTCCACAGAGATAATGGGTCTGCAGGTTGCTAATAGCTCTGCCACCCAGAAGTATATCTTTAGTTTTCATATCGTTTAAGACTAGGAACAACCTGAAGGACTCTAGGCATCCTATTTTAGTGCCATTAAAGCACATTGGGACTTGCGTGTGACCAGCTAGATGCTCAGCTTGCATTGGTTTCAATGGGTCTTAAGCCGTCTAAATTGTGTTTGGATTTTACCCAGCATCTGCTTTAAGTACCAAATGATCTGGCTTAGCCATAGAATATCACACCCATACCCTGCTTCTAAACCTCCTTGAGGTGGCTGTGACTAGCATTAGACGTTGCAGTATGTGAGAAAGACATTCCAACAGGCATCCATATATGCAATAATAAATATGGGGCCCAATCCATACAGATGTTTTCTCACTCAAGTCCCCCAGAAATAAACAGGAGCTGTCCCCCAACAACACTCTTCCACAGCTCTCATTCATTCAGACGGTACTTGCGCAAGAGAACACTGGATTACATCTGTTTCACAGTCTATCATTAAGTGGTGCCTAAAATCTGCCACAGGAGTCAGCGAGATCATGTTTGTTCTCCTGAAGAGGATGAAAAATATGGGGGAGAGAGAAGAGATGAGCGGATCATATTTTTCTGAAGAGCCTAAGGAGAAATGGCAGAAGGTACAGCCTGCACCCTTTCCTCATTTCACAAGACCAAGGAACTGTCCTGTTCCAGACAAACGCCGCTCTCACAGGGTAAATTCTAGGGGTGTGCACGGACCCCCCACTCCGCTTCACTTTCAGATCCGCCATTTTCTGATCGGGCCGCTCCGCCCCGCCCCACTCCGCCTGTGCCCACTCCGCTCCGCTCGGAGCTCCGGATCTGGATAGGAGCTCCGTTCCCCCCCCCCATAGGGGGGGTTACCGGGCCCTGCCGCCATCACCGCCCATGCGGCGACGGCGGCAGAGCCTGGTAAGGGACCAAGGGAGAGGGGGACCTTACCTGCCTCCGTCCGTGGTCCGTCGCCATCTTCAATTGAGCCCGCGGTTCCACCAGGAAGTCTGGGCCGCACCACGGGCTCAATTGAAGACGCTGACGGACCGCGGACGGAGGCAGGTAAGGGAGAGGAGGGCGGGGGGGATTACCGGGCCCTGCAGCCGTATGGGCGACAGCGGCAGGGCCCGGTAAACCCCACTTACCTATCTGGCGGAGCTCTGGATTGAGGCGAAGGATCCGCCTTCACCTCGATCCTCTTCGCCACGCTCCGCCGGCCCCCCAATCCTCTTCGCCTCCGCCTTAAGGGCAGGCGAAGCTCCCCGCTCCGCTCCTGCTTCTACGGTCCGATTAGAAGCGGAGCACATCCCTAGTAAATTCTGTGCGTGTGTCATCAAGTTGCAGAAAGCAGCGGCCTGGCCATAATCCTCAAACAGCTGCACTCACAAGACTAGTTTGCTGTGACCCTGCCGCATGATAGTCTGACATCAACCCCTAGGAAAATTTTGGAGCAGATTATAAAGAAGTCAGTCTGGAAGCACCTTGAAAACAATGCAGTGATTACTAGAAGCCAGCAAGAACAAATCCTGCCAGACTAAGTTTTTTGATTGGGTAACCTCTCTTATGGACAGTAGGAATGCTGTGGACATAATATATCTTGACATCAACAAAACTTTTGACAAAGTGCCCTATGACATTCTGATTAGCAGCTAAAAGTGGGCTAGATGGGACAACATTAGGTGGATCCACAGTTGACTACAGAATCAGACTCAAAGAGTGCTTATCAGTGGTAACTTCTCAAACTTGGGGGAGGTAACAAGTGGGGTACCGCAGGGCTCAGTCCTGGGCCCAGTGCTCTTCAACGTTTTTATTAATGATTTGGATGAGGAGGTGCAGGGAATGCTTATCAAAATTGGATGGGACACAAAATTGGATGGGATAGCTAATACCTTGGAAGACAGAAACAAATTTCAAAGTGATCTTAACAGGCTGGAGCACTATGCTGAAAACAACAGAATGAAATTTAATAGAGACAAATGCCAAGTTCTACATCTAGGAAATAGAAACCAAATGCACAGTTACAAGATGGGGGATACTTGGCTCAGCAATACTACGAACGAGAAGGATCTTGGAATTGTTGTAGATCACAAGCTGAATATGAGCCAACAGATCAATATTGGGACAAATTCTTTTCAACTTGTTCATAAATAATCTGGAATTAGGAGTGAGCAGTGAAGTGGCCAAGTTTGCCAATGACACCCAATTATTTAAGGTTGTTAAAACACAAAGGAATTGTGAAGAGCTCCAAAGGGATCTCTCCAAGCTGGGAGAGTGGGCATCCAAATGGCTGGTGCGGTTCAATGTAAGCAAGTGTAAGGTGATGCATGTTGTGGGGGGGGGGGGGGAGGAACCCAACTTCAAATATAACCTGATGGGATCTGAGCTGGTGGTGACCAAACAAGAAAGATATCTTGGGGATGTGGTAGACAGCTCGATGAAAATGTCCACCCAGTGTGCAGCTGCTTTAAAGAAGGCAAACTCCATGTTAGGCATTATAAGAAAAGGAATTGAGAATAAAATTGCTAGTATCATACTGCCCTTATACAAATTTATGATGTGACCACACTTAGAATACTGTGTACAGTTCTGGTCATCACACCTAAAAAAGATATTATAGAGCTGAAAAAGTGCAGAAAAGGGCAATTAAAATGATCGAATAAAATTAAAATCTCCTCTATGAGGGCAGGTTGCAACAGCTGGGATTGTTTAGCTTGGAAAAAGGAGGCTAAGGGGAGATGTTAGAGGTGTACAAAATTATGCATGGTGTGGAGAATGTGGATAGGGAGAGATTTTTCTCCCTCTTTCAAAATACTAGAACCCCAAGGGGTCATCCCATGAAACTGATTGGTGGGAGAATCAGGACAAATCAAAGGAAAGAATTCTTCACAGAGCACATTGTTAAAGTATGGAATTCACTACCACAAGATGTTGCGATGGCCACCCATTTGGATGGCTTTAAAAGGGGGTTGGATAAATCCCTGGAGGAGAAGGCTACTAGCCCTGATGCTACCTCCAGTATCCAAGGTAGTAATCCTGTTTGCACCAATTGCTGGGGAACATGGGTGGGAGGGTGCAGTTGCACCATGTCCTGCTTTGTTGGTCCCTGGTCGACAGCTGGTTGGCCCCTGTGTGAACAGACTGCTGGGCTAGATGGACCCTTGGTCTGATCCAGCATGGCATTTCTTATGTTCTTTAGTTCTTAACAGTATGATGTGGTTGCAAAAAAAAAAGCTATTTTTGGATGCATTAATGGAAGTATAACTTCCAAATCATGTGAGGTACTGGTTCCCCTCTATTCAGCACTGGTTAGGCCTCATCTTGAGTATTGTGACCAGTTCTGGGCACCACCCTTCAAGAAGGATGCAGACAAGCTGGAGCATGTTCAGAGGAGGGCAACCAGGATGATCAGGGGTCTGGAAACAAAGCCCTATGAGGAGAGACCAAAAGAATTGGGCATGTTTAGCATTGAGAAGACTGAAAGGAGACATGATAGTACTCTCCAAATATTTGAAAGGTTGTCACACACAGGAGGGCCAGGATCTCTTCTCAATCATCCCAGAGTGCAGGACACAGACTAATGGGCTCAAGTTACAGGAAGCCAGGTTTTGGCTAGACATCAGGAAAAACTTCCTGTTAGAGCAGTACAACAATGGAACCAATGACCTAGGGAGGTGGTGGGCTCTCCCACACTAGAGGCCTTCAAGAGACACCTGGACAGCCATCTGTCAGGTATGCTTTAAGGTGGATTCCTGCACTGAGCAGGGGGTTGGACTCATAAGCCCCTTACATGCTCCTTCCAACTCTACTTTTCTATGATTCTATGAATGGCAACTGAAAAAAGACAGGAAAACTGCAAGAATTAGACTGGAGCCACACATCTTCCGTGACTGATTTGCATCAGTGGTGGGTGGCAAAATAACGCAGGATAGGGAAGTAGTTTCTTGGCTACAGAGAGCCAAGAAAACATAGCTGACGCTGTGGGATGGATTCCCTGGCCAGCTGTTAATGCAGTTTCGCAATACAAGAGGTGACAAACCCTTCCTGCCCACCCCCTTGACGTGAACTAGCCACACAGAGTTGCTGAGCTATAGCGCTGATCCGGCAACGTGTAAGGGGAAGATGGGAAAAATTTGGGCAGCCCACATGACACACTGTTGGTGCTAATCAGAAGAGCCTCTGCTGTGTTCTACCTTGCTTGGAACAGGGAGCAACAAACCAAATTTCAATTTTCAATCTTCAGGTCTAGAGCCGAGCTTCCAGGCTCCTTAACCCTGGTAGGACCTGCCACAGCCTTGGAATTGCTGTCAACTGCTATCAGGGCAGCTTCAAAGGAACAGCCTTCCCTTCCTTTGCGTGCAGAGAGGGAGTGCAATTCCTAGGGAAGGGACATGCATTCCAGGGGAGAACACACGCTTTGCATGCAGAAGGTCTCAGCTTCAATCTCCAGATAGGACCCGTTTCTGAAACCTTCAACAGTTACTGCCAGTCAGCGCAGACAACACTAAGCTACATAGACCAACAACAGTTTATTGCGGTCAATAGACCATTCCAGCAAATAAAAATTTTACATACAAGCAAACTGAACATACCATTAACTATTAAAAGTCAGGCGATCATAGAAGATCTGAAAGAAATGGCCAGGTTCAAAAACTTGGCCACATGCTCAGTGATTGATTTGTCTATATTACAAAGTAAAAGAGACATTAAGAATTCAGTTGGGTGACCAGGATAAAATTGTAAAATAGGGTTTAGAAGATCATTTCTAGCCCCTCAATAAAATCTACAAAACAGTAAAACATGAGATACAGTTTCCACTTCACTATTGTTGCAGGGGCAGCATCTGTTGAGCACTGGAATTTTATTAAATCTGCCCTCCAAAAGTTTGGAGGGAAGGACATTAAGTCTGGCTAATGAAAATGCTCTCCTGCATTTAGGAATAGTCAACCAGCGTAGATAAGGCATCCCATCCTTACAAAAGGAGGCAGGTAGTCCTAGGGACAGGGGGGAACATGGGCCCCGTGCAGCACTAAGCTACATAGACCATTGGCCTGACTCAATGTAATGTAGGTTCCTATGTTCATTACGGGCATCCATAGCTCACTGGTGGAGCGCCAGGTTTGCATGGAAAAGATCCTAAGTTCAATCCTTGGCATGTCCTGGTAGGGTTGAGAAAAACCCTCTGGCAGTCAGTACTGAGCTAGATGGACCAAGCGTCTGTCTTGGCATAAACCCCATCCTATGTTTTTAAAACATAGGATGTTTTAAAAACGTTTTGCTGTATCTATGGTGCAGCCAGGGTCAGCTAAGAGATGGACTGCTGACACAAACATGGCTCATTTCCACTTACTCCAGCCACAGCAAGGATCCCAGCTTAGGTACACTGAAAACTGGAAGTGCTTTGGGGGAGAAGTTCACAAGGTACCTAGGTACAGAGCCTGGAGAAATTCAGAAAATCCCAGCTTCCTTCTGAGGCAGCCTACGAGCTTCCACGGCAGGGCCATCCCTCCCTTGAAACAAGGTGGCAGAGTGGGAAGAGCAGCAAATGACTCCACTCTCTACCCTGAGAAATGTCCATGAAATGTCTTCGACAAAAAAAATCCATCTCACTAGACACATCCTCTGAAAGAAACTTTTGCTCTTCATGTGTTCACATGAAGGCACACATGGCCTTTGCACACCATTCTTCGCCCATACTGGCAGCTTCTTGCTGGAGTTGGAGGCTGTCGTATATTTATTTATTATTACATTTTATTTATTGCGTTTTTATACTGCCCATCAGCCGAAGCTCTCTGGGCAGTGCACAATTAAAAACCATAGAACAAGTATAAATGTAAAAGCATTAAAAGTTTAAAAAAGCAATATAAAAACCAGCTAAGTTAAAAACCAGGGAAAGCTTGTGTAAAAAGGTATGTTTTCAGGAGGGGTTTATAAGATGTTATGTTTTCCACCTCCCAAACCACATAAGGGAGGGTCCTCCAGAGGGTGGGGCCACCACAGAGAAGGCTCTCCTGCCGAGGTTCTTCACGGCGGCATTCCGTTGGTTTCAGAATGGCCGGTAGGACCTCCTCTGACGATTGTAGTTGTTGTCCAGGTGTATATAAGGGAAGGCAGTTTGCTAGGTATGCTGGTCCCAAGCTATTTAGGGCTTTGAAGGATAATAACATAATCTTGTATGCATCTCAGTAGCTAACAGGAAGCCAGTGCAGTTCTTTTAATGCAGGTTTTATATGAGCAGAGCTAGGTGTCCCCATAAGGACCTAGCTGCTTTGTTCTGCACTAGCTGCAGCTTACGAACCACACACATGGGTAGCCCCACATATAACGCATTACAGTAGTCTAATCGTGAGGTTACCAGTGCATGAATGACTGTGGCTAGGCGGTCCCTATCCAGGAATGGGCACAGTTGGCGAACCAACCAAAGTTGATAATGAGCACTCTGGGCCACCGAGACCACCTGGGCCTCCAAGTGACAAAGATTATTTTATTTATTATATAGCTAACTGTACAGCAACTCTGCTGGCCCTGTTGTCCCCTGTGATTCCACCTCATGGAGGAGAAAGCAACATCAAATTGTTGCAAATGTGTACTTAGACATTTCTCTGAATCAGCTTTTGGCTGTCACAGCATTCAGTCCCGTTGGCAGTTGAGGAAAAGAGCAGGCCAAGGCTGACCACTTCCCTTGAATGTTTCCTTGTGGCACAATGTTTTTGTGCGGAAGCCGGGTCAGTTTAAGATTTAGGATGCTGCTATTCCAAACCGCATGGTACTTTGACTCTCGTTTTTGAGACTGGCTTTGTTTGTTTTATACTGTACAATTGGCTACAATACTTCCACACCATGTATTCTGAGTCACATTTTAGTGGTCTTTCCTATTAAAAAAAAGTGGGGAGGGATTCTGTAATTCTGGCAATTATGCATTCTGCTCATTTAAGCTTATATTCCTTGCTAAATGTGTAAGCATTTTGCTTCTCTTGAGCAAAGGAGGAGGAGGAGGACAGAAAAAGGTTTAGCATTAGCAAAGCACTGTGATTCATATCACATCCTAGAGTTTGTTATGTGACGGGGGGGGGGGGGAGAAAATAACTTTTTAAGAATGGGGCTAGTCCCTGTAGCTTTAGACAAAAAGCATGGGGATGGCCCAGAATGCATTAGTGACAACATGAGGCTGTAGCACGACAAGAAAAAACTGCAAAACGAAGAGCTGAAAGATGCAGCACAAGTGCACCAGTGTAAGAAGCAGAACTTTGGATGCATGCACCCAGGAGTAAGAAACCTCCCCCCACCCGCCCTGCAATATTGTAGGGCTCCATCAGCCCCAACCTGCATGGCCAAAGATAAGGTATGATGGGAGTTGGAATGTAATATCTGGATGACCACAGGTTCCCCACCCTTGATGCAGCAGCTCCAAGGATTGCAAGGCCTGTATTGATGCATCAAGAAAGTGTCTGCGCATCCCTGGCACATGCAGTCAATTTCTGTGATTGAGCTTGGCTGCTTTTCCCTGCAGCTGGAAATGGTGTGTGGGGTAGGGTGGGGGGCAGCCCAGCCAAAGAGAAACAGGAAAACTCCAAACAGACCTCTCCACACAGAACGAATGGGCAATGAAATGGCAAAGTTGTTCAATGTAAATATGTATACAGTGATGCACATTGGGGCAAAACCACTGCTAATAATTTAACATACACATTGATGGGGGCTGACGCAGCAGTAACTGACCAGGAGAGGGATCTTGAGATCATGGTGAACAGCTTGATGAAAACATCTATTATTATTATTATTATTATTATTATTTATTTATTTATTTATATAGCACCATCAGTGTACATGGTGCTGTACAGAGTAAAACAGTAAATAGCAAGAACCTGCCGCATAGGCTTACAATCTAATAAAATCATAGTAAAACAATAAGGAGGGGAAGAGAATGCCAACAGGCACAGGGTAGGGTAAGCAGGCACAGGGTAGGGTAAAACTAACAGTATAAAGTCCGCACAACATCAAGTTTTAAAAGCTTTAGGAAAAAGAAAAGTTTTTAGTTGAGCTTTAAAAACTGCGATTGAACATGTAGTTCTCAAATGTTCTGGAAGAGCGTTCCAGGCGTAAGGGGCAGCAGAAGAGAATGGACGAAGCCGAGCAAGGGAAGTAGAGGCCCTTGGGCAGGCGAGAAACATGGCATCAGAGGAGCGAAGAGCACGAGCGGGGCAATAGTGTGAGATGAGAGAGGAGAGATAGGAAGGAGCTAGACAGTGAAAAGCTTTGAAGGTTGACAGGAGAAGTTTATATTGGATTCTGAAGTGAATTGGAAGCCAATGAAGAGATTTCAGAAGCGGAGTAACATGGTCAGAGCGGCGAGCCAAGAAGATGATCTTTGCGACAGAGTGGTGAATAGAAACCAATGGACTGATGTGAGAAGAAGGAAGGCCAGAGAGAAGGAGGTTGCAGTAGTCCAACCGTGAATCATTCGTGCAGAAATGGAATATAAAACTGTCAATGTCATAATGCCTTTATACAAATGCGTGGTGCAACCATATTTGGAATGCAGTGCATAGCTCTGGTCCCGTCTCCAGAAAACATATCGTAAAACTAGAAAATGTGCAGAAAAAAGGGCAATCAAAATATCAGGGGCTGCTGGAGCTAATCCTCTATGAAAAGATTTGAAAGTTGGAAAGAAGGCAAATAATGGATGATAGAGGTTTAGAAAATTATGTATAGCGTGGAGAAAGCAAGGAGGAAGGGAAAAAATGATCTCAAAAGTTGGGTTCATCCAATGAAATGGATTGTTGGGAGAGTCAGGACAGAAAAAAGGAATGGCTTCTTCACACAGCACATAGTTAAAGTGTGGAATTTTTTGTCACAAGATGTAGCATCACCTACTAGTTCAGATGGCTTTAAAATGGAATTAGACAAATTCATGATGGGTAACACAACCAACGGCTTATGGTCATGACAGTTCTATGCATAGTCCACATAAATCAGTGCTTTACCGCTAACTACCAGACATTGGGGTCAAACAGCAGGAAAGTGCTATTACCCTCATGCCCTGCGTGTTTCACAAGGAGCACCCAAGTGCTCACTGTGAGAAACAAGAAACAAGATGCTGAAATTGACAGGTCTTTGTTCTAGAAATTCTGAAATTGACAAGGCTTTGTTCTCGCCCTGCTGCTAGTTTCTAGTGGATGACAATGGCTCACTCCTGGCCAGGAAAGCAAGACTAGGCAAGGGTCTGCCGGTCATTAGTGGCACCCAGAGTGCCATTGCTGATATGGTGCTTTATTTAACGTGTGTGAACAACTACAGGAATCAGCATTAATCATAGAACAGTAGAGTTGGAAGGGGCCTATAAGGCCATCGAGTCCAACCCCCTGCTCAGTGCAAGCTGTCCTGGAAAGGAAGAACAGAGTAAAGCTCCTGGTTGGAATAATACACAGGGCTGGTGAGAAGGACATCAGCAACGTAAGGGCAAGAGTGAGCGCTAAAAACAGAACAGAACAAAAACGTGTGTCTCATGCCGCCTCAATGATGTTCTCAGCCTGGGAACAAACAGATCAAAAGGGGAAAAGGAACAAAGCCGCCTGGAGCCCTCAGTGTGATCTAAGTTTCCAGGAGAAATAACCATCAGAAAGCAGAACAAACATATAAAGTGGCAGGGGGCGGGGGGCCTGGAGGAGAGAATATTCCTCCTCAACATGGACCACTCAGTGCAAAGCATAAGGCAAATAACTCTGCCTCTTAGCTGCTCATCCAAGGCATGCACTTGGGAGCAGTCTGGAAGGTGCTCGCTCCACCCCAGGCAATTGCCGTTATGTCCCTAGGTGGTCCACTCTTCTGCTGTTCTAAAAAGGCCCAGTGACACGCCGTGTTAAAATGCTGGACTTGATGGACCTTTGGCCTGATCTAATGCTGCGTCTCAATTCCAAATAAGTACAGGAAGATGCCTCCTGGGGCGGATCCGCACGTCAGCCCCAGAGCGCATTTATGCGACTCTAGGGCACCCCAGAAATGATAGTCTGTACTTGCCTGTAAAAAGAAACTAGGAAGAGACGGAGACGGAGACACCGCCGACGCCGCCACCCAGCTCTCCCCGGCCGGCTCGGAGAGCTCTTTTTGAAGAAGGCGGGGGTAGAGAGCGGGGTAGAGAGCTTCTTCCGCTGTCCACCCAACCTTCTTCCGCCGAGCTCTCCGTCCCGGTCGAGGAGCCGGCCGGGGAGAGCTAGGCGTCGTCGTCGTCTCCGTCTCTTCCTAGTTTCTTTTTACAGGCAAGTACAGACTATCGTTTCTGGGGTGCCCTAGAGTCGCATAAATGCGCTCTGGGGCCGACGTGCGGATCCGCCCCTGGTGGGCTGGCAGGGAGAATATTCAAGAAGCCTTCTTCTGCATCACAATAGTTGTAGCATCCACAGCTTTCCTTGCCCCCGTCTATATGATTTATTTATTTATTACATTTCTATACCGCCCAATAGCCGGAGCTCTCTGGGCGGTTCACAAAAATTAAAACCATTCAAAGTATAAAACAACAGTATAAAACCATAATATAAAAAACAATATAAAAGTGTATACGACAACGGGATTGCTCCTCATTGAATATAAACCTGAATTTTCGTTGATTCGAATCTAGGTAAAGAGTGTCACACTGCAGCAGCATCAGTGATTTATCTCCTGATTTTTTTTTTGTAGTGCAGTTATTAATGCGTACATGCGCAGATATGATGATACGGAGGAGAGACGAGGGAAGCTATAAATTTTATATGTGGAGCTCTGCAGATTCATAGAAGAGACAAATTGGGAGGGGAAAGGAACGAGGCAGCAGAGGGAAAGGAACGAGGCTGCAGAGGGAAAGGAACGAGGCTGCAGAGGGAAAGGAACGAGGCTGCAGAGGGAAAGGAACGAGGCAGCACAACACATCTCCTCCCTCTGGCTGCCGGTTCCCCTGTGTGTTTTAATAACCTCTATATGCAGAATCATAGAATTCAAACTGAAAACAGCGCAAAGGAATGAAGCAGCCGAGAAATGCGAATATGCGCATTTAGGTCGGGGTAAACAAGCCGTATAGACAAGCCCCTTCTTTCTAAGAACTATTGCCAATTTTAAGAGGAAGGGTTCTAGCTCAGTGGGAGAGCACATACACTGCATTCAAAAGGTCTTGAGTCCCCAGCATCTTCCAGTGGGGCTGAGAAAGTATTCTGTCAAAGCCTGAAGAGATGCTGCCAGTCAGTATCGGCAATACTGAGCTAGATCAAACAGTCTGGCCCAGAATAAAGAACAGCTTTATGTAGCTCAGAACAAAACATAAACAATAACCTGATTCACTCTAAGCTACTCCTCATCTAATCAGTTTTTCCAGCAGCACATCTGGTCTGCCTTTGAACACTGCACAGATGGAAGGGATCAGAAAATACCAAGTATCCCGAACTCCCTGTTGATGTGCTTGTCCCCCTCGTTCAAAACAGCATTTTTGCTACCCCTTGCAGAGAGGTGTGCAATGCGGGCAGGGCAGGAGCAGTTTCAGTATTCTCACAAGCTGTAAAATGGAATGTTGTGGCCAGTCACTGTCTCTCAGACTAACCTACCTCACAGAGTTGTCAGGATAAAAGGGAAAGGGGGAGAGAAGCATGTACACTGCTACAAGCACCTTTGACAAAAAGATGTGGGATGAATGTTTCTACTTCAGCAGAAGGAAAGAAGCATCCACCAGGGATGTGCAGGGCACTTACTCAAAGTGTAAGGCCCTTCCTTGTCTTCCTCTCCCAGTGACCACCACAAAAGCAAGTGCTGTCCATCTCACAGGAGGGCTTCCTTACCCGCACAGAGCAATATCTTTCAGGGTCCAGAGTACGTACTTTGAGATGGCATCCTTTGGCAAGCAGAATCATAGAATCATAGAATAGCAGAGTTGGAAGGGGCCTACAAGGCCATCGAGTCCAACCCCCTGCTCAATGCAGGAATCCACCCTAAAGCATCCCCGACAGAGGGTTGTCCAGCTGCCTCTTGAAGGCCTCTAGTGTGGGAGAGCCCACAACCTCCCTGTGTAACTGATTCCACCGTCGCACTGCTCTAACAGTCAGGAAGTTTTTCCTGATGTCCAGCCGGAATCTGGCTTCCTTTAACTTGAGCCCGTTATTCCGTGTCCTGCACTCTGGGAGGATCGAGAAGAGATCCTGGCCCTCCTCTGTGTGACAACCTTTTAAGTATTTGAAGAGTGCTATCATGTCTCCCCTCAATCTTCTCTTCTCCAGGCTAAACATGCCCAGTTCTTTCAGTCTCTCTTCATAGGGCTCTGTTTCCAGACCCCTGATCATCCTCCCTCCTCTGAACATGCTCCAGCTTGTCTGCATCCTTCTTGAATTGTGGAGCCCAGAACTGGACACAATACTCTAGATGAGGCCTAACCAGGGCCGAATAGAGAGGAACCAGTACCTCACGTGATTTGGAAGCTATACTTTTATTAATGCAGCCCAAAATAGCATTGGCCTTTCCTGCAGCCATATCGCACTGTTGGCTCATATTCAGCTTGCAATCTACAACAATTCCAAGATCTTTCTCGTTTGTAGTATTGCTGAGCCAAGTGTCCCCCATCTTGTAACTGTGCATTTAGTTTCTATTCCCTAAATGTAGAACTTGGCATTTATCCCTATTAAATTTCATTCTGTTGTTTTCAGCCCAGCACTCCAGCCTATCAAGATCACTTTGAAGTTTGTTTCTGTCTTCCAGGGCCTGAATTGGCTATCCCACCCAATTTGGTGTCATCTGCAAATTTGATCAGCGTTCCCTGCACCTCCTCGTCCAAATCATTAATAAAAATGTTGAAGAGCACTGGGCCCAGGACTGAGCCCTGCGGCACCCCACTCGTTGCCTCTCCCCAGTTTGAGAAGGTTCCATTGATAAGTACTCTTTGAGTCCTTATCTTTGAGGGTTAAGTAGGCATATCGAGGCTTGTGGCAAATAGACCATACTGTGCCACACACTAGGTTTTGTTGCAAAATGTAGGAGAGCTCCTTTGTGGGTGATTTGCTCCCAGTAATTCAACCAATTTGAATTAGAGGTCAGCCAATCACGTAGAACTCAGGAATCTGAATAAGGCTCGTGGCTCAACATATTACCTGAATAGAAACTAAATTCAGAGCATGCAACTGAGTAGACAGAATGCACTGCTGCACACTTAAGAGTTATGGGCACTACATGTTTCACAGTGAGAGAAACACTGGGCATACAAGGCATGCAAATGGACAAAGCTTCCCAACTTAGATATGTTCGGATCATGGGGTGTTGTGCTAAATCCTTAACTGACCCAGGATAATTTCCTTCAGCACTCAATGAGCAGTACAACAATGGAACCAGTTACCTAGTGAGGTCATGAGCTCTCCCACACTAGAGGCCTTCAAGAGGCAGATGGGCAGCCATCTGTCAGGGGTGCTTTAAGGTGGATTCCTGCACTGAGGAGGGTGGGGTTGGACTAGATGGCCTTAGAGGCCCCTTCCAACTCTACTATTCTATGATTCTATGAAAGTGGTGGTTTCAACTCAAGAAGCCCATTCTTAGCCTGGCCTTCATACAACTCTTTCCACTGGTGCCTCAGCTGGAATTCAAGATAGGGGTGAAGTCACTTGAATGAACTTTTGTTATGTTTAAAAGTGCAGATGTTGCTATCTTCACAGCCTGTTCACTGTCCCAAATTCCTCTGCCACCCATGTGCAATCCAAGAAGTATGTGCAATGACAATGCACCTGTCCAGTTTCACCAGGCAGAGATGCACAAGCTGTGATTTGCAGCAGACAGACCCACCAGCTTTGGTATATCTAGGAAAGCAATTTATTCTGCAATGAGGGCAATTCCTAAACTGCCCCCACCCCATAAAAGCATTCAGCATCCAGTGCTGCTGTACAAGAATACTTGCACTTTGCAGTCTGAATTGCACTCAAGTCACATTTATTGGCAGCTCAGAGGCGTGGGATGAAGACATCTTTCATAACTGAAAACTGCAAAAATTGGGAATGGGCTGCAGAAAAGCGCTAGCTATTTTAATATCAATGTATAACAGAACAGCTAAAACAGTGCTTGTTCCAAATGAGCCCATGGCCAATTCAATGGCATCCAAACTTTTGATGTACATTTTGACAACTGCTTAGAGTCTTCTTGCAAGTCCCTCAATATCCTCATCAATACTGGCTCATGGACAGATAGCCTTGGAAGAATCGTGTATTATATCTTTTGCAGCCAATTTCATTGCTGAAACAATAGGTTTCAAACATGCTGCTGGATCATCCCCCCCAAAACCGTTTAAAGATGAGTTTTGTGTATTTTTGCTGGGATAATGGGCTCACTACTCTCTCACTTCAGGGGCCTGAAGATCCATGTTTAAAAGGGGAAATGCTTCTACAAGAAACAAGAGCTTTTTCGCTCCAAGCTGTGGCTGAAATTGCCTGCTTTCGGTAGCTGTAGTCACCAAAAGGTGCAATCAGTATTCATCTGTACAAGCATCAATGAAGCTAAATCAGTAAAAGGTTTTCAACAAATGTCTCTGTAACAAAGTAGAGCCACTGAAAGCCATTTTCTCTATTCCATTTGTCTTACATATGCCATTTCTTTCTCTCTCCAATATTACCTTCCAAATTCCACTTCGGATCCTTGGATAAATCTAACATATTGCATTGCGCTGAAAATGATGTTATTTTATCCCTTTCACCTGCCTCTCTGTTTTCAGATTTTTTTAAAAAAAACACTTCTAACTCCCTCCGTGACATTTTAACTCTTTGCTTTTCATCACATTGAGCACAGAAAGCTTTCTCTCTCTCTTCTTTCTTGGTGGAGAAGGCCTCAGATCATTTTACTTGAGTGCTGCCTTAATAATTTCTCCACCTCAAGAAGCATTATAATCACCAGCTTTGGCTACTTACTGCATGTAAAACTATATTAATCAGCAGTGCCCTGACAAGTGTGTATTGTTTCTCTAAGTCTTCCTTATTTCCTGCTTCAACTCTCTCTCTACTGAGATTATTCTCTTGTTCCCGTTAGGCCCTGCAACATAGCTGTGGCTTGGGCCACTGGGGTCCAGTATAGGGCTGTGGCAATAGAACGGGCCAAGAACTGTTCATGTGTACATAAATGTCATTCTTCTCCCTTCTACCAGATGTTAGAGGGCCATCGGCAGCCCAACCAAGGCTATGAACCTGGAAGAGCTTTGCCATAAGAATTCACCCAACAATACATCTTCCTCCATGTGGCTCCAAAGCACGCGCACGCATACACACAACCTGACATGTGTAAGCAGTTGCCTTTTCAAATGGGAGGGCAAACAATTGCTTTTTAAGAGCATATGCAGGCACTATAGGCTAAAATCCAACAGAAGTCCTACTTAGAGTAGCCTCATTAAAGTGAATGGGACTTAAATTAGTCACGACTAATGTAAGCCATGTGTATTCCAATGGGTCTTCTCTAAGTAGGACTTATGTCAGATTTTACCCATAGGATGATGCCCTTCTGGAATCTACAATTGATGTGTTGGACTGCAAAGTTTGTCTGCAGAGGCCACCAGTGAGGGAGGAAGCAGCAGCCAGGCACCTCTCCACCATGCCTGGGTCCAGCTCCAGCTGAGAGCCCCCTCCCTCCTGCTGTCAACTGTCTCTGCAGAGGCCACCAGTGAGGGAGGAAGCAGCAGCCAGGCACCTCTCCACCATGCCTGGGTCCAGCTCCAGCTGAGAGCCCCCTCCCTCCTGCTGTCAACTGTAACTGCTGAACTTTCCAACTAAGATTGTAGTGCTTGAATTTGCTTTCCTTCCTTTTGTGTCATGTCTTTTAGATTGTAAGCCTGTGGGCAGGGGCTGTCAAGAAATACTTTTGTAAGCCACCGTGAGAGCCTTTTTTGGCTGAATGGCGGCATAAAAATCCTTAAATAAATAAATAAATAAATAAATAAGTTACAGAGATCCTGTTCTCAGCATTCTTTGATCTATCAATAGGGGGTGGGGTGGAAGGAATACAGCAGGCTCACAACCTTCAGACTAAATTATGCCTTTGCCTTGCATCCTCATCTCTTTACTGGAGTCTCTCTTGGCTTCTACTCCCACTTGCAACCCCACTAAAATCACGAATTGTTTTTTTACTTGGATTAAAGTCTTCTGGAATAAGTAGCAGAAGTGGCCCCTGCCATCTAAGCCCAGACCTGTCCAACTGGTGCTGTCCAGATCTCCAAGGTCAGCTGCTGCTTGTGAACTGAATTGAGGGAAATGAATAGAAAGGACACCTGTCCTACACACACTACAGCACCACCACATCCAAACTGGCAAAAAAAAGAATGCTCTAAATGCCCCCCCCCCCCCAAATGTTAAAGAATAACTCTCCCTGCTCCCTAGACCACATCTGGGTTCTCAGTTCTTGAGAGAAGAATTAAATGTAGTAAAGGGCCTGGATAGTACCTTGAAAGAGGAGGGTGGGATGGTGATACAACAAGAGGCAAGCAGCATCCAACACAATTGAGGTTTGGGGTGGAACTCGTCTTGGCTCAGCAGCCAGTCCAGCTGCCCTCACCCAGGCTGCAGTATATATATGCTCTTCTAATTAATTTTATGTATTTGATTTATATTGTATTGTTGTACTAATGTTGTTCCCTGTCTCGATCCAAAGGGAGAGGCAGGTAAATAAATAAATAAATAAATAAATAAATAAATAAAAATATACATAATCACCTGAAACAATCTTGGAAAATGCAGATCATAAAATATACTGTGACAGAACAATTCATAGGACAAAACAATACCTTGCAACTGACCAGACATAACAGTCATAGACACACACACACAAAAACATACCTCATTGACATAACAATACCGAATGACAAAACTGTTGTTGAACAGGAAGAGGAAAAGAGAGAAAAATATACACCCTTGGCCATGGAAGTCAAAGAACTATCACAACAGGAAAAGGTCACAATTATTCCAGTCACCAGCATCACATCAACAAACTATACAGAAAACCTGCAGAAACTAGGGCTACGAAAATACATCCACACCAAATCCAGAAAGCAGTCATAATTAAAACATGCTCAATTGTCAGGAAATTCCTGAATCTGTAAAAGACAGCATGACTTGGCAAAACGCCATGATCGAGAAAGAGAATAATAATAATAATAATAATAATAATAATAATAATAATAATAATAATAATAATATCATCATCATCATTACAGTCTGGGCCAGAGGAAATCCTGCTGTTTGTCATCATCGGCCATGGGAAACAAACCTCACTCCCCAGGCCGTACAGCCAGAACTGAGCTCTGGAACACCTACAAGCTAAAAGGAGCAAGAGGGCCTTCTGCTGGGGCACAGAGTAGTTCGTCTGTCATCTTCCTGGCTCAGGGTGTAGGAGAGCAAGAAGATCCACAGTCACTGCCTTGGGAAAGCGGGCCTGCTCTCTTTCTTTAGCAAGCTATGGCATGTGTTTCACAGAGCCCTTGCACACTTCAGGAGCAATTAGCAGCAGGGTTGAACGAATTCCCTCTGCAGCGGCTCCTACACAAACAGCATGTGCTCGCTCCCACTCGGCACCTCCATGCACACTCACCTCTCTGTTTGAAAACGGCCAGGCCAACCTTGCCAAGAACAACACAAATAACCCAGGGCTTCTTCAGGTTAAGAGGCAGGCTTGGAGGTGCAGAGCTGCCAGGTTGGCAGTCGCACACACACATACGGGAGTCCACTCAGTGACCGGCAGAAAGGGTGCTTGTGTTCAAAGTCCTGGGGTCCGAAAAGAAGAGGGGGGAGGGGAAGCAATGGGCAACAAGGCCCTGTGTATGAAGCATCCCCCTCCAATCATGACTAAGGTGGAAGGGAAGAATATGCAATGAAGTCTCAGGCTGTGGTTTCGAAACGGCTCCAGCTTTCGAAGAGATGATATAAATACTCTGCAAACAGCACCTGCGTGGCAAAAGACCCATGTAGGCCGGCCAACACTGCTTCAACCCTACAGCTGAAACAACAGCAAGGGGAGGGAGCAAGCTCAAGGGCATTTCTGGACAGAGCAGTGGAGCAGCGCACCATTGGGACCTGGCGCCAGGAACTGCTTTGGGGGTGAGGAATCCACCAGCTCTCCCTGCGTTGCCCCAACCAAAGCAAGGTGCCTTGAGGCTAAAATAGGCCATGGCCATGCTAAGGAGCATTTCATAGTCAGAACCCACAACTTGCTGAAACTGCTTTCAACCCAAAGAACTTTCCCACCACACTTCTAACTATAGATACTAGAAGCACAGGAGATTTAAGTCTGCTGTGGTTTCCATGTTTGGAAGGCGAGGAGGATGAAAATCTAAGGAAAATTGCTTGTCTAAGATCCTGCACTGCTCTAAATGGCCCTTTAGAACCTCACAGAAATTCCCCCCTTCCACCCCACCATACGGAATAGTGCACAGGATATAGATGAGGACCTGGGCAGGCCATGTAGGACAAGTAACTAGTTCTAAAGAGACTGGACTGCAGCTTCTGGGAGAAGCATGTGGGAGAATGGATGCATGAACTTTAATACATTCTGTTCTACTTCTAGCATTGTTAAGATTTAGAAGGTTTCCCCTTGACTATAACAATCAGGTGGATTCATTCTGCTGCCCAGAGATTAACCAAATGGCTCAAGCAGGCAGATTTGTAGGATACAAATATCATTGGCCTCCTTCCCACCAATATGACATTATAGGATGACAAGCCCAGTTCCAATGAATCACACTGAAGAACTTGAAATATTGAGAAAGGAAATTAAAAAAAAAGATCTAGGCAGAAATAGAAGCCTGCCTGTGCTTTAAAATCAGCAAAGCCTTCTCATATGCTCACCAGTGATAGGTCTGGCTGGCAGGCAGGCAGGCACGATGGGGCCTCAGGCAGCGGTCCCAGTTGTGAAATTCTCTTCCCAGTAGGATGCATATGTCCCCTTCCTTACAGGTCATTCAGTGGACTTTCCCCCTCCCCCCCCCAAAAAAAGATATATATACTGCATTTTTACAGACTGATACTAACGTAGAGGTAGGGAGCCTGTGGCCCTCCAGATTTTGATGGAGACCAACTCCCACCATCCCTGAGTGTTGCCCCTGCCCACCTAATATTGGTTTTATTCTACTACTGTGCACAGAATTCAGAATCTTGAACATTCTTGTGGTTTCAGCGGGGGGGGGGGGGCTTCAAGGATCTCTTCATGGCTTTTCTTTTTTCCATTCCACTCCATTCTTCATCACACAAAAAATGCAAGTCACAATTTCTTCCCAATAATGGCATAGATTTAAGTCAGCCTTGCAAATGAACTGACAAATTTCTAGCCCCCGTGGCCTGGATCCCCTGGAAGCCACAAGAACAGGTTCATCTTTATTTGATTTACTTTTCCTAGTGGCAAAACGAAGATCAGAATAGGCAGTTGTGAAGGAGTTATTATTATTTAATTAATTTACATAGCACCATCAGTGTACATGGTGCTGTACAGAGTAAAACATGTTATACTAAGTCCAGAAACAGAATGGATGAGTTGAAATTTGAATGCTAAGCTGTGGCAAGGGCAGCTGTCCAGGGCACCACACCAGATACACTCACACTGAGGTCTGGTTTGCATGCTCAAGTAAACCATGGTTTATTTAAGCCACAGTGGACTGTGGAGCATTCGGGCATGTGTGGACAATCATTTTTAATATTCAAACCACAGCTTGTTGTGTTGTCTGAACCCAGGTGGTGCGGGTTGTGTGAGGGTTAAACAACACTCACATAACCATGAACTGTTCTAGTGTCATTCAAGTGTTGCCTTACCTTTGCACAATCCATGATAGGATAAACCACGGCCCACGGCTTGAATATTCAAAAAACACCCATCGTACACCACAGCCTGCCGTGGCTTTAGAGCGGGCTGTGTGCGAACTGGATCCAAATGAGGGAAAGAGAAGGAGGCTGCAACACCTCACACAACGATGGAGGGCACATCCCCACTTCGATTCTTCAAGAACAGTACGGCAGCTAGCAGAAGCATCAAGCAGAACACAGTGTAGCTCCCCACACACACCTGGGCCCAGCTGCTCAAATTTTCAAGTGAATCTCTGTTTAGCTCTTTGGAGTACATTTGTAAACAACTTAGCAGCCTGTCCCCTCTATGCAGCTGGCACTGAGGTTACACAAAGATGTTGGAAATGTAAATTACTACAGCCAAGGACTTCTGGACAAGCCACACATCCCCTCAACATCCTGTAGAAGGGGAGGGGGGGCAGTAGCAAAATTGGTACAGCCTCGCCATCTAGTGGTCTGTCTAGATTAGCTCCTAGCTCCCTCTAGAACAGTGGTTCTCAACCTTCCTAATGCCGCGACCCTTTAATAGTTCCTCATGTTGCGGTGACCCCCAACCCTAAAATTATTTTCGTTGCTACTTCATAACTGTAATTTTGCTACTGTTATGAACCGTAATGTAAATATCTGATATGCAGGATGTATTTTCATTGTTACAAATTATAAAGCATAGTGATTAATCTCAAAAACAATATGTAATTATATATTGTGAAATATTTGTTTCTAATTACAAATAAATGAAATTTTGTCTTGAAGCATGGTGCGACAGTATGCGTAAAAAGCCAACGTCAGTGCGAAGGTTGAGATTGCTTTTTTTCTCACCAAATCAGAAATTCTCGGGGCAGTCTTTGCAAGAGCACAACGAAGATTATCTTCCACAACAAGTCTACTTCTGTATTTAGACAAGCTGGAAAACCCTGTTTCACAAAGATATGTTGTTGGAAATGGAAGAAGAAGGGATATGTTGTTGGAAACGGAAGAAGAAGACCCTCCTGGAGACGGATAGAGAAGCGGCGTCTTGGTTCCTAAGACCATCGGAAATATGTGTTTTCCGATGGTCTTAGGCGACCCCTGTGAAAGGGTCGTTCGACCCCCAAAGGGGCGCGACCCAAAGGTTGAGAACCGCTGCTCTAGAAGGTTTTGCCACTGAAGATGTAGCATGGATTGTTTAACAGGGATGGTTCACTTCTATATTTGAGGGGTGCACAGTATTCTCCAGAAACTGGTCAACTGGCTAGAAGTGCTTTTTACCTCACAGCACAAAATATTCATTAGGTAGTCAGGCTCTAAGCAAAGTTGGCAATAGTGTGCTCCATATTTGAGAAGCCACAGAGATGAAGCGCTGCAAATAAAAAAGGCAAAGGTACAACCATGAAATCTCTCCTAACATTTTAAATGTTATTTTCCTTAGGAGCAAAACTGTGAGCAGAAGTTTACCACATCTTCATCCCAAATTGTTGGCTCACATCAAATGGGTTATCAGGTTGCTCACTGGCTACCCGCTACAAAACAATGAGCTCTTCCTATTTGCGCAACCTTAGACATCAAACACAATCCAAGGCAGAGCATGACACTTTGGCCTGGTCCCTGCGGCCTATCTGAGCTCCCTTACATATTATAAATACAGGTGGGCGTTCACTAGGGCTCGCTATAATGTTCTCCCTTCCAAGTTCACAGAAGGCAGATATCAAGGAATTCCAGTCTCCCAAAGGTTATGCCCATGTGATTCAGGTGAGATAGAGACATCCTCTCATGTGCTTTTACACTGCTCGTTCTACTCAAGAGGCCTGGTCTGGCTTAATCCATCCTCTACTACAGGACTTTCCAGGTAACACCGATGAATTTTATACCAAGTTCCTCCTTGCCGATAGAAACCCCTCAGTTACTTATAAGGTTGCTAAATTCTGCCACTTGGCTATGAGGACACGTCATAACCTATTAACCTCAGAGGACTGTTAAATCTCTGGGAGATGGGAACTAAGGCTCTGTACTACTTTGTATGGTTGCTGTTGCTGAATTAATGTTGTGCTGGTCTTGGACCGTAATAAAGTGATTGATTGATTGATTGACTTTGGCCTGGTTCAGACAACACACTAAACCATGCTGCTTAACCACAAAATGGTTAAGGGAACCAATGGTTTAAGACCATTGATTTCAATGAAGGGAAAGAGCACCTGTGTATCAGACTGCCAATGTGGTGCTTCATATGGGCATCTTACATGGGGCGATCCCTGAAAGCGGCACCTGGTGTATACAGCGACAGCCTGCCTCTTAACAATTATCAAAGTTTTACCCAAGCCAGAGAGAGCCCAACATATTCAGGATTTGCCATATTCCAATTCTCTCAGAACAAATATAACTCATAATTCAGGCAGTGCAATTTAGGCAAAAGCAGCTCACCTATGAAGCCAAGCAAACAACCTACTTTAATGCTAAAATGCAACAATTGTAGAAGTGTTGGTAATCGGTTCCAGACATGCACTTCAAGGGGAAGTGCTTTCAATCAAATTTGTAGTACGCTGTTCAAGAGAAGGCCAAAGATTTACTTTTCACACATTAATATTAGTGATCATATGCTATGTAGTTAAATAGAGTGTGTTTAGTCCCACACACCTAACACATAAAGTCTTTCCCCAAAGTTTTAGCTAATGAAATCCACATATCAGAGCACACTGCCCTGAGAACAGATATTACTCATTTACATTACAGGAAAGAATACGTGCATGAGAAAACCAGTATGCCTTGATACTCATTGTTCGATTACAAGTTGGATGAGGTGGTGCACGTAATGCTTATCAAATTTGCAGATGGCACAAAATTGGGTGGGATAACTAATACCCCGGAAGACAAAAACAAACTTCAAAGTGATCTTGATAGGCTGGAGCACTGGGGCTGAAAACAACAGAACGCAATTTAATAGTGATAAATGCCAAGTTCTACACATAGGAAAAAGAAACCAAATAGTTACAAGATGGGGGATACTTGGCTCAGCAACACTACAAATGAGAAGTATCTTAGAATTGTTGTAGATCACAAGCTGAATATGAATGAACTGTGTGATGTGGCTGCAAACCCACCCACCCACCCACCCAAAAAATGCTGTTTTGGGCTGCTTTAATAGAAGTATAACTATTCCAAATCACGTGAAGTACTGGTTCCCCTCTATTTGGCCCTGGTTAGGCCTCATCTAGAGTACTGTGACCAGTTCTGGGCTCCACAATTCAAGAAAGATGCAGACAAGCTGGAGGATGTTCAGAGGAAGGCAACAAGGACAATCAGGGGTCTGGAAATAAAGTCCTATGAGGAGAGACTGAAAGAACTGGGCATGTTTAGCTTGGAGAAGACAGACGGGTGACATGATAGCAGTCTTCAAATACTTGAAAGGTTGTCACACAGAGGAGGGCCAGGATCTCTGCTCAATCACCCCAGAATGCAGGACACAGACTAATGGGCTCAAGTTACAGGAAGCCAGCTTCTGTCTGAATTTCAGGAAAAACTTCCTGTTAGAGCAGTACAGTGGAACCAATGAGCTAGAGAGGTCATGGGCTCTCCCACACTAGAGGCATTCAAGAGGCAGCTGGACAGCCATCTGTCAGGTATGCTTTAAGGTGGATTCCTGCATTGAGCATGGGGTTGAAATATGTTCCTGGAGAAATAAAGAGAGCAATACAAAAGGTAATCCATGCACATGCACATACAGCAGAAGGGCAAAGCACAACTTTACAAATAACTAATGATTAAAGAAGAAAATGTCTACAATGTTTCTTTATTGCAAATTAGGGGTATACACCATCCACAAGATTTGGTTGGACCCTAATTTAGCATTTTGGAAAACAGCCCAATTCTGCTTGGACCAATTCAAAGGCCACTTTGACTTGGGTGCAATTCAGAAATCCAAATCTACATGCCTCCCATTAACTACCATTAAAAGTAAAAATAATAATAATAAAAAAGCTATAACTTTTTTTTTGTCAGAACTGGATGAATTTTCCAATCACTGCAACTCTTTATGAGGGAAAGTGTATGCCAAGTTTCAGAAAAATAGCTGTAGGGGCCTGTGCTACACACCTTTAAATTGTATTTCTTTTAGGGGGAAGGAAACCACCAATAATATTCTTAATTGTTGGTAGTATGGATGAAATTTTCAGAGTTAGTTGCCCCTTCTGAGGGGATCAAACCTGCCAAATACAGAGAGCTTTGTGCAAGTGGTTTGTAGTTCAAAAATAATAATAAAGGATGCACTTTCTCCCCTATGTGGACAATTGTTCTGAAAATGACAGAGCAAAAAGATAGCCAACAGTTAAGACACCTGCAAAGTTCCAAAAGAATAGGAACAGTGTTTTTAGTGGAAGAATACCAGACTCCACTAAACCTGTTAACATTCCTGCTCCTAGGAGAACAAGCAAAGCACACCGAACACTGGATCAATCCTGCAATACATTACTTCAACATCCCTCTCCCAAACCACTGGGATTGGAAGCTAGAGCTGCCAGTCATAAAACTATATTCCTCCCTCCCGTCCCCACACTGGTGTTTTCCTTATATGAAGAGCTTGGAAAGAAATGTACCAGTTTTTTGGACACTGTCACTTTGAAACCAAATCTTCAGGATTGGTCTGGTTTGGACTGCTTCAGGAGACTCCCGCTTTGATTAGGACATTTCCTGAATTAGCCCAATTCAGTTCAAGATTTGTCTGAATCTGAAACACAACTTTACTGCAAGTATTTGTAAATAAAGTATGTTTAGCATTTTTCTTCGCCTTTTAATATTTTTTCTTTTGAGTGCTGGTTAGAGAAAAAATCTCGTTTCTGTTCAAACTGGACCGAAGACATATTACTTAAGAAAGCTCAGCCCACCCCTGTAAATCCATTCAAGTCCACCAAATGTGTGATTTCGTTATATACTCACCTGCAACACAAAAAACACACACAAGCCAAGGTTTATTTAGTATGCTTTAGATAAATGTACTTAAAAGTGAACTTTGTAACTGAAATGTGATTCAAAAATTCAAGGATTTCTATGATAATAGTGGAATGTGTGGAAAGACAGCCATAGAAAGTAGCGTTCCTTTTCCCTGTTCTATTTCTATAGGATAAACAGGACTCTAATCAACTTCACTTGAGTCTCCATACACAGAGGGTGGTTACCTTGTCATCCAGAACCAGTGTAGAATGGATGCTTGCCATGGAACAGAGGAATTTTCATAGAAGTACTTAAAAAAACTAATTTCTGATTTCCATCCCCAGACTAAGTGATTATATTCAATTTGAACAAAATAGTGGAGGCAGTGTTTGTGTGCACCATTAGACATCCTTCCATTCTCTTGAAAACCAGACATCATAGTCCAGGGTAGTTTGATATCCACACATTGGACATAAGTTTTCCTGTGACAGTTCCTCAGGACCCAATCTCGGTTAACAGCAAACAATGGTCCTCCTAAGCATAATTATGATGACCCTTTGTTCAGAAGTAGTTTCTTTTGATTCGCCTGTAGCCTGAACATTCCATTCCTCCAGTTAAGCCGGTCTTCTGAAATGTAATGACTGCTGGCCAACATGATTACAGTTCCTCATCACCATCCCAACATACGAGAAGGGTGCAAGAAGCACAATACATTTTACACTGAAGAATGTACAGCTATCTGGGAACTGTGCAAGCATAAAATCTGACCGACTGCCCTTTCTCAGTTGACTTTCAAGCATTTCTAGACTTTGAAGTAGTAAAATACACCATATGGACAGTGCCCGGTGAAGACTCAAAAATAAGGGAGCAAGGGCAAGTACATCACGTAATCAGATAGGTCTACTCATTTAATAACAAGCCGCTGAGAGATTTTATTATATTCAGATGTATATAAATGCACCAAATAAATAAATAAATTCCATTTTTTTCAAGTCTTCAAACTTTCATTTTATATTTGCAGTTCCTTCTTCATGTGTTATCACTCACAGAATTCTTTTAAGATGTGTTATTTCAAAGATGTGTTACTGCTTTAAGGTGCATTCCTGTATTGAGCTGGGGGTTGGACTCGATGGCCTTATAGGCCCCTTCCAAATCTACTACTCTATGATTTATGAAATAACCTTTGAAAAGTGTTTTAAAGGTCTTCTTCAAGCTCAACGTGCAAGAGGCTTTCCATCAGCATTCCAAAAGGTCTGTGTTGTGTATTTTACGAGAACCCAAAGTTCTCTTTTGAGGAAAGGATGCCACATTTTGTCTCTTGAATCCAAACCGCAAGCAAAATTAAAGGGATATTTTCTTTTTCTAAGATGAAGAATTCTGGAATGTGCAAATAACAAAAAACAAAAACAAAAATTGACACTAGGAGGTTCCCTATAGTGCCTTGGTGGTAGTAAATGATAACATTTCCGTCAACTAATTTTTGAGCATGAAAAAAACTGTCCAAGGTTCTTCTAGTTAGCAGGGGAAAGTGGAGAGTTTTAAACTGGCTGTTGGAAGGAGATCCTGAACTCATCACAGCTGAAGGTAAGATTTCTGATTGGACAAGTGTTTATTTTAAAAGATATGCAGACTAAGGCATCACTCAGGGGAAATAACTTTTTCTCAGCCGGACTTGTGAAGATACTTTATGTTTAATACATCTGAAAAAATGCATATACAAAGAACTTAGACATGGAAAAAAGCATCAGTTCAACACTAACAAGTCTACAAGAATTAGAGTCTGGGAAAATTGAAAAGTATTAAGCCGGAGTATAATTCTGGTAAGATCCCTACTAACACTGGAGTCAGAGACCTAACACGATCTGTTACACTGAGCAACAACCTGGGAGGCTAGAGCTGCTGGCACATTTAGGATCCTTTTTCTACTGGTTCCCAAGGTGCCATATTGAACATCTTTCCCCCTCCATATTTTTTCCCTGATGAGGCATGACTCATTCCCCTTTTCTTCAAAGAGAACGCTGAACCGTTTTGTGGCACAGTCGGCTTATTACCTTCTGACCTCCATTACAACAGGCAAAGATCATGAGGATGTCTTCCAAATACATCACTCATTTTGCTGAACATCAAAGACATCTGCTTGCCAAGAGAGGACTGCTGGTTATTAAGCAAATCCAATGAACTGAGTTGAAATTAAATTATGCAGTTCTCTCCTTTCAATTAATGCCTAATGTTGTCAAGTTTGAAAATTACCTACAAAAAATTAGTAATTGGCAAAGTTGGGTTTTTGCAGGGGTGTGTGTTACACACAAAAAAGCTTTTGGCTGAATACATAAACAAAGGGCTCATTTACATGTTGTATCTTAAAAGGGCATGATAGAAATTTCTAACCTGCTTGGAGGAAAGAAAGGGAAATGATTCCAAGGCAACTTCAGAGGAGATGCAGATTAGAAAGATGCACTACATTCCTCTTCAAAGGAGCACCAGTTGGGGACATTTTCATTTCCAGAACCTGTTCCAAGGACTGAAACCTGCTCACCCCGAGACTGCAAGCTGGCCACAGAAGATTAAAGAATCCAAGTAGTACCAGCTAACGTGATGGGACAGGGCCTGAAGGCTAGAGCCTAACAATTAGTCTGTTACAGAAAAAAGTCACTGTAAGCATGCCTGAATTTTAAAAACAAAAATTTAAACAGTAAACAGAACCAAAAAACCCTAGAACTGATCAGTGTTTGTTGAAATACAACATTATTATTATTATAATTTTTTAAAAAAAATTAGTCTAACTGAAGGGCACTGGAGAAGAGCACTAACATTTGCATCTCACACAGGGAGCATATGGGAAGAGGGTGCACGGCATTTGTCATTATTGCAAAAACAAATTGGAAAATCTGAATCTTTAGTTTGATTTCAACATTGCTTTTAGTATGACATCAACACCAGCTTTGCAGAAGGGGACGTGAAGGGATGTTCATAGCAGCACACACCTGCGGCTCTTCTTCGGCTCCGGAGGCTCCAAGGCAGCCAATATCGCCTCGTCAAATACATTCTTTAGGCCTTTCTGAAAAGGGGCAAAGAGAAAGGGGCTGTCTCATTTTCTGGGTTATTAAAAGCAATCCGTGTTTTAAAAAAACCCACAAAGACAAATTCAAATCAAGTAGTGATGAGTAGGTTCCTGCAGTGAAGCAATAGTCCTTCCCTAGCGTACTAGACATTTAATTACTGAACTACGTTGACATATGTATAGGCTTTTTTTTTAAAAAAAAGCAGAACACCTGACATTTAAAACCATAAAGTAGTCTGTCCAAAAACACTTCCAGCAAGCTTGGGCATCAAGAGATAGAACACATGTACCAGTCTGTGTATCTATGTTTATATATAAATCAGTATGCTTGTGCTATTCTGATATATTTCATATGCAAGTAGCAATGCATATGCACCATGTTGAAAAAGAAAGAAGAAATGATTCAAGGAAAGGGAACAAGTGATACCCAGGTTAGATCAGCAAGCAAACAAGAATGAAGAATCCTTCAGCGCAATTCAGTTAGGCTCCTGTGACATACCATATTTTACTGAAGTAGCAAAGGAGGTCTCTGAAGCAGTGAATGGCAGTAGAGTCCAATAATGAGAAAATAAACGTGTAGGTACTATAGTGTATCAATGTTAAATTGAAGCAAATGAACGCAAACAGGAATAATGCTTCATCAGGCATTTATACAAACAACTAATTTTAATTTTTGAAATGTACTACAATTGTGTCTCTTTTCCTTCCTTCAGACAACTGAAGTCAAAAAGTATGAGGGTTTTTTTTAAAGGAAGCTTTACATTGTACATTTGCAAGCTTTGAGAATGAATAAAAATGTGTGCTACTATGTCACTGGAAACAGAAGTTGGGACATCTGTCAAGTAGTAGCAGGTACACCAAATTTCCTTCCCCACCCCCAGAGAACCAACAAATACTTCACTACAGCACAAACAGCCAAAGCAACAGAAAGCCCCACTGCACAGAGGAAAACCAGAGAATCCTTCACCATTTCAGCATCACTTGCAGGTCACCGTGTCATGTACAATCATCATGCAAATACAATTAACAGAGCCACAAGAGAGAGAAAGTGAACTGCACATTACTTCTCATTTGGATATTGAAAAATCTTACCAAATCTTCACTTATTCCACTCAAGTTTATTTTTAAATGAGACCCTTAGTCCCTTAATAACCTAACTCTTAAAGTTATTAAAGATCCAGCAACCCCCCCCCCAAACCCAAAAGGTTTAAGCAAGTCCAGTTCATGTTCCACAGCCATAACAAATTGTATAAGCAGTTTCCAGTTCAAAAGCTAATACAGAGTTTGCTCTAAGACATTAAGTAAAGACACAGCTTCTTTCAGTCAGGGTGGTTTTATTTGTTTTTCAACCAACTTTCTACAGCAGCACGGCAGAGGAAGCAGCAACAAGAAAGGAAAAAGAGGAAACTGTTTAGAATATACAGCATTTCCGTTTGGGTTGAGTTTCCGGAGGCTCGAGGGCAGCTAGGATAGCCTCATCAAACACATTCTTCAGACCTCTCTATAAGACAGAGGGGAGGAGAAAAAAATAGTAGCCAGGTTAGAGGATTAGAGAGAGAGAGAGAGAGAGAAAGAGAGAGAGAGAGAACAAGAGAGAGAGAGAAAGAGAGAGAGAAAAGCAGATACAACGAGCATTCAGGATAAAGGTGGTCAGCAAAGCAGATTTACTTTGTTACAAAGGAGATCTTTGAGGGGAAAAGGAAACAGGCACAGTAGAAAGTTAGCAAGAGTGCTACATGAATTGAGATCTTCACTTCTGTGAGTGAATATATATTGCATATCTTTCCAAACGGAGCTTCATAAGTTAAAACAGACTTGGGAAGTAGTTCCCCCTTTTGTGTTAGAAGTCTCAAAATTGCATGTGCTGCTCCAAATGACACACTACCCACTCAGGAAAACTTGTTCCCAACACTATAACAGCCAAGCAAACCACATGGCAGTTTCCTAACTGAAGCAAGACCCTGCCAGCTCAGCTGCAGCCCCTTCCAGTTCATATCATGATAGCACTGCCACTGGGCAGCAACTGCTGCTGTCAGTCAATAGGGGTAATTTCAGCAGTAGACCCTGTCCATAAATCATGGAGAAGACCACAGGCAAGATTCACTGCAGATGTAAGTTTTGGTATTTCACAACATGATGGCATCTCAGGAAAGGATGGATACTGCTAGAGCCAGGGTATAGCATGGCATGGCTTCAACTCTTCCCCACCACTCCAATTTCTCTAATTTACGAGCAGCAAATTAATCTCTCTCCACCTACAGGCCCCATTCACAGGCAAGACCACCATTTTGAATATGCAACCTCCAGGCGACCTGATTGGAGGCTGCTCCGTGATGTGCGAACCCAGACACTAAGAATTAAACCAGTGGTGTTCAACTGGTGGGTCGCAACCCAAAAGTGGGTCACAAGATCAGTCCAGATGGGTCTCAGCAAAGGTGTTGCTGCCATGTTGGGCATGGATAAAATTGCGAAAGTCGGTCCTATGTTGCAGGTTGGAAGTCTGAGGTGGGTCTCGGGTCTGGACCAGTTGAAATCAACTGGTTTAAACAACCCGAAGTTAACCTAACAATGAATTGTAGATTAGCTTTGGGTTGTTTAGCCCATGATTAATCCATAATGTCTAGCTTTGCACATCATAGAGCAGCCTGGTACATGTCTTGCCAACTGGAGAAACCTAATTCATGCAAGTTTAGCTGTGAAAAGAGATGATCTTTCCAAGTGTGCATGCACAATTGGAAGAACTGGCTATTGCGAAGTCTGTTCAGTAACTCACATCCAAGAAACCATATCCCCACTACTATTTTGACTATGTTCATAAGACAGCTCCCTGCTAATTTTCTGAGACTACAAACGAAGTTGGGGTAAACACCCTCCAACCACAAGCAAGAAAAAATAGTCACAAAAACTGTTTAAATAAATGTATATATCTTGTTCTCATTGGCAAGCGTGTTCCCGAGGAAGCAGTCCCTGGCAAAACAGGTTAATGTACTGGATTCCTGTTGCTACTGAATTTTTCACGCTGCAAAGTTGTTTTGTTATTGAATAATTGCACACTGTGAAACTGTTGTTATTGAATTGTCTCATGTTACAAAACTGTTTTTGTTATTGAATGATTACCAAACATTGTATAATTGGTTTCAATGTACTTTATTGTTAGCATTATTTACGCACATGCTACACGCCACTTATATGTATATATAGGTACTTACAGATTTGTGAAATAGAATTGAGGCAGTGTAACATAACTTGCCAGTGAGAACAAGATATATACATTTATACGACGAAGTTTGCGGTAGAGGATCATTTGTCGGTACCGATTGAGACTGTACTGTATCGACCGTCGGTATCGATCTATCTGGCGTCGGAGGAGGAATAGACGGCCGGGTAGGGTTTGGCACACTCTTTTTAAGAGAGTTTTTCTTTCTCTTTTTGTTTTGCTCCTCCGAGCTCGTGGCAGTATGTTTCGCCTTTTTAGCTTTCTTTTAGCTTTCTTTGTTAGCTTTTTAGCAATTGAAAGCGTAATGCCCCTTCCTGGCGTGGCCGGCAGCTTGGGTTGCTGAGGTTCAGCAAGCAATGGCGATTTTGGAGAGGTTTGGACAGATTCCATAGTACAAGATTTTGACGTCGAAGGCTTGTCTACTGCCTGTAATGCCTTACTCCAAAGTAGAGCTTTAAGTCTAGCTGACCTATGTCGCCGTGTTTGTTTAGAAAAAGCTTGACAAAAATGGCAGGTATCAACGACGTGGGCTTCACCTAAACACAAGAGGCAAAGAGAGTGCCCGTCGGACGAGGGGAGCTTACTCCCGCAATTCTTGCATTTTCTGAACGGCGCCTTGAGGGCCCTGCGCCCTTTCGGGCGGTCGCTTTTCGTGAAGAAAGAAAATAACAACTTGGGGAAAAATAACAGTAATAAGAATAAAGAAGAAATATGAGGATGATAGAAAGAGAAAAGAAGAAAAAATGCCTCTAACAATAGTTTTGTTTTACTTTCTACAGAGAATTTCCCAAACGATGTCACCACAATGGCGGTCGAAAGAGAACTGAGGTAATGGGCAGGAACCCCCTTTGCGCATGCGCACTCTCGGCGTGGGGGAGGGGTTCCCGCCAAAAACGCTTCAGCTATAGAAGTTTTTCCCGAGCGAGACTCCGCGCAGGCGCAGAGCCCACTGTTGTGTGATGCACAGAGATCACAAAGAAGAACTTGTGGTCCTCCATATGTTTTGGCGGGTTTCTACAACTCCCAGCATGGAGATCCATGCTGGGAGTTGTAGGCCAAAACATCTGGAGGGCCACAGGTTGCACACCCCTGGTGTAAAGTCATGTCAGAAGCCGCAATAGCTGCAGTCAAAAAATACAGGTCAGTGGAAAGTTAGTTATCCATAAGAGAACAATGAATGCAGTCCCTAAGGTTATCCTTTCAATCTCAAATTAAAGAATAAGATCATGGATAAAATCATGATCTTAATACTGATTTCCATGCTTTATATTTTGCACTCCAAAATGCCAATATTCCTCTCAAAAACACTGAAACAATGAAAGATCCCCTCCTTGAAAAATTATGCACAAAACTCCCATTTTTATTTCTAGTCAGAGTAACTGAAAGGTGGTTAAACCAAGACTTCAAGCAAGGATCTTCACAAAGAAATGTTTTATCTAACAATGGATGGGAGCACCTGGTGGTCACAGCTCAAAGCTATATTATCTATTATGACAATCAAGTGATAAAGTCAGTCAAAACCTAATGGCTGGTCACAGAATTATAAACAGAAATATTTCTAACCCTGTTCTTGTTAGCTTACATATCAGTTTATCTTAACTAATGGGGTTTGCTGTGCCCAAAGACAACTACTGTAAAAAAATTCATGAAAAACACCCCAATTTAAAATGTTTATTGGAGAAACTCATCCAATTCTAGTTACACTTATACGTGGGTCATGTAGAACACCTCTTGAGTTGGTCAAATGTGCCCAGCCAGATGGTTTAATTAGTTTGTGTATTTTGCATTAGAACTATTCATACTACCACCTAAGACCTCTATGGGATACCAAACCGTTTATTTATTTATTTATTACATTTCTATACCGCCCAATAGCCGGAGCTCTATGTGATATTGAGATACACCAGCCTTATTTGCTATTAGATTTCTGATTAACATATGAATGTAGCCTTTTAACAACAGAAATAACTCTCCTGGCAAGACTCTTGTTTGTTCTATTTGCTCAGCGATAATCCTGTTAGTTTCTACTAAGACAATAACTGCTGAATACTTGATAGCTTTCAGAATGTTATTTCTAGAGCCTTCAAAATCATCAGCAGTTTAACTCTTCCTATGAAAACAATTAGAGTTAATCCTTAGAGAAAAAACTCACCTATTTCCCACCGCTAAAGAAGGACTAGTAGTCCAGAACACCATAAATGAGAAACCTTACCTGCGTGAGTGCAGAGCACTCCACATATTTGACAGCCTTCAAGTCCCGTGCCAGCTTTTCAGCAGTCTCAGGAGTTATGGGCTTCTGCTTATTCTTGGCAAGTTTTTCAATTGTTGAGGGGTCATCTCTGAGATCAATCTGGGTCCCAACAAGCAAAAAGGGAGTCTTTGGACAATGATGAGTGATTTCAGGTACCCACTGAAAAGAAGACAGAATGTACTTGTCATAATGCAAAATTCATAACATTCAGTAGTACAAGATACTCTATAAAAAATCAAAAAGCTTGCTCACTTGTCACAACAGCCCACCATGAAGGTTAATTTACCTGCAGGAACTGTCACGTTGTGCCTGGCGCCCTTTGCATAGCACTCACAGGTGCCTGGCTTGCCATGGCTTGTTGAGTGAAATCAAGTGGCAGAGGCTGTTTGAGAGTCAGACAACCCTCTAATAACCCATGTCTTGTTTTAGGGTTATTTTAGAGTTGTCTAACCCTCAAATAACCCCTACCGCCTAGGTTCACACTACACAAGCCACAGCAAATTAGGCCGCCCATGGATGCACAGCATGACGCAAGAGCCCCTGCAGGTAAATTAACCAACGGTGGACTGTCATGTTGTGTGAACCAGATCAAAGGAACTGAATTTGGAGTCAGAACATACCCACCTTTTCTTTCACATTTTCAAATGAAGATGGTGAGACCACGGAGAAACAGACCAGAAACACATCTGTCTGTGGATAGCTGAGGGGCCGTAATCTGTCATAATCTTCCTGTCCTATAAAAAAAAAAAGGACGTGTAACATCAGTTGCCTGCTACATGTCTGTAATCATGTCATCTTTACTATGCAGCCTTAAGTAAATGGCAAAACATCTAACACCTGTGCTACATTAGCAGAGAGCTTTAAAGAAAAGTACACCACTGAAGAGAACCCCTGCCTCACCCCCAGTTATCTTCCTTCCTTTCATCTGCTGCTGTCCATCCAGGATATTGAGTCCCAACTGAAGACCAAGTCAAGGGCTGCCTTGACTATTTTACAGAGTGGTGGGATAAAAATCCTAGAATAAAATGCAGCCTAAATTTCAGATTATTTCAAGCTGTGATACCAATTCGACAAGTGACCAGAATCTGACTTGCTCTAACACCAGGCACATAAGCAACAGCAATTCTTTACTTCCTCCAGAGATAAAGGAGCCTCTTACTGTACAAATGATACTGTCATACAAGTTGCTAACCAACCTGTGACAAACAGTAACTGCTTCCTGCCAAACACAATATGGCAAACCACAGATTCACTAGAACCCTCCTTCAAGTCTGTTGATTTGTCATGGCAGCTTATTCACGTGCACTACCAGTACCCCACCAATCCTCAGCGTTCATCCCAGCAGTTTAAAGCAGGGATTGGTAACATTAATCATCCCATGCTTCATCTTTCAACCAAGAAATATTGTAAAGCATCATGAGGCTGCATATCCCCTTTGCCTAAATGCAAAAAAAGGTGAAAGTACATTGAGTGCAACCACTATAGAGCTCCTGGAATGGAAACAGATGTATGCACACTAAATACTTTGCTCTCGATAAGTTGGCATATGCTCTTTATAGTAAATGGTGAAGACATCACATACTGCATAGATTAGAATATCCAACAAGCTGTGAAATATGCTACTTTTATATACCTCATATGCCTCCAATATGATAAGCCTTTCCCATGTATACAAACAATTCATATCCACTCTTCTGCTCTTGCCGTTACACTGCCCTAGACTCTATCCTTTCTTTCTTACTTTCTTGTACTGTCTTGCCCTACATCCATTTATCCATTCCCCACAATGGAACTGCTTCCCATACTGGTTCCACCTCAAGTCCTAGCAGCATCCCTTCCAGGAGAATATAATATTAGTCTCATTCCTATATTATCAACCCATTTTACACAGTCTGAGCTCAAATAGTACCTAAGAAGAAGCAAAGGATGTAGGATAATTAGACACTGGCTTCCAACAATATTGGGGAAATATTGTTTTGGGTAACTGCAGTAATGTTCTGTATTTTTTGGTACACTTGACAGTTGGAGTTTGATTTAAAACTCAAAAGCCAATCAAATTATTACATAGGGTCGATCTGCATGTAAAGCTAAGCCACTATGGGTTAATTAACTCAAAGGTTGTTCTAGAGTTATTTAAGGGTTGTTTAACTCTTGCATAGCCAATAAGCCACTCTTCACGCCCACCACAACTCACATGTTAAAACTGGTGGCATTAAGTGTTAATTAACCCACAACTGCTTACCATTCCATGTAAATCAGCCTACCATGTCTTGGGAGTTTAGATAAGTATTATTATTATTATTATTATTATTATTATTACTATTTATATAGCACCATCAATGTACACGGTGCTGTACAGATTATACACAGTAAATAGCAAGACCCTGCCGCATAGGCTTACATTCTAATAAAGTTGTAGTAAACAATAAGGAGGGAAAGAGAATGCAAACAGGCACAGGGAAGTGTAAACAGGCACCGGGTGGGGTGAAGCTAACAGTATAGAGTCAGAACAAACTCAATATTTAAAAGCTATAGGGAAAAGAAAAGTTTTTAGCTGTGTTTTAAAAGCTGTGATTGAGTTGGTAGTTCTCAAGTGTTCTGGAAGAGCGTTCCAGGCATAAGGGGCAGCAGAAGAAAAAGGACGAAGCCGAGTAAGGGAAGTAGAGGTTCTTGGGCAGGCGAGAAGCATGGCATCAGAGGAGCGGAGAGCACGAGCGGGGGAATAGTGTGAGATGAGAGAGGAGAGATAGGCAGGAGCTAGATCGTGAAAAGCTTTGAAGGTCAACAGGAGAAGTTTATATTGGATTCTGGAGTGAATTGGTATCCCCAAGCCTATCACTTGCTTTCTCCAAGATTGAATTAACATAAAAAAAACTTACCTGCTGTATCAAACAGGCCTAGGGTATAAGGCTCTCCACCAATCATGACTGTTACAGCATAGTTATCGAACACCTGGGAGACAAGAAGCAAGAAACAATCTTCAGAGTCATAAAATCATCTTCCAAGCATGAACCATACAATGTGAACCTGTGTTCAGGAGCAAATCAGCTGGATGAGCTTATAAATCATTTCTGGATGGAGAGACATTCAAACCAGCACACCAGCCAGTGAAGGGAAACTTGTGAAAAGCAATGATCTCTTTCAAAGTTTATAGTTGCTATTGCCATTGAAACAACTTGCAAATAATGCTTTCTATACGCAAGTAAAGTTAAAGTGCCAACATAGTGAAAACAATCCAGGAATTATGGTCTTCAGAGGCCCTCTCACGGTTGACTCATGACCTTTGGAACTCACTTGCACAGACACTTGTCAGACACCACCTCTTATTTTTTTTATCATCAAACACCTTCTTGTATTTTTTCAATTATTGTAGGAGGTTTAGAGGCTTTGACTGAGTTTTAGAAGTTCTCTGGCTTTTTAGAAGTTCTTTTGTTGCTGTCTTCTGTTTAACTGCACTAACTTTTATTGATGCTATATTTGTTTTAACAACCTGTAAGCCAGTTTCGGAGGTTTTATTCCTAAAAAGTGGAAGTTAAACATTTAAAATAAATAGTTGCCAATTATGGATGACTTTGGTATCTCAGTTAAGAACAATGACTAAACACTGGTTGTTTGCTATTTTTTTAAAAAAGCTTTCTCTAAGGCAAAATAGGTTTTAAATAGATGAAGAAAAAAACTAACAGATCAGCTGAGAAAATTACCAGCTGCTTATGAATTTGCAGTTTCTTAAAATTCAATACATAAAATTGATAGAAACAGGCAAAATATTCCTAAAGCACAGAGATTAAACTTCACTTGCAGTACTACAGTTCCTGAAAGAACTCCAAAATGTCTGGCTGGCCTTGTTAAACAAGCAAAACTTTGTGAAACAAACAGAATGAACACGAACTCTTAATACAGGAAGGCTAATACAACTTCATAGTTGTAACTGAAACTTGGTGGGACGACTCCCATGTCTGGAATACTGCAGTGGAAGGGTATAAACTTGTTCCCCCAAAAAATAAACACCACCAGAAAACATAGAAAGGGAAGCGGAGTCACACAAAATGTTACAAATACTTATCCCCGCACAGAAATTCAGGAGAATGGGCCTGGTAACCCCATTGAAAGCATCAGGATTAAAATAAATGGGGCAAGAAATAAAAGGAACATGGTAGCTGAAGTTTTTTACCAACCAACCAACCAACCAACCAAGGAGAAGACAAGAATAAAACTTTTGAAAAGGACGTGTGATATAGTAGCAATGGGGGATATCAAGTTGAGAGACAAATACTATAAAATGTAGCCCCTCCAATAAATTCCTGATGTGTGTTGCTGATAACTTTCTCCTACAGAAAGTGGAGGAAGGAACTAGAGGATCGGCTATCCTTGACTTGATTCTGACTAATAGAGATGACTTAATGCATAAAGTGGCAGTTACTGGATTTCTATGGGAAAGTGATCATGTCATACTTGAGTTCTTGATTTTAAAGGAGGCAAAAGTTGAGTGTAGCTATACACGTACTCTAGATTTTAGGAAAGTCGATTTTAATAAACTCAGGACAATGGTAAGTAAGGTCCCATGGCAGGTGAACCTAATGAGAAAAGCAGTCCAAGATGGGTGGGAGTTTCTAAAAAAGGAAATTTTAAAGGTACAATTACAAACAAATGACCTGAAAACAAAAAAGGACACATATAGGAAGTGGAAGAAAAGACAGGCTACAAAGGAAAAGTACAGACAGGTAGCACAGAAATGCAGGAATGACATCAGGAAGGCTTAAAGCTGGGAATGAGCTGAGGTCAGCAAGGGATATTAAAACCAACAAAAAGCTTTCTTCAGATATATACATAGTAAAAGACAGAGGAAAGAGCTGGGTGTTTAACTACTCAATGAGGATGGCAAAATGATAACAGATGACAAAGAAAAAGCAGAAGTGCTCAATTCCTACTTTGGCTCAGTCTTCTCTCAAAAGAGGGCCTATGACCCTCATGGCAAATGTGAAGTACAAGGAGCAGAATTGCAGCTAGAGACTGCAACTAGAAATGGTCAAGGGACACTTAATTCCTTTGAACGAGTTCAAATCTCCAGGGCTTGATGAACTGCATCCAAGAGTAGTAAAGGAACTGGCAGAAGAACTTTCAAAACCACTATTATCTTTACAAAATCATGGAGGACATGAAGTGCCAGACAACTAGAGGGCTAATATTGTCCCTATCTTCAAAAAGAGCAAAAATGAAGAACAAAAATTGATGTCAGTTAGTCTGACATCAATCCCTGGGAAAATTTTGGAGCAGATTATAAAGAATTCAATCTGTAAACACCTTAAAAACAATGCTATGATTACTAGAAGCTAACTAGGATTTGTCAAGAATAAATCTTGTCAGACTAATCCGATTCCATTTTTTGATCGAGTAACCTCCCTTGTGAATTGTGGGAATGCTGTGGACATAATATATCTTTACTTCAACAAAGCTTTTAATGAAGTGCCCCATGATATTCTCATTAGCAAACTAGCTAAAAGTGGGCTATATGGAACAACTATTAGTTGTGGGCTAGATGGAAGAACAGATCCACAGTTGGTTACAGAATCAGACTCAAAGAATGTTTATCAATGGTACCTTCTCAAACTGAGTGGGGTACAGCAGAGCTCAGCCTTGGGCCCAGTGCTCTCTAACATTTTTATTAATGACTTGGATGAGGAAGTGCAGGGAATGGATATCAAAGTTGCAGACAACACAAATTTGTGTTCTGAGACATTTTCTAGAAAAATCTAATTTAGCATGTTTATTTTGCTTGTATTTAGCAAAAATAGCTAAAAACAACTATTCCACATTCATGTTTTGTCTCAATACAAAAACTGAATTGAAACTTTCTTCCAATTCAAAATTTTACAGAAAACCCGCATCAATAGTTGATGGGCCTCAGAAGACAAAACGGTGGAACTTCAACAGCAACAAGAAGCACAAGAGATTGAAGAGCAATAGCCAGCTGAAGCAGAAGTGGAGTATGCTGAGGTGAGGAAAGGAGCTCATGGAGAAGAACCTCTGAGGATGTCCTTAGGGTCCAGGCAGGTACATATGGGAGGAGGCGTTCCTTCAGATAGCCTGGCCCCAAGACGTTTAGGGCTTTAAATGTTAATACCAGCACTTTGAATCAGGGTTCAACCTGGACAGGCAGCCAATGAAACTGGAAGAGGACTGGTGTGATGTGGTCTCGTTGGCCAGTCCCTGTTAGTAAATGTGCTGCCCTGTTTTGTACCAGTTGAAGTTTCCGGACTGTTTTCAAAGGCAGCCCCACATATTAGCTCAATTATAAAGTTTAACTCAACATCCATATTTACTTATATTCCTGAACACTAGCTGTAACTGGAGGCAGTCACTAGTTTTGCTTTTTTTTTGTTCCAGAGAATTGGGACCCGTATCAAAAGGGTTTACAGCTTGTCAAGTGTATGCTTCTCCCACAGCTGCCTCTGATAAACTGGTGTTACCGGTTTTTGTATTGTTTGGAGGTAATATTGGCTGTATGGAGAGAAGGCTGTTTCTAAATCCAGATACCTGTCATAATATTGATAGTTTCTAGCAAAAACTAAGATATGTTCTGGGCACCGTAGCTTGCTGCTCCATCTCCAATGCTGCGTACATTTGTATTTATTGTCTGAACAAAACTAAGACAAGTATACTTTTAAATTTCATAAATAGTAGTTATGAAGTATTACAGATTAGTGTGATATATTACACATCATGCATTTTGTTCTTCAACAGTAAAGTTTAGATTTGATATGAAAATGGGTATTGAACTCATTTCAAATTTTCAACGAAACAGATTCTCTAACACTTAAAGTTTCCAGAAATTTTACATCTTTAAAGTATTTGAATGGCAACAGCGCAGAGCAAACTGGACTTCCCACCTATACCAACAGAGAAAAAATGGTCCCAGAAAGGGGCTTACAGACTGCTCTTCCTGCAAGCTGTTCTCCCAAACAGTTATTATAGATACACAAGGACGGTAGAATATACAGAACATATTGCCTACCTAACGTCATAATTGTGTATACCAGTATGTCTAATTAAAAGGGTCATTTCTCATATTAAGCAGTAAAAATAGGAATTTCACAGTTTACTCACCGTTGGTACATATTCAGATGGGAATTTGTTAGTTGTATAAGAAATGAGAAGACATGTTTTACCAACAGCACCATCTCCCACAACTACACACTTAATTGTCTGCATAGTTCAAGTCTGCTAGTTATCAGGTCCAAGATTAAACTAGAAAAGAAGAAAAAAAGAGCAAGTCATATTTCTGTTTGAACAGTGAAAATTACATTTCACTCTATTTTCCCAAGTTGTGTACAAGCACCCCAAGAACTTTCTCCAAATAGAACTATGACAGTTGAAGAAGTTAACCTCTAAACCAAGGTCAAAGAAACCAGAGGTTTTCAAAAGAAATTGTTTCCTTCTCACATCCCCCAATTGAATAAAGATTTCCAAGTCATGTTTTAGCTTTGTTTCCTCATCACTTGGAGATCAAGGAAAGTTTCTTGTGAACACAAGGGAACCCCTTGGTGGAGGAAGCATTACTCAAAAGGTACTAATATATGATTAGCAAGTATTCATTCATTAATGCCTCATGTTTAGACAAGGTTTTGGAACAGGAAGAATGAATAGTATTTACATAGGCAACTTTATTTTATACAGCTTTGTCTTTAAAGCAGTGATAAACCTCTACCCACATCAGAAGTGTTTATCTAATCAGAAATTCAAAGTTCATTACAAGCCCTAAACTTTTTATTCTTGCTGAGCTTGTTACCTTAAACCTATATACCCTTGTACCAAGGCTAGAGTCTGACTTCTAACCACAAGCCTTTCCCTTCCTGTTCTGCAAGTAGGCACTCAGAATTAACAATCACGTCCCAGCTAAGAAAATGAAAAAAATAAGCTACTGAGGATACAAATTAAGATTTTTAAAACCTGAAACAATTTCTACATTGTAACAAAGAACATGCCTTTCACAACAGCTCTTTTTGCTTGCGGGAGAACTGAAATCCAAGACCAATTAAATGCCACATTTAAAATTAAGCCCCAAATAGGGACCCATCAAGCATTCAATTCCAGTCTATATTGCTATTAGTCAGCTCCTAGTTATGAAGGAAGACAAACCAGATCCAAATCTTCATTACAAACACTCTGCATCGCCCTCCCTTAAGAAACCATTAGTTTCTTACAGTTGCATGCTTCCTTTATCTTAATGCATTGTTCTTACTTTTGTGAGCACAGATATACACTGACTGATGATGTCACAGCTCCCTACTACTACGGGGGGGGGGGGGGGGTTGTTCTCCTGTGAGTCACTGAACTTTGTCTTGCTCCTTTACACTCTGTTTTCTAAAATCTTTTGCAGAGACACTTAATAAGGAAGTAGTGCTAGGAAAGTATTATGGGCTACTGCAGGATAAGGTGAGATGGCAGTCACCTAATTTGCCTTTTAGCAGTCAACCAGTAATAAATAAGCTTTGCTAACGCTTGTTACCACCCTCTCATCAAAGTATATGTTGCTAGATTGAGTCCTTCCGCAGTAATTCCACTATGGCAGCACAACTACACTGGCCCTTCTGATGCAGCCCCATCTCCTTGAGCCCTCCACTGCATGATGTAGTATCAGTAGAATTTTGACTTCCCTTCCTTCACAACAGTCACATTTCACCTAATTTGTAAAGTCTTTCTGCAAGAGTTGAAAATGAGTACTTCAGCAACCTTGCACCGAGGGAAGTTTATTAGTTCCTCCAACCTTAGCTGTACTATCCCCCACACCATCAGAGCAAACAAAAATGAGCATCCATTAATGCTTTCCAAAGTGGTTTAATTCAAATAATGATTTAAAGCAAGCAAGGCCAATTTAAATCAGGTTTCCTATTTTAAGTATATACTAATATACTGCTATAATCAAATATATTTAAAGCATTTTACAGCCTTTATACTATCCAGGAAGATAATAGAGAAGCTTTACTAATGCAGCTCACAAGGCTTTTGCATAGCAGCCAAGGATCTTCAAATGCATTTGCTTGAAACCAGAAAGTACATTGTTTTCACTGGCAAAAGCGTAAAAAAGAGGTCATTTTAAGCCAAGATGGATTAATAAGCTACTCACCGCTTATTTTGAAAATAAGCTACTTTCACCCCCCACATGATCAGACAAGTAGGTACTGTGCATACCTTACTAAGCTACTGTGCGTAATCAGGAGTGCTCCCACCATGCCGTCCTGCTATAGTCTTCCCGCCCCAGCAGTGGTGCTGTTTCACCCATTGACAACACTGCAGCAGCCTGTTTTAACATTCCACAATATTGCAAAGGCGGTGAGAGGTTAATTCAGCGCTTCCAGCATCACAAAGGGGTGGTATGCAGGACCGTGACCAAACTTCAGACACAACCTCAAAACCTTGCGCAACTCTGCACAAAGGAGCAAAACACCCCCATGTGTATCAAAGGAGAGATGGCGCAGATAAATCCTTGGAAGTTTGCAGGATTAGGACCAAACTTCATACACAGCCTACCCACCGTCAAAACGCTGCGCAACTACACACAAAGGAGTGAAAACGCCAGGTGCACCAAAAAGAGGGTGGCACAAATAAACCCTTGGAAATTTGCAGAATTCAAACCAAACTTCATACTCAGCCTCCTCTAGCAGGGATGCACATGAGGCTCATGGCTCTCTGACAAAGCCATGCAAGCAAACGCACCTTTCACCAAAATGGGGGTGGCAGCTAAATCTCCAGGAAAGTTTGCAGGAGTGGGACAAAAGTTCATCCACAGTATTCCCTGGCATGGATGCACACAAGTCAAAAATGACAACCCTGCACAGCTGCCACCACCCAACCAAGAAGGTATTTGACACTTGGGGAGGTTGCAGAGCACACCACCAGGGGAAGGGCTATAATGGGTGGCAATCTACATGCGCAGTCAGTTGCTAGGCAGATCATGGAAACAGATCTGCTGGCTGGAGGAGAGCATTATTATTATTATTATTATTATTATTATTTATTTATTTATTTATTTATTTATTTATATAGCACCATCAATGTACATGGTGCTGTACAGAGTAAAACAGTAAAATAGCAAAACCCTGCCGCATAGGCTTACATTCTAATAAAATCATAATAAAACAATAAGAAGGGGAAGGGGAAGAGAATGCACCAAACAGGCACAGGGTAGAGTAAAATTAACAGTAAAAAGTCAGATCAAAAGCAACCAAAAATAACCCATGCTGACTGCCACATCATGGTAACGCATGATGGGTTAAATAACCCACTCTGCAAACCATGGGTTATCAGAGTAGGCAAATAAGCCGTTGTAGGTTTTTTTAAAAAACCTGACAGATACAATAATCCATGAGTTAAACAAGGCATCATGGCTTATTTAACCTATCATGGGTTATCGTGATGTCCGAACCCAATCGGAGACTCTGTCCTTCTTCTGTGCCTGGAGAAATGAGAGACCTCTCTGTGATCACACTGATGACTTCAGAAACACAGATGAATGGCAGCGGCTCTCCCCGATGTTTCACTAAGCCTCAGAGACACTAACAATGTGAGGCTTCTTGCTATTTTGTGTGTCTGAGGCTTAACACAACTGGATGAGTTCCCATTTCTCTCCTCAGCTGTGTGGGGGCACAGGGGCTCTCCAACATACAGCTGTGCCAGTTCTTGAACTCAGCATAATCTCAGAAGACTCTGTTTCCTCTCTCTGGAAGGTTGGGCATAGAGTCAGGGCATGAATGAATTTTAACTGGCTACCAAGGTGAGCTAACATTTGTTATTCTCTGAAGGCAGCAGTATCCTATTTAGGAAAAAAGAGAACAACAAATTAGCGGAGTTCAGTTTGCGCCATTTGCTATGTGTTAAACCACTAAGCAAAACAATTTACTTAAAAAACATTTCGGAATATTGGTCCGCATTGTGGGTTGTTATGTGAAAATCCAGAACTATGGTATAGCTATGAGTTGTTAACCATGAACAACCCACAAAGAGAACCCATGGTTTGTTGTTGGGTTGCGAACCATGAAAACTATGGGTTGTCATTGCTAGAGATGCAAAATTTCTGGAAATGTTTAGGCCAGGAAAAAAAACATGTGTGTTTTTCCAGGAGAGGGGTTCAGGAAAATTGAAAAATAAGCAATATTTACTTTTTAGGGCTCATTACAAATCTAAAGTCATTTTGTTTCTTCCCCAACCTGGTGCCTCCAAATATTTTGGACTTTGGCTCCCATCAACCTGAGGCAGCACGTCCAATGGTTAGGAATGCTGGGCACTGTAGTCCAAAATATCCACAGGTCACCAGGTTGGGAAGGGCTGCTTTAGGCATAGAAAGCAGCCTTTCCTTTCCTAAAGTTATTTTACGTATAACTTAGTTTGCTCACAAAATTGTCATTATATTTTAAAACTTTTAAATGTAAACTCAATTGGTAAACTTGCAAATAGTTTCTGAAAATATTAGAACTACATCATCAGAAACACAGGACTTTATAGAACAAAAGCGAAACTGCAAGATTGCATATTTGCTGTCAAGAATGTGACTCTATTCACAAGTTTGGAAACTGAGGATAAACATCTATCAGTGAAATATACTTTAGATCAATAATTTTAATAATGAAAGAAATAACTATGCTGGGAATCTTACAAGAGGGGATTAAAAAAACCATTTTTTCTTCATGGCTTCATTATTTCCAGACATTTTACATCTCTTGACTTTCTATAAAGTGTTCTAATTACATATTTTTTAGAAATCATTTTTTGGGGAGTAAATGCTGTGTAACAATATATAAATACTTTGTCTTAAATTCTAAAAGAAAATACTTTTACATAATCCAAAATTGTTCTATTTCTCTAATTTTTCAAAAATAATATCAGACCTCGGAAAAACCTGTTTTCCTAACTTTTCTCGTTGCCCCTCCCCAGGCCTTCACATCTCTTCACAGACGAACCCAGAATTGTAGGTTTTCACCAAACTACAGAGGCAAAGGACAAAAGTGGTAAAAAGAAAAAGAAAAAAACACCAAAAACGAATAGCCTTCTTTAAACGCCAGAACTGCAGTGCCACAAACACAGTTGGGATTCAGAGAGGGAGAGGAGGGAGGAGGGAATAAATAACACCAGGACTGAGAAAACAAAATATGGTTTGTTCAATCATCTGCCAGTCAAACCCTGGTAGGGTAAGAAACCATGGTTTAAATAAACCATGGGGTTAGCACTACTTGCAAACCAGGCAAGGGTCAACATGCTTGCTGAAGTCAGAGAGATAGAGGGCATAATACAGGAAAATGAGCTCACCCAAGTAAGTTCAGCAGATGATCAGTGAGAAACAAGATGGCATGTCCTGGAACCAGGGTTTAGACACCAGTGATGGATTGCCAGTCCCCTGAACCCAGTATCAAGTTCACACTAACAGATGTTTTATTTAACCGATGGTTTGTTGCCCTACTCAGGGTATCTGTGGCAGATGATTAAACAACCCCTGGTTTGTGCTTTCAAACCCTGAGTTGTTTGTTTCCCTCCTCCTTCGCCGGCTCCCTCCCTGTATCCCACATGCCTTTGTGGCACTGTTTTATTGGCACGTAGAACAGCTCAATTTTTTTATCATCCTTGCCCAGCACCTCTGTAGACTTTCGAAACAACCCATGCACAAGCCACAGTTCTAGGTTAACACATAAACCATGTTTTAAATAACCCAGAGTTCATAAACCAACAGGAAATCATGGGTTCTCTTTCATGGTTTGTTAGCACTGCTTGGTTCTCACAACGCAACAACCCAGAGTTCAACAATCCAGACCATGGGTTAGCATTATGTGCAAACCCAGCCTTTGACATGGTTCACATGTTATGGCGGCAATAATTGTTGTAAACCACCCAGAGAGCTTAGGCTGTGGGGCGGTATATAAATGTAATAAATAAATAAAAATATAATACCTGGGTTGTTTAACCCAGGAATTGTGGGGATCAGCAAATCACATGCTCATGCTCGTTTCTGCTTTCAACTAACAACCCAGAAAGCCCCCATGTCCATGCTTTGTTATTGGGTTAACCCAAAGTTCCAAGTTCACACATCATGAAACTCAGGAATTAATCCTGGGTTAATTGAAAGCAGAAGCAATGAGTATGCAGATTGTTAACCACAAACAACCCAGAGTTGTTGTTTGTGGTTAACACACAACAACAAACACAACAATTCTCTTCCTCAGTTGTTCATCTCTAAAAACCCAGTTAAATCACAGAGTAGAGGTTCACATGTAATGACAACCCACAATTCAGTAGCAATCCACAGTTCAACAACCACCATAGTCTGGGTTGTTATGTGTGAACCAGGCCACTGAGGCTCTAAAAAAAAAAAATGTGTTGCACTTTTCCCAGACTTGGCACCTTGCTCCTGGTTAAGTCCACTCCTGGTTATCCAAACTTTTCTTCATTTCGGCAGCTTCATTTTGATGGGAAAAGGTATTGCTATTGTTCCATTATTCCTACTGAGAGTTGGAAATGCTTGCTTATCGGCTATTGGGCGGTATAAAAATGTAATAAATAAAATAAATAAAAATAAAATATTATCTACTGCAAATCACCCAGCAATCTAACACTACCTACCTTCTGCCAAGAGAAGAATTTCCCAGTATGCAATTTTTCTAACACTATAATCTGTCATCATAAATGCACACAAGATACCTAGGTTAACTTCCCTGGCCACATACGTTAGGGGGCTTGATTTATGGTTGACAGGCAGTACATACTTTCAAGGTCAAACTAAGTGCTTCGCTTCTTAGTCAAGAAGGACGATTACATACAGTGACCCACTATAATTGTAAACTTCCCAGAGAGCTTAGGCTGTTGGGAAGTATACATATGTAATAAAAAATATAGAAAGACAGATCGTGAACAAGCATATCACCACTTTCTCCTTAATTACTGTGAAGGAAACTACCCAAGGTGCTTTTGATACCAAAGGAATATTACGGGATTTAATCTATGTTAGATGCCATACAACATATATAATAAGTAGTATCTAATGCTTTACAAGCCGAATACCAGGTGTCAGAAAGAGCAAATCAAACAATTTCTGCAGAGGACCAGCATATTGACTTATCCCCAGATTTATTTCTGTGATTGTTCCCCAGACCAGTTCCTTTGAAAGAATAGACTACTGGTGCTATCTAGATATGTATATAGCCAGAACTATGCCCCTTAAATACATGTTGTATTGAAATAATGTCAATACAGATGCCATTTTGGGGGGGAAGAAATTGTTTTTTTAAAATTGGGGAGGCACTGGGGGGGGCACATGCGGGTTACATTTTACCCACCATAGATGTATACAAATGTATAGATGGGTGTGATGCAAGAGAAATGGTACTCTGGGCATGAAGACACACATTTCTAGAGATGTGAAGGCCCAGAAAAAGAATGGAAACATTTGAAAATATCCATTTATCTCTGAAATTACAACTCCTAGCCAGTATAACCAATGATGACGGTTGGAAGATGTAGGCCAAAGCAGCTGGAGAGCCACAAGTTGGCCATTCCTGCTCTAAAGCAAGTAAAGCATTAATAAAGCTGTATCAGCTGTAAATAGAATAGTGGACTGACTCAGTATATCAAGACAAGTTCATATGCAAATTCTTTGCAATGCCCAAGACTTTTAGTGTAAGTTATACATTCCATGGCATCCAATATGATTTTTGGATTCTTAACTTTTTTTAAAAAAAGGAAACAGATATTTACATAAAGATATTGATTTAAGAGGCATGTTATATACCTTAATTCACTCTACTTACTATTGTCATATGATACCATGCTGTCAGTACAGTACACCAGCTCTCTACATAAATTATACGAATTCTTAAAATGTATAAACATACCTTTATAGCATTTAAGATATTTTACATACACTATCTCAGCAATAATCAAAATGGGCATTCAATAAGCAATATTGTGAATGGGGTGGAGGACTGAAGCCCCTTTGAGTTTGCGGCCGAGATAAAATTCAAATTATGCGTTCCCTGATCTGTAGCATAGTCTCTTAGCCCTTAAACTCCATCAGCCCTGTAAGGTGGGCCAATATTACTATTCCCATATTGCAGATAGAGAAATATTTAGCGTTTCATCTTCAAAGTACTTCACTTACATTAACTTGTTGCAATTTTAGCAGATCAGGATAATCCTAATACTCTACAATACTAAGCCCAAGTATGTGTAAGTGAAATAATCACTCCTCCCCCACTCCCGGTTGTCTCCCTTGTGTCCCATCAGGGCAGTCACCTGTCTCCTCATTCTTTGTTAACAAACACATACATGGATAGCTAATAATACTAATTCTGACTGGGGGGATGTCTCAAAGAGAGAGGCTAAATGCCACCTAGTAAGTTCATGACCAAGGTGCAATTTGAACTAGGGATGTTCCAATTAGCTTCTGCACTAGGTTTGAATTACAATTCCCATACTACAGATGTGGTGGGGGGGGAGGGGAAGAGAGAATACCATCTAAAATATTTTAGGTACTCAGATATTCCATCACACACATACAGTATAATACTAACCCTACAAAGTAGGCAAGCAGTAGTACCCCCACATTTCACTGATGGGGGAGGTCAAAAGTTGGAGTAGCCTCATGTAAGGCCTCCTAAGGAGTTCCTGGCAGCAGGAATACATGAGGCAAGAACAGATCCGGCCTCTCTGCTGCTCCACCAGCTCCCACAAAAAACAAACCTCAAGTTAGAGGATGTCCCTTAAGGTAGGCCAGTATTATTGTTGCTGTTATAGTGCAAGTAGGGTGATAAACAACAACTGAGTTGGGTCCAGACTAAATTAGTTGCACCTAAGCCCCATTCTAAGTCATTATTATTATTATTATTATTTATTTATATAGCACCATCAATGTACATGGTGCTGTACAGAGTAAAACAGTAAATAGCAAGACCCTGCCGCATAGGCTTACATTCTAATAAAATCATAATAAAACAGTAAGGAGGGGAAGAGAATGCAAACAGGCACAGGGTAGGGTAAACAGGCACTGGGTAGGGTAAAACTAACAGTATAAAGTCAGAACAAAATCAAGATTTAAAAGCTTTAGGAAAAAGAAAAGTTTTTAGCTGAGCTTTAAAAGCTGCGGTTGAAAACTTTTCTTTTTCCTAAAGCTTTTAAATCTTGATTTTGTTCTGACTTTATACTGTTAGTTTTACCCTACCCAGTGCCTGTTTACCCTACCCTATCAAAGTGTCTCACGGACTTCCATGCAACTACTTTTGTATGGAGCCAACCCTTTGCTTTTGGAGCAGGGGTGAGCAACATATGGCCCTCCAGATGTTTTGACTACAACTCCCATCAGCCCTAGCAGGTTAGCCAACAGGAAGAGCTGATGCAAGTTGTAAGCCAAAACATCTGGAGGGCCACCCCTGCGCAGTCGCAGACATTTAAAGCTGTTGCAATACTAATTAAGAGGCCAGAATTATTACCGCCATCCTCTACTGTAGCTAAGCCTAAGTATGCGTAACTGAAATAATTGCATGTTTTATCCTGAGCTCCATTTCCATCTACGAGTCATCTTTCTCAAGTCTGTTTCTAGATTGCAAGTCTCTCCAGCAGGGACCTGTTCACAGAAGTCCTCTCCCCGGCTTCACTTTCCTTCACGTCTATTTTCCAGATTAGAAACCCCTCTCATCCAATGTAAACTCCTTAGGGTCCAGGACGTGTCCGTGCTAGCCCCCCCCCCCCATTTCACTCTAAACCTCTCCAAATGAGTCCGTGGGAACCTCATCTCTTCCTCCCCTCCTGCTGTCTCGCTCACATATTTTCTATATTGCAAACACCATTCGGCGAAGGAACTGCCTTCTCGCACTCTGTAAACCCTAGGATGGAGGAGAGTGAGGGACGGCCCAGTCCATGGGAAAAACCCCTTTTCTCTTCATGTTTCCTATAGCTTTTAAATATTGAGTTTGTTCTGACTCTATACTGTTTAGCTTCACCCTACCCAGTGCCTGTTTACACTTCCCTGTGCCTGTTTGCATTCTCTTTCCCTCCTTATTGTTTACTACAACTTTATTAGATTGTAAGCCTATGCGGCAGGGTCTTGCTATTTACTGTTTTACTCTGTACAGCACCATGTACATTGATGGTGCTATATATATAAATAAATAAATAATAATAATAATAATAATGATGATGATGTAAGCCCCATGGGGGCAGGGACCTGTCCCCAGAAACCCACTTCTTCCCGCCGTCTTCCGGGGAGGGGGGGAGCAACGCAAGGCCCAGTCCATGGGAAAAAACCCTTTTCTCTTCATGTTTCCTATAGCTTTTAAATACTGAGTTTGTTCTGACCCTATACTGTTAGCTTCACCCTACCTGTTTACACTTCCCTGTACCTGTTTGCATTCTCTTTCCCTCCTTATTGTTTACTACAACTTTATTAGATTGTAAGCCTATGCGGCAGGGTCTTGCTATTTACTGTGTAATCTGTACAGCACCATGTACATTGATGGTGCTATATATATATATATATATAAATAATAATAATAATAATAATAATAATAATAATAATGTAAGCCCGATGGGGGCAGGGACCTGTCCCCGGAAACCCCCCACTTCTTCCCACCCTCTTCCGGGGAGGGGGGGGAGCAATGCAAGGCCCAGTCCATGGGAAAACTTCCTTTTCTCTTCATGTTTCTACACTGTAAGCCCCATGGGGGCAGGGACCTGTCCCCGGAAACCCCCCACTTCTTCCTGCCCTCTTCCGGGGAGGGGGGGAGCAATGCAAGGCCCTGTTCATGGGAAAAACCCCTTTTCTCTTCATGTTTCTACACTGTAAGCCCCATGGGGGCAGGGACCTGTCCCCGGAAACCCCCCACTTCTTCCCACCGTCTTCCGGGGAGAGGGGGGTGGGGAGCAATGCAAGGCCCTGTTCATGGGAGTATCCCCTCCCTTCCTCTTCCTTCCCCCTACTCTGCACCAAGAAGCGGTAGGCAAGAGCTGGAGCGCGAGGGCCCGTCAACGCCCAGCGGGGAGGAAGAGGACGGCGGCTGAGAGGAGAGGAGCGGAGGCGGATGGAGCCTCGACGCCGGGGGGGGGGGGGGAGAGAAGGAAGGAGGGTATGTAGAGGGGGGGAGGGGGGCGCGGCGGTGGGGAAGCCGGTGACTGGCGCGGAAACGCGGTCGGGTGCCCGCCTTAGGAGGCAGGGGCAGGGGGGGACGTTCTTGGACCTTTCCTCACCACACCCCCCAAGCCGACTCCAGGGAAGCGACGGGTGTTGGGCTGGTGGACCCCCCCCCACGTCCGCCCCTTTCTTCCTCCTCCTTCCGCGAGAACACCGCCCCTCCCCCACCTCCCTCAGGAAACCGTTTTCCTCCCCGCCCCCAATGAGGCGAATGAAGCGCCGCCCCGCCGTGTAAGAGCGAGGGGGGGGGGGAGAAAGAGAAAGAACGGCCTTCGACAAGGAGCCCCCCTCTCACTCACCCACCCCCCGTACACACGCACCCCCACCCCACCCCACCCCCGAAGCGGCCTGCTCTCCCCACCCGGGCCAGGGCCAGGGCCAGGCCCAGCCGCCTTCGCCTCAGCAGCCTCTCACCTCCTCACAGGGCTCCTCCGCCGGGCGTTGGCAGCTCGCTGCGGGGTCTCCTCGCCTGGGCAGCAAGGGCAGGCGATCGTGCGCGCTTACGTCATCGCGTTCCCTGCAAAGGCGGGGCCTAAAGGGAAAGGGGAGGAGGGAGAAGCGCAGCTTTTTTTTTTTGAGCGAGGGAGGAGCGGCGGGATAAAGGAACAGCCGCATTGGGCTGCTGGCGACGGTCTCTTCTCCTCCCCCCCCCCCGTCGCTTTATTTTCCCATCCTCCTTTGCAAATCCGGGAGAGTTTATTTTAGGGCAGCGGTTATCAACCTGTGGGTCGGGACCCCTTTGGGGGGTCGAATGACCCTTTCACAGGGGTCGCCTAAAACCATCGGAAAACACATATTTCTGATGGTCTTAGGAAACTGTATTGACTGAACTATGTCATGTATCATCTTTTGTATTATTAAAGCTATTGTTACGTATTATTTTCATTATTAGCAAACCATCCCACGACAATGGATCGTGTAGAGAAGAACGAAAATAATTTTATGGTTGGGGGTCACCACAACATGAGGAACTGTATTAAAGGGTCGCGGCATTAGGAAGGTTGAGAACCACTGTTTTAGGGTGACCCTATGAAAAGGAGGACCGGGCGCCTGTATCTTTAACAGTTGCATAGAAAAAGGAATTTCAACAGGTGTCATTTGTATATATGGGGAACCTGGTGAAATTTCCTCTTCATCACAGCAGTTAAAGCTGCAGGAGCTATACTAGAGTGACCAGATTTAAAAGAGGGCACCTGCAACTTTAACTGTTCTGATGAAGAGGGAATTTCGCCAGGTTCTTCATACATACAAATGACACCTGCTGAAATCCCCTTTTCAATACAACTGTTAAAGATACAGGAGCCCTGTCCTCCTTTCCATATGGTCACCCTAATGTACAGAGTCAGCTGTTCATTACTTCTTTTTATATGCTATAATACAGGGATGGGCGACATGAGCCCCACTCTGCTTTCCCAGCTGCCAAAGGTTGCCACAGTTACTGTGAAAGGGAGTGAAAAGGGGGCAGTGTGTAGATCTTGATGAAGACATGCTGGAGACTGGGCCCGGTGGGAATTTGAAGCAGCGCATCCCCAAGGATCAGGCAGTACTTAAAACCATGGGGATCGCCCGGCTAAGGGGGTGATCAGCACACCTTCTCCCAACTGCCAAAGGCTGTCAAATCAGTCTCTTGTCAGTTTTGTGTGTCTGACAGCTCAAACTTACAGGTTATCAGGTAAGGCAAGCCTATCCTTTAAGGGGAGTTGGAAATCAAACAAAAATAATACCAGGACATTTGCGCACATCACTGGGCCCTAAACAACATATACACACAATAAAGATGTGGGGGTGTGTGTGATATAGAAGTCCCAATTTGTGCAAATGTGGGGAAGAAACTATTTTAAAAAGCCAGGAACTGCAACCGTTGACTGGGTTCGCACAACATGACGACCTACCATGGGCAGTCAGCTATGGTGGGTTGCATCATGCAAACCCAGCAGGGTGGCTTATTTTTCACGAACAAGCCACACTGAGAACCCATAGCTTGTTGTAGGGGTTCATGCCTATGGTAGGTTGTCATATTGTCTTAGCCTGGGCAGATGGAGTTGTGGTTGTAATTTATTATTGTTTCGTTGGTCCTTCACAAGTGCAAGCTTGCAGCTGTCAGATATGTAGAATCTTGCATGGTCAATTTCCTTCTAAGTTTCAGCTGTCAAAGTAGAGCAGATAACATACAAAGAAATTGACAAGATGAGGCTGAATATAGGTTAATTTGTGCTCAGTTGTGAAGGTCCAAGGGAGAAATAATAATCGTAAGAGAAGGGAAGGACTCAGTAGAGCAATTTAGAAGCACCAAAAATGGGGACACAGTACGAACTGGGTAAGTACACCAAAAGTGCATATTATCTCCCCCATGGCAATGTGATCTTCTCACGTTTAAGTGTTGAATTGACCCTTCTCAGTGTCCTCCACCTTTTCAACATTTCCCTGAATCTTCATCTACTCTAGAAAGGGGAGATATTAACTCCCACACCCTTTTCGCAGCTCCTTTGGAGCAGTTACTGGTGTGGTGACAGCACAAATCCCTGACAGTTTTTTGTTAAAGAAACCTGAAAAGGTGGCTGAGTGACGTGGCGTCAATAGGGCCCCACTGGTGGGGGTAGGGACTGCTGCTGTGGGCACCACATTTGCTCAATACCATTCAGCCACCCTCTTAAGTTTTATGTTTTGTTTTTTAACTGCCGGGAATATTAAGAGCTGCAAAGTAAATGGAAGGGAAATTTGTGCACCTGCTCGGTGACTGGAGATACACAGATTTCTCCATCTGCCGTCAGGGAGATTGGAAGAAGTCAAGGATATGTCTACAAAAGGTACCAAGCATCTCTGCATGCGCTACGGTGAAGGGGAAGAAAGATTAAATTGAAAAAGCTTCCAAAGAGGTGCTGTTTAGAAAAGATCCTGCCTCCTGAACCAGCCTGCCCAAGGGTCTCTACTTCCCTTGCTCGGCTTCGTCCATTTTCTTCTGCTGCCCCTTACGCCTGGAACGCTCTTCCAGAACATTTGAGAACTACAAGTTCAACCGCAGCTTTTAAAGCTCAGCTAAAAACTTTTCTTTTTCCTAAAGCTTTTAAAACTTGATTTTGTTCTGACTTTTATACTGTTAGTTTTACCCTACCCTGTGCCTGTTTACTCTACCCTGTGCCTGTTTGCTTTCTCTTCCCCTCCTTATTGTTTTATTATGGTTTTATTAGAATGTAAGCCTATGCGGCAGGGTCTTGCTATTTACTGTTTTACTCTGTACAGCACCATGTACATTGATGGTGCTATATAAATAAATAAATAAATAAATAAATAATAATAATAATAATAATAGGCTTGGGTGAGTGCCAATGTACTTGTGACATCCCAATGGGTTGCATTCCTTTCACCTCAGCCCCCAGCTGCACCCAGTCCCACCCTGGAGAGGAGTGCCTCCAGGCTGAGAAAAAAGGATGCTTCGCTCCCCAAAAGCACTTTTTTACTTACTTGGACAGGCAAGTAAGCCTGCAGTCAATGTGGGTGGAAAGGAGGTGAATGGTTTTAAAGCTATTTTAGCATTGGGACCTCTGCAATCCCAAACTTCTCCAGTGCTATCCTCTGGGAGCCAGTTTCTCCAGATCCTTTCAAGACTCCGTCTAGCTTGTCTGTTTTAAGAAATCCTGCCAATAGCTGCAAGAAAACCAGAGAAACAGGGACGAAACCACCTTAATAGCCAAATAGCTGTGTATTGAGCAATCCAGTGGGAGATACTACACTACCAGAGACTCCCTGATGATCCCAGAACTAGTCAGAGTTGCTATAGGCTCTGACACACCCAGATCTTTGGGACTTCATTGCTTTACCTTCTTCTGATCTAACAAGCACAAAGACCTGTGATATTCTACAGAATGCATACAACCACAACACACACACAGAAAAGACACAGGCAAACCCATCAATCCCACACACCCCAGGACACTCCCCATCACCTTTTCTTTTTGTGGAGTGACAGAGCATGCTAGGCTGCAGGCACCCACAAGTTTTATTTTCTAAGAATGCCTCCATTGCCCAGAGGCATTCTTGGAAATGAAGGTAGCATTGGAGGCCAAGACTTCATTTACAGCATTCCCAGTTCAAAAAATATATAAGTATTTGAAGAGTGCTATCATGTCTCCCCTCAATCTTCTCTTCTCCAGGCTAAACATGTCTTGTGAGGCTAAGCAATACCCTGACTCTCCAATGTGAATTGTCAACTCTGAGGCCAAGGGAGGGGGTCAGAAGTGAGCTTAAGGTAATGGGACATGGCTACTAAACAGTCACATTTGCAAAACATTTGGATTATGTTGGAATGCTTAGAAGCTCTATATCCAAGATGGGATTGTGCTGAAGACAGTGCAATACTGGGCTGGGTTGTGTATGGCAGCTAAAGCCATGGGCATCAGCTGCACCTGTCCCACTGCTACATGGCTGGGACATCACCAGTGCCTCTCTTTCTTTGATGAGCATGGAGAGTGAGGTTTCCCGTAATAAGACTCATGATGGTTATTCTGCACAATCCAGAAGATACAGTGTATAGTTTCATTGTGTAAAAGCACAATGCAAAAGCACACTGCACAAAATATTTGTGTGTGTTCCTATGATCAGTGACAGAAAACATGAATAGGTGAGGTAAGAAAAAATGTTCAGTGAGAAAATCATGTGCTTTCTGTATCATGACCAATCAATGTTAGTAGAAATAACAAATAAAACATTCAATATCCTCCAATAATCATGTTTATGCATATTTTTACACCCTGGTGCATGACAGGCAGAAATTAAATGGGCACACATCTGAGCGGCAGTTTAGAGTTAAAACCTTATTTTCTTCCGCCATGCTTCGAACTCTGTCTATCAGCAGAGTGACAGGCAGAAATTCAGTAGGTGGAGTTCTCCTTGCCATTTGACTTGGGAACGAAGTTCTGGCTGTCATGAAACTGTTTGTTGTTGTTTATTCGTTCACCCCTAGCTCCCACAAGGTCAAGCCTGTCACCTCCAGAATATCACCCATCCATCTTGCCCTTGGTCGGCCCCTCTTCCTTTTGCCTTCCACTTTCCCTAGCATCAGCCTCTTCTCCAAGGCATCCTGTCTTCTCATTATGTGGCCAAAGTACTTCAGTTTTGCCTTTAATACCATTCCCTCAAGTGAGCAGTCTGGCTTTATTTCCTGGAGTATGGACTGGTTGGATCTTCTTGCAGTCCAAGGCACTCTCAGAATTTTCCTCCAACACCACAGTTCAAAAGCATCTATCTTCCTTCGCTCAGCCTTCCTTATGGTCCAGCTCTCGCAACCATAGGTTACTACAGGGAATACCATGGCTTTAACTATGCGGACCTTTGTTGTCAGTGTGGTGTCTCTGCTCTTAACTATTTTATCGAGATTTGTCATTGCTCTCCTCCCAAGAAGTAAACGTCTTCTGATTTCCTGGCTGCAGTCAGCGTCTGCAGTAATCTTTGCGCCCAGAAATACAAAGTCTGTCACTGCCTCCACGTTTTCTCCCTCTATTTGCCAGTTATCAATCCAGCTGGTTGCCATAATCTTGGTTTTTTTGAGGTTTAACTGCAACCCAGCTTTTGCACTTTCTTCTTTCACCTTCGTCATAAGGCTCCTCAGCTCCTCCTCGCTTTCAGCCATCAAAGTGGTGTCATCTGCATATCTGAGATTGTTAATGTTTCTTCCTTCAATTTTAACTCCAGCCTTGAATTCGTCAAGCCCAGCACGTCGCATGATGTGTTCTGCATACAGGTTGAATAGGTAAGGTGAGAGTATACAACCCTGCCGTACTCCTTTCCCAATCTTAAACCAGTCCGTTGTTCCGTGGTCTGTTCTTACCGTTGCTACTTGTTCGTTATACAGATTCCTCAGGAGGCAGACAAGATGACTTGGTATCCCCATACCACCAAGAACTTGCCACAGTTTGTTATGATCCACACAGTCAAAGGCTTTAGAATAGTCAATAAAACAGAAATAGATGTTTTTCTGGAACTCCCTGGCTTTCTCCATTATCCAGCGGATATTGGCAATTTGGTCTCTAGTTCCTCTGCCTTTTCTAAACCCAGCTTGTACATCTGGCAATTCTCACTCCATTAATTGCTGGAGTCTACCTTGCAGGATCTTGAGCATTACCTTGCTGGCATGTGAAATAAGTGCCACTGTCCGATAGTTGGAACATTCTTTAGTGTTTCCCTTTTTTGGTATGGGGATATAAGTTGATTTTTTCCAGTCTGATGGCCATTCTTGTGTTTTCCAAATTTGCTGGCATATGGCATGCATCACCTTGACAGCATCGTCTTGCAATATTTTAAACAGTTCAGCTGGGATACCGTCGTCGCCAGCTGCCTTGTTATTAGCAATGCTTCTTAAGGCCCATTCAACCTCACTCTTCAAGATGTCTGGCTCTAACTCACTGACCACACCGGCTGAGCTATCCCCGATATTATTATCCTTCCTATACAGATCTTCCGTATATTCTTGCCACCTTTTCTTGATCTCTTCTGTTTCTGTTAGGTCCTTGCCATCTTTGTTTTTGATCATACCCATTTTTGCCTGGAATTTACCTCCAATGTTTCTAATTTTCTGGAAGAGGTCTCTTGTCCTTCCTATTCTATTGTCCTCTTCCACTTCCGCACATTGCTTGTTTAGAAATAATTCCTTATCTCTTCTGGCTGACCTCTGGAATTTTGCATTTAATTGGGCATATCTCCCCCTATCACTGTTGCCTTTTGCTTTCCTTCTTCCTTGGGCTACTTCCAGTGTCTCAGCAGACAGCCATCTTGCCTTCTTGGTTTTCTTTTTCTTTGGGACGTTTTTTGTTGCCACCTCTTGGACAATGTTGCGAACTTCTGTCCATAGTTCTTCTGGGACCCTATCTACTAACTCTAGTCCCTTAAATCTATTCTTCACTTCCACTGCATATTCATTAGGAATATTAGCGAGCTCATATCTAACTGATCTGTGGGTCTTCCCTATTCTCTTTAGTTTGATTCTAAATTGTGCAATAAGAAGTTCATGATCTGAACTACAGTCAGCTCCAGGTCTTGTTTTTACCGTCTGTATAGATGTCCGCCACCTTCGGCTGCAAAGGATGTAGTCAATCTGATTTCGGTGTCGGCCATCTGGTGAAGTCCATGTATAAAGCCGAAATATTCAGAGTGCTGCTACCATCTTCATTTGCTAGGTAAAGTTGCACCTATTTAATTTCTGCCTGTCATGTACCTGATATGAGAAATGGGTCCTCTGCCCCTTGCAAGGAAATCAGCAGGTACACAGTTGAAAGGTGGCAAAAAGCCAAATCAGCAGCGTTGAGGCCTAGCAGCTTTGAGATAAAAAGCAACAAAATGAAGGAGGCCACTTTCAGAAAGAAACAGAGATGGGGCTTATGCAGGAAATAGGCCTAAGCAACCTCAGAGACATGACTTGCACCATTCGAGTATAATAGTTCCCCTTTATTTTCAAGACATTTCTACTTCCCAGGACAGGGAGGGCTGTTGAGGTAAATTGCACCTAATTTCACCAGCCCTGTCAAAAGCCCTTCTCGGCTATTTCCAGGATGAAAGACAAGCAGGGCAGCTGACCAGCCTCTCTTTGTACTCCCTTTCTTCTCTATACAGGGGGAGGCACATTTTCCTTTAACAAATCCTTTTCTAGTCATATTTAATGAATCTGTGCAAAACGAACAAGCCTCAAACTCAGTCAAATGTATCTCCACACTTGCAAGAGAGAGCAGTGGCGTTGAACTCTACTGATGTCACAATCATCTCAACCAATGGGAGAACATTTTTGGCTCTGTCTAGTGAATTTGAATCTTTAAACAAAAATGTTTAAAGATTTAGACATTGTGTTTAGAACAAAATGTTTCACAAAGAAAAATGGTGAACTTCTTGATGGAATACTACTACTCAAAGTGCAATTTAGAAATCCCTATTTTAAACAAAAAAGCCAGCCAAGCAGAAAGAAGCAAATTCTATTGTTTATGATAATTAGCCCAGATATTTTTTTTTGTTTGCTCACTCTAAAAACTGTAGCTCAGAGGCTTTGACGTTTTGAGCTATTTTTTCCCTCTTGTGAATATTCTTTTAGCACACTGTACATTATCTCAGCAGCCCTGCAAGGTTTTTGTGAACTGCCCAGAGAGCTCCGGCTATTGGGCGGTATAGAAATGTAATAAATAAATAAATAAGGCGGGCTGGTTGCATCCAGACTAAGTTAGTTAAAGTGAAGTTGAGACATGAATGGGAGACATTCATTTATATTCTCAACTAGTAGTGTCAGGTATAGGTACAAGGCCGGCTTGTACCTATACCTGACATGTTCACATTAGCCGGGAAGGGATGCAGGAAGTCTGTAAATCAAAGGCAATAAATAATGGAGTATGTGTTTCCAAAAGGTACCTATACACACAAACTCGTACCCTCCTTAAAAGGTGTGAAATAGAAATATTTAAGTTAAGAGCCCTGGTTAAAGTCAATTGCAACAATTTTGGTGAATGATCCACTGTGGGAAGTGGCCAGAGTGTTCAGAGTAGGACTGGGGAGAACTAGGTTCAAATTTCTACTTGGCTACAAAGCTTACTGGGTGACCTTTGGGCCACTGCGCCAGCCGACCTCACAGGGGTTTATGATGAGAAAATGGGATTGGAAGGAGGGAGTCGTGTGTTCGCTTGAGCTCTTTAGAAGAAATGTAATTAAGAACAGTGCAAACCTATGCATGCTTACTCAGAAGTAAGTGCCACAGTGCTCAGCAAGGTTTATCCATTGGGGGCAAGTGTGTTTAGGGTTGCAGACTGGAAAAGGGATTGGGGCAGGAGAGAAGCTCAGAGAAATTGTTCTTTGCTGGGAACCCACACTGACTTAGAATGCCTCTTTCTCGCTAGATCCTGCCCAGAGTTTGTGAAATAACTGCAAAGCAGGCTGATTAAAAGTGTGTGTTTATCTGAGTCCCAACACCAATGAAAAATCGGCCCAGAGCTTCAAGACAGTTGTATGAGATAACCAGGGGTCAAAGGAGCCCCCGTTTCAGTCCCATCATGTCTCTAATTGGGCCCATAGGGGGGCAGGCCTGCAAGCAGGCGACGGAAACGTCATCGCCTTCCGCAGACTGCCACCATCAGGTCAACTGTTCAGCTACATCACATGGTAAGGCCCCGGAAGTTGGGCTCCGTGCATGGCGGCAGCGCAGACTGCTGGTTCAGCAACTTCTCGAGGACGTTCAGCTCGGCATCCCGTTTCTCGACGCTGTCTGAAGGTGTCCAGGACATGTCATGCTGCAGCTTGTAGGCACCAAGGAACTCGCTTGGGCAGCTGCCCCCCCACTCCTATGGGTGATGGGGGCAGAAAGAAAAGAGACACGTATCAAGCCCCCACCACATCTGGGAGTACAGTTGCTCTAGGGCAGTGGTTCCCAAAGTGGGCGGTATTGCCCCCTTGGGGGCGTTGGGATTGCATAGGGGGGCGTTAAGAAGCAAGGAAGCGGCAGGGGGGCGCTCGGGGTGGTCTTTTCCGAGAAGCGCCTCTCCAGAAGGTCTTAAAACCCAGGGATACTTTTATGGGAGAAGGTAGTTTGGTCCTAAGCCATGTAGGGGAAGAATCCACACATGTATCAATACTATTTAAGAAGAGTCCTTTTAACGGTGAATTGAAATATTTCAAAAGCACCAAAACACTAATGAAGAGACATACTCTGCTTGGTGTGCCCCGCCATGCCGGCTGCAAAACAGAGGCGTTCGCTCTCTTTTCCCTCCCTCCTTCGGCAAGCCTGCGGCGGTGCTTTGGAATAAATATTCCATTAATTGTTACTGTTTTGAATTTTATTGTTATTATCTTCCTTAGTGGGTCGTTGAAAACCGCTACTCTGAATAATGATTTTTATAGTGTAGGGTAGGGGGCGCTGGGCATGAGTTTGTGGAACCAAGGGGGCGGTGACCTGAAAAAGTTTGGGAACCACTGCTCTAGGGCGATGGCAACACATGGGAAATAACGTTTAAGATTTTACTGAGAAAAGTGTTAATAGGCAAGAATTTTAAAATCTGAATGGACACCCACCCAAACCTACACAAACACACACAAAGGGGGCAATACGATAATAAAACAACCAGGATAAAGACCTCTAGCTAACCTCACTAGACTGTATCCCTATTTCATCCAGGTTCCTCCTCCAAGCAATATCTTGCTATCATTGGTACAGGTCTCTCAGCTAGTTCTCCAGAAGATCTCTTCTCTCTCTCTCTTTGCCTTAGGCTTTTATCACTTTAAATTAGCGTATTTTCTCCCCAACTAAAACCAATCAGGAGGGCAGTTTCTTGTTCAACTACGTAAACTAAGTTTCTATTTCCCAAGTTCAAAGCTCGCTCACTCTATTCCTCTGACCATCGGCTGAACGTTATAGTCTCCTGGCTTCCTGAGGGAACTTCCTGACCTCCACATCCTATCTAAACTATTCACTTTTTGTGTGATTACCACACACACAAAAGTTTTAACCCCAGAATATCCGAAAACCAAGCTAAATACAAAAATGGAGGACAATTCTGTTCCATAACATTAGAAGAAATGATAGTATAAAATTAAACAATTCTTTATCACTTACACGGATTGCAAATTATGATTATTACTATTTTAAATCTAAGGCTGCGTTCGGACAACACGGTAATAATCAACTCAACAATTGTTTATTTAGGGACTATTCCACACACAACATGATAATCAACTATGGTGTGGATTAGGATCAGCCTTGAGTTGACTATTCGTCCACACTAAGTTGACTCACTCGTCCCCAGCCCTCTCTCCCAACTCAGTCCTCCCACTAGTATCCCAGCAACCATTGCTGCCAAAAATCTATCCTGCCAGCTGGACTAGAACAGCAGCTGCTGCTTTGACCGCTCTTGCTTCGTGATTCTGTGGCTGACAAAATAACCAATGATGGCCAAGGAAATAACCAACGGTGCCCTCCACACAACACGAAGGACCGAGGGGACAGGAGCAGGCCGAGGAAACATCGGGGCCTGCTCCTGTTGGACTCTTCCCCCACCCCCACAGGGCAAACTGCCATCTTGGCCCTGTGGGGAAGAAGGACCGAGGGGACAGGAGCAGGCCGAGGAAACATCAGGGCCTGCTCCTGTTGGACTCTTCCCCCACCCCCACAGGGCAAACTGTCATCTTGGCCCTGTGGGGAAGAAGAAGGACCGAGGGGACAGGAGCAGGCCGAGGAAACATCGGGGCCTGCTCCTCTTGGACTCTTCACCCACCTCCACAGGGCAAACTGTCATCTTGGCCCTGTGGGGAAGAAGAAGGACCGAGGGGACAGGAGCAGGCAGAAGTAACATCGGGGCCTGCTCCTGCTGGACTCTTCCCCCCTCCACAGGGCAAACTGCCATCTTGGCCCTGTGGGGAAGAAGAAGGACCGAGGGGACAGGAGCAGGCCGAGGAAACATCGGGGCCTGCTCCTGTTGGACTCTTCCCCCACCCCCACAGGGCAAACTGCCATCTTGGCCCTGTGGGGAAGAAGAAGGACCGAGGGGACAGGAGCAGGCCGAGGAAACATCGGGGCCTGCTCCTCTTGGACTCTTCACCCACCTCCACAGGGCAAACTGTCATCTTGGCCCTGTGGGGAAGAAGAAGGACCGAGGGGACAGGAGCAGGCAGAAGTAACATCGGGGCCTGCTCCTGCTGGACTCTTCCCCCCTCCACAGGGCAAACTGCCATCTTGGCCCTGTGGGGAAGAAGAAGGACCGAGGGGACAGGAGCAGGCCGAGGAAACATCGGGGCCTGCTCCTGTTGGACTCTTCCCCCACCCCCACAGGGCAAACTGCCATCTTGGCCCTGTGGGGAAGAAGAAGGACCGAGGGGACAGGAGCAGGCCGAGGAAACATCGGGGCCTGCTCCTCTTGGACTCTTCACCCACCTCCACAGGGCAAACTGTCATCTTGGCCCTGTGGGGAAGAAGAAGGACCGAGGGGACAGGAGCAGGCAGAAGTAACATCGGGGCCTGCTCCTGCTGGACTCTTCCCCCCTCCACAGGGCAAACTGCCATCTTGGCCCTGTGGGGAAGAAGAAGGACCGAGGGGACAGGAGCAGGCCGAGGAAACATCGGGGCCTGCTCCTGTTGGACTCTTCCCCCACCCCCACAGGGCAAACTGCCATCTTGGCCCTGTGGGGAAGAAGAAGGACCGAGGGGACAGGAGCAGGCCGAGGAAACATCGGGGCCTGCTCCTGTTGGACTCCCCTCCTTCGGGAGCAGGACAATCCCATCAACCCTTTTCCCAGTCCACTTAATTTCTCTCTCTCTTTACCTCTTCCCTCCTGAACTCCTTTTCCTTGTGTGTCATGTCTTTATTAGACTGTAAGCCTGAGGGCAGGGACTATCTTTTTTTCTAAGTGTAAGCCGCTCCGAGAGCCTTTTTTGGCTGAGGAGCGGGGTATAAATATGATAAATAAATAAATAAATAAATAAATAAACACAATGAACAGTGGTGGTTCAAATAGCCAACTCTGCACAGTGTTGATTATTTGCATTCGTTATTTCGGCCAAATAACCAACCATTGGTTAAAAAACTCCCTCCATACAAGACGATAACCTATGCTGGGTTAAATAACCAACCGTTGACTATTTAAACCACCATTGGTTATTGTGTTGTCTAAGGGTTTAGGGAGACACCTAAGAGCACAACCCTGTGCACATTTACTTAGAGCGTCATCAGACAAGCATTTTATCACACGCTCGTTACTGTCCACTCACTGTTTTTCATGGGTCCTTTTGACGATGCTGTCTTCCTCCCACGCATCTCCCACTCCTTCTGGTCTTCTTTTCGCAACAAATAAGACCCTGGTAAATCCAATTTTTTGGAGGGGGGGGGAGTGAAACGTGCCGCCATTTCCTGCTGTGTGCAGGAAAAACAGTGCCATAAAAATGGCTACTGAATGGGCCACGTGGCCATTGTTTACTTCCTCTTTCTTCCCGTGTGAAGAAAGAGGAAGTATCATGGGACAAAAGCAGGGGGAAAGCAACAGTAAGGAAACACAATTTCGCCCTGTCTGATGACGCTCTTAGAAGCAAGCCCCACCGTATTAAATATGAGACCTATAGATGGAAAGTAGGTGCTCTACCAGTGGCCCCTCCACAAAAGTTACCTTCTACCAAGTCAGACCATTGGAGCATTTATGCTAGTACTGTCTAACCTGACATGCAGCAGCTTCCTATCACTTATTTCTAATTGGGAACGCAAGAACTGAACCTGGCAAAGCACGAGCTCAACCACTGAGCTAGCATAAGCATTTTGCAACCAATACATGAACAGGGCACAGCTTTTATGTCACCCCTGTTGTTCCTTTAGGCTCCCTTACAAGACAGAGTGGCTCAGTACCTTTGGCGAAAGCATGGAGAAATAGCGCTGGCCATTTCCCCGCCTGTACAGGTAGTAGACATTGCCCGGCTTCTTCACAAAGTTGCAGGCCACATGGTGCAAATCAGCATCTCTGTTAGCATCCTCCAAGACCTAAAAACACCAGAGACAGACTTGTGAATGTCCTCCTGCTCTTCTATATGAAGAAAATGGATAAAATACAGAGTCTGAGGGTGCATCCATGAATACAGGGAAGGCTTCTGTGGGAATTGCCAAGGACAGCAAGTAGGAAGATGCTATCATGGGGGGGGGGGGGGGCATGCACGAAATCTGTCCCATGTTGCTCCAGTTCAAGCCAATAAAAGATTCAGTCACTGATTCGGTGCACCTCCAGGCATTGAATAGCTTCCATTCACAGGATGCAGCAAATATAGAAACAGAGAAGTCTGCCTTACACTGGTCCATCTTGCTCAGTACTGTCTACACCAGGGACACAGAAGCTTTTTTAAAGCAGAGGACCAAATTCCACTTTGGAGAAGCCTTCAGGGCTGCATTCCAGAGGTGGGCAGGGCCAAAAGGGAAGGGCCAGAAATACCAGGCTATCATAGCTTACTGCCAGTAACTAAGGAGAGGCATTTCACCCAAAACTAGGGAACCACCTAACGACTGGTGGTTGGGGGAAAGGGAGGTGGGGCCAGGGGAAGGGGACAAGGCCTTCTGGGGAAACATGGAGTGCAGGACTGGAACTCGGGGGGGGGAGATAAATTTGGCCCCCAGGGCTGAGGCTCTGCACCCATGGTCTACACTGTCCAGCAGCCACTCCCCAGAATTCTAGACGTCAGTCTTTCCCAACCCTGCCTGGAATGCCTGGGATTGCATATGGGCCCTGCAGCACGTTAAGCAGGCACTTGGCCACCGAGAAACAGCCCTTCCATGAAGACACAGGAAGCTGCCTGCCTCTCTAATTATTATTATTATTTATTTATTTATTTATTTATTTATATAGCACCATCAATGTACATGGTGCTGTACAGAGTAAAACAGTAAATAGCAAGACTCTGCCGCATAGGCTTACAATCTAATAAAATCATAGTAAAACAGTAAGGAGGGGAAGAGAATGCAAACAGGCACAGGGTAGGGTAAGCAGGCACAGGGTAGGGTAAAACTAACAGTATAAAGTCAGAGCAAAATCAAGTTTTAAAAGCTTTAGGAAAAAGAAAAGTTTTTAGCTGAGCTTTAAAAGCTGCGATTGAACTTGCAGTTCTCAAATGTTCTGGAAGAGCGTTCCAGGCGTAAGGGGCAGCGGAAGAAAATGGACGAAGCCGAGCAAGGGAAGTAGAGACCCTTGGGCAGGTGAGAAACATGGCATCAGAGGAGCGAAGAGCACGAGCGGGGCAATAGTGTGAGATGAGAGAGGAGAGATAGGAAGGAGCTAGACAGTGAAAAGCTTTGTAGGTCAACAGGAGAAGTTTATATTGGATTCTGAAATGAATTGGAAGCCAATGAAGAGATTTCAGAAGTGGAGTAACATGGTCAGAGGGGCGAACCAAGAAGATGATCTTAGCAGCAGAGTGGTGAACAGAAACCAACGGACTGATGTGAGAAGAAGGAAGGCCAGTGAGAAGAAGGTTGCAGTAGTCCAACCGAGAAATAACCAATGCATGAACAAGAGTCTTGGCACTCCAGTCAAAGCGAATGTAGTTTATTTGTGTAGCCGAAGCCATTACAATAAAACACAAACACTTACAACAGAGTAAAATAGGTCAGTTAAAAATATTATTATAATAATAGTATTAGAATCATAGAATAGTAGAGTTGGAAGGGGCCTATAAGGCCATCGAATCCAACCCCCTGCTCAATGCAGGAATCCACCTTAATAATAATAATGAGCTAGTAATCTAAGAAATAAAGATTATTCATCAAGATATTTTGACTTATCACAAACTTTTCCCTTTAAAAATGCTGCTGTAAAAGCAAAGTGGGGCCACCTTTTCAGGAACATGAGGTGACCCGTCCCCCGATTAAATATAATCAAATACCCAACAGATTTGCCTCATGGCAGATCTATGTCTCTAAACAAGGCTATTCTTAAGCTCTCATAAATTGGGCAAAAAAGTAGATAATGAGGAAGGTCTATTCATAAGCAATCAGATGATAGCATCCTGGGATTATAGCAGAGTTCATGGACTGAAATCATAAGGCTGTAAAGGCTTTACTCCTTCCAAAATTTCTAATACTGGTTATATAGTGTAGGTAATGAGTTTGACTGGGTAATTTGACCTTTCTTCAATGTCAGGGATTGGTCCTGGGATATTCCTCATGCTAAGTATGTGCTCTATCACAGAGCTAAACCCCAGCTCTCTCTACAAATGTACAGTGCAATCCTGTATGTACCTACCCAGAGGTAAGTTCCATTGATTTCAAAGGGACATCTGGCACAGGTGACTGGGTATAAGATTGCCACATTAATTAACGTTTATGTGATCAAACAGCTCTGGGTCAGCAGGGTATGTCATTAGCTTCCAATTTACCCTAACTCCTCCATTCCCATGAAACAGGTAAAACACATAACACATTTGTGAAACCAAGTTCATCTGTTTGCAGAATGCAGCTGCAGCATAAGGCAGCCAGCTGGACTTGACGCCACAAAGAGCTCACCCACTTTCCCCCATTTTCTAATGTCTGTTTCTTTGCCGGCCTGAATGCAGCCGCTTCCCTTTCCCCTCCAAGCTGGAATTAAAGTAGACAGAGAGAGTGGAGTGCAGAGAGCAGGCATACAGTCCTTACGTTTCCACCATATCCACTTTGAGATGTCAGTTTGTTTTAATCTTTCCCTCCCAAGAAAACTCTCTGCTACGGCATATGCTGTTTTAGAATTACACAGGCTTCAATAGCAACAGATTCCTCCCCCTCTTCCCCTATTACCTTCTTGGCTTGTTCTTGCAAGTATCGGATTTGTTCCGCTATAACTGTCAGCCTGTTGCAGGCATTTGCCCGGACAAAATCATCTGCCTGGAGGAATGAAGGGAATTAGTAAAACAAAGATAGCCATGCTGGTCCATCGGAAAGAAAGAAAAATCCAAATCCACAGTTGGAATACCTTTATTAGGTCCAACTAAAATGTGCAAGCTTTTGGGTGTTTCAGAACTCTTCCTGAGGCTAGGTGGTACAAAAAGCAGGAAATAGAGATAGAATATTGTTGTCATGAGGACTACAGTTTAGACTCTGTCTCGAAGGAGAGTGCATACTGAATTAATTAGACATAGAGAGGTGATGAAGGGTACCTACACTCTGAGACAAAGAAGCAAACCACATACAAAATTTCTGAAAATATAAAATACCTGATACCACCTAAAATTCTGGGACAAAAATAATAAATGATTTCCATTTCTGAAAGTATAAAAGCTTGGCTGTAATACAGATCTGTTCTCTTGCCTTGAGTGAAACACACAGGTTCCTTGTTAGACAAAGAGCAGAAGTAAAGAGAAACTTGATAGTATATCAGCAAAGCTGGAGAATAACTTTCGGTGGTATGCTAGGTAAAAAAAAAAGTCAATAGAATCCAAGTTGTGTGGTGCTGCCTAATGTTTGAAGGCAATGGAACTCGGGAAATGCAAAGTCCTTCTTTAGATGACAGAAATTATCACCCGTGGGGATAGATACCACCTTAAAAAGCTAAGCATGGTATTGCCAAAGGTAATTAGTGTATTGAAAATGAGATTGGCAGGCTAGGTGCTTATTCTGGTTTGCAATTGTATTGTAGATTCCCGTACTGTCTAAACCAGAGATTTTATTTATGGTGTTTGTTGATTTTATTATCTTTTGTGAATAAAAAATTAATAAATGGCTTTTTTACTCTATGGGATTTTGTTGTCGTAAGCCATCTTTACCTGAAAAGTGGCCTAAAATATCTGTTAAAAATGAAGAAGCATCACAAACAACGTTTTAACTCTACCAGAACAAAAGCAATGGTCTATTTCTCTGTACTACTGCATTATTTTTCCATGTAGGATCTTTCAGTCACAGACCCACCCCTTGCAAATCTGAAGTGGTACAGTCAAGATACAAGTTTTTTTAGCATTTCAGCAGGAACTAGTCTTTACAACCAACTCATCCAGAACAATTTTTTCTCTTGAAAATATGCATTCGCTGCATGCATACAAATTATTATTATTATTATTTATTTATATAGCACCATCAATGTACATGGTGCTGTACAGAGTAAAACAGTAAATAGCAAGACCCTGCTGCATAGGCTTAAATTCTAATAAAATCATAATAAAACAATAAGGAGGGGAAGAGAATGCACCAAACAGGCACAGGGTAGCGTAAACAGGCTCTGGGTAGGGTAAAACTAACAGTATAAAAGTCAGATCAAAATCAAGTTTTAAAAGCTTTAGGAAAAAGAAAAGTTTTTAGCTGAGCTTTAAAAGCTGCGGTTGAACTTGTAGTTCTCAAATGTTCTGGAAGAGCGTTCCAGGCATAAGGGGCAGCAGAAGAAAATGGACGAAGCCGAGCAAGGGAAGTAGAGACCCTTGGGCAGGCGAGAAACATGGCAACAGAGGAGCGAAGAGCACGAGCGGGGATTTTATACATTTTATACAAATGTGTATAAAACTTCTTAGGCAAACTCACTACATATTTTGCATGTTAACACAGCCCTCAGTTAAGCTTGGGTGGCTTTTGGCATTTTAAAAAAATGGAAGTGGCAGCCAAACATTTTATCTCTGCACCTGCAACCTGAGGTGTTACCAGCCAGGAATCTTCATCAGATGGGCCGACAATCTTATGTTTTTATAGCATGTTAGGAGCACTACAAGCGATAACGCTCATTTGTTCTGGATCAGTTGGTTGTAAAGACTAGTTAGGGGATAATACGGATAAATAATATGGATAAATGTGCAAAGCAAACTGGGGAAAAACTTCCCAAGAAAAATAGAAAAACTTTCCCATTGACAGTATTTCTCTAAAATGAGAGGCACAAACGGAGTTTAGACAACATAATAGCCAATGTTATTGGTTATTGGCTTAAATAGTCAGTGGTCGGTTATTTAACCCACCATGGGATATGGTCTTGTGTGGAGGGAGTTTTTAACCAACAGTTGATTATTTGGCTGAAATAATCAATGCAAATTACTAATGCTGTGCAGAATTGGCTATTTAAACCACCACTGTTTATTGTGTTGTGCGGAGGGCACCGTTGGTTATTTCTTCAGCCACGGTGTTGCAAGGCAAAAGTGGTCAAAGAGGCATAGCTATTAAGCTGTGGGGTGCCACAGGGCTCTATTCTATCCCTCATGCTGTTAAACATCTATATGAAGCCACTGGGTGAGGTCATTAGGGGTTTGGGTGTCATCAGTATGCTGATGATACTCAGCTCTACTTCTCCTTATCATCGGAGTCAGCTGGGGCGGTGAAGGTGCTGGAGACTGTAACGGGCTGGATGAGGCCAATAAACTGAAGCCGAATCCTGATTAAGATGGAAGCTCTGTGAATTGGTGGTTCCAGAGTCCTGGAACTGAGTAAGCGACCTGTTTGGGATGGGGTGGCACTCCTTCTGAAGGAGCAGGTGCGTAGCTTGGGAGTACTCCTAGATCCATCCTTGTCACTGGAGGCCCAGGTGGACTCTGTGGCGCGGAGTACTTGGGGCCAGCTTCAGCTGATCCACCAGCTACGGCCTTCCCTGGACAGGGACAACCTAGCCACAGTGGTGCATGCACTGGTAACGTCCCAATTAGACTACTGCAATGCACTCTATATGGGGCTGCCCTTGAAGACAACTTGGAAGTTGCAGCTGGTGCAAAATGCAGCAGCTAGACTGCTGGCAGGCACACCTTACAGAGACCACATAACACGGATCTTAAAGGAATTGCACCGGCTGCCTATACGCTTCCGGTTGGAATTCAAGGTGTTGGTAATGACATTTAAAGCCCTAAACGGCTTGGACCCTCAATACTTGAGGGAGCACATCTCCTTATATATGCCTGCCTGAGACTTGAGATCTGTTGGATCTCAAGTCTCCTCCACATCCCACCTACACAACACATTCATTATGGTGGGACATGGGAGCGGGCCTTCTCTGTGGTGGCACCCCGACTGTGGAATGCCCTCCCCTTGGAGGCCCGGCTGGCGCCAACGCTGACTCTATTCCAGCGCCAAATAAAAACATGGCATTTTAACAAAGACTTTAATGGTTAAATTCACCAAGCTTGCACATTGTTTTAACTGTTTTATTTGGTTTTACTGCTTTTAAATTATATACTGGTTTTAACTTGATTAATGGGTTAATTTGTTTTTAGCTGTGTATATTTATTGTTTTATATTGTATAATTGTATGTGTATGCCACCCAGAGATCCTAGTGATATAGGGCGGGATACAAATGTTTTAAATAAATAGAAATAAAGAAATCTCCAGGTAGGGCTGCAGAAATTCCTGCTTGACACCCTGAAGAGCCATTGCTGCCAGTCAGTGTGGATAATATTGGTCTAGATGGAATCAATGGTTTGACTCAGGATAATATTGGTCTAGATGGAATCAATGGTTTGACTCAGTATAACACAGCCTCCTACGTCCCTATGAGTGGCTCAAGGGAAGATGCCTGAAGAAATCTTACCTGCAGCCAAGTTTGTAGGAAGACTGAAAGTTAGAGGCCAAGTTTTCTCAAGGCTGGACATTGGGAAGGTCTACAAGGAAGTAGGGCAAATCGCCTGAGGCAGCTTTCAAGGAAGAGATGCGATCAGAGTTATCAGCAGAAAGCAGTGAACCTGAGGCGACCACTGTTGCTAGACTAGAGTGGAGACCGAAGACTGGTTTTGAGAAGCCTTGTACGTATCCCACTACAGACAGCCCTACCAGAAAGAAGACAGCTGAAGTCCTCAGGGCTGTCAGCAAGTTCACTGTGATGAATTCTTATAGGGTAATTGGAGCCAGCTTCCTAAAACTATGTTTTATTTATATGTAACCCTTTAAAAAGAAACAGTAACCTACAGATAACAATATATTACTATATATTATAACAATATATATTTTTTAAGATAGATTTGGATGCCCTTTTGATAAAAGGAATGAGGTGAATGTGTATGCATACTTATAAAATTTATGCACAGTAGCATTACACACATGTGTTTAAGAGACTGAGACAGATGCACACAAAATTAATAAATTTTGTTAATTATTAACCAGGAGGAGGGCCTTCTCTGCTGTGGCACCCCAGCTGTGGAATGAGCTCCCTAAGGAGGTTCGCTTGGCACCTACATTATATGCTTTTAGACGCCAAGAGAAGACCTTTTTATTCTCCCAACATTTTAACAATCTACAAATACATTTTAACATGGTGTTTTAAATTTGTAATTTTGCATTGCTGCTGTTTTTATCTGGTCGAGCTTTTTTTATTGTATTTTATATTATGGTTTTATACTGTTGTTTTACATGATGAATGGTTTTAATTTTTGTGAACCGCCCAGAGAGCTGCGGCTATTGGGCGGTATAGAAATGCAATAAATAAATAAATAAAATAAATAGTATTTCAGGAGAAGTTCTGCAGTTTTTTACTGGGTGAAAGGACACACTTTAGGTATGCCCAGCGACACAGAGGTATGGTCACATAGAAGGGTAACATATTTGACCAACTAGCCCAATACTGTTTACCCTGAATGGAGCAGCAGAATCTTTGCCCTTCGCTGCTGCCTGATCTTTTTCCAGCGGTAGATCCAGGGGACTGGACCCAGGGCCTTCTACACGCAGAGCCCCAGCACATTTGAGAACTACAAGTTCAATCGCAGCTTTTAAAGCTCAACTAAAAACTTTTCTTTTCCCTAAAGCTTTTAAAACTTGATGTTGTGCAGACTTTATACTGTTAGTTTTACCCTACCCAGTGCCTGTTTACCCTACCCTGTACCTGTTTGCATTCTCTTCCCCTCCTTATTGCTTTACTATGATTTTATTAGATTGTAAGCCTATGCGGCAGGGTCTTGCTATTTACTGCTTTACTCTGTACAGCACCATGTACATTGATGGTGCTATATAAATAAATAAATAATAATAGGGTGACCATATGGAAAGGAGGACAGGGCTCCTGTATCTTTAACAGTTGTATTGAAAAGGAAATTTCAGCAGGTGTCATTTGTATATAGAGAACCTGGTGGAATTCCCTCTTCATCACAACAGTTAAAGCTGCCCTCTTTTAAATCTGTTCACTCTAGTATAGCTCCTGCAGCTTTAACTGCTGTGATGAAGAGGGAATTTCCCCAGGTTCTCTACATATACAAATGGTACCTGCTGAAATTTCCTTTTCTATGCAACTGTTAAAGATACAGGAGCCCTGTCCTCCTTTTCATATGGTCACCCTAATAATGGTGCTTCCCAGAGGTACAGGACCGGGCACTCTGCCCACGCCCAGAGGCGCGGGACCACGCACACTCTGCACACGCCCAGGAACACCTTCGCTCACCGTGTCCACCTGGCGGGCCAGAGCCACCAGGTCCGAGGGCCGTGCTTTGCGGGCGGCGGGCGCCACCTGGAACTCCTCACGACAAGCCCGTTCCACCAGCACCAGCCCGCCAGGAGACGGAGACGCCGCCGCGGCGCCCCCAGCTCCAGGCCCCTCTCCCACGCTGGCCGCCATTTTGCGTCCGCATAAGCCCCGCCCCCTCGACGCGCATTGGATCCCGGTTTACTTACGTCTCTTCTGGGCGGAGCTTTGAATCCGTCAAATGAGAAGGCAGGAGAGGAGAAGTGACGCGAGGGGGTCACAGGGCGAGAAGGGCGGGGTCTGCAGAGGGGCGTGGCTTACATCTGCCCGCATCGCCAATCAGAGACCGACTTGGGGGAGGAGGCGGGGCTTCTCGACGCAATCCAAGCAGGGCATAGACTCATGAGGCTGTAGAGTGGCGTCATGCGGGTGATTTCTGGGCTTCGATGGAACGGCATTCTCTTTCCCTGGGCGGAAGCAACGGGCTGGCTGTGGCGGTGCTCCCAAGAGACGCGCCTGGCCTGCGCTTTATGGCCCAGGCCTTGTTTCGGACGAGACCTTTCCGAGTGATCCTGTGCATGATGACTCGGATATAAGCCCAGCATGCGCCATGGGGATGGCTCCCTCGTCCGCCTCCTTTTGGCGCAGAGCGTTTGTGTGCCGGATGGGCCAATGCCCCTCCTGTATAATATTGCCAAGATTAGGGTGACCCTATGAAAAGGAGGACAGGGCTCCTGTACCTTTAAAAGTTGTATTGAAAAGGGAATTTCAGCAAGTGTCATTTGTATATATGGGGAACCTGGTGGAATTCCCTCTTCATCACCACAGTTAAAGCTGCCCTCTTTTAAATCTGGTCATCCTAGTATAGCTCCTGCAGCTTTATCTGTTGTGATGAAGAGGAAATTTCACCAAGTGCGATATGCATACAAATAACACCTGCTGAAATTCTCTTTTCTATGCAACTGTTAAAGATACAGGAGCCCTGTCCTCCTTTTCATAGGGTCACCCTAGCCAAGATTCGATCATTTTTGTCTGCCTCTTCTGCCAAGACGCTTGTCCATGCACTGGTTATTTCTCAGTTGGACTACTGCAACCTTCTTCTCACTGGCCTTCCTTCTTCTCACATCAGTCCGTTGGTTTCTGTTCACCACTCTGCTGCTAAGATCATCTTCTTGGCTCGCCGCTCTGACCATGTTACTCCGCTTCTGAAATCTCTTCATTGGCTTCCAATTCACTTCAGAATCCAATATAAACTTCTCCTGTTGACCTACAAAGCTTTTCACTGTCTAGCTCCTTCCTATCTCTCCTCTCTTATCTCACACTATTGCCCCGCTCGTGCTCTTCGCTCCTCTGATGCCATGTTTCTCGCCTGCCCAAGGGTCTCTACTTCCCTTGCTCGGCTTCGTCCATTTTCTTCGGCTGCCCCTTACGCCTGGAATGCTCTCCCAGAACATTTGAGAACTACAAGTTCAATCGCAGCTTTTAAAGCTCAGCTAAAAACTTTTCCTTTTCCTAAAGCTTTTAAAACTTGATTTTGTTCTGACTTTACACTGTTAGTTTTACCCTACCCTGTGCCTGTTTACCCTACCCTGTGCCTATTTGCATTCTCTTCCCCTCCTTATTGTTTTATTATGATTTTATTAGAATGTAAGCCTATGCGGCAGGGTCTTGCTATTTACGCTTACTCCGGTCAATGAAGCTCGTAGTCTTGGCTTTATATTTGACTCCTCGCTCTCCTTTATTCCTCATATTGAGGCAGTAGCTAAATCCTGTCGTTTTTTCCTGTATAATATTGCCAGGATTCGATCATTTTTGTCTGTCTCTTCTGCCAAGAAGATATGTCCCATGCTGACCTACATACACATATAGGGCAGGATCCTGAATCTGCCTTCTGCCGGAGGAAAGACTCTGCCCCTGGCCTAGAAGGTTCTTCTGGCTGACTGTCCATGATCCCCACCTCACCTCGCCCCTTGTAGCAGGGTCTCCCCACCCTCTTTATCGCATTTTCAAGGGGCTGCCTTGGGAAAGGGGGGCGGGGAAGTCCAACTCCGCCAGTGCAATTACTCACACTTAAATCTGAATCCAATCTTGTATTCACATGTGCATGTACATCAGTGGTTCCCAAACTTTTTCAGGTCACCGCCCCCTTGGTTCCACAAACACATGCCCAGTGCCCCCCTACCTTACACTACAAAAATCATTATTCAGAATAGCGGTTTTTAACGACCCGCTAAGGAAGACGATAACAATAAAATTCAAAACAGTAACAATTAATTGAATATTTATTCAAAATCCAAAGCACCCACCACAGGCTTGCTGAGGGAGGGAGGGAGGGAGGGAGGGAAAAGAGTGAACGCTTCTGTTTTGCAGCCAGCGTGGCAGGGCACACCAAGCAGGGTATGTCTCTTCATTCGTGTTTTGGTGCTTTTGAAACATTTCCATTCACCATTAAAAGGACTCTTCTTAAACGGTGTTTAAAGTGTAAATAGAAGGATGCAACAACAGCTAGGCCTGTAACTCGTGCTTTGTTCAAAACTGAAAGTGGAAGCTGCCATGAGGCTAGGTGCTGTTCCCTTGAATAGTTTCCCCCCGGGAACCTGTTGTCCTTGACTTCAGTTCCACTAATCATGTTACACCTTCCCTATTTTACAAATACTTTAACCTGAAACATGAACTACTGAACTACAACCCAACTTCCTCCCAGTGGTTATTAATATAATTTCCTAAAGCTTAAGATAGAGGCTTGCTAAGTTACATAGTCTTGGAGGTGCTGTGGTCTTTTCAAAAGTCGACCATACTGAGAGTATCCTCTGGTGGTTTCTGTGTCTGGTTCTCTTTGGGGATCCTCTTCCTTCTCTGTCGCATTCACTTCTGGGTAAGTCTCGTTTTCTTCATTCCTTGATGGCATCTGTTTGTCTACCGGATGCCCCTGGGTGTTCTGTCTTGTGGAACGTAAATGCTTTCTGTTTCTGCGGATCACTTGCCCTTCTTGTGTAACCACTTCATATGACCTGGGTGCTACTTCACCTCTCACCATACCTTTTGTCCATTCCTTCTGGTTCATAGCTGTTGGTTGTATATTAACAGAGGTGCCTGGTCTTATAGGTGGTAGGTCCTTTGCTGCCCTATTATACAGAGCTGCTTGACGTTTCTGACTGTTGGCCATTTCTTCTCTGCGTTGATCCACTCTTGCTGGCTGAAGAAGGTCTCCTCTCATTGGCAATAAGGTTTTAGTTCGACGGCCCATCAATGCTTGTGCTGGACTAGTCTGGCAACCCTGTGATGGAGTATTCCTATGTGCCAGGAAGGCTAACCACGGATCAGAGCCTGATAACACTGCTTTATGTAGCAAGTTTTAATACATGTGTGGATTCTTCCCCTATATGGCTTGGGACCGAACTATCTTCTCCCATAAACGTGTCCCTGGGTTCTAAGACCTTCTGGAGAAGTGCTTCTCGGAAAAGACCACCTCGAGCGCCCCCCTGCGGCTCCTTTGCTTCTTAGCCCCCCCTGCTTCTAGGGTGACCCTATGAAAAGGAGGACAGGGCTCCTGTATCTTTAACAGTTGCATAGAAAAGAGAATTTCAGCAGGATTCCTTTGTATGCACATCGCACTTGGTGAAATTTCTTCTTCATCACAACAGTTAAAGCTGCAGGAGCTATACTGTGATCAGATTTAAAAGAAGGCAGGGCACCTGCAGCTTTAACTGTTGTGAAGAAGAGGGAATTTCACCAGACTCTAAATATATACAAATGACACCTGCTGAAATTCCCATTTCAATACAACTTTTAAAGGTACAGGAGCCCTGTCCTCCTTTTCATAGGGTCACCCTACCTGCTTCCCCCTTGCCTCTTAACGCCCCCCCCCCCATGCAACCCCACCGCTCCCAAGGGGGCGGTACCGCCCACTTTGGGAACCACTGATGTACATTGATATAAAAAACGGTAAGAACATATAGCATAAAAAAACAGCGCGGCCAGAAGGATATTTAAATCCGGATGGGGGAAAGGGCGGACCTTGTTAAGGGTGGAGCCTCTGGGCCGTCGGGGGGCGGGATCGGGGTCTTGGTCTCCGCCTGCCCCGTTGGCTTCTTCGCTCGACGATGGCGCCCCGACGGCTGCTGCTGCTGCTGCCGTGGCTGCTGCCGCTGCTATCCCCCCGCGCCGTCGGGGCCGAGGCGGATCCTGCCCTGGCGCCTCCCGCGGACGAGCTGCTGGCGGCCGGCGCGGAGGCCTACGCGCGCGGGGACTGGGGCGCCGTCATCCTGCACATGGAGCGGGCGCTGCGGGCGCGGGAGGCGCACCGGGCGCGGCTCGTCCATTGCCGCCTGCGCTGCGCCGCCTCGGCCAGCCCCAACCGCACCGACGGCGGAGCCTGGCCGGACCCGCAGGAGCAGCGGCCGCCTTCTCCTAGCGGGCTGCTGCGGCGGCCGCTGGGCGATCTCCGCTTCTTCGGGCAGCTGCTCCGCCGCGCCGGTTGCCTCCGCCAGTGCTTGCCCGACGGCTTCTCCCGCTTCCAGCTCGGCGAAGAAACGGAGTTGGAGTTCCGCAAGCGCAGCCCGTACAACTACCTCCAAGTGGCTTACTTCAAGGTGCGGGCGCGGCCAGGCGGGAGGCGGGAGGCTCTGCAACCCCGTGGGAAAAACATCCCCATGCCGTGCGCGTTTTCTCGGGTGAGCTCAGCGGGGCCACAGCTAGACCGAAGGTTTATCCCTGGATCATCCAGGGTTCGCCCCTGCCTGAGCACTGGATCCCCTGTGTGTCACCTAGATGAACAGGTTTGACCCCTGGACGATCAATGGGATAAACCTGAGGTCTAGCTATGGCCTATGGCCACAGCTAGACTGAAGGTTTATCCCGGGATCATCCAGGGTTCGCCCCTGCCTGAGCACTGGATCCCCTGTGTGTCACCTAGATGAACAGGTTTGACCCCTGGGCGATCAATGGGATAAACCTGAGGTCTAGCTATGGCCTACGGCCACAGCTAGACCGAAGGTTTATCCCGGGATCATGCAGGGTTCGCCCCTGCCTGAGCACTGGATCCCCTGTGTGTCACCTAGATGAACAGGTTTGACCCCTGGACGATCCAGGGATAAACCTTCGGTCTAGCTATGGCCCGGGACTCCTCCCGGAGCTCGAATGCGCTAAAATAGGGTGACCATATGAAAAGGAAGACAGGGCTCCTGTACCTTTAAAAGTTGTATTGAAATGGGAATTTCAGCAGGTGTCATTTGTATATATGGAGAGTCTGGTGAAATTCCCTCTTCATCACCACAGTTAAAGCTGCAGGTGCCCTGCCTTCTTTTAAATCTGATCACAGTATAGCTCCTGCGGCTTTAACTGTTGTGATGAAGAAATTTCACCAAGTGTGATATGCGTACAAAGGAATCCTGCTGAAATTCTCTTTTCTATGCAACTGTTAAAGATACAGGAGCCCTGTCCTCCTTTTCATATGGTCACCCTAGCTAAAAGCCCGAGGGAGCGTCGGGCTGCCTCCATCCGCTTGCTCCGTGGAACTCAGTGGAGGTTACCGCTGCGTCGACGTGTATAAGAGTGCACCGGGCAATTAATCATTTTCTTTTCAGAGTGTAGACGATGAGACCATTCAATGGTATTTAATGACAGCAGGTTCAGCAGCACACAAAGGCCTCATCTACACCAAGCAGGATATTGCACTATGAAAGCGCTATCTAAAAGTTAGGAGCCACACCAAGCAGGATACAGCACTATGAAAGTGGTATGAAAGCAGTACATGGTCTGTGTCAATGGGCCCCAACAGTTGTCAGTGCACGTCAATGCCATTACAAAGCAGTAGGGTGGCTCCTGCCTTTTATACATCGCTTTCATAGTGCAATATCCTGCTTGGTGTAGATTAGGCCAAAGTGAAGCATATCAATTGCTGAGGAATGCGAGCGGGAGAGAGCTATTGCATTCATGTCTGGCAGCCGGTCAAGCCCTGTGTGGACAGAATGCTGGACTCGAGAGGCCTTTGGTCTGATTCTCCACGGCTCTTCTCATGATCTTAAGTATGAGTTTCGTTAGTCATGGTGGCTGAGACAAAGGCTCCCAGGTTCAGGGCAGTATCCTGCTGCTAACACTGGGAGATAAATCGGAGTGACTACTATCTCCATCATGCTTGTGAATTTCTTTGGGACAACTGGCTAGCCATTGTTGGAGGCAGACTATTGGGCTAAATAGACAGTTGGTCTGATCCAGCAAGGAATTTATGTTCAAGCTGGTGATGGAGTTGATCAAATAAACAACAACAAAAGCGAACAGCTTAATGGGGGTGGGGGAAATAGAAAGAAGGGGAAATGTGGGGGTGGGGTTATAGAGAATGGTAAGGGAGGGTGTTGTGGCAATGCCATGCAATGCAAAGGCTTTAAAAGAGGATTGGACTGATTGATGGGGGAGGATCAGTCTGTCAATGGCTACTAGCCATGATGGCTAGCTAGAGCCTCCCCATTCAGAGGCAGTATGCCACTGAATACCAGCTGCCGCAGAATTGGCTATTTGGGTGGGGAAGGCTGTTGCCTTTATGCCCTACTTGTGGGCTTCTTGGTTGGCCACTGCGGGAAGAAGGAGGAGCCATAGCTCAATGGTAGAGCACCAGAAGACCCCAGGTTGGGTCCTCAGTATCTCCCAGTAAGGCCAGGAAAGTCTCTTTTCTGAAACCCTGGAGAGCTGCTGCCAGTCCGTATCACCAATACTGGGCTAGATGGAGCAAAGGCCTATGTTCCTAAGGATGCTGGGTTGGACAGGCCTTCAGTCTGATTCAGCAGGGCTCACCTTCTGGGTGTGATGCTAAGGCAACTCGTAGAGATTTGACTTTGCCCTTATTCCAGCCTCTGGATGAAGCACCTAAAAATCCTGACATGTCTCATATCTCCTTCAATGGACATGAAGAGTCCCATCTAGCCTCCGTCTGTGCAAGACTCTAATTGCTTCTACCTAAAGCTTACTAGTGAAGGGGGGAGGAGGAGATGGCAACAGGTCAGGCATCCCTTATGGGCACCTAAGCAAGCTTCTTGCAGCTGCTATTGTATTTAGTACAGCCATCATACCATGTGCAGGTTGAAAAAAACGAGAAAGGAAAAAAATAAGGCTATTGAGAGCTGAATTTATCTTTAAAAATAAATAAAAAAGTAATAGCATAGTGCCTAAGAGATGGAGATGTGAATCAGGAAGTACCTTGTTCAAATCTCACCTCTGCCATGAACTTACTAGGTGGCCTTAGGCAAGCCGCTCACTCTCAGCCCCTCCATGCCCTGCCAACATCTGCAATATGAAGGATAATAATGCTGACTTGCCTTACAGGGAAACTGTTAGGCAGCATATGAAACCCTATACAAATATTAAGTTGTTGTTGCTATCTGTTCAATCCACCATAGATGCTTATGAAAATAATTGCATGTTAATTGGGTAAATAGTGTTCCAAAAATGTATATGTGTTGGTTATCAGAGTCAGAAAAATAAACTAAGGGCACAGTCCGATGCATGTTTAGAAAGAAAAAAAGCCTAAAACTAAGCATGCAAAGCCAGCTTTGGGTGTTTGGGGCATGCTAAGAGTTGTATGCCTTTTTCTGCCTCAATATGCATAGGATTGCACCTTAAGTCATTTGTGAGCAAACAATTGGAAATCATTTATGTGGCTGTGAGACAGGGAAGAAAGGAGATAGAGGAGAGAGGTTGAGGTTTCCCAAACGCGGTTGGAATAGCATAGAGAAGAGTCAAGGGTTTTAGAGGGGGGAAAGTATCTTGAGGAAGAAGAGGAAATAGCTTGGCTGTCATTTGGGGTGAAGTGCTGGCCCATTTTCAGAACTTATTTATTTTATTTATTTATTTATTACATTTCTATACCGCCCAATAGCCGGAGCTCTCTGGGCGGTTCACAATTTCCGGACAACTCCACTGTTGACATGGAACAATTGTATGTTTTCCCACTGCTACTGACACATTTTTTTCTTTCCACACAAAAATCCATTAAGGTGGAAAAGGCGGAATAGCTGCGCCGTCGCCTTTTGCTCCGTCGCACTAGGAGTCCTCCATCCACCCACAATCTGCTGATGTCATTTGATGCACGTTGGCAAACGAGGCGTGCGTCTGCATTCAGTGGCTCTTGCCATCAGAAAGCTACTGAGGCGCTCTGTGGCTGCTGCAGTGCCAGTCCCACAGGGAAAGACAGGACTGATGTGCCACGTCTGGCACTGGATCTAGCAAGGGCCCATTCTTCCTCCCCACACGCCCTGCTACTGCCGCCACTTCCTTTCCCAGGGCGCAGTCAGTCACATCACCAGTGATCTAGCAAGGCCCGAAGTGGCCTTTCTAGACCTCTTCTGACACCTGATTCTTTCTCCACTTCTAGGGAGTCTGGAAAAAGTTGGAGCAGAAAATCTGTTACTGGGAATCTGGTAAATTCCAGGTTCATGTGGCATTATCAGAAAAGCATGAGATGTTTCATGTTATCGGAAGCAGCTCTGTAGAAGGCCTGAATTTGAACAGACATGGGTGCAAAGGACAAAGGGAGTTCTGTATTTGTGCTGTGTGACTCCAGCGCCAGCCTTCCCAGAATGCGTTTTGCTTTTAACCTACTCTTTTGACTCCAGTTCTGCGAAGCAGCCTGGTCGGTCTCCCTGATGGTCTTTTAGGCTCCATCCATTTTTTTCTTTCCTTTTCCTTTTTTTGCCAGACCACTTAAAGCTTTCTCTTCCCCCTCTCCCCCCCCCCGCGCCTTCCGTGCAACTCCAAGCTCAGCCCTTCCACTCTCCTCCTTCCTGCCTTAGGAGGAGCTATGTGCCACGTAGTTCAAGGCTGAGAACTGAAGAAAAAATGAAAGAGGAGAAGAAAGAAGGCCACCATTGTCTCAGGTTTCACAACGGATTTTAAAACTGAGGTTAAGAAAGTAAACGTGAAATCCCCCTCGCCCGCTCCTCTGCAGCTTCTTTCAAAGCATTTTCCATTTGAGGCAGGAAATTCCACCCTTGCGTGCGTTTGCTACTTTGGCATCTTCAAAAAGCTGCGATCCATCAGGCATGGTTTCATTTACAAGGCCCAGTTCGGGGACAGTCGGGAGTAAGGCGTGTTTGCCCCCAGAGTAACAGCATTGCCGGTCGGGTGCCAGGAATCTCGGCCGACTCTCACTGTGGGATGTTTCTATTCCCCTCCTTCTTAATGGGATTTGATGTCCCAACTGATGGCTGGGATGGGGCCTGCCTTGGGAGCGATCTCAACATTCCTCTTGTGCTTGCCACAGGGCATGGCAAGATGGGGCGATATCCCAGTGATCACCCTGGGATCATCCTACATGATGCACAGGGCATCCCGGGAGCAGGGAGGGAAGATCCCTCCCTTGGTCTGGGATATCGCCCTAAAGTTTAATTCCGATTTTTCCACAGTCCCAGGATGATCCCAAGACCACGGAACATGTGGCCTGCCTTCACTGTTTTGTCCCGGCTCTTCGTGAGTAAACACGAAGAACCGGGAACTGGGCACAGTCTGTGCCCATTGGGGGTGGGGAGGGGGAGGTTAGTATTGTTGTTTTTAAAAAAAACATATGTGGCGCTCATGCGCTCTTTTCCCTATAACAAAAACAAATCTAAAATGGTGGCCACATTGTTGCGTGCCGCGTGTAGACGAGGGGGACAATCTCGTGATCATTTATTTATTTATTTATTTATTTAGAATATTTATATACCACTCCTCATTGAAAAAATTTCGGAGCGGTGTACAAGGTAAAATGAAAATAAAAACAGAATAAAACAGTTAAAACAAAATTTAAAAAGAAGCACAAAACAACAACACAGAAATCCAAGGCTGCATGTTAAAGAAAGGCTTCTTGGAATAAAGATGTTTTCAGGAGGCGCCGAAAGGAGTACAAGGTTGGCGCCTGCCTGACCTCCAGAGGCAGGGAGTTCCACAGGAGGGGGGCCACCATGCTGAAGGCTCTTCCCTTGGTGGATTCCAATCGGAGGATGGATCTAGGTGGAACCACCAGGAGCAGGCCCTCGGATGACCTCAGTGACCGGGCAGGTTGGTGGGATTTATGATCAGTGATCATAAAATCGCGTGATCATACCCCTCCAACCCCCTCGTCTAGCCATGCCCTTAGTCTTACATTATTTGCTTGCTTGTTTTGACAGATTTTGTGCCTGAGGGCCTGAGCTCTTCCCTCGTTTGAATGCCACCTCTGCCGTGAACTCACTAGATGGTCTTAGGCAAGCTCTCTCAGCCTCAGTTTCCCGATCTGCAGTATGGAGTGGGGGAGTATTGATTTTCCTGCCTAATGAGCTGCAGCTGGGAGTTGGGCAGGTCCAGGCTATGGTCTGTAGAAGAAAAGCCATTAAAGCTGGTTGAACCCCTTACTTTTAACAGCGGTTTGCTGTGGTCAGTATCCATGTGTGCTTCTTGTATCCTGACTTGGACCAGACCTCGTGTTTGGGATTGGAGTGATTCTTTCTGACTTTGCCTCCATGGATTGGAACCTTTAACCGTTTGCTTATCACTGCTTGTTACTAATAGCAACCTTGTAGCATCTCTCCTGGCAGAACTCCCAGTCAGCAGAAGCTGTGTTTTGGGAACACCCGCTGATAAGAGAATGCTGTCTTTGAAACAGGGCAACCTTACAGAGTTGTTGTACAGATTGCAACTCTATCACGCCCCATCAACTAACCCAAAGGATCTCACAGCAGCTTAAACAATAAAATTACAAAAAAAAAAAAAAAAAAACCCCAAATAGTAAAATTAATCAATACATCACCATCTCACACTATCGCCCCGCTCGTGCTCTTCGCTCCTCTGATGCCGTGTTTCTCACCTGCCCAAGGGTCTCTACTTCCCTTGCTCGGCTTCGTCCATTTTCTTCGGCTGCCCCTTACGCCTGGAACGCTCTTCCAGAACATTTGAGAACTACAAGTTCAATCGCAGCTTTTAAAGCTCAGCTAAAAACTTTTCTTTTCCTAAAGCTTTTAAAACTTGATTTTGTTCTGACTTTTATACTGCCTGTTTGGTGCATTCTCTTCCCCTCCTTATTGTTTTATTATGATTTTATTAGAATGTAAGCCTATGCGGCAGGGTCTTGCTATTTATTGTTTTGCTCTGTACAGCACCATGTACATTGATGGTGCTATATAAATAAATAATAATAATAATAACAATATAGAAAGAGCCCTGGTAGAGCAGGTCAAAGACCCGTGTAGTCTAACATTCTGTTCCCACAATGGCTGAGCAGATACCTCTAGAAAACACGCAAGCAGGACATGCGTGCAACAGCACCCTCCTGCTTGTGTTCCCAAAACAACTGGTGTGCATGGACACCCTGCCTCTGACACAGGAGGTAGTGTGCAGCCATTGTGACTCGTAGCTACTGATAGCCTTCTCCTGCATGAATATGTCTAATCCCCTTTTAAAGCCGTCCAAGTAAGGGGCCATCACTATACCTTGCACTAGCAAATTCCTTAATTTAACTATGCGCTGTGTGAAGAAGTACTTCTTTATGTCTGTCCTGAATCAGCTTTGTGTGATGACACTGGGTTTTAGTATTATGAGAGAGGGAGAAAAATGTCATCCTATCCACTTCCTCCATACCATGCATAATTTTGTACATCTCTACAATGTCTCCCCTTACTCACCCTCTTTCTAGGTTAAACTGTCCCATATGGTGTAACCTTTCCTCATAGGGGAGTTGTTCCAGCCCCTTGATAATCTCAGTTGCCTTTTTCTGCACTTTTTCCAGCTGTAGTATATCCTATTTTTAGGTGTGATGGACCAGACCTGTACACAGTAATTAAAGTGCAGTACATCTTTTTATCACGATGCTATGTCACTGCTGCTGAGATGCTTAATCAGTGGGACTCCTCTTTTCACTCATATATAATCTGTCCAAAGCCAATTTATTTATTTTATTTATTTATTTATTTATTTATTACATTTTTATACCGCCCAATAGCCGAAGCTCTCTGGGCGGTTCACAAAAATTAAAACCATCATAAAAACAACCAACAAGTTAAAAATACAAATACAAAATACAATATAAAAAGCACAACCAGGATAAAACCACGCAGCACAATTGATATAAGGTTAAAATACAGAGTTAAAACAGTATAATTTAAATTTGAGTTAAAATTAAGTGTTAAAATACTGAGTGAATAAAAAGGTCTTCAGCTGGCGACGAAAGCAGTACAGTGTAGGCGCCAGGCGGACCTCTCTGGGGAGCTCATTCCACAACCGGGGTGCCACAGCGGAGAAAGCCCTCCTCCTAGTAGCCACCTGCCTCACTTCCTTTGGCAGGGGCTCACGGAGAAGGGCCCCTGTAGATGATCTTAAGGTCCGGGTAGGTACATATGAGAGGAGGCGTTCCTTCAAATAACCTGGCCCCAAACCGTTTTGGGCTTTAAATGTCAATACCAGCACTTTGAATCGGGCCCGGACCTGGACTGGCAGCCAATGAAGCTGGAAAAGGACTGGCGTAATGTGATCTCGTCGGCCAGTCCCTGTTAGTAAACGGGCTGCCCTGTTTTGTACCAGCTGAAGCTTCCGGACCGTTTTCAAAGGCAGCCCCACGTATAACGCATTGCAGTAATCCAAACAAGAGGTTATCAGAGCATGGATCACTGTAGCTAGGCTATCACTGTCCAGATAAGGGCGCAGTTGGTATATCAGCCTAAGCTGATAAAAGGTGCTCTTTTCAATCAGCAAACCATATTAATAGCACCACATTTCAGCATCGGCAACCAAAGCCCTCCTGAGCAGGAAAGATTTACGGGATTTGCCAAAAGGCAAGAAGGAGCTAGACAGACAGGCCTCCCTTGGTTGGCATTCCATCACAAGGCACCACCACCACGTAGGCCTTCATCCTGGTATCCTCACACGGAACATCAGATTGCAAGGGCACCATAGGCAGGGCCTCCATGAGGTTAGTGTTTGATGGCCCCTGGCTTTAAAAGTGGTTAGACTAATTCACAGAAGGAATCTCCCTATTCAGCTATTTGCTGTGATGGCTAAAAGGAATCTCTCTATTCAGAGGGTATGTCCCTCAGAATATCAGTTGCTAGGAAACAACCAAGAGTGGGAAAGGTCTATTGTCTCCATGCCCTTCTCGTGATCTTCCTGGAGGCATCTGGTTAGCTGCTGAGATTCTTGAACTAGATGGACCTTAGGTCTGATCCAGCTGGTTGTCTTATGTTCTCACAGCCAATTTTTCTCTTTGCTCAGATCAACAAGCTCGACAAGGCCGTAGCAGCTGCCCACACCTTCTTTGTGGCCAATCCCGACCACATGGAGATGCGGCAGAACCTGGATTATTACCAGATGATGGCTGGCGTCAAAGACTCGGACTTCGTTGACTTGGAGGCTAAGCCACACATGGTGAGAACACAACTGGCCACACCACCACCACCAGCTGCCCTTACATTTTTATTTTGCTCTCCACTGAGTCTGCTGTTTGGATTCTCTGCGTAGTTGTGATCGCACCACAACCTGGTGCGGAATTCAGCCTCGAGTCCAAAATTACACCTGAAGAGGCACAGATGTGGTTTCCAGCTCTGTTTTTACTTGTCTAGGGGTAGTGAGGGGGAGGGGAGTTGTAGAGGAGAAGAGAACTGGCCGATGGGGTGTGGGGCTTAATCTTTTTTTCCCTTCTGCTGATTCTCCCCTACAAAAGTTGCCTTTTCCCACACAGACTGTATTTAATCTTTCCTTCTAACCCAGTTGGATTCAGAGACTAGAAATAAGTCTGTGTGGGTGAAAAGGGTATTTATTTAGGGAAACAGCTTCAGGGCAGATTCTCCCTTACAAATGCCTCATCCCCACATTCACCAAACCTCATAGGATCATAGAATCATAGAATAGCAGAGTTGGAAGGGGCCTACAAGGCCATCGAGTCCAACCCCCTGCTCAATGCAGGAATCCACCCTAAAGCATCCCTGACAGAGGGTTGTCCAGCTGCCTCTTGAAGGCCTCTAGTGTGGGAGAGCCCACAACCTCCCTAGGTAGCTGATTCCACCGTCGCACTGCTCTAATAGTCAGGAAGTTTTTCCTGATGTCCAGCCGGAATCTGGCTTCCTTTAACTTGAGCCCGTTCTTCCGTGTCCTGCACTCTGGGAGGATCGAGAAGAGATCCTGGCCCTCCTTTGTGTGACCACCTTTTAAGTATTTGAAGAGTGTTGTCATGTCTCCCCTCAATCTTCTCTTCTCCAGGCTAAACAGGCCCAGTTCTTTCAGTCTCTCTTCATAGGGCTTTGTCTCTAGACCCCTGATCATCCTGGTTGCCCTCTTCTGAACACGCTCCAGCTTGTCTGCGTCCTTCTTGAATTGTGGAGCCCAGAACTGGACACAATACTCTAGATGAGGCCTAACCAGGGCCGAATAGAGAGGAACCAGTACCTCACGTGATTTGGAAGCTATACTTCTCTTAATGCAGCCCAAAATAGCATTTGCCTTTCTTGCAGCCATATCACACTGTTGGCTCATATTCAGCTTGCGATCTACAATTCCAAGATCTTTCTCGTTTGTAGTATTGCTGAGCCAAGTGTCCCCCATCTTGTAACTGTGCCTTTGGTTTCTATTCCCTAAATGTAGAACTTGGCATTTATCCCTATTAAATTTCATTCTGTTGTTTTCAGCCCAGCACTCCAGCCTATCAAGATCATAGGAAGCTGCCTTACACAGTGTCAAACCATCAGTCCATCGAGACTGGTATTGTCAACAGTGGCTGGCAGCAATGTCTCTCCAGGGTTTCAGGCAGGAGTCTTTCCCAGCCCCCTACCTACCTGGAGATGCTGCTGGGGATCGAACCTGGGGCCTTCTGCATCCAAAGCATGTACTCTACCACTGAGCTCATAGGCGTGCACACAGGGTGTGCCCAGGCACACCCAAATAACTTTGACGGGTCCGCTTCCCCCCTGCTCTGATCGGTGATGGTGCAGGTGCAGGGCGCTTTCCAGAAAACGAAGGCGCACCGCAGCAGCGCCTCCTCAGCCCGTCCTTACTAGCCCGCTGCCGCTGGCTGAGCGACTTTTCTTATAGTGGGTGTGCAGGGATCTCCAGAGCACTCGGTGGCGCTGCCTGTGCCTGACCTGTCTTCTGAATTCTGGAGTCCTCCGGTGGGCTGGCAGGGAGTTGGAATGCTGCCGCTGCAGCTGCTTTATTTTCTGGAAGGAGGGAGCCATGTGGAGCGCACAAGCACGCGCACCATGGCCGACGCAAATGGGAGCAGTGGTGGGGAGAAAGCTGTCCAGTCAGCATGTGGTCTGGTGCACAGCCAGTAGGGATGGGAGGAGGAGATGCCTCTGAGCCTGCTTAATTTTTTTGAAAAGAAAGAACCACCCACGTGCACACCATCGCTGATAGGAACAGTGGGGGGAAGCTGTCCGGCTAGCGTGGGGGCCAGCACCCAGGCCGGCAGGGATGGGGAGTTGGAGGAGGTGGCCCTGAGCCTGCTTTATATTTTTGAAAGAGCTGCGCATGCATGCCGTCACCGATGAAAGGAGTGTGGGAGCTGAAAATATTAGGGAGGTCATTGTAAAGGAAGCACGCCCCAGCCAAGCTGGCCTTTCCACTGGGTTTTGCACAGATCCCCAGATCACACGCACACAGCTCTCGATTTAGAGGTTTAAGACCAAATTTTATTTCAGGATAAGTGGTAGGTTACATGGGATTAGCATACTAAAAACTATAAAACATGCATATATATATAAGAACCCAGAAGAAGCAAGCTAAAAACTAAGTTACGACTCATACATCACCCAACCTTGAAGTCAGCCAGCTCAGACCAACCCCCCTCCCCAAGAATAGCCTTTATAGTTTCTTTTTCTCGCTCCTTCCCCCCTCCCCTTGGCTTTCCATACGAAGATCTTTTCACACCTCCCGACAGAGATGTTAATTTTCTCTCAAGGCCGGTCGGCCTTGCCCCAAGTGGTTCCTGGATGTGCCAGTACGCCCCCCATGCAGCTGGCCGCTTATCGCACAGTTCCTAGGAACCATAATAATAAAATTTAACATATTAAAAGATGAACCATTCCCAGTAACATTAACCCTTCCTTACAGTCATCACGAGAAACACACACACCCTGCCCCTTCCCATGATCCTCTTCCTCACCACACACATGTGCCCAAGAAAGGTGCAGCCAGCTACTCGAAGAGGCCCTGGAAACGACCCTGTCTGCCCACTGCCAGGCAACTTAATTTTCCACGGCATAGCCCTGTGAGACTGAATGCACCATATCTGAATTTGCTCCAAGGTAGGAGATAATAAACAGAAGGAACTTTGTTCATCAGAAGGACACCAAGTTGGGGAAGGCTGTTTCCCTCCCCTTTGAACAGGCTGGGAGCTCAAGGGCTGGGGGGACGCTAGAGGACCAAGTGGCAAAGTACACAAAAATGTTCTGTTCCTCTAAACTTTAGATTCTAAGTGTACAGCTTTAGTTACAAGTCCCCTGCTACCAGATAATGCCATATGATATCTAGTAACCACAGATCAACACCATCTGGCTAACAAGTGGAAAACAGGAACTCTCAAGAAAGTTAGTCAAGCACATCACATATATTATATGATTCATATAATTATAGATACATTATAGAACGTAAGCCTATGTGACAGAGAGTTGCTGTTTTATTCTTTTACTATGTACAGCACCATGTACACTGATGTTGCTATATAAATAATAATTATAATGGATTTAAGCATGCTTCCCTCCTCTGCCCCTTCCAGAAAACAGTTGTCCATTTTAGAGACAGGCATTAAAACACTTAAATCTAAAAGATAAGTCTGAGAGATTATAACATGCATAGCCCCCCCCTCTCTCTCTCTCCCCCTCCCTCTCTCTCCCCCTTCTCACGCTAAAATCAATGTTTTACCCTAAAAGCAAGTGACAGAGAAATGTAAAAGGCCCAGGGTTTTTGCTGCTGTTGTTGTTTAAGGGCCTCCACCTGGCACATGCACACACTCGCGCACAGGCTTGGAACCATGCACACGTCCCGGTAGGGGCAAGTGACATAAGTCTCGGTGTCACCACTGAAAAGGCCCTTGCTGTGGTCATCACCCACTTCTCTTCAGAATCTGAGAATCAAAGCTCAACCTTCTCAACTGTGCAAATCAAGTTCCAAAAATCCTGCTTCACTTTGCGTACTCCTGCTGCTTGTGGGGAGGCACAAAGCGCTGTGCAGGGCACTTAAACACCTCTCCCGCCCCACCCACTTCCTTGAAAATTTGCTCCGGTCCCCATGTGGCTTCTGAGATCGCTGTACAGGTGTGTGTGGGTGTGAAGGCCTCCTTGCCCCTGGGGGGAGCTTTTCTAGGACATGATGTCGGGTTGGTGGTGGCCTACTCAACGTGGCCTCGTAGGGCTGTCTCGCCTCTAAAAATGCATGCAGGTTAGGAATGCTCTCCACGCTCTCTTTTGTAGCAAGAATTCCGCCTAGGTGTGAGTTACTACACTGAGGAAAAGCCACAGGCAGCCATCTTACACCTGGAGAAGGCACTGGAAGGATTCTGGGCAGCTGACACTGCATGCCGAGCCCTTTGTGAGGGGCCCTACGATTACGAAGGCTACAACTACCTGGAGTACAACGCCGACCTTTTCCAAGTGATTGTTGGTGAGTTCCATGCAACGTAGGCAGGATTTGGTGCTTTCTGAATGCCACTCAAAAAGGGAAGGGACCAATTCCAAAAGGCAGCCAGCTTCTGGTTTTTAAGCACCAGAGGGCCCCTCCAGCAGCCATGTGTGATCTGTTTGTTGCTGCACTTCAGAGCATAAGAATTGTCCCACTGGTCTAGGCTAAAGGTCCATCTGGCCCCATGTTCCACTTCCCACAGTGGCCCAAGGGGCTTCCCCTTCCCCTCCCCCTCTGGGCAACTGGCACTCAGACATGGCCCAGGAATATGGAGGTTCTCTTGAGGTGTCATGGCCAGCAGAGCCTCCTCCTTCATGAGTTTGGTCTAAACCCCTTTCAAAGCCACCACTGCTTCTTCATGTGAAGTCATGGTGGGCAACCTCTGGCCCGCGGGTCTAATCCAGCCCACAGAAGTGGCCCATCTGGCCCTTGGAAGCTTGGGCATCTGGCCTTTCACCCCAATCTAGTTTCCCACTGTGATGCAAAGAAAGATGTCCTGCGTGCAGAAGCCCAGTATGTCAGGATGAAGACTAAGTTGGCAGTCTTCAGCCTGGCATGATAGTTTTCTGCATGCAGGTAATTAGGAAGTGGTCTTATATTGAGTCCATCAGAGTAAATACAAATAAGAACAGAAGGGGAGAAGTTTACGCATTTCATTTAAAAACATTCACATTGAGAAATACACTTTAAAACCTTTGCATATTGGGTACGCCTTGAGTTTTACTAAAATTGCAGTTGCAATTTAAAAACATTTGAGTTTAAAATAGACTTTAAAAATTGCTAAATTTCCTCCCAAGTCCAGCCCTGTCAGATTGCTGAATCCCCCTTCCAGCCAACTGCCATCTCATTCAAAGTTCTTGCTCTAATTTTCTTTGCTGCATTCACATACATTGAATAGCGTAATAAATAGTAGGGGTGTGCACGGACCCCCCGCTCCGCTTCTCTTCCAGATCCGCGATTTGTGGATCGGGCCGCTCCGCCCCGCTCCGCTTATGTCCGCTCCGCTCCGGATCCGGATCGGAGCTCCGTTTCCCCCCCCCCCCATAGGCTTGCATTAAGCTAAAAAAGTATACAACTTTTTTTCTGTTAAAGTTAGAAACCTCAAGTTTGGCACCATGACACCTCATGGATGTATACACACGCACGCCAAGACTCAAGGCAATCCCATCATCCCCTGATTTTTTGGGAATTTATGAAAATCGGGCACCCCATTCACACCCCTTTCGATAGCTCCGTCAATTTGCACATTAAAAACCTCAAACTCGCCACCATGATAGCTTATCCAGGGATACACACGCACACCCAGACTCAAGGCAGTCCCATCATCCCCTGATTTTTTGGGAATTTATGAAAATCGGGCACCCCATTCACACCCCTTTCGATAGCTCCGTCAATTTGCACGTTAAAAACCTCAAACTCGGCACCATGATAGCTTATCCAGGGATACACACGCACGCCCAGACTCAAGGCAGTCCCATCATCCCCTGATTTTTTGGGAATTTATGAAAATCGGGCACCCCATTCACACCCCTTTCGATAGCTCCGTCAATTTGCACGTTGAAAACCTCAAACTCGCCACAATGATAGCTTATCCAGGGATACACACGCACGCCCAGACTCAAGGCAGTCCCATCATCCCCTGATTTTTTGGGAATTTATGAAAATCGGGCACCCCATTCACACCCCTTTCGATAGCTCCGTCAATTTGCACGTTAAAAACCTCAAACTCGCCACCATGATAGCTTATCCAGGGATACACATGCACGCCAAGGTACAAGCCGATGGCGACGGTGGCAGAGCCCGGTAAGGGACCAAGGGGGAGGGGGGCCTTACCTGCGTCCGTCCGCGGTCCGTCAGCTTCTTCAATTGAGCCCGCGGTTCAACCAGAAAGTCTGGGCCGCTTGCGGCCCAGACTTCCTGGTTGAACCGCGGGCTCAATTGAAGAAGCCGACGAACCACGGACGGACGCAGGTAAGGGAGAGGAGGGTGGGGTGGTGCTTACCGGGCCCTGCTGCCGTTGTCACATGGGCGACAGCGACAGCAGCAGGGCCCGGTAAACCCCACTTACCTTTCCGGCGGAGCTCCGGATCATGGTGAAGGATCCGCCTTCACCTCAATCCTCTTCGCCACGCTCCGCCGGCCCCCCAATCCTCTTCGCCTCCGCCTTAAGGGCAGGCGAAGCCCCCCCGCTCCGCTTCTAATTCGCCGGTCCGATTAGAAGCGGAGCACATCCCTAATAAATAGTGCACTAGGTCCTCCACTCAACCATTTCCACAGAGACAGAGTCTCTGATTTACAGGAATGTGGAAATACCTGCTGTCCAAATAGGCAGATGGCATCTGTTGGAATCTTAATTCTGTAAAGGCCTTCCTCAGGAGCAGATGGGTGATGGTTGTTAGATACAAACCAAGGCGAAGAGAGATTATACTGAGTCAGAACTATTGGTCCATCTAGTTCACTGTTATCAGTCAGGGCACTTTCACCACCTTACCTGGACTGAACTGGAGGCCTCCTGCAAGCAAAGCTGACCGCTGACCTCTGACCCTTCCCTCTGCCTCTCCCCTTCAGCCAGAGAACTACCGTGTCATGGAGAAGGCTGGGAGGGAACTCTTCTCCCTGGAATACCAGTTTATTTGCATCCAGAAGCATTCAGACATGCAACCAGAGAGGTTCATTTGGTGCCATCTTTATAGGCTTTTCAGTGCCAAGTAAAGCTCTTTTTAATCAACAAGGCCTTCTAAACAATCCTTGGGCTTTCATTGTTTTAATTACTGATTTTAATCTGAGCTGCTAAATGTTTTATGCTGCCTTAATTAAAAGGGAAGGGTTTTTTTTAAATGCTGTTGTTTGTTTTTAAATTATTGTTGTTGTATTTTCATCATATATTATGGTATGTGAGCCACCCGAAGAATATTTGTTGATGGGCAACCATATAAATGCCATTGATCAATTGGTTTTCCTGCACTGAGCAGGAGATTGGAGCGGAGCGCCTGTAAGTCCCCGGCCTTGTCGTTCTTGGAGACTGAGCTCCTGGTTCTTTGCTCCCCGTTTTTGGCAGACCATTACACGCAGGTGTTGAGCTGCAAGCAAGCCTGTGCCGTTGAACTCGCTTCTCAGGCTGGCCGCGACAAGCCCATCGAGGACTTCCTTCCATCTCATTTCAACTACCTGCAGTTTGCGTACTACAACAGTAAGCGGGGCAGGGGAGGGAGAGGGTAAAGCAGGGCTGTGGAGGCTTTTCCAAGCTGAGGGCCAAATTCCATTTTGGAGAACCTTTCAGGTAAACGGGAAGGGTCACATTTGTCCGAAACACCAGCATATTTTCGCTTAAAGCATTTGTTGCCAGTAGTTCTACGAGAGCCTTTCCTCCTTTTAGAATAAGTAGGGTGACCATATTTTGGAAACCAAAAAGGAGGACAACATGGCAGCCCCCAAAGGGGTGTGCCCACCAACATGTCCAGCCCCCAAAGGGGCGTGCCCACCAACATGCCCAGCCCCCAAAGGGGCGTGCCAACCAACATGCCCAGCCCCCAAGGGGGTGTGCCCACCCAAACATGGCCTTGGTCACATGTCTGATTGCATAGCACACAATTAAGACAAACCTGTTCTAAATAACATCTTAACGTTAAAATCACTGGAATAAAGAACAAGTGAGACATTCAATGTATCTGAAATTAACTTCACTCATTCCTGTTTTTGTAGCTTTTGCTGTACTTTGAAGCTTTTGCTATACTCTGTGTGATACAGTCTCCCCTTCCCTCAAATATCTTTTCTGACTGCAAGTCCTTTACTGGATGACCATAGTCTCACCTTTCCTAACATTTAACACTCTTTCCCCATCACCTTTCTCATATCCATACTCACACATTCAGCATACCGCTACTACTGAACAAGTGAAGCAGTTGACAAGTACAGAAAAATCTAGTACAACAAACAAACAAACAAGCATTCAGAAAGAGTATAAACTACTATTCCCCTGCAAATATTAGCCATGGAACAAAATGGATTAAAGGCTAGCACCTCTTAGCTTGTTTCAACTTCAACCTTTTCATATGGTCACCCTATCTGTACCCAAATGACCATAACCTAGAGTGACCATATGGAAAGGAGGACAGGGCTCCTGTATCTTTAACAGTTGCATAGAAAAGGGAATTTCAGCAGGGGTCATTTGTATATATGGAGAACCTGGGGAAATCGCCTCTTCATCACAGCAGTTAAAGCTGCAGGTGCCCTGTCCTCTTTTAAATCTGGTCACTCTAGTATAGCTCCTGCAGCTTTAACTGTGGTGATGAAGAGGGAATTTCACCAGGTTCTCCATATATACAAATGACACCTACTGAAATTCCCTTTTCTATGCAACTGTTAAAGATACAGGAACCCAGTCCTCCTTTTCATACGGTCACCCTACATAACCAGGGTGGGAGAAATATATTCCACAGCTTTGGCCCTTGCCCCATAAAGCAGAACACTAAAAACAATGGTTAGGCATTGCACCCTGAAAAAATCCCTCGTTTTTAATTTAATTTATAAGCAACTTTAGTTAGCTAATTCGCATGTTTATATCCTGCCTTTTTTCCATCATGAAACTCAAGGCAGTTTCTGAGCATGGTCCGAGATAATTTTGGATGCTGCTATTTGCAAGTGCTTTCGGCAGATGGCGCCCTTTCCCACCACATGCGCGGGGAATAAAGATGACTCCCCCACCAGCTCTTTGGGAGGGTTGCAGTTATTCTTTCTTTTTTTAGTCAGGATCTGGATCCATGCCTCAGCATTTAGCAAAGGTTTTTGCTTGTGGCTGTGCCAATAACTTTTTTCTTTTCTTTAAACAGCATTCGACCTAGACAAAATTCTTGGAGGATGATAGGACAGTTGACAGCTATTAGCCATGATCTCTAAAAAGGACCCCCATTTCCGGCTGACCACAGTTAGAAACAGGATACTGGCCTTCATGCACCTTTGGGCTGATGCAGCACAACATTTAGCCTCCACATTTAGCCTCCTGTTTGGCCAGGGACTTTTGCATGTGACATTAATTTGGAGAATTAATTACCGGATGTGGGGCAGGGAAGCTGTTTTTCTATGGACAGGAAGAGGGGAGGTGCTCCAAAGTGCCATAACCATAAATTTCTCACTTGCTGCAGACCCACCATGGGGTGGTATGATCTGGCTGGCTCTTCTCCCCTTTGTAGGTGGTGACTACGAGAAGGCCATTGAGTGCACCAAGACCTATTTGTTGTTCTTCCCCCACGATGAAGTGATGAATCAGAACCTGGCCTACTACACGGCGGTGCTTGGGGAGAACCTGGCTAGGCCCATCCGCCCCAGGGAGGTGAGTGCCTGGTCTCGTGCATTTCCTCTGTGCCATTAACTGTCATGTCCAGCCCTGCTTCCCCTGTTTTGGAAGAAGGCATTTCAGGTAATCAATCAGACTCAGACTCTGAAGTAGAGGAGTCGGCACCAGACACAGGCCAGCCTGTACCAGTGGGGGAGAAAGCTCTCACACACTCAATGGGAAACCAACCTTCTTCTGAAGGAGAGAGCACCGACAGACTAGCTGACCTTAGGGTGTGCCGCATGCTAAAACGAGCAGAGCGAAAGGAAGGTGAGAGAAAGTCCGCCCGGCTGGCATTGCATCAGAAGCCGCTTCAGAACTAGTCTCTCTGAAGTTAATGCGTTTTGGGGAAAAGCTTTCCATTCTCCTTGAAAGAACAATTGTCTTGCTTAGTTTGCATAGTTTTGCCTAGGGGGAAGGTTCCAAGAGATTAGACTCTCATCAGATGGGAAGAGATGTTTATTGTTGTGTTTCTCAAAAACCTTCTCTCTTCAGGGGAGACAATGACAAGGCCTCCTAAGTAATCCACAAAGTTTAAGCTTTGTGGATTATTTAGGAGGCCTTGTCATTGTCTCCCCTGAAGAGAGAAGGTTTTTGAGAAACACAACATTCATAAGAGGGGCTGTGGCCAGGTTATTTGAAGGAACGCCTCCTCCCATATGTGTCTGCCTGGACCTTAAGATCATCTTCAGGGGCCCTTCTCCGTGAGCCCCTGCCAAAGGAAGTGAGGCAGGTGGCTACCAGGAGGAGGGCCTTCTCTGCTGTGGCACCCCGGCTGTGGAATGAGCTCCCCAGAGAGGTTCACGGCGCCTACACTGTACTTCTTCTGTCGCCACCTGAAGACCTTTTTATTTTCTCAGTATTTTAACACCTAATTTAACTTAAATTTAAACTTTGCTGTTTTAATTCCATATTTTAACCTATATCAATTTTTGCTGTGTGGTTTTATTCTGGTTGTGCTTTTTTATATTGTATTTTGTAGTTGTGTTTTCAGATGGTTGGTTGTTTTTATGCTCTTTGTGGTTTTAATTTTTGTGAACCACCCAGAGAACTTCGGCTATTGGGCGGTATAAAAACGTAATAAATAAATAAATAAATAATAAGGAGGTCGCTGGGAGTAGACCTGTAACTCGTGGGTGCTGTCATGTCTTCTTCTAATCTTTGCTTTCTGTTTGTAATTCCATTCCTTATCAATATAAAAGGCCAAATTTGTGTCATTTGTGTTGATTCAATGGCTCTGATGTCTTGCATCTTTCCATGCCCTCCCAGAATGCCGAGGTCTACCAGCGGCGGCACCTGCTGGAGAAGGAATTGCTTTTCTTCGCCTATGATGTCTTTGGGATCCCCTTTGTGGACCCGGTAAGCGGAGGCTCCAGCAAGCCTGTGGGGGACAGGTGGCCATTCACGCGCAGGGCCCTGCCCCAAGGCGTTTACAATATGGTTAGTGGATTAAGACCACAGAGGGAGGATGTCGGGGTAATCACTGAACTTAAGCGTGCTGTAAAATACAGACTCACAGTGATAGCAGAGTATACAGGAGCTCTTAACTATGAACACAGCAAAGACTAAAAAATATAAGGCAGAGATTTTTGTTTGTAGTGTACAAAGATAAATACTTTACTGACAGATAATAATTAAGTTGTGGCAAAACAATGTACAATTCAATACTCACACATGGTCACATGATATACAGCCTACAACAGGGTTCACAGCCACAAGAGTGATAATTTAATCTGGTTACAGTGGTTCCAAACACTCCTTATATACACTTCACAGCACAAATGATGCAATCAATAATTGGCACTAATAGAAAAATTAACACTATGTCATCGTCCAATTATTCAATCAAGCCCATCTGCAAAGTTGACCTTTAAGTGATTGTCTTCTGCTGACTCCACACTTCTTCCAGGATTGGCAGAATCGTCCAGAAATATGGAAAAGGAAAAACAGAGTCCAGTCCAGGACTCAACAGAGGAGAGAGAATTAGTGGGCTGCAGTGAAATAAGATGGCTTTGAAACTCATTTCGGGAGTGGGGCAGGACAGCGGGGCTCATTGCAGGGCTTGCTTTACTCTCACAGGCACAATAATTCAGGAGACAGAGGACAGAGCTTTAGAGAATCCTCTTACTTTATCTCCTTTTTTCACCTCCCCACTTTGTTTTGAAGGACACGTGGACCCCAGAAGAGGTGATCCCAAAGAGGCTGAGGGAGAAACAGAAGTGAGAGCTGTTTAGGATTGCCTTTCTTTGTGTCTGGCATGGCTGCTCTTCCTGGCTGTCTTTCAGCTTGGACCCAACTTTGATGGCTGGGGTATTTTGGCTGGATACATATGCTTGTGTGTGTTTTATTTAAAGTAGCTCACCTGTGGCCTTGCATGTCTGGGGCAAATGAGGCCATTTCAGCCTTGAACCGAAGTCCAGCTGTGAGGGATATGGGGATGACATCCAGCAACCTTACCATAGATCATAGAATCATAGAATCATAGAATAGCAGAGTTGGAAGGGGCCTACAAGGCCATCTAGTCCAACCCCCTGCTCAATGCAGGAATCCACCCTAAAGCCCTTTGATCCCCGTCTGCCTTTCTGTAAATCCCTCCTGAACTGTCCTGTGGAATTGCAGCTATTTTTAAAGAGGCCTTTATCGTCATAAAGATGTCAGGGGCCTCTTATGACCGACACTTCCTGAGGGCCCCTCTATGTCTTGATGTAAACTCTTGGTTTTATTTATTACGTTTATATCCCACCCTTTTTCCTCCTTAAGGGACCCAAGGCGGTGTACATAACTCTCCTCCTCCTCTCCATTTTATCCTCACAACAACAGTCCTGTGAGGTAGGCTGGGCTGAGAATCTGTGACTGGCCCAAAGTCATCCAGTGAGCTTCCATGGCCATGTGGGGACTAGAACCCGGTTCTCCTGACTCTGAGTCCAACACTCTAACCACTGCACCGCACTGGCTGTCAGGGTGCTTATCACCTTGGTCAGCTCTTGGCTGCTCTTGCATTTGGTGAATGTCCAACAGTTGCAAACGTTGCCAAGTGGTTCATTTCGTTGCCTTTTGTCAGAGAGCGTTCAGATGCGTCTGGGAGCCATCCCAAAAGGCTGCTCTTGGCTGAGCAGAGCTTTGAACCAGGTTCACCTGCATTTGTGCTCCTGAGAGCTCTCCCCTGCCCTACGCCAGTCCCCTATTTTCTTGTCACCATACCTGTTGGCCCTTTGGTGGACCGACCATACTGTCCTTGCACCCCTCCAGGGTGGAGCGCGAGACGGCTGCACGCATCACGGAAGAGATTGGCAACCTCATGAAGGAGATAGAGACCCTGGTGGAGGAGAAAACCAAAGAGTCCACAGACATGAACAAGTTTGTTCGGGAAGGTGAGGAGGCAGCCCAGATGGTAATAGAGGGAAGGGGCCTCTTCTGTTGTGGATCCCACCTGTGCATGCTGTGCTTCCAGATTTTGCCTGAGTGACAAATCCCACAAGACCATGGTTGCTCTTTGGTCCCCCAAACAGGAGGCCCCTTGGTCTATGATGGGCTCAGCATCACCATGAACTCCAAACTGTTGAACGGCACCCAGCGCGTGGTGGTAGATGGCGTCCTCTCCGAGGAGGAGTGCAGGGCCCTGCAGAGGCTCACCAACGTGAGTAATAGCCCACTGGCCTTTCTAGCCCAACACCATTTATTTATTTATTTAAGGATTTTTATGCCGCCATTCAGCCAAAAAAAGGCTCTCACGGCGGCTTACAAAAGTATTTCTTGACGGTCCCTGCCCACAGGCTTACAATCTAAAAGACATGACACAAAAGGAAAGGGGATTGGGAGGGAGGAGGAGGAGGAGGAGGGGGAAAAGGAAAGCAAATTCAGGCACTACAATCTTAGTTGCAAAGTTCAGCAGTTCAGCCACGGCTTAGCGTGTCGTCTGAACAGGGTCAATTTAAACTGGCAACAATTAACCCTCCCTTGGTTATATCCTACCGTATTTCTTCGATTCTAAGACGCCATCGATTCTAAGGCGCACCCCATTTTTAGAGATGTTAATTTGGGGGGGGGGAAAGGGCATCTTAGAATCAAAGAAATACGGTAGTTTGTTTCCTGTCCAAAAGCTGCCTGAATTTCCTGTCTGTGTCTGCCCTCCATCCCAGAGTTTTGTTTCTGCTGCAAAGCAAAACCCCACCGCCCTCCCTGCACAGACGCAGGACGAAGCCAGAGCCCTTCTGCCACCCTCCTGCTTCCTCCCCGCTGAGCCCAGGGTCGCGGCAGGAAGGAGCTGCAGGGGCTGCGGGCAGGAGGGGGCCGGCCGAGGGGCAGCCTGAAAGGTTCGGGGGGTCCTGAGCACAGAGGGGGAGACGAACCCCGAAAGGCCTCCAGCCGCTCTCCGCTGCATCCAGGGCGGGAAACGCCAGAGTTTGGTTTCGCGCCTAAGAAGGGAGGGAGAAGGGGCGGGGAAGACGCGAATGGCTCCGTTTCCTTTATTGACTCGGAGTGACTTCTGCGCCGCCTCAGGCAAAAGATCCTCCAAAGTGCCGTCACCACCCCAAACCCTCGTATAGGGGGGCGGATTCAGTTGTTAACCCTCGTTGGAGCTCAGAGTTTAAAGCAGCAGCAGGTTTCCAGGAAGGAAAAGCAACGCCCCTGCAGAGGAACGTAACCACCAGGACTAAATAGCTTTGGATAGCCTTCTCCTCCGAGGATTTATCAAACCCGCTTTTGAGCCATCCAAATCGGTGACGGGACGTACTAAAACAAAGGACAATCCCGTATTTCTTCGATTCTAAGACGCCATCGATTCTAAGACGCAGTCCATTTTTAGAGCTGTTAATTTAGGGGGGGAAGTGCGTCTTCGAATCGAAGAAATACGGTAGTTAGACTATTTCAATGCACTCTACGCGAGGCTACTCTTGAAGAACTTCCGGACGCTCCGATTAGTGCGAAATGCAGCCCAATGTCACAGTCGCACCGCCCCAATACTGAAAGGTCTGCTCTGGTTGCCATTTGTTTCCCAGGCTCAATTCAAGGTGTGTGTTTAAACCTTTAAAGCGGTAAACTGCTTCGGGCCGGGCTGGCTGGGAGACCATCGATCTTGTACAAACCTGCACTGTTAACTAAGACCAGCAGGAGAGGCCCTTCCGGAGACACCCTCACCTCCACAACCCCATTCATTGGCCACGCAGGAAGAGGTCAACTTGGCCAGAGCTGCACCGCTGCTAGGGACCCCCTGCCCAAACAAAACCAGGATTAGAATATAACGTTTTGTTTTATTTACCCTTGTTTTTCCTCAGGCAGCTGCCTCCGCTGGGGATGGTTATCGTGGGAAAACCTCCCCACACACGCCCAGCGAGATCTTTTACGGTGTGACGGTTTATAAAGCCCTCAAAGTAAGCCTTTGAATGAGTGAGGAGATAGATGGTGGCAGGTTTCTAGAAGGGCAGAAAATCCTCAAGTATGGATGTGGGGAAGGAAGGAAGTGTGTGGGTGTCCTTTTAGTCACTGTCAGAATGAGCTTTCATGCCAGTTTCCCAAGTTCATCCACAGTATTCCCTGGCATGGATGCACACAAGTCAAAAATGACAACCCTGCACAGCTGCCACCACCCAACCAAGAAGGTATTTGACACTTGGGGAGGTTGCAGAGCACACCACCAGGGGAAGGGCTATAATGGGTGGCAATCTACATGCACAGTCCGTTGCTAGGCAGATCATGGAAACAGATCTGCTGGCTGGAGGAGAGCATTATTATTATTATTATTATTATTATTATTATTATTATTATTATTATTATTTATATAGCACCATCAATGTACATGGTGCTGTACAGAGTAAAACAGTAAAATAGCAAAACCCTGCCGCATAGGCTTACATTCTAATAAAATCATAATGAAACAATAAGGAGGGGAAGAGAATGCACCAAACAGGCACAGGATAGAGTAAAATTAACAGTAAAAAGTCAGATCAAAAGCAACCAAAAATAACCCATGCTGACTGCCACATCATGGTAACGCATGATGGGTTAAATAACCCACTCTGCAAACCATGGGTTATCAGAGTAGGCAAATAAGCTGTTGTAGGTTTTTTTTAAAAAACCTGACAGATACAATAATCCATGAGTTAAACAAGGCATCATGGCTTATTTAACCTATCATGGGTTATCGTGATGTCCGAACCCAATCGGAGACTCTGTCCTTCTTCTGTGCCTGAAGAAATGAGAGACCTCTCTGTGATCACACTGATGACTTCAGAAACGCAGATGAATGGCAGCGGCTCTCCCCGATGTTTCACTAAGCCTCAGAGACACTAACAATGTGAGGCTTCTTGCTATTTTGTGTGTCTGAGGCTTAACACAACTGGATGAGTTCCCATTTCTCTCCTCAGCTGTGTGGGGGCACAGGGGCTCTCCAACATACAGCTGTGCCAGTTCTTGAACTCAGCATAATGCCAGCTTTCATGCCAGTTTCCCAATGGGTGGAGGAGGCCCTCACCTGCATTGGGAATGGGATGGGTTGGGGGGGAGTTAGCCATGTAACAGTCTTCTCAAGCACTTCTTGCCTCTGCAGCTGGGACAGGAAGGCAAAGTGCCCATGCACAGTGCCTACCTCTATTACAACGTGACTGAGAAGGTCCGGCGCGTGATGGAGTCCTATTTCCGTCTGGACGTGCCGCTGCATTTCTCCTATTCTCACCTGGTGTGCCGTACTGCGATAGAAGGCAAGTAGTGCGCACATTCTCTGCCGCATGAGTTTCCTTGGGCTACTTCAGGTTGCCAGGAGTGAAATGAGAGATCTGAATCACAGCTGGGCTTTTATATTTCCAAAGGCGGAAATTCCCTTGACATTTCTCTGTCCTAGGAGTCCCCACCCCGATCATTTAGAAGTCCTACCGATCCATACGTTTCCCTGACTACAATCCCACTGACAGTTATTTTCTAGTTAAAATGAGGACTAGAAACCTGCGGGTTTTTGTGGGTTTGTTTAAATGAGATCCTTAAGATGCTGCTTTGCAGAGTGGCAGAGGCATGACAGGCTAGCTGTGGTGTTATGAAGTCTACATGATTCTGCCTGTGTCCTACACAGATAAACAAGAGGACCGGACAGACCTCAGCCATCCTGTGCACGTGGACAACTGCGTCTTGAACGCAGAGGCCCTGGTGTGTGTCAAGGAGCCGCCAGCATACACGTTTCGGGACTACAGGTAATGCCTGCAGGAAAAGCAGGAAGGAGTGCTCTTCCCTGCTGCCACTGGCAACAGCCGGGCACTGCGGTTGCTGTGACCTTGTGAGACCTTTTGGCTCCTGCTCGTCTCAGCGCCTCTTGAGAGTCAACAGGCTCCTCCAAATGCTCCCAAACCTGTTGTTTTAAGCCAAGGGTGAAAAATCCCAGGCCTGGGCGCCAAACCCAGCCCTCCTAGGGCCCCTGTCCAGTCCTCCAGGGTTCCCAAAATGGCCACACACCTTTCCCCGGCTTCCAGCCCCTTTCCCCAAACACCAATCATTTCGTAGTTTTCCAGGGTTTGCATTTTTTGTTCATTCTATAAGCTGAAATGCCCCTCTGAAGGCTGAGCTAAAAACAGGAAAAGCCGGGGCCACCCGGTATGCTGATCCATGTCAGGAGTGAGACGGGGGGGGAGCATGACCCTGTCGATTCTCCTTAATCGTGTTGCGTCTTCTGAGACCATCAACCAATGGTATCCTTCTGGGCCGATTGTCTGAGCTGGGAGTGGGTGGCAGTGCATTGCAGTGGTTTCACTCCTATTGGATAATCAGCTCCAGGAGGTGGGGCTCGGTAGATGCGACGGCCAGGAGTGCCTACTATCCGCTTCGGCTGATACGCCAGCTGCGCCCCTTCCTAGAGTCGGAAGACCTAAAGATGATAGTGCACGCACTGGTAACTTCGAGGCTCGACTTCTGCAATGTGCTCTACATAGGGCTACCTTTGTGCCTAGTCCAGAAACTTCAAGTAGTTCAAAATGTGGCAGCCAGGGATGACCACATTACACCAGTTTTAAAATCTCTTCACTGGCTGCCAATTAGTTTCCGGGCAAAGTATAAAGTGCTGGTTATCACCTTTAAAGCCCTACATGGTTTGGGTCCAGGCTACCTGCAGGATCGCCTTCTCCCGTACAATCCGCCCGGCACACTCAGGTTCTCTAGGAAGAATCTACTTCAGTCAGTCAAAGTTAGGCTGATGGGTATTACCCAGAGGACCTTCTCTTCTGCTGCTCCCAGACTGTGGAATGGCCTGCCAGAGAAGACTCGTCAACTTGACAGTCTGTTAGCATTCAAGAAAGCTGATCTCTTCCGGCAGTCCTATCCAGGGGAATTTTAGGATGTTTTTAGAATGTTTTTAGGATGTTTTAACAATGTATATTGTGTTCTTAATTCAGTTTTATGTATTTTATATTTACTGTTGTTCCCTGCCTCCATGAAAATGGAGAGGCGGGTAAGAAATAATAATAATAATAAGAAGAAGAAGAAGAAGAAGAAGAAGAAGAAGAAGAAGAAGAAGAAGAAGAAGCAATAATAATATTGCTTGGGTCTGTGGAATCTCCACTATGGGGTTCTGTAGGTCTCGGTTTTGCCTTCATGCTATTTAACATCTATGTTATGCCTCACCTTGGGAAAGAATTCCTCAGAGGAAGAGGATGAGGGCCAGTTAGCTGTGCTGCAGCTGGAACCAGGGAGAGAGCTGGAAGATTCAACAGCCAAGCTATAGGAGTTGCAGGCAGCTGAGGTGCAACCTGAGACATCCAGCCACATTCCTGGAATGCCACAGCTATCAGAGACAGAACTGGAGATCATAAATCCAATACAGCGGTGGAGGAGTCGGAAGCTGGAACAGAAGCAGGAAAGAACCAGGGCCTGTCGGGAGCAGCAGTTAAATAACTCACGTGGCGTTGATGAGGCAGCTGAGCTAGATTAACGGCTGGCCATAAATAAACCTAAAGCCAGCCTCATGTTGCTGAAGACGAACTGTTTGGCTATTTGGCATCCTGGCGTTCTTCTCAGCAACTTGCTCCTAGGCCCCTGGCACTCTTCTGGATGACTCCCTGTGACAACCCGGAGCAGCTCGGCATTTGGCTTCTCAACTTCCTGGCTCCTGACCCTTGGCTTGACTCGACAGTGGCATTTGGCTTCACAACCTTTTGGCTCCTGACCCTTGGAATTGACTGGACAACGTTTTTGGACTCTGTTTGGGCATTGATGCTTTGTAGAACAGAACAATCTAGGTGAACCGGCTGGGTGGAATCAGCAGGAGTTTTGGAGTGCGTTGGCATGGGCTCTGTTTCTCCTTTTCATCCTCATCAGTAGTGGCTGTGGATGTGCTAAATCAGTGTCTTGCTAATAAACTGAAGCTCAGTCCAGCCATGGCCAAGATGCAGTTGGTGGGTGGTTCTTCTGGCTGGATGGAGGGTGTTCAACCTGTTCTGGATGGGGTTGCACTCCCCCTGAAAGAACAGGTTCGCAGCTTGGGGGTTCTCTTAGAACCATTTCTGTCACTTGAGGCTCAGGTCGTCTCGGTGGCATGGAGTGCCTTCTACCAGCCTTAGTTGGTGGCCCAGCTATCTGGACAGGGATAACGTGGCTTCAGTTGGTAACCTGTAAGTTAGATTACTGCAATGCACTCTACATGGGGCTGCCTTTGATGACGATTCAGAAGCTGAAACTTGTGTAAAATGCATTGGGGACAAGAAGGTCTGTACTGCCCAGCGTGCTTTGGTTACTAGGCAGCGTAGAAATGAACTTCATGCAATGAAAGAGCTTCAAGCTAAAATCTGCCCCTTTTGCCTTCATCCACACCCACCCCTGAAAGGCAGCCTCCGACTGCTTCTCCAAAATGGAATTTGGCTTTCAGATGGGGAAGGGTTCAAGTCTTGGGCTGTTTCTCAGAAGTCGGGCTTATAGGCTGGAAATCTCCTAGTGGGAGACCTGGCCAACTGGTCGCAGGGGTGGCCCCTTGCTTTGAAGTCTGATGGGTTGAAGAGAGTGCCCTGAGTCACGCAGCTGGTACTTAAGGGTAAATTCCAAAGAGGAATGGGCAAGGGAGGAGACGAGCCAAGGCAACGTACCTGGAGACATTGAGCTTAACCAGTTCTGCAGGGAAGAACTTGGAACAGTTCTCAGGTTATGTCTTGGAACAATGAGGGCTAAAATGTTGCTGCTGCTTTTTTTAATGAAAAGCTGAGGCTGTTACAATGCAGATTCCATATCCCATAACAGATTCTGTCTTTGCCTCAGTGATGTTGCCCGGAAGCGTTTCCCTTCAGAATACAGGCAAGATGAGCCAAGAGATCAGTTCACAGGGGTTTTCTGCTTTGGCAGACTTCGGGCTGAACTTCATTTATTTATTTTATTTATTACATTTTTATACTGCCCAATAGCTGAGGCTCTCTGGGTGGTTCACAAAAATTAAAACCACGAAGAGCATAAAAACAACCAGCAATTTAAAAACACGAATACAAAATACAATATAAAAAGCACAACCAGGATTAAAACCACACAGCAAAAATTGATATAGGTTAAAGCATGGAGTTAAAACAGCAAAGTTTAAATTTAAGTTAAATTAAGTGTTAAAATGCTGAGAAAATAAAAAAGGTCTTCAGCTGGCGATGGAAGGAGTACAGTGTAGGTGCCAGGCGGACCTCTCTGGGGAGCTCATTCCACAGCCGGGGTGCCACAGCAGAGAAAGCCCTCCTCCTAGTAGCCACCTGCCTGTGTGGCAGGGGCTCACGGAGAAGGACCCCTATGGATGTTCTTAAGGTCTGGGCACGCACACATGGGAGAAGGCGTTCCTTCAAATAAATTTAAGTTAAATTAGGTGTTAAAATACTGAGAAAATAAAAAAGATCTTGTAAGGCTACATTAAAGATGGGGTGTACAACTGATCTTCACCGTTTTGTTTACCTTAGTGTAAGTGCGTGGGTGCCCAATCTAGATCTTCTTTTTTCCAAAATTGCGCACACACATACAAATTTATTGTTATTAGACTGATATCTTCCAGCAGGCCTATCCAGTGGAATTTTAGGATGCTTTTAGGATGTTTTTAGGATGTTTTAACAATGTATACTATGTTTTTAATCAGTATTTTATGTATTTTATACCTACGGTTGTTCCCCACCTTGATCCAAACAGAGAGGCGGGTAAGAAATAATAATAATAATAATAATAATAATAATAATAATAATAATAATAATAATAATATAATTTAGACAAACACATACACACGTGCCCCACAGGGACTTTTAAAGGGTGGGGGGATCTCCATTGCCACCAATGGATTCCCCCCACCTTTTTTTAGTCCCTGCAGTGTGTGTGTGTTCAGGGGTGGGAGTCATTGGGTGTGAAAGTTTAAACTTCCCCTACCCACATCTGGTGGTTCTGATCCAGATTGGGCCCCTGTATGCTTACACTAAGGTAAACAAAGTGATAAAGAGTAGCTACATGCTATGTTCTTAACATACCATGTAGTTTAGCTCTCAATATCTCAGCAGAAGGAGGGTTTTTTAAATAAGAGCCGTCATCTTTTTATCTCACTCTAGTGCCATCCTTTATTTAAATGGAGATTTTGAAGGAGGCGCCTTTTACTTCACGGAGCTGGATGCCACAACCATGACAGTGAGTTTACTTATTATTTATACTATTTCTAGGGTACCTTTTAGAGCACAAAACTCTCTCGGCGGCTCAGCAGATAAAAATACTGTAACACTAAAAATCAGGATGAATAAAAGCCAGTGACAAAAATAAAATGAACACCTTACCCAAACTCTACACAACTCCTGCCAAAGTCATCAGCAGTTCCATTAAAAAAATGCAAGTCAGGAGACATGTGAGATTATTGTGACACGTTCTCCATGGAGCTGCCCTTGAGGGGTGTTCAGAAACTGCAGCTGGCACAAAATCCAGCGGCTACATTGCTTCCTGATGTGTGCTTTGCTGACCCTGTAACACTGGTCTTCCGTCCACTGAACTGGCACCCAGCCCATTCAAGGTGCTAGTGCTTACCCTAAACAGCTTGTGACTGGCATATCTGAAATACTGCCTTTTCCATATGAACTTGCCTGCATTTTAAGGGTTTTTTGGGATGCCCTTCTGGGTGTCCCACCACCAGCAGAAGTTAAGTTGGTGGGAACAAGGGCTGGGGCCTTTTCTATGGCAGTGCCCCACCTGCTCAAGGCAGAAAGGCTGGGCCCTGTTTCGGTTAAGTTTTAGGTGGGCTGTTAAGCCAATTGGAACAAAAAATTCTCAGTCTCTACTGGGCATCTTCTCCTGTTCCAAAAAGGGCCTCTCCTGGATTATACCACTTGAGATTGCTGATGGGGGAACCACAAGGGGAAAAGGCCCTTTACTCAGTGTGCAGACAGAAAAAGGTATGGCACCGCCTGAGAAACTTGGCGGGGGCTGGATTTGGCCCACAGGGAGGAGATTCCACAACGCTGGCCTACACAGACTGGCAGCAGCTGCCCAAGGCCTGAGGCAGAGAAAGGTCTCCCCAGCCTTACCTGGTGATGCCAGGGATTGCACCTGGTGCCTCCTGCAGGCAAAGGAGGTGCAGAACCATTGAACTCCACCTTTCCTTGTGTGTTTTTGACATGGGGAAGCCTTCAAAACGGCCATTGGCCAAGCACCATCCAAGATGATAGGGTCCATCTTGAAAAAGGCTATACCATGTGGATGTTTCCTAGTTTCACCGTCTCCAACAGAAAAATGGAGCAAAATGGAGAGACCACAGCAGCTGAGTTGCTCCTCCTCTGATCCCCTCTGTCTTGTCTTCAGGCTGAAGTGCAGCCCCAGTGTGGTCGGGCCGTGGGTTTCTCCTCAGGCTCAGAAAACCCGCATGGCGTGAAAGCTGTAACCAAGGGCCAACGCTGTGCCATCGCCTTGTGGTTCACCCTGGACCCCCGGCACAGTGAACGGGTAAGTTCCACCGGTGCTCCTGTACCGTTCCCTCCTCCATCTGGATGTCCAGAGTTATGTGTAAAATTCTGGAACAAGAAAAACCAAAACGAATGTGTTTTTATGTGAGGGTTGCAAGTTACTAGTCCTTGGTTTCCCGCCTGATCCTGGTTAAAAACATAACGTTCTGCTCTCTCTTAATCTGATCTCACACCTTTATTGTTTCTCATGCATCTCTGTGGTGAAATGGAAAGCAGCCCTGCACTTAGCCATTACCCACCAGGCCAGGTAATGGATTCAGGTGTTCTCCTTTTATTTATAAAGCATGTAAAACTTACTAAGAACTGTACACAAATTCAGAACAAAACATCTCCCCAAAGACATACCATCTCCACCATCACGCAAAGAAAACGGAGAGGTGAGGGAAACAAGCGAAGTCCAGTTCCAGTCCTTAAATTACACAGTTCTTACCATGGCCACCTTGCCCAGCCGATGGCAGAGAAATGCAGCCCCTGCACCTCTGAGAAATGCAGTCGCAAAGTATTTTTGTCAAGTCCTTTCTGCTCGGCGCTCCTTGCTTTCCGTCACCTGTTTGACGTAACGGTTGTCAGGCATGAGAGGCGGTTGAGGCACTCAAAAAACGAAAGAGCTGGGTATGGTTAGCCTGGCGGAGAAGAAAGTAAACATGGTACCATATTTCTTCGATTCTAAGACGCCATCGATTGTAAGACGCACACTAATTTCAGTACCACCAACATAAAAAAAATCTTTGATTCTAAGAAATAATAAATGACCTGCGATTCTAAGACGCACCCCGTTTTTAGAGATGTTTATATGGGGGGAAAAGTGCGTCTTAGAATCGAAGAAATACAGTAGCTGCCTTCGACGGGCTCTCAGGCAGGAGTCAGAGCAGATTCATTCTCTGTTGTGCCTGAGGGCCCATGAGTGTATTTATTTATTTATTTATTTATTTATTTATTACATTTCTATACCGCCCAATAGCCGGAGCGCTCTGGGCGGTTCACAAAAATTAAAAACATTCAAAGTATAAAACAACAGTATATAACCCTAATATAAAATACAATATAAAAGCTCAACCAGATAAAAACAGCAGCAATGCAAAATTACAAATTGAAAACACCAAGTTAAAATTTATTTGTAGACTGTTCAAATGTTGGGAGAATATTGCAGGGAAGCCAATTTCATCTCAGTGTTAGGAGCAACTTCGTAGCGGCTAGAGATACTTGGTCGTGGCACAGGCTGCCTTGTGAGGCAGGGGCTCTGCTTCGCCTGGACTGCTGTCTTGTCAGGAGTGCTGTTGCGGCATCCGGCATTGCAAATCCTGCACTGAGCAAGGAGTTGGATGAGATCATAGAATCATAGAATAGCAGAGTTGGAAGGGGCCTGCAAGGCCATCTAGTCCAACCCCCTGCTCAATGCAGGAATCCATCCTAAAGCATCCCTGACAGAGGGTTGTCCAGCTGCCTCTTGAGGTCCCCTTCCAAGGTCTCCCTCCGACTGTATGATCCTCTGGTTCTATAAGTATCAGCTATTATAACAATCCTGACTTCAAAATACACACTTACAACCGAGGTAGTCATGGTTCATTTTCTCTCATTTTAACTTCGATTGTAGGCCCGAGAGGAAAGCCCATGTATAGGGAAAACAATTGCATACGCTTAATGTTCAATGAGCAAAATTGATCATCAGTTGCAAACATCTTTGGTCTAATTTTTAAAACTGTGTTTTAAAACACTCCAGCCTTCTAGATTAACATTGACATGACAGCCCTCCCGGGCGTATTAGGAGCAGGACCACATCTGAACGATCAGGGGAGGATTCCGAAATTGCCTGAATCTGTTCTGTAGCCTACTGACCCAAACGTTAGTCTTTCCTGTTAAAAAAGATAATGGGCATGTTCGGATGACACAATTTATTTATTTATTTATTACATTTCTATACCGCCCAATAGCTAAAGCTCTCTGGGCGGTTCACAATAGCCAACCCTGCCCTCATAGTCCATTCCACAGCTGACTATTTGCATGTTGCACTTGGGTGGCATGCTAATAACTCCTCCGTGGAGTGGGCTATGAGGGCGGGGTTGGCTATTGCTCCCTCCGTCTACTTGTTCCCCCTTACTTATCATTCCATGCAGAGGGGGGGGGAGATGCTCCCCCACCTCCTTCCTGTTGTCAGGGGAGCCAATCTGTCCGCTGATTCTTGCAGCAGTAGTGGCCGCAGTGCAGAGGGAGACGTGAACCAGCAGACAGGTCTCCACTGATGGGAGCTGATCCATCCTCCAATTCTGCGGCGGCCACAATGCGGAGGAAGACATGCTGCAGGTGCAGATAGAACCAGCGAATGGATCACCTCGTCTGTCGGGAGGAGATCCATCCCCCGGGACTATAGCAACAAGGAAGGGGACAGCTGGAGCAATGTCATCTCACTCTGTGCCTCCTCCTCCTTCCCCATTAGTTTCAAGGCTGAGGGCGGGAAGAGCTGACGCTGGCAGCTCTCTCCACCCTCAGCCTCGAAACCATTGGGGAATGGAAGACGGGACGAAGGAGGAGGCACTCACTCCTCCTGTGCCCGTCCTCTGTTCGCCACAAAGTGCTGGGGTCTGGCAACGGGGACGCAAGGAACTTCTACTGCTCTAAGGCAGCGGCAGGAGTTCCTGGTGTCCTCAGTCACTAACACTTTCCCTCTGTGGTGGGGGCAAGGGACATGCACGTCCCAGGGAACACGTGGGGTGCTGCGATTGGTGGCACCCTACCCCGGGAAGGTATGTGCCTGTCTCGGGAAAGCAGGGGAGGGGGGCGCCGCAAATTGCAGCGCCCCAGCAAGGGATGGCATGATCGGCGGCTCCTCAAGCACTTCCCGGATGGGATTATTATGTTTCGGGTCCAGGTTATTTGAAAGAACGTATTCTCCCTTATGAGCCTGCCCGTGCTTTGAGATCTTCTGGAGAGGCCCTTCTTTTAGTCCCACCTTCTTCACAGGCACGCTTGGTGGGAACATGGCAGAGGGCCTTCTCGTTGGCTGCTCCGGTGCTCTGGAACTCTCTTCCTGGGGAAGCTAGGCTGGCTCCCTCCTTGATGGGCTTTCGGAAGCAGGCTAAAACTTTTTTGTTCCAGCAGGCCTTTGGAGTATAATCCAGCCCTCCATCTATGTTAATGTTTTATAATTTTGTTGTGTATTTTTTAATTGTTTATGGTTTTGTTTCCCTCCCCCCCCCATGTATATTTTAAACTTTGTAAGGCCGCCTTGAGGCCCAGCATTGGGCAAAAGGCGGGATACAAATAAATATAATAATAATAATAATAATAATAATAATAATAATAATAATAATAATAATATTTCCCCTGCCTATAGAGCCCTGCTGTGCAAGAGCGGCAGGAGTTTCTGCCGCTCTTGCCTCGCGACTCTGTAGGCAGGGGAAATAATCCACAGAGCCCGACAGATGGCTCGTAATCAATGGTTATGCAGATAATCAACTCTGCACACCATTGATTATTTGCATTAATTATTTCTAGAAAAGAAGCCACTGTAGCCTGTTGTTTCCCGCATGACAACACACGAGTCAACAGTGGACTCTGTAGTCTACTGTAGACTGTTTAATCAACCATTGACTATTTTGTCATCCGAACCCAGTCAATTTTCCTCCCTCCCTGTTTTCTCTACTTCAAGCATAATATTTGCCCTTTTTTCTCAACATAAAAAGGATCAAGTCTTCTAGCCTTTCCTCGTAAGGAAGTTATTCCAACCCCCTGATAATTTTGGTTGCCCTTCCCTACACCTATACCAGCTCTGCTATTTTAGTAGTAGTAGTAGTAGTAGTGTTGCATGTTGTACATAGGGATATACACCAGGGTGACCAGAACTGTACAGAGCCCCCCAAATATGGCTGCACTATAGATTTATCCCAGGGTGCTGTGGTCAGTTTTTTGAGTGTGGCCTAATTTTAGATCAGAAATGATAATCGAAGTGGCCCGGCCTCCCTGGCGCATCACGAGTGCCTGGCCCCTGACCAACTCTCCTGTCCCATCCTCCGCAGGAAAGGGTTCAGGCTGACGACCTGGTGCGGATGCTGTTCAACACAGAGGAAGCAGAGCTCCCTCCAGAGCAGACGCCGGCTACAGAAGCTCCCGGACAGGACAGCGCTTTAGGGAAAGATGAACTGTAAACGCCGCCATCCACTTGAACAGCAAGAACTTTGGAGACGCTGAAAAATTGAGAGTAGCCTGTGGATTGGGGCCTTCCTCCAGTGAGCAAGGACAACTGATCATCACTAGTTTCTGAGTACCAACGTGAAGCATTCCCCAGAGTACAGTTGCTCTGGCTTAGCAGGACTTATGGAAGGAGGATTTGGGGGCGGGGGAGACATACCCACTTACCCTCTCCTCCTGTCCTGTCCCCACCCTCAGATGATCTGTTTCTCAGAGGGCAGAAGCCCTCGCATGTCAGTAGGCCATGCCATTGACCTCAGTTCCATTTTTTTAAAGTATTATTAGGAATAGCCCTTCATTCGATAGAGGGAAGCCTTCAAGCAAACTAGAACAGCTGTCAGAGTTGGATACATGCCCCATTTGAGTGAAGCCACACCCACAGGCACCCCTAGACCCAGCCCCTGCCATGGGACACCCCAACTTCCCCCTGAGGGAGTATTGCCCCCCAACAGGGGAGAAGGGGCAGCCAAATACGTGTGTCCCCCAACCGACTAATCTCCACTGCTTCAATCTGCCCTTATTGGCTTATGGAGTTACTCCACATGGTCACATTTAAATTAATTTAAATTAATGGATATTAAAAACAAAAGACCCCTAGGTTTTTTGAGTGAAGCCACACCCACAGGCACACCGCTAGGTTCCCATTTGTATGCATGCAAAATTTTAGGTGCCTGCCTGTTCGTAACAGGCATATGGCGAGCCAGTTTTGGAGTAGCAAAAGACCTGAGTTCAAATCCCAACTTGGCCAAGAAGCTCACTGGGAGACCATGGGCCAGTCCCTGTCTCACAGCCTAAGCTACCTCACTGTGCTGGGAGGACAATAGGGGGTAACCCAAGGTATGTTGCCTGAGATGCCAAATAAGTGCCAAATAAGTTCTAGAGGCAGCTGGACAACCGTCTGTCAGGGATGCTTTAGGGTGGATTCCTGCATTGAGCAGGGTGTTGGACTCGATGGCCTTGTAGGCCCCTTCCAACTCTGCTATTCTATGATTCTATAAGTTCAGATGGGTGCTGCTTTCCTGCTCCTGAACAGCTAAGAGTCTTTCATGGGCAACTGCTGAATAAAATCTTTCTTCTTTATATATGTACTTCTTTAGACAGATATGGAATACACTGTGTGTTAACTGAAGAACAACAATTTGGCTGTTGCCATTTTGCTTTGCCAAGGAGGCTGTATTTACCTAAGATCACCAGATGGTGATGACAGACTACGTCTGGCTGTAGAAGTTACGTCCTCCGTGGTTTAACGCAGGGGTGATCAGTCTTCCAGAATTGATACAATACTGAGCAAGCACCTACAGCAACTTAAGCACGGTGTATCACCCCTTCTATTTCCAGTGTTCTGAGGTTATTATTATTATTATTATTTATTTATTTATGTATTTATTTATATAGCACCATCAATGTACATGGTGCTGTACAGAGTAAAACAGTAAATAGCAAGGCCCTGCCGCATAGGCTTACAATCTAATAAAATCATAGTAAAACAATAAGGAGGGGAAGAGAATGCACCAAACAGGCACAGGGTAGGGTAAAACTAACAGTATAAAGTCCGCACAACATCAAGTTTTAAAAGCTTTAGGAAAAAGAAAAGTTTTTAGTTGAGCTTTAAAAGCTGCGATTGAACTTGTAGTTCTCAAATGTTCTGGAAGAGCGTTCCAGGCGTAAGGGGCAGCCGAAGAAAATGGACGGAGCCGAGCAAGGGAAGTAGAGACCCTTGGGCAGGCGAGAAGCATGGCATCAGAGGAGCGGAGAGCACGAGCGGGGCAATAGTGTGAGATGAGAGAGGAGAGATAGGCAGGAGCTAGACCGTGAAAAGCTTTGAAGGTTAACAGGAGAAGTTTATATTGGATTCTGAAGTGAATTGGAAGCCAATGAAGAGATTTCAGAAGCGGAGTAACATGGTCAGAGCGGCGAGCCAAGAAGATGATCTTTGCAGCAGAGTGGTGAACAGAAACCAACGGACTGATGTGAGAAGAAGGAAGGCCAGAGAGAAGAAGGTTGCAGTAGTCCAACCGTGAAATAACCAGTGCATGAACAAGCGTCTTGGCGGAAGAGACAGACAAAAATGATCGAATCCTGGCAATATTATACAGGAAAAATCGACAAGATTTAGCTACTGCCTCAATATGAGGAATAAAGGAGAGCGAGGAGTCAAATATAAAGCCAAGGCTACGAGCTTCCTTGACCGTAAGAGAGAATGAGAGATGAGGAGAAGGTTTAGGAGGAAAAACAAGCAATTCAGTCTTTGCCATATTGAGTTTCAAACGACGATGAAGCAGCCAAGCTGAGATATCTGAAAGACATGCCGAGATACGATCGTGAACATCAGGAGAAAGTTCCGGAGATAGATATAGTTGTGTATCATCGGTGTAGCCAAATAGCATGAGGGAGGCATTGGCAGTCTTGGGAAGCCCCCAACACTTGCTAAAAATTCATTAGGGCAAAAATGCCCGAGAGTGGAGGAAGAACCCCAAATGGGCCAATGAGAGCTGAACATGCGGCATGGCCATGGCATCCTGACTCTTGGGTGTGGTGAATGGAAAACTGGGAGGGAGGGAGAAACGAAATGGAATATTTTGAACAGGACCACACTGCAACATTTTGTTGCAGGTTCCCACTTGTAGAATCTGCTTTGAGCTAAAATACGCAAGAAATGGAGTGGAAGGTGATGAGAGGTTAAGCTGGACTGAGGGAAGGGGGCTAGAAAGGGGGGGAGGAATCCAATAACAAAATTAGAGGTAAGGTATATTTAAGGAATTTACTTTAAAAGGAGTTTGTAGATCAAGTAGTGTGGATATTCAGAGGGCTGGAATTCCATAATTAGGGTGCTGTGGCAGAAAATGGGCAGTTATGTGACACAAGGGGAGGTCTATCAGGTCAGAACTACAAAGGAACATAGAAACAGAGAGGAGAAACAGATGAAGGCAAGAGAATTGAGGGTATTGTGTGTGTCTGTGTGTCTGCCTGCTTTTTTAAAGAGATGCTTCTAGTGACTATAAAAAGGATAATAAGCCAGTGGTGAAAGAAAGAGGATATGTAGTTGGAATAGCGAGTGGAAGAGCAAGCCCAATGGCAGCTTGAAGACCAGAAATTAGTAGCTCAGTGGTGAAAGTCCCTGGTTCGCTTGCGGCACCCCCTGGGAGGAGGGGGCTGGGAAAGACATGTCTGAACCCCTTGAGGGCTGCTGCTGGCCAATGGAGCCAACGTGGAGCAATAGTTTGGGCCTGTTCAGGCCACACGCTCAGCCATGCATAGGCCATTAACCCTTTTGTAGCAAACGGTTAGTGAGTGTGTTTAAACCGTGGCTGCATAGCCACCATGGTTAGGGATGGTTCGCACGACTCATTAAGCCACGAAGCTTAGCTCAAAATGCTTAACCACCATGGCTTAGTGTGTTGTCTGAACGGGGGTGGGTGGGTCTCTGACTTGGTATAACGCAGCTTCCTGTGTTCATCCGTAGGTGCCAACTACAATCCATGGTATCTCCAATAGGGCTGGGATGGGAAAGAGCCCTGACTGAATCCCTGGAAAGCTGCTGCCAGTCCGTGTACAACACTGAGTCAGATGGACTAATGGTTGCGCTCGTCAGAGGCAGTTTTCTATAAGCCACCAAAAAGGGCAGTCAACCATCGCCATGCCATCAACCCCAGTGCACTGTGGTAATGCCCCCTAATCATTGGGTGGCTTCCTGCCTTTTGTGTAGCTCCAATTCTAAAAGACTGAAATGCCTCTTCTAGTACTTTGTTGCTAGCAGTAAGAGCTTTAAGCTACAGCCGCTGAGAGTATCTCCAAAATCAAATTCTGCCCTTGGGCTAAGAGAGGTTCAACAGCCCTAAAGCTAGGGTGTCCAACTGTCAGGATTTCCCCGGATTTGTCCTGGTTTTTGTTCTTTCCATGGTGTCAGGGGGGATTTTCTAGAATTTTCAATAATGTCCTGGAATGACACACCTTCCTCTTTAAGGCTGCCATTAGCATGGCAGGAGGGAATGACATGCTTTCTTGAGGCACATCATTCCCCCACCCTGAGCTCCAATTGAGGTCTTAAAGGGGAAAGGGGGTCATTCGTGGACATTATAGAAAAGGCCCCCATTGGAGTGGATGGTGGTGGTGCAGAATGAAATCCTTTCCCCTCCTCCACTCCAATCGGGTTCTTTAAGGTGGCGGGGGAATAACGTACTTTCTGCAGGACTCAGAAAGCTGCTTCCCCCCCACACACTAGGTGTCCTCTTTTTGGGTTTCCCAAGTATGGTCACCCTACTAAAGCACCATGAGCTTTCCCCATAGAGAAGGAGCCTGAGCCCTTAGAACGTTTGGTCTGCCTTTTTCTGCGCCTTAGAACCACAGTTGGAAGGCACCTCAAATATCATCTCGTCCTGCTCACTTGCTTCATCTCCCAAGAGGCATCCATCCAGGCTCTTCTTGAAAGCCTCTACCCATGGGGAGCCCACCCCATCCCAAGGCAACCTGTCTGTTCCACTGCCAATGAGGTCATACTGTCAGGAAGTTCTTCCTAACGTTTTGTTGCAAACTCCCTCTCTCTCTCTCTGTGACACGGGGCAACCAGAACATCACATATGTCATCAGGTTGTGAGGTTAATTGGTGGCTAGAAGCCAGGTTCCCTACAGCTCAGGCTCTGGACTGGCCCTGGGCTATGAGGAATTGAGAGTTCCTCCCTGGGTGCAGTCCTCACCCCCCCCCCACTGGGCTCAGAGCTGGAAATGTTTAACTCTCCCTGCTCATTAGCAATCTGCTCACGCCTTATGTTCTCACTTTCACCTTATTTGCTTGCAAGGGGGCTGCAACTGATTAAAATTTATTGTTTATTGAAAAGTTTTTCCAGAATTTGTAACAAGAAAAGACCCACCCCACCCCTCTTATACAATTAAACACAACAGAATTTATGACGACAACGTTCCATTCCCCACGGTGCCCCTTTCACCACACCACCCCCTGATGCCCCACCCCCATCCCAGGTGGCATTGGCAAGAGATGCATTCTGGGCCTCTAAAATTACATCCAATGCAGTTGACAATATTCCTTCACACAGATGGCATTTGATCCGTTTGTAAAGGAGGAGGAGATCAGGGGAGGAAAAAAATATCGCTAAGCAAAAGAATACTTGGTTTAGTTGGTACAAGTGAGATTTGCCCAAAAATATTATACTTAGGGTGACTATATTTGGGAAACCAAAAAAGAGGACACCTAGTGTGTGTGTGGGGGGGGGAAGCAGCTTTCTGAGTCCTGCAGAAAGTACATTATTCCCCCGCCACCTTAAAGAACCCGATTGGAATGGAGGAGGGGAAAGGATTTCATTCTGCACCACCACCATCCACTCTAATTGGGGCCTTTTCTATAATGTCCACGAATGACCCACTTTCCCCTTTAAGACCTCAATTGGAGCTCGGTGGTGGTGGGGGAATGATGTGCCTCAAGAAAGCATGTCATTCCCTCCTGCCATGCTAATGGCAGCCTTAAAGGGGAAAGTGTGTCATTCCAGGACATTACTGAAAATTATAGAAAATCCCCCCTGACACCATGGAAAGAACAAAAACCAGGACAAATCCGGGGAAATCCTGACAGTTGGTCACCCAAATTATACTGGGACCCTCACTTTCTACCAGTTCAGAATTCCACCCTGCTGGCCATGCCCTCCTTAAAGGTCCTCCATTCCATTCCTATTTTTCTTTTCCAACTGACATTAAATATTCCTGTGGGTCAGCCTCTGTTCCATCCCAGTCCTCCCTCACTGCCTGATTTCACTATTAGAAAGACTGATGGTAAAGCAGGTGGTGTGAAGGGGTCAGTCACCTGCTTCTCAAAGTTCTGCCAAATATTTTTTACATTTGTCTTCTCGTCTCAACAATTGCTATTCACTTCTATGCTGCTAGATCTAAAAGATCCCTTACCCATTGATCTACATCCAGGGGTCATGGTAGATTTCCACTTTTGTGATAAGATTCATTTTCTAAAGGGGGTGTCAGATAAAACCAACCATTCTCATTTTTCTTTTATGTTCTTATATTTATTTTGGTGGAAGACCTTATCTCACGTTTCTATTGGCAATAACCAAAGAGGCCTACAAGTTAAGTAAGACAATATAAAACAACATCGTATAAAACACATTAAAAAGAAAACCTGTATCATAAGCCCCAAACATCATCTACCCAACACCACTATAATAGTTGGAACACATGAGTCTTCAAAGCAGCCAGCGATAGAATAGCTAAGGCAGAGATGCTATTGGCAGATGCTCGTGGTTCATCTGATTTGGGTGAAAGGACAGGGCTTGTTCTCAATGGGGTTCCCTAAAGATTAGGTTCACAGTTTGGTAGTGCTGTTAGATCCAGTTATATCTCTAGAGGACTCAGTGACACATGGCACATTCCTCTAGAGAGTCGCAACTTTTAAAGCTCGGCTAAAAACTTTTCTTTTTCCTAAAGCTTTTAAAACTTGATGTTGCTCGGACTTTATACTGTTAGTTTTACCCTACCCTGTGCCTGTTTACCCTACCCTGTGCCTGTTTGCATTCCCTTCCCCTCCTTATTGCTTTACTATGATTTTAGTAGAATGTAAGCCTATGCGGCAGGGTCTTGCTATTTACTGTTTTACGCTGTACAGCACCATGTACATTGATGGTGCTATATATATATATATATATATATATTATTATTATTATTATTATTATTATTATTATTATTAATAATAATAATAGTTTAGGCTGATGCAGCAGCTATGGGTTTTCCTAGACAAAGAAAGCTAGCCACAGTTATTCATGCTCCCATAATGTCCTATTTGAACTACTACAATGTATTGTATGTGGGGCTGCCCTTGAAAATGGTCCAGAAACTAGTTAGTACAGACTTAATAGGGTGACCAACTGTCAGGATTTCCCCGGATTTGTCCTGGTTTTTGTTCTTTCCATGGTGTCAGGGGGGATTTTCTATCATTTTCAATAATGTCCTGGAATGACACACCTTCCCCTTTAAGGCTGCCATTAGCATGGCAGGAGGAAATCACATGCTTTCTTGAGGCACATCATTCCCCCACCCCGAGCTCCAATTGAGGTCTTAAAGGGGAAAGTGGGTCATTCGTGGACATTATAGAAAAGGCCCCAATTGGAGTGGATGGTGGTGGTGCAGAATGAAATCCTTTCCCCTCCTCCACTCCAATCAGGGTCTTTAAGGTGGCGGGGGAATAACGTACTTCCTGCAGGACTCAGAAAGCTGCTTCCCCCCCACACACACACACACTAGGTGTCCTCCTTTTTGGTTTCCCAAATATGGTCACTCTAAGCAGTAAGAGCAATAGCTAGGAACAAGTATATGCAGCACATTTCACTATTGGCTCTTGGTGCATTTCTGGATCCAGTTCAGGGTGCTCAAAGCCCCAAATAGCTTAGGAACAGGATACCTCAAGGACCGCCTCTCTCCACACAAGCCTCATCCAAGGCCCTTCTGTGGCAAAAGTATGAACCTTTGGAACATACTCCCCAGGAAAGCTCACTAACTACTATCTCTCCAGTGCCTGTTGAAGGCTTTTTAACTATGATTTGTCCATATATTTTTTTTAAAAAAGGATGCTTAATTCAACTGATCTTGTTGATCTTTGTTCATACTGTATTGCTTTACGATCTTTCTAAATCCCTTTGGGAGGTTGTATACCTGCAGTGTGGTCCATAAACCCTTCAAGTAGATACAGTGTGGGTGCCAGTGCAGAGAAGTCCCTGTCTTGTGTCTCTACCTGCCAAATAGTGGTTGGCAATGAGAGAGGGCAAGAGACAGCAGACTTGATCTCAGAACCTGGGAAGGAGCATGCAGTTCATTCTGCATCAGCTGAGGTTTCCATGCCATACGAAAAAGCAGCCCCAAACTGGGGCTTCTCCAAAACTTCATACTATTCTGTACCTTTTGTGTACATGATCAGCTTTTTCAAAGGCAAGCTGGGTGAGCAATTTTCAAACTGCTTTAGGCAGGAATGCACCGGGCATGGTTTGAATTCTGGCCTTCATCCAGGTTGCCTGCTGTGGGACAAGAGAGGCTCCATGCAAGTCTGTTTTCACCCAGATGCATAAAAGCATTCTTCCTTTACACTTTACACACATATTTGTGGGGAGCGGGGGGAGAGTGTAAGTGTAATCGGCAGGAAGCCAAACACGCCAGGCCATCCCCTGTCAATGAAGTTTTTTGTTTACAAATGCAGCCCACCCGGATTCCAGCACAAATGCCAGGCAGCCCCCACAAACAACAGGGCACAAAGCAGGCCTTGGATTGCAAGCAAAGGAGAGCAAAAGGTTACTCTCATTAGCATGCAGCTCAGGCTTGCTTCACAGACAAAGGGCAGGAGTTGAAGAAACGGGAGGCTGGCAATCAGGTCGAATCTTCCAAATGCCATTGTGTTTTGAGGGCCCGATCCTGCTAAGCAAAGCACGTCTTGCTTACCTCAATCTTTGTCGGCGCAAATAAATACCTCTAAAGTCTCCAGGATCATCCTCTGTGTGCCTGGAAAAAATCCTTGCAGCCTGATCCTATGCATGTTTACTCAAATTCTATGAAGCCTACTCCCAAGTAGGGATTGCAGCCTTGATGTAGCCTTGGTGCCTCAGTGAAAATGCTCCCAAAAGATACACAGACTACCCATTATTTCAGCTGAACCCATTGAAGTCACAGACATTTTTCATATGGGGCATGCTCAGGTAATTCTAGATTCTAAGCTTAATGGTCTTATGCCCCTCTACCTATTTATTACATTAATGTCCCACCTTTTTTCCTCCAAGGAACCCAAGGTGGCATACATAAACCTCCTCCTCTCCATTTTATCCTCACAACAACAACCCTGTGAGGTAGATTGGGCTGAGAGTCTGTGACTGGCCCAAAGTCACCCAGTGGGTTTCCATGGCCGAGTTGGACTAGAACCCGGATCTCCCGACTCCCAGTCTGACACCTTAACCACTACACCACACTGGCTCTCCACCTATTTAGATTATTATTTATTTATTTATTTATTTATTTATTTATATAGTACCATCAATGCACATGGTGCTGTACAGAGTAAAACAGTAAATAGCAAGGCCCTGCCGCATAGGCTTACATTCTAATAAAATCATAGTAAAGCAATAAGGAGGGGAAGAGAATGGAAACAGGCACTGGGTAGGGTAAACAGGCACAGGGTAGGGTAAAACTAACAGTATAACTAACAGTCTAAAGTCTGAGCAACATCAAGTTTTAAAAGCTTTAGGAAAAAGAAACGTTTTTAGCTGAGCTTTAAAAGCTGTGATTGAAGTTGTAGATCTCAAATGTTCTGGGAGAGCGTTCCAGGCGTAAGGGGCAGCAGAAGAGAATGGACGAAGCCGAGCAAGGGAAGTAGAGATAGTAATACATATTGACTTTGAAATGTGGCAAGCCCGCCACGCTGCATTTGGGGGGCCCACCGGCTCCTTGGCATCCCTGGGACTAATGACACCATTTGTTATGGTTTTTTAATTCATCTTGCTCTCTCTCCAAAGCAATTCCAAAACCAGGTGCAGTGCAACCATGAATGCAATGTGGCTACTGAACACAAGAGGCTGGACATCAGGAAAAACTTTCTGACTGTTAGAGCAGTACGACAATGGAACCAGTTACCTAGGAAGGTTGTGGGCTCTCCCACACTAACAGGCTTTCCAGAGGCAGCTGGACAACCATCTGTCAGGGATACTTTAGGGTGGATTCCTGCGTTGAGTGGGGGGTTGGACTTGATGGACTTGTAGGCCCCTTCCAACTCTACTATTCTATGATTCTATGATCTCTGCACGAATCTCCACTCTGTCCTTGCCACTTTCAGCCTCTGCTGTCTCTGTGTGTGAGATAATTCTGCTAGGGTGACCCTATGGAAAGGAGGACAGGGCTCCAGTATCTTTAACAGTTGCATAGAAAATTGAATTTCAGCAGGTGTCATTTGTTTGCATGCAGCACCTGGGGAAATTCCCTCTTCATCACCACAGTTAAAGCTGCAGAAGCCATGCCTTCTTGACCAGATACAAAAGAGGGTAGGGCACGTGGGTGTTTCAATGAATTGCATGTTCAATGGCAATTTCAAAGCGGAATGAGCAGTTGTTCCACCTGGTAGCAATGTCGCAGCTATTCCGGACTATGTCATTTTGGGATGGAATTGCTGCCAGAATCAATCTAATTAGGAACATTTTACCAGTTCCTCCTGGCGCATCTAAGAAGTTTTCTTCAACCCCGTTATTGACAGTTTGCATTATTTGATCGTAAATGCCATTTTGCTCAAGCGATAGCTTAGGAATATTTGATTGCACATACGACAAAAGATCACCCGTGTTGTAATTTTGTTCACGACGCAATTCTACATCGAACGAAGCAGGAGCAGATCGATTCGGTGATGGCATTCCCAACTGATTGAGAACTTTGTTCGCGATTTCTAAGCACAAATCTTCAATCATTATCAACGCTTCGTTGTAGATTTCTGCTGTGAAATCCATGTTCATATTTGAATTTTCCTTGTGTATTCGACGGAAAATATCTTCAGCCATGTGTGATTTATATTTCTCCCATAACTCTGTTGGAGATGAAGGAGAGCAGGCGGTCAATATGATTACAAACAATGCACGAATTTGATTTGGATGTGACGTGTTGCACGCATCATTAATGCATACATCCCAGTGTTGGTCATTCTCCAATAAATTCAGAGCTTGACATGCACTGCGGAAAGTGGCATGTGTAACGCCGTTGACAATTCTCAATTGCTGGAAAGACATTGGACCGGGCACATTTACCAACAGCATGCGAAGAAAGAAGCATTCATCTTGATTGGGATGCACGGTGTACAGTCTGCCTATCGTAGTTTCTTTGAAGATGCCAGGTTGTCTGTTGACTCGCTCTCCTCATTTGCGTCGTTCAAATGATTTTCTACTCGCATTCCATGTGTAATACGTAGGCACTTCCGAATACAGCAGTGTTTTCGCAAACGCGTCATTTTGACATAACGTGAAGAAAGCAGTTAACGTTGTAGCCAGTGGATTCAGGGCTATTTGTTGCACATTTAGGTATATAAAAACAAGCGCGTATTCGAAGGCAACGTTGTGTCAAAATTTCAAAGCAATCGGTGAAGAACTTTCGGAGATTTAAGATTTTGAACAAACAAACATTTACATTTTTATTTAGATAGATAGATAGATAGATAGATAGGCCTTAAGTGACAGGAGGGCAGGGTTCAGCTGAACAAAGAAACATCTTGATGGGAAGAGCAGTTGTACAATGGAACCAGTTACCTGGAGGGGTAGGCTGGCTCTCTCTCACAGGAGGTCTTCAGTGGAGGCTGGAGACTGTCTCTTGGGGATTATTATTATTATTATTTATTTATTTATATAGCACCATCAATGTACATGGTGCTGTACAGAGTAAAACAGTAAATAGCAAGACCCTGCTGCATAGGCTTACATTCTAATAAAATCATAATAAAACAATAAGGAGGGGAAGAGAATGCACCAAACAGGCACGGGGTAGGGTAAAACTAACAGTATATTAGGGATGCTCTAGCTCTGCAAGAAGGGGGGTTGGACTAGATGACTTCCAAGGGCCCCTTCGAGGATTCTATAGCAGGGGAGCACAATCTTTTTGGCCCTGAGGGCTGCATCCAGTATAGAGATGGCGGCTGGGGGGTGCACATGTGCCTGCACCAACCCTTCATCCTGATCTAGGAATCACTGCTGCGGGGAGAGCAAAGCCTCTCCCATGGTTAAACCTCCATAGGATTGCGCTATCTGCCTTTTATTTTTTTTATTGTTGGTTTCAGACTTCCAGTACTTTGTGTATGTGTTGTTTTGATACATGTTTTAATACATATTTAATAAGTTGTTGGGTGACAATGACCCTGGTAGTATGAGAGAAGGAGAAAACCAGCAGCAACAACTGATCTGTGCTGGTTCATCTACACCTTTTAAGGTTGCAATCCTGTACACACTTTCTTATGAGTAAACCCTATTGAATTGGGTTAGATGTATTTCTGGGGAAGGAAGTATGGGATTGCGCTCAATGGGTTGGATCCAGATTGCGCCAGACTTGAACCACTGAAATATTTACTTGATTTACCATTTATTTCAATGGGTCTCCTGAAAGCATAACTCAGCCTTGACCCCCCCCCCCCAACCCCTTGGCCTTTTCTTTTCGTATCCGTTGTTTTTGGTATGTTCGGCATGACGCTTTTATATTTACTTATTTTTAAGTGAATGACCCCAAGGGTGGGTAAAAAAAAACCAGCAATGAGTACTGGTTTTGGATGGCCCTTTACGCATATCAAGGCTGCGGTCCCCATTGGACTCACACGGTAAGTCCCGTTACTCAGAAGTCAAGTCTCCTGGCACTACTGAACGGAACAGGCCTTACTTCTGAGCTAGGGTGACCATATGAAAAGGAGGACCGGGCTCCTGTATCTTTAACAGTTGCATAGAAAAGGGATTTTCAACAGGTGTCATTTGTATATATGGAGAACCTGATGAAATTCCCTCGTCATCACAACAGTTAAAGCTGCAGGAGCCATACTAGAGTGACCAGATTTAAAAGAGGGCAGGGCACCTGCAGCTTTAACTGATGTGATGAAGAGGAAATTTCCCCAGGTCCTCCATATATACAAATGACACCTGCTGAAATTCCCTTTTCAATACAACTGTTAAAGATACAGGAGCCCTGTCCTCCTTTGCATATGGTCACCGTAGGAAACATGGAAGGCAGAGGGATGTATTGAGTACGGTAACTTATTAAACGGAGGACAGGGCTCCTGTATGTTTAACAATTGTATTTAAAAAGAAAGTTCAGCCAGTATCATTTGTATATGTGGGGAACCTGGTGAAATTTCCTCTTCATCACAACAGTTAAAGCTGCCGTCTTTTAAATCTGGTCACTCTAGTATAGCTCCAGCAGCTTTAACTGATGTGATGAAGAGGGAATTTCCCCAGGTTCTCCATATATACAAATGACACCTGCTGAAATTCCCTTTTCAATACAACTGTTAAAGATACAGGAGCCCTGTCCTCCTTTGTATATGGTCACTGTAGGAAACATGGAAGGCAGAGGGATGTATTGAGTAGGGTAACTTATTAAACGGAGGACAGGGCTCCTGTATGTTTAACAATTGTATTTAAAAAGAAAGTTCAGCCAGTATCATTTGTATATGTGGGGAACCTGGGGAAATTCCCTCTTCATCACAACAGTTAAAGCTGCCCTCTTTTAAATCTGGTCACTCTAGTATAGCTCCAGCAGCTTTAACTGATGTGATGAAGAGGGAATTTCCCCAGGTTCTCCATATATACCAATGACACCTGCTGAAATTCCCTTTCCAATGCAACTGTTAAAGATACAGGAGCCTGGTCCTCCTTTTCATAGGGTAAGTCTAAGATTCTGAGCAAACGTGTGCCGAGGGCGGATGGTACCAGCCCGGAGAGGCAGCCGTCCAATGGTAGCCCTGCGGGTGTGGGAGCCGGCCCTTGAAGGCAGCGGCTGCCCACGCTCCCCCGAAGAGCCCAGGGGAGGGCAGCCGGGCTCGGCTCGAGGGCGTCGTCCTCCCGCTCTGGGGCCAGCCGAGCCCTGAAAGAGAGGCGGGGAGGGACGCGCGCTGCCCTGCGCGGGGGCGGCCCCTAGCAGCCCTGGGTCTCGGCCGCTGCAGCTCGCCCCGTGCAAGACGCGAGCCCAGTGCACTGCCTCCGCCGGGCGCTGCCGTCGAAGCCAGTGGTCCGTCCGTGGGAAGCTCGCCATGGCCAGCGCGGGGCTGCAGCTGGTGGGCTACTTCCTGGCGCTGGCCGGCTGGGTGGGCGCCATCTGCTCGTCGGCGCTGCCGCAGTGGAAGCAGAGCTCGTACGCCGGGGACGCCATCATCACGGCCGTGGGGCTGTACGAGGGCCTGTGGATGAGCTGCGCTTCGCAGAGCACCGGGCAAGTCCAGTGCAAACTCCACGAGTCGCTGCTGTCGCTCGACGGTGCGTCCGCCGCGCTCGGGGAGGGAGAGGGGAGGAGGGGGGGGGCAGGCGGGGCGCGCGGCGGTTGTGCATGCTAGGATCTGGAAGCCCTGTACGCTCACCCCTGCCCCCCCTTCTCCCTCCCTCCCCTCTCTCTGAAATGTACTTTGCACCTGCTCAGAGGCTTCAGTCGTTTTCATTATTATTATTATTATTATTATTATTATTATTATTATTATTATTATTAATTTATATAGCACCATCAATGTACATGGTGCTGTACAGAGTAAAACAATAAAATAGCAAGACCCTGCCGCATAGGCTTACAATCTAATGAAGTTGTAGTAAACCAGCGGTTCTCAACCTGTGGGTCGGGACCCCTTTGGGGGTGGAACGACCCTTTCACAGGGGTCGCCTAAGACCATCGGAAAACACATATTTCCGATGGTCTTAGGAAACTGTATTGACTGAACTATGTCATGTATCATCTTTTGTATTATTAAAGCTATTGTTATGTATTATTTTCATTATTAGCAAACCATCCCACGACAATGGATCGTGTAGAGAAGAACGAAAATAATTTTATGGTTGGGGGTCACCACAACATGAGGAACTGTATTAAAGGGGCATTAGGAAGGTTGAGAACCTCTGTAGTAAACAATAAGGAGGGGAAGAGAATGCAAACAAAAAACAGGGAAGTGTAAACAGGCACCGGGTAGGGTGAAGCTGACAGTATAGGGTCAGAACAAACTCAATATTTAAAAGCTATAGGGAAAAGAAAAGTTTTTAGCTGAGTTTTAAAAGCTGTGATTGAGTTTGTAGTTCTCAAATGTTCTGGAAGAGCGTTCCAGGCATAAGGGGCAGCCGAAGAAAATGGACAAAGCCGAGTAAGGGAAGTGGAGGTCCTTGGGCAGGCGAGAAGCAGGCGAGTTTTTCTGAAACTCGGCCTTAACCCTAGGCACCTTGCATGTATATGCTCCGTTTTAAGCTGGCGACTGAGACATTTCGGTTGGCCTCGTAACAGTACCCTGATATTGTTTAGGGAAATTGAGGCACAAGGGTGGGATGACCTCATCGCTATACCAGGGTGATATGTGGAAGGGAAATGGGAGGTTTAAAAATGCCTTCCCCAATCTGGCGCCTTCTAGGTGTGTTGGATTACAATTCCCATCACCCTGACTATGGCTGATAGGTGTTCAACACATCTAGAAACTACCAAGCTAAGAAAGGCGAGTATAGAGGCGATACTTTATAGAAAATACAGAGCGAGAGAGAGAAAGTCAAAGTCATGTCTGGGAACCCTACAGATATGCATATACAGCACAAGGTTTTGAGATATTACTTAAGAGTTGTGTCCTGTGGGGCTTGAAGTGCAGCATCATTCTGATGCATGGACTGTTATCCTCAGCTGGCAGAAACGAAGACAGCAAAAGGCAGACAAGTTGCTGTTGTTGTTTTACTAGAAACTCAAGACCCACCAACTAGACCAAAAGATTTCTGAGCAGAGAATTTTTTTTTTTGAGCAGCAGTTCATGGAGCCCTTCCACACAAAAATCCACACCTGATTACCAAAAGCTTTCTGCTTTTCAGCAGTATAATCACGGCGGGGAAGTAATGTTTTTGTTGCTACTGTTAAACAATTGGATGTCAGAAAACCTTTTTTTTTAAAAAAAAATATTTTTTTATTTTCTACAATACTTAAACATTACAATTAAAGAAACAACATACTACATAAATGTTGAATAACATCAATATCATATCTATATAACATAATCAAACTTAACATAGAAGTGCACCCCCCACCTCGGGATCCCATTCCTGATTCCAAAATCTCATACTTTCTTCTGCTGGCGGTTTCCCACTTCCTTTAGAAAACACAAATATTGTTTCCAAATTCCTTCAAAATCATTTGTTTTAGTTATACCTCTTCTCCATTTAATATTACAAGTCAATTTATCATTAATAGCTATATCCCATACTTCTTTATACCATTCTTCAATACAATAATCCCCTTGAATCTTCCAGTTCCTAGCTACAATCAATCTTGCTGCAGTCAGCAAATTCGTTAACAATTCCTTAATTTCTTTTTTACATTTTAAATCTTCAAATAGTGACAGTAATGCAACTTTTGGTGTTCGTTCTATCTTCATTCCCACAATTTCTTCAGTCTCCAAAAACACCATCTTCCACAATTTTTGTACATATTTGCATTCCCACCACATATCTAAATACGTTCCTTTTCCCCCACATCCTCTCCAACAATTTGCTGAATGCTGATTATTTATCTTATTTAATCTAACCTGGGTTAGGTACCACCTCCATATAACCTTGTTATATAACGGCAGAGCGCACAGGGATCTGCCCCAGATCTACGTTCTGCCCTGCTTTGGAGTAAGATGACCTTCAAATCGTGTTTCCATCCCCCCCCCCCCCGTACCCCACAGCAGTGCCTTTAATAAGTGTAATGAAGAAAAGGTTTAAAACAATGCATGAAAAGGAAATTGTGGGGGACGGATTGAGAATTATTTAACTGCGGGATTATATCCTGTCACGCACTTCTTAAAAGTACATGAGCCCTGCTAAACAAACAATGATGATGAAAAAAAGGCAGTTCAGTGTAATATTTAGCCAATGGATTAGTACATTGATGGTGCTATATAAATAAATAATAATAATAATAATTAGGTTAATTGATTTAAAAACTTTTTGATCAGTGAAAATAACAGGGCAAAACAAAACTGGAGAAATGATTCAAAAGAGTAAAGAGACGATGTTGAAAAAGTATATGTGGTTTTATTCCAAGCCTACTTCTTGGAATAAAGTCACATAATTCCCCCTCACCAACATTCTGAGACTTCATTTATTTTATTCGTTTCGTTAAAAACAAAAAAGTAAAACACCCCCAGATGAACCAGGCAGGAAGAAAGAAAATATTTTTAATGGATAAAAACTATGGATGGCAGATATCATCTTAAAATTAGAGGCATTCTGCCTTCTGTCGCATATAGAATGCCTCTTCTCTACCTCTGACTACTGCAACATGAGTGGATATGAGGTATAGACAAAGACCATCCCTTGAGATTATTACGTATTTGATTTATATCCCACCTTTTCACCAAAAATGGTGCTCAAAGCAGCTAACAACAATAAGCTGAAGCTTAAAACCGAACATAATTAAAAGCATCATAAAAGCAAACAAATAAAAACAAACACATTATGCAAAATGCATATACAAATTTAATGAATTGATGAAAACCCAGAAAGCAGCTGAGCTTTCTTTAACTGGGTGAGAGACCCTGGTAACAAGCATCCCTCTTACCCCAACCCTTTCAGTCTTAGGGCTCTACAGTGGGATCAACAATGGCTGATTGTTGATTGTACAGTGGCTGCAAGAAAGGCAAATGCTATTTTGGGCTGCATTAATAGAAGTATAGCTTCCAAATCACGTGAGGTACTGGTTCCTCTCTATTCGGCCCTGGTTAGGCCTCATCTAGAGTATTGCGTCCAGTTCTGGGCTCCACAATTCAAGAAGGACGCAGACAAGCTGGAGCGTGTTCAGAAGAGGGCAACCAGGATGATCAGAGGTCTAGAAACAAAGCCCTATGAAGAGAGACTGAAAGAACTGGGCATGTTTAGCCTGGAGAAGAGAAGATTGAGGGGAGACATGATAGCACTCTTCAAATACTTAAAAGGTTGTCACACAGAGGAGGGCCAGGATCTCTTCTCGATTCTCCCAGAGTGCAGGACACGGAATAACGGGCTCAAGTTAAAGGAAGCCAGATTCCGGCTGGACATCAGGAAAAACTTCTTGACTGTTAGAGCAGTGCGACAGTGGAATCAGCTACCTAGGGAGGTTGTGGGCTCTCCCACACTAGAGGCATTCAAGAGGCAGCTGGACAACCATCTGTCAGGGATGCTTTAGGGTGGATTCCTGCATTGAGCAGGGGGTTGGACTCGATGGCCTTGTAGGCCCCTTCCAACTCTGCTATTCTATGATTCTATGATTCTATGATAAAATGTTGCAGTGACTGTGCTCATTTTCAATGTGTCAGTCAGCGCCCCCCCCCCCCCCCCCGGTGCCATCCTCCACAGTGCTCCGTTCTCTCTCTCCCACCTCAGTTTTTCATCTCCTTCTCCACAATGGGCAGTCGGGATTCTGCAGCAGCTGAGCTCTCCATTCTCATTGGGCATTTTTTAGGAGGTTTTCCTCCCTTAGGGTTCCCCCCCCCCCTACAGAGTTGTGCACGGGTGGTGCACTTTTGGCTAAATAAGCAATGACGCAGCCTAAATGTGGGAACAGAGGGAATAATTAGCATAATTCTCACAACCTCGTAAAACTCTTTGAACTGGTCATGGATGTAGAGCAAGTGTCAGTAAGCCCGTTTTCTCGAAAGGGCAGCATTTACTCAGGGGTAATGTGGTGGAGGCTACAAACTGGCAGAGGGCAGCACCAAAGCCCAAAGAGAATGGGGCCACCCCCTTTCTTTTCATGGTCTGTTCAGACCTCACGCTAACCCACCATGGATCTCTCAAAAACACAGTCCACAGTGGGGTTAGCATAACATGGGGTGGATGGTAACCCTACCATGGTTCAAATACCTATCTCCCCCCCCCCTTACCCAACTTCTGCAACAGAGGTGGGAATGGGCTGTGGGAATGGTTCACATGTTGTGTGATGAAAAAACCAGTGGACCAGGGCATCGGCCACTTCCGGTGATGTTCTAGCCAGTGTGGATTTTCTTGACGGTAGCCGTCACATAGCAACGTCTGAAGCAGCCAGTGCACACCTTTCTCGTTGTGCAAGCCACTGGGGTACCTGGTGGCGATGGCAGGAGGACACTGATTTATCCGTGGAGCAGGGAGGAGTAAGTGAACCACAGGGTGCCATGTGGTTACTGGTCATGTGATGGGCCCCTTAGTAATGGTGTTCCTATCGCTTCCTCCTCCATAGTTCCGCTCCCCCCATGTGTGTGTGAATGGGGCCTTAGTCTTTCAGCTACACCCTTTTCTGCCCCCCCTTACTCTCTCTGTCTGAGGTCTCCTTCTTTCTCGCCCTCCTTCTTTCTCGCCCTCCTTCTTGATTAACCATGATTATGTGTTAAAGAGCCTTTAGTCTTGTTCAAAGAGCCCTTTCATAGGCTAAAGAACACTTTGCCCATGTATTGGTGGCTAGGGTGACCATATTTGGGAAACCAAAAAAGAGGACACCTAGTGTGTGTGTGGGGAAGCAGCTTTCTGAGTCCTGCAGAAAGTACGTTATTCCCCCGCCACCTTAAAGAACCCGATTGGAGTGGAGGAGGGGAAAGGATTTCATTCTGCACCACCACCATCCACTCCAATTGGGGCCTTTTCTCTAATGTCCACGAATGACCCACTTTCCCCTTTAAGACCTCAATTGGAGCTCGGGGTGGGGGAATGATGTGCCTCAAGAAAGCATGTCATTCCCTCCTGCCATGCTAATGGCAGCCTTAAAGGGGAAGGTGTGTCATTCCAGGACATTATTGAAAATGATAGAAAATCCGCCCTGACACCGTGGAAAGAACAAAAACCAAGACAAATCTGGGGAAATCCTGACAGTTGGTCACCCTATTGGTGGCTGAAGTTGAGACTAAAGAGCCCTTTGCCTACATGTACAAGTGTGCATGTGGAGCTGGGTAAAGAGCACTTAGGCTATGTGTCAATAGCCCATTCACAAGTTTAAGAGCCCTTTGCCCCTGTGTGTCAGCGGGTGGAACCAGACACCTATTTATTTGTTTTTAATGGTCCCTGTTAAAAAAAAAAAAGGCTCCTGACTGGAACTTTATAGACATCACTGTAGTGCGTCATTCTGAGAGACCATTGATTGTGCAGATGTACTCTTCCATTGAAAGTTGCCAAGACCAGTGCCTTCTTGTTTTACAGTTCATATCCAGACTTCGCGGGCCCTCATGGTTGTTTCTATACTCCTGGGCTTCGTGGGGGTTGTCGTCAGTGTAATTGGAATGGAGTGCACCAAAGTTGGGGATGAGAATCCTGTGGCCAAAAGCTGGATTGCTGTTTTGGGGGGTGTCTTCTTCCTACTTGCAGGTAAGCTAAAGGCTGGAATGGCCTTCTGTGGCCCGGATGTTGCCTTGAACCAATAACACTGTGTGAAAACTAATAATCTATTGTTCCCCAGTAGTGAAGCAATAAGAACACTCGCACTGATCACAACCATGGGGCCAAAGACCTTGGTTTTTTGGCATTTAGTATCCTTCAGCATGCAAGCAATTAAGCTTTTTTCCCAAGATAGACAAAAAAGGGGGGGCGGAGCCAGGTATCAGCTTGCTTGGAGGCTTAGTAAGGGCAGTAGGCTAGCAGAGCGGCAGTATAGACATTTTTCATGTAGGCGTGGAGTACATCAGCCATTGAATGATGCCGTATGAATGTGTGCGTGACCAGGAGGCGAGGGATTGGGGACATGTAGGATAGCCGCAGCCATAGGATAGAAAGACCAGGTCTATTTGGCTCCTCCTCTTCCTAACCTGGCTGCAGCAGAGGTCAGCAGGCCCCACTCCAACAAATTACCTGAAAGATTACCATTTGGCTCCTCCTGTCCCAGAACTCTTTCCATTATAAGAGCTTTTGTACCTTTGAGGATTGGTGCCTGAGCTTGCTCCTTTCCCTTTTCCCTCCCCATGTAAGTCAGAGGGCAGGGAATGTCTTGTTTGTTACTGGGACAAAATTATTTTGTACCTGCATGTTTTCCTCTCTGTAACAGCGATGGGGTGGAGGGTGGGGATTTGAATCAGGGCTACAGCGGAAAGAGTCTTCGTGGGGCAACATGTCACTTAGCCCTCAGCTATATTCTCTGCTTTTCTTCCTCTCTGCCCCCAGGTCTATGCACAGTGACAGCAGTTTCATGGTACGCTGCACGGGTGACGTATGAATTCTTCAATCCCAACACACCAGTCAATGCCAGGTGAACAGAAGTCAGGGAAAGGCCTGCGCCAGGGGCAGTCATGCCAGAAACCTGATCTGGGGTGTTTTTTCATAAATCATAAGCCCTATTCAGGGGTTAATTTGTGAGGGATAGTGGGGTTGAGCACATCAGTTCTGCCCCTCTCTCCATTGCCCTCCACAAGTCCAGCTCCTCCCACTGACTCCCCTGTCACCCTCTAGGAGACACTGAACCCTGGATAATCATGGTTCCAGCCTTCCCCAACCTGGTGCTCCTCAGATGTGCTTGACTGCAACTCCCAACGGCCAGGAGTCATAGTGCAACTCATCGGGGAGGGAGCGGCAGGGGGAGCATGGGGTTGGACAGTCACTCCAACTTTTGGTGGGCATCAGGGATGGCAGTGGTGGAGGCAGAGCTAGAGTGTTCCTCCCCTCTGCCTCACTGCATCGGCAGTTTAGGTGGGTAGAAAGTAGATCTCCAGATGTTTTGGGCTTCAACTCGCAGCATTCCTGCCCATTGGCCATGGTGATAGGGTCTTCTGGGAGTTGAAGTCTAAAACATCTGGAGATCTATTCTTTGCCCACTCAGTTTGGAATACCTCTAGCAAAACTAGACACCATGCTAGAAGATTTGTGCATTTTACACTCAGGTGGTTCACCAATAACGTAGAAAGAGGCAGGTAAGAATGCAGAAGACTCCCTGCTGCCTGATGGGTAATTCCCAGCAGTGCCTCTCCCCACCATGCGTTAGTCTCCCATCCAAACTGGCTGGTGGATGGGGATTTGGGTGAGGCCACCTGGGGAATTGTAGGCTCTGGAGAGGAAGATCATGGATGGGGAGGACCTCGATGCCCTTTACGCTGTTATTTTTTTCTTCTTCTCTTCTTACCTTATATATGACAGAAGTGTTTGTTTATATGTCCTCGATATACTCGAAAACCGTATATCTGGTTGTTATGAAACTTTTAGGATTTGTTCTACCTCTTGTCTGGGATAGTTTTAGGCATAGTGAAAATTTCATCCACCATCTTGAAACAAAATGGTGGCCAATCAAAGTTTTAAAGGATTTACTGTTTCAATTCATTTGATCAATATCAACCAAACTTCGTATCATGATTCTGCCATGCAGTGAGCAGATTTTAACCAAACATTTTAGCCATAGGATTATCTGTAATCATAAAAGATGCGTCTCTCTCTGTCTGTCATCGCCATAGCTCTGAGACCGTGAAAGCTAGGCACCAGGAACGTGGCATGTATACAACGCGGACCCTAAAAATGTGCACTTCAGGTTTATTTTGCTTTTAAATCCCATTAATTCTGATTAATTGAAGTGTGACTTAAACCAGTGTGTCTGAAACTAGCACCTTTTGCCACTACGGGTAGGCTTCCCTAACTGGCACACAGCTTTGCAATCCATACAGTTTGAAGCCAAGAGCGATTAGCAGAGGAGTAGAGTTATAGGACTACCCTCTACGTCTTGCTATGGGACAGCCCCCCTCTGGGGAATGGAGTGGACAGAGCCCTCTCTCAGGGGACTATGGGGGTGCATAGGGTGACCCTATGAAAAGGAGGACAGGGCTCCTGTATCTTTAACAGTTCTATAGAAAAGGGAATTTCAGCAAGTGTCATTTGTGTATATGGAGAACCTGGTGAAATTCCCTCTTCATCACAACAGTTAAAGCTGCAGGAGCTATACTAGAGTGACCAGATTTAAAAGAGGGCAGCTTTAACTGTTGCAATGAAGAGGGAATTTCACCAGGTTCCCCATATATACAAATGACACCTGCTGAAATTTCCTTTTCAATACAACTGTTAAAGATACAGGAGCCCCGTCCTCCTTTTCATAGGGTCACCCTAGGGGTGCACCATGGCTGAGGCTGTGCCTAGGGATACCAGCAGGTACAGCTAAAATTAGACAGGGCGGGCACAATGTGTCCCAACTCTGACAGCTGCGTAGCTCAGCTTGAAGGCTTCACTGTATCAAACTAAGGTCTACTCCAACACTGGTCAGTTTTCTAGTTTTCCTGTATAAATAAAAGGAAGTGTTTGTATGTCCTCAATGGATGGCTCCCCCTACTGGACAATGAAGGTGACACTGTAGCCCCTGAAATCAGAACCAAAAAGTGGAAAGATGCTATTATTGTAAAATTATTTTATTCACAGCCAGACTTTGCAAAAAAATATTGCTTTATAAGTTAAAAGTATAATGAGAGTGATACCTCTCAAACCACAAGGATATCAAAATAGCTTTCATAAAGGAATATTTCAGAAATCTTTACAATTTTTTACAAATATACAAAATACAGGCACAACAACATTATTTCACAAAGCCTGTAATAGATGAATTATTCATATGAAGCGTCTTTTTTATATAAACAGAAGTCCGGTTACTATGCTGTTTCGAGGGGTCTTCTTCAGCATAACGCCACTCAGTTTACAAAAGGAGCCACGGCTACAATAGAAAAGAAACCCTCCAGGGTTTATCACCATATCATTTATGTTTCCTTAAGCCGACAATAACGCTCTCAGTCCTTTTTAAGTTAAAAAGTGTCATATTCCAGGAGAAAGTAGGTCCATTTCCCCCCCATTGGAATTTGCCTTAGTACAGGCCTGCTTATTTGTCCATTTAGCCCAGTGTTGCCTAGTGAAGGGTGTGACAAGCATCAGCTCTCCAAGGTCTTGGGCCGAGATTGTTCCCATCTATCTGACCCTTTTTAAATTGGAGATGTCGGGGAATTGAACCTGAAGCCTTCTGCATGGGAACCGTGTCCTCCACCACTGAGCTACGGCCCCTGCCAGGCATCAAGAATAAACATTCCTTTAAGCTCGGAGAACCTTGACATCTCTGCGGCCTGCCGTACCCTAATCTATCCTCCGTTTGCTCTAGGTACGAATTTGGACCTGCTCTGTTTGTGGGCTGGTCAGCAGCCAGCTTGACACTTCTGGGAGGTGCCTTCCTCTCCTGTTCCTGCCCCAAGCCAGGAGAGCGGGGACAGCAGTACTACCGGCAGTCTCAGCCTTCAACAGCTAGAGAGTATGTCTGAACTATGTTGACTCTACTTGAGGGAAGAAAGAGGGAGAAGTTCATTCCTTTCCGTGTCCATGAACCAGAGAGACTGAGCTGCCTCTTGCAGCCCCAGCAGGCTGGAAATTCAGAGGCGCGTTCATTTCTCTGCTACGGGTGCTCTAGTTCTGGATGTCCTACAGGTTGGACTAGATGGCCTACGAGCCCCCTTCAATTCCATGATTCTGTGCTTCTCAGGGTTTTTGTCTTCTCAAATTCAGTTCCATGATAAACTTTGCAACATTCACCCACTCCCCAGCTTTGCAAGAACTCCCCGGCAGATGGATGCATGCAAATGGCAGGGAGGGAATCCTGATAACATGTGCGTGCAGCCCACTCCCCGACCCCACCCCCCCGTTGGCATTTATGGGCTCCAAACTAACAGCCCTCTTATTTTCGTTTTTTGTTTTTTTATTATTTTCCCTTGATTTTTCAGACCCACTGTAAAAAGGGGAGAGCAATGTGTATAAAACCTTCAGGGGGAGAGACGTGGTGCTGACCTTTCCGTTCCAAGAGACCAAAATGACTGTAGTGAGGACCTTAAAAACTGTATCCCAAGATCTGTTTTCTATATTGGGAAACAAAGCAAAAAATTTAAATCAGACATACAGAACTCAGAATGAGAGCTACTATTCTTGTAATGTAAACATTGCATTAACTTTTTCCATGGTACTGTTTCTGTACTGCTTGACATGATACTCTGAATAAAAAGAAACATCACTTCATTTCTAATGTTTTGTACTAAAATATGTCTTATTAAAATATTTTTATTGCCAGCTTTCTAAGTGTTGCTGTGTCCCTCTCCCACTGCCCCCCGCCCCCATGGGATTCTGGACTGCCTTATAGCATTTTGCTAAATGGCCCACCAAATCCGTTGTCCTATTTGGAGGAAGTGAATTTCTTCATATAAGGAGGCAGACTTGCAAGGGAGCCCACCTCACCGAGCATGAGGAGTCCCAGTGATGAAGCATCTTCGCCTCAGTGGCAAAGCATCATGGTAAAAAGAAGTTAAGCGCGCGCACAAATTAAGCACATGCACAAATTTAGCAACAGGGTGAGGAGTCCAAAGCCATCAATCCTTCCCCACTTTCTCCTAGTAAATAACTTAGTTTTCCAGTTAAGCAAACCCAGTAATAACAATAAAAGAAACAGTTATAGCGGTAGAAAGGCCGCAGAGTGTGGCGATTTTCCAGTATATTGCACTGAGCATAACATGTATGACTATTGCCAGCTGGACAAAAGTTGTGGGTGTGTGCTCTGTATAATGAGGTTCGAGCTCTCGGGGAACAAGTTCATTCCCTTGAAGCAGAGTTGCTGACCTGGAGCAGCTGAGAGGGGCAGAAAGGCTGGTGGACGTCCCCATCAGAGGCACTAGCTGAGTCCCAATCCCTGGGCGACAGCTCCTCTGCTTTGGTGCCTTGGGGAAGGTGGGTATCATTTTGAGGAGGAGAGGAATGATCCCTTAGGGGCAGGGGGCCTCTTTCAGGTCAAGGGCCAATTTCAATTTTGGAGACGCTCTTGGAAGGCCACACTCCAGTGGTTGATGGGGCTGAAGGCAAAGGGGACATTTGCAAAGCTGGAGCGTGTTCAGAGGAGGGCAACCAGGATGATCAGGGGTCTGGATATGGGGTATGGGGGGAGACACTCTCCAAAACAGCCCAGTGAGGACTGAGTATGTTCACTGACCACAGCACGTCTGTTGAGGCTAGGATGGAAAACTGGGTACCACACTTCAAGAAGGACGCAGACAATTTGGAGCATGTTCAGAGGAGGGCAACCAGGAGAATCAGGGGTCTGGAAACAAAGCCTTATGAAGAGAGACTGAAAGAACTGGGCATGTTTAGCCTGGAGAAGAGAAGATTGAGGGGAGACATGATAGCACTCTTCAAATACTTGAAAGGTTGTCACACAGAGGAGGGCCAGGATCTCTTCTCGATCCTCCCAGAGTGCAGGACATGGAATAACGGGCTCAAGTTAAAGGAAGCCAGATTCCGGCTGGACATCAGGAAAAACTTCCTGACTGTTAGAGCAGTACGACAATGGAATCAGTTACCTAGGGAGGTTGTGGGGTCTCCCACACTAGAGGCCTTCAAGAGGTAGCTGGACAACCATCTGTGGGGGATGCTTTAGGGTGGATTCCTGCATTGAGCAGGGGTTGGACTCCATGGCCTTGTAGGCCCCTTCCAACTCTGCTATTCTATGATTCTATGCCAAAGGCAGAAAGGAGGGGTGGGGAGGAAAGGAACCTCTCCTGCAAGCACTTGAGTCATTACTGACTCCTAGAGGGACGCCTGCTTTCGCTGACATTTTCTTGGCAGACTTTGTAGCAGGGTGGTTTGCCATTGCCGATCTCAAATGCCAAAAGTAGTACTTCAAGGCCCTTACTGCCTTTGGAGAGGCATTTCAACCTTCTGGAATTTGGGGAAACTGTACAAAAGCTGGGAAAGGGGTGAGGCCAGGGGAATCCCGGAGGGCCAGGTTGGTGTTCAGTAGGTTCCACACTCTTGCCTTAGAAGGGATCCGTTCCTCTGAAGATGAAGAAATATCCTCTCGGAATGAGGATTCACAGAGCCTGGTTCAGCTTCTAGTAATGGAATATTTGATCATTGTGTGTCTGGTGTGAAGGGTGTGGAGGACACCTGCTGCCTAGATAGCTTTGTAGATACTGCTCAGGCAGTCAGTGGTCATGCTGCATGTTGGTACAAAGAGCACGGGGAAATGGAGTCACGAGGTCCTGAAACCCCATTTAGGTTGCTAGGTAGGAGGTTAAAAGGTAGCACTATCAGCTCTCTCTGAAATGCTTACCATTATTATTATTATTATTATTACATCATTTATATCCCACCTTTTTTCCTCTTAAGGAACCCAAGGTGGTGTACATAATCTTCCTCTCCATTTTATCCTCACAACAACAACCCTGTGAGGTAGGTTGGGCTGAGAGTCTGTGACTGGCCCAAAGTCACCCAGTGGGTTTCCATGGCCGAGTGGGGACTAGAATCCGTGTCTCCCAACTCCCAGTCCAACACTCTAGCCACTACACCACACTGGTTTTGCCCAGGCGCTAGTGTGCAGTGTAACTGTTCATTGTAAGTGTGTAAAGTGATGCAAATTATTATTATTATTATTATTATTATTATTATTATTATTTATTTATTTATATAGCACCATCAATGTACATGGTGCTGTACAGAGTAAAACAGTAAATAGCAAGACTCTGCCGCATAGGCTTACAATCTAATAAAATCATAGTAAAACAATAAGGAGGGGAAGAGAATGCACCAAACAGGCACAGGGTAGGGTAAGCAGGCACAGGGTAGGGTAAAACTAACAGTATAAAGTCTGCACAACATCAAGTTTTAAAAGCTTTAGGAAAAAGAAAAGTTTTTAGTTGAGCTTTAAAAGCTGCGATTGAAGTTGTAGTTCTCAAATGTTCTGGAAGAGCGTTCCAGGCATAAGGGGCAGCAGAAGAAAATGGACGAAGCTGAGCAAGGGAAGTAGAGGCCCTTGGGCAGGCGAGAAACATGGCATCAGAGGAGCGAAGAGCACGAGCGGGGCAATAGTGTGAGATGAGAGAGGAGAGATAGGAAGGAGCTAGACAGTGAAAAGCTTTGAATGTTAACAGGAGAAGTTTATAGTGGATTCTGAAGTGAATTGGAAGCCAATGAAGAGATTTCAGAAGCGGAGTAACATGGTCAGAGCGGCAAGCCAAGAAGATGATCTTTGCGGCAGAATGGTGAACAGAAACCAACGGACTGATGTGAGAGGAAGGAAGGCCAGAGAGAAATACCATTGAATGGTCTCATCGTCTACACTCTGAAAAGAAAATGATTAATTGCCCGGTGCACTCTTATACACGTCGACGCTGCGGTAACCTCCACTGAGTTCCACGGAGCAAGCGGATGGAGGCAGCCCGACGCTCCCCCACCCTTTTAGAGCATTCGAGCTCAGGGATGCCAACTTGGTATCTGAGCTATCAGTAACTGACCAAAAAGATCTTGGGGTTGTGGGGGACAACCCAATGAAAATGTCGACCCAGTTTGCGGTTGCTGTGAAAAAGTCAAACTCCATGTTATGCATAATTAGGAAAGGAACTGAAAATAAAACTGCCAATATTATACTGCCCCTAAATAAATGTATTGTGTAACCAAACTTGGAATACTGTGCACAGTTCTCATCACTGCACCAAAACAAGGATACAGTAGAGTTGGAAAAGGTGCAGAAAGGGACAACTAAAATGGTCACGAGGCTGGAGCAATTCACCTATAAAGAAAAGTTACAATGTCTGGGACTGTTCCGCTTAGAAAAAAGGGGAGTAAGGGGAGACCATGGTGCATGGTATGGAGAAAATTAATAGGGAGACATATTTTTTTCCCCTCTGGTCATATTAGAACCTGGGGTCATCCCATGAAGTTGATTGGTGGGAGATTCATGACAGATAAAAGGCAGGACTTCTTCCACTGCACATAGTTAAACTATAGAACTAGAATTTGGAACTTCACTCCAACACACTAACCACTACACCACACTGGCTCTCATCACAGGTATAGGCCTGGTTCAGATGACACACTCAGATTTGTGGTTAGCTTAATCATGTTCAGCTGTAGTTAATGCTAACCACATGCGGAATGCTTGCAGACAACACTTATAACCCTTTTGTGAGTTAAAAAGTGGTTAGTGGAGTGCCTGAATCCTCCAACTGATGCACCCTGTATCCCAGCAGCCCTTGCGCTAGGAGCCCTGGCAGTTACGGACATCATCTTAGAGCAAGCACCAATGAAATCAGCAATTACATGCATGCATCACCCCGTTTAGTGAGCGGTTCCTTTGCTTTCTGCATCACCACGCCTGCTAGACCTCTACAGTCATCACAGAGGAGGCGGAAGCCTTCCGGGATGGCTGCGCTAGCTGCGTCATCAGGTAGCGCCGCCACAGTAATCAGAACCTGAGGGGTGTAATGGCGCTTCAACGAGGTAGGAGAAACGGATGCTTCTTATGGGGAAATTGCAAGCGGGGATTTAAAAAGCTCTGCTTTAAGCATGCTCTGCTAAGAAGAGCAGAAATCGCTCCAAAAAACTAATGCGAAACACGAAACGGCAGCCGATCGGCAATCCAGAGCAGCCATAGAGCCCTGTAGGATTTTGACCTCAGCTACTAAAATGACTTGGCCATCTTTGCATCTTGATGGTGGGAGAGTTGGGAGGACACCATTTTCTGTTCTGCCTCAGGCAATAAGACCTCTTGGGCTGGGCTGGTGCATAAAAGTTCTTAGTCCTACATCTAAAATATATATATATATATATATACAATGTGTGAAGTCGGCTGAACGTGAGACATAGCTCAAACTGGACTGAGAGGGCTTGGGGAACAGCAAGCATTGACCAGAGGAGCTACCCACAACTCCACATGGAACTATACCATGTGGGGGAAACAGAAGAGAGAGATAATCATTCTTTCAGAGACCCTACCTCCTTCATTGCATAGCAGGCTTCCCTGGTGGGGTTTCTGGCAGAGATGGCTCCAGGTTTGAGAAGCAGCTGCGCTAGGGTGACCATATGAAAAGGAGGACAGGGCTCCTGTATCTTTAACAGTTGTATTGAAAAGGGAATTTCAGCAGGTGTCATTTGTATGTATGGGGAACCTGGTGAAATTCCCTCTTCATCACAACAGTTAAAGCTGCCCTCTTTTAAATCTGGTCACTCTAGTATGGCTCCTGCAGCTTTAACTGTTGTGATGAAGAGGGAATTTCACCAGGTTCTCCATATACACAAATGACACCTGCTGAAATTCCCTTTTCTATGCAACTGTTAAAGATACAGGAGCCCTGTCCTCCTTTTCATAGGGTCACCCTAAGCTGCGCATACTGCCCTCTGGGAATGTCATGATCCCAGCTTCAAGCTCGGAGGAGGAGGAAGAGGAAAAGCTGGCCAGGCCAAGGCTGTGGTGCCACTGGCTGAGCCTGACATTAATGGTTGGGAGCCTGTTAGGCAGGAGTCAACGGAAGGGGAGCCCACAGAAATATAGCCAGGAGCTCAGGAGTGCCTTTGCCTGAGCCCAAGGAGCCAAGGGCCTCTCACACTACTGCACCCCTTCCAGTGGGGCAGGGAGTGTGCCAGGCAGGAGACCTTCAGCTGGGTAAGGAGGTTGGCAGTCTTGGGGGAAGGGGCAGGAGGCAATTCAAGGATGAGCAGAGGAGGCTAGAGGGAGACTCCGTTGTCCAGGCAAGATCTGGAAGCACACTCAAGCCAGAAGGGATCCATGGGCTGTGCGGAGCAGGGTAGTCCACTACCAAGGCTTGGGGCAACAGTACCGCCCTTTCTGCCCCCTACTCTACAGCCTTGAGTGCCTCATAGCAAAGGATACAGGACAGGAGGAAATTCCCAGATTTCTCTGGTGTAGCCAAACAGTTGGGATGATATCAGCATGCTTGCAGAGAGGGTGGGAAAGGTGGGCACACTGAAGTTTGCAGAATTAAAAAAATATATGTTTGAAAAAAGAACCCCAAGGGGCAACGCCTTCCCCAAAAAACAGTCCAATGAGGGCTGATCATGGATTGTTGAGTGTCCATTAGAAAAAGGGAAAGGGGGGAGGGGGACCCACCCAGGATTGAAATCTCCTGCTTGAGCCTTTAACTGTTAAGAGTCTAACAGTGTGAAGTACCCGGGAGGAGGCAGGGCTGTGCAACTAGAATGTTGAACAGGGCAGAAGCACCCCTGCTAGGAGGCGAGGAGGAGGTGGGGCTGAAAGATTCTGTTGACCATGCTGTTCAACTGTGTTCAGGGATAGTCAGATCCTCTTATGGACAGACCCGTTTTAGTGAGTTAAAGTGGGACTGAGCATAAATCAGTTTTGGTTCGGATTAACTCCCCTTCCCCACCCCACCCCACTCTATTTTCAGTAGCTCATGACATAATTTGGTGCAATTGCTGTGCATTCATTCTTCGCAGAAAGTTCTGAAGCTTCTTGAACTTCAGAAATCAGACCCAATTAGCCCACGTTAGGCACAAGCCAAGCACTAAAGCCACAGGGAAGAAGATTACCTCGTGCACACCCGTTCCCCTTTCATGGCATCCAATTGTGCAGATGGATTAGGTTAATTAGTGTTTCCTGCATTCACCCTTCCAAAACACCAAAAGTCATAAAAGGGGATGGGAGATGGGTTAAGCAATCCGGCTCAGAGGGGCTAATTATGGGAAGTGGCAAAGTTTACATGCCTTTGAGTTCCCATTAAAATAGTTTTGTATTGTTTAGTCCCATGTTGTACCCTGATGCTTTTGAATTAAGCCTTTTACAGAACATTGCTATTGTTCTATTGGTATCTTCTCAAACTGGAGGGGAGGGTAACAAGCAGGGTACTGCAGGGCTCAGGGCTTTTCAACATTTTTATTAATGACTTGGACGAGGAGGTGCAGGGAACGCATATCAAATTTGCAGGTGACACAAAATTGAGTGGGATAGCTAATACCCCGGAAGACAGAAGCAAACTTCAAAGTGATCTTGATAGGCTGGAGTGCTGGGCTGAAAATAACAGGATGAAATTTAATAGGCATAAATGCCAAGTTCTACACTGAGGAAATAGAAACCAAATGCACAGCTACAAGATGGGGGATACTTGGCTCAGCGATACTACAAGCAAGAAGGATCTTGGAATTGTTGTAGATCATAAGCTGAATATGAACCAACAGTGTCATGATGTCCACTGTCTGGACATCAGGAAAAACTTCCTGTTAGAGCAGTACGACAATGGAACCCATTACCTAGGGAGGTTGTGGGCTCTCCCACCCTAGAGGCCTTCAAGAGGCAGCTGGAGAGCCCCTTCCAACTCTACTATTCTATGATTCTAATTTGCATTTTATTTTGTTTCATTAGCACTCTGAAAAGCCTAGTCCTGGCTTCTCTGTTATTTGATTGTGTGATTGTATTTTATGAATTCTGTATTTTCATTGTTTAAAATGGTTCAATTTACAAAGAACCCAGGCTACTGGGTCACTTGGGGTGGAACCTTGTGCATGTTTAGAGACTTTTTTCTGTCTAAACATGCATAGGATGGCACCCTTAGAAATCTAACAAACAAGCACATCAGCATTATTATCCACAAATTGCAAGTGAAGAAGTTGAGGCTGAGAGAAAACACCAAAGTTCGCCAGACAATTTCACAGCAGAAATCCAAGCTCCCGCTTTATGCTCTCAGCTACTACACCGGTAGCAGAGCAGCCCCATGTTCCTTTGGAGCACCAAAGTTCATCTTGATGCAGAGAAGGCTTTTCACTTATCTGCACTTGTTCCAGAGAACAGAATGGGGAGTACAGATGTGGTTGAAGGTTTGATAAAAGACATTCTATTTGTTTAAAGGAACTTCTTCTAAAACTTTTCGTTGGACAACAAAGTAATTTGTGCAATCCTACTAAAGTGGTCTCACCATTTTGAGTTACCTGGCTGAGGTCCAGGAGGTTTAAAATCCAGACACAGAGTTCTTTCTTTCTGCCTTTTCTGTTTCATAAGATATTTCTATCTGAATGGGCCATCAAGTAGCCTCTGTCTGATATTAAAAGGGAAATGTACCAACAGTGAAAATGACTTAACTGTTCGCAGGAGCAATAACAATCAACTGATTTATGTTCAGCATTAGCAGGAAGCGCCCACACTTCACTGGTGCTAGGAGTGGGAGCATTTAACAAATCTTTCTGCAGGTTGGGAAACAGGAAGAGAACCAAGTTTCAGCTTCTACTTCATCTGTACTTCTTAATGAAATTCCTGCCTCTTGCGCATGCTGCTGCAGCAAAATAGGGCAATGCAATTATTAGAAGGTTTGTTTGTTTGTTAAACAGAGTTAAAAGTGGTTTGAGAGGTGGCACTTGCCATGGCATACATATACTTTTCCTTTGTTATACAGTCTCCAAACCTGCAGAACAAGTCTATGGCAGAACAAGTCCTATTTCATAGCAGCAAGGAGAGGTTCTGTGGGTGTCTTGGTTCGTTCCCCAAGTTCCCCAGGGTGGCAGGGCAAATGGAATGTAAGATAGGTGTTAAATATCTATCTCTCCTTCCCCTGTAATGGCTCTTCGCCCTCCATCACCATATCTCCCTCTATCCTGCACAACTTGTGTTGTCGCCTCCTTTCCATTATACATTATGCATCTACAATATGCCTACTGTAATCACAATAGCAAATTAACAAAAATACGAGAATACACAATTAACAGGGAAATTAACAGTTAATTAGCTCAATTGGACAACTGGTTATAAATTGGCGGATCCGATAAATGGGCTAATCCAATATCACCTTACTCACACTAAGGTGAAGCTGTATAGCCAACTTGATGGTAGTTACATACATACTCCATTCAACCAATCAATCATACACATCCAACTAGTACAGTCACCTAAAAAAGAAAAAAAAGAAAGTTTGTGGTAATAGCCAGTCACTGGTCATAAAAAGGACATCAGGCTAGCTAATCCACTAGCAGTATAAAAGCAGCTAGATTCATACACACTCCATGGGCCCTTCCACACGTCGTCCCCAGAGCACATCTATTTGACCCCAGTGCACTCTGAGGACGATCGTGAAACTTCCCTGTAAAAGAAACGACGAAAAGACGTCCTCCGCACCGGCACCGGTGCCGCCGCTACCCAGCTTCCTGCTTCCCACCCGGGACGATAGCTCGGCAGAAGAAGGCGGAGGAGAGAGCGGAAGAAGCTCTCTCTCCCAACGTCTCCAAAAAAAGCTCTCCGAGCCGGCCGGCTTGGAGAGCTTTTTTTGGAGACGTTGGGAGAGAGAGCTTCTTCCGCTCTCTCCTCCGCCTTCTTCCGCTGAGCTATCGTCCCGGGCGGGAAGCAGGAAGCTGGGTAGCGGCGCCGGCAGCGCCGGCGCGGAGGACGTCTTTTCGTCATTTCTTTTACAGGGAAGTTTCACGATCGTCCTCAGAGTGCACTGGGGTCGAATAGATGCGCTCTGGGGACGACGTGTGGAAGGGCCCCATCTCTCACATAGAATCTCACATACATTCCTCCCCTCTGTCTCTCACCCAGAGGGTAACCCACTTCAAACCATCACAGGCTCTCACCCTGAGCAGAAGAAGCAAGCAAACAAACAGGGAGGAAAGGAGCAAAAGAAGAAAACAAAAATGGAAGACGCCCTCGTTGCATTCCGAAGGGGCAAACCAAAGGGGTGTGCCCCCTTCAGGCAGCCCACTACCCCGCAACAAAGCCACAGATATTTGTCTCTGGGCCTGAGATTGTCCAATGCCCAAGAGGTCGCAAGGCGAGCTGGCAATCACTTTGCCTCTTAGCTCCACGCCACTTAGACTGGGTTCGGGTGATGCAATAGTCAACGGTTGATTAAATAGTCCACCATTAACTATTGTGTAGGGTGACCAACTGTCAGGATTTCCCCGGATTTGTCCTGGTTTTTGTTCTTTCCATGGTGTCAGGGGGGATTTTCTATCATTTTCAATAATGTCCTGGAATGACACACCTTCCCCTTTAAGGCTGCCATTAGCATGGCAGGAGGGAGTGACATGCTTTCTGGAGGCACATCATTCCCCCACCCCGAGCTCCAGTTGAGGTCTTAAAGGGGAAAGTGGGTCATGCGTGGACATTATAGAAAAGGCCCCCATTGGAGTGGATGGTGGTGGTGCAGAATGAAATCCTTTCCCCTCCTCCACTCCAATCGGGTTCTTTAAGGTGGCGGGGGAAGAACGTACTTTCTGCAGGACTCAGAAAGCTGCTTCCCCCCACACACACTAGGTGTCCTCTTTTTTGGTTTCCCAAATATGGTCACCCTACTATTGTGTTGTTTGTCGAGCCTTTTTCACACAACGGTTGGTGATTTCCTTGAAATAACCAGTGCAAATAATCAATGGTGCGCAGAGATGACAGTCTGCAAAACCATTGATTTGTTGGCTATTCCACATGCCTACAGAGTCACAAGGCAAGAGCAGCTGAAACCTCTGTCGCTCTTGCCCAGTGGGGCTATACAGCTGTCCTGGGAAGTGCACATGCTGTCCCTGGGTGGGCTGCTGCACTTGGTGGCGCCCCACGTGCTTCCAAGGACATGCACATCCCTTTGCCCTGCCCCGCCCTGTGATGCATCTGGATGTCATCTTGAGGGGATGGAAGGAGCTCTTTGCATCCCCTCAAGTCGATATCCAAATGGATTGCAGGGGCATGCGTGAAGGACGTCTCCCATGGCTTGACGTGTAACATCAAACCACTGGAGATATCCTTCCTCCAATATCGAGGCAGGGTGCCGAAGGATTTCCTGCTGCTGTCAAGCAGCAGGAGATGCATGGCGTCCCACCCTTTTTTGCCTCAAAATGGTGGTGAACGGGGACGGGGGACACTACCATCACCTGCCGCTTGAGAGCAGTGGGAGATGGTAGCATCCCAAACCTGGCCCATTCGCCACCACCTTGAGGCAAACAAGGTGTGGCATCTTCCTCCCCCATGCCTTGGTTGCCCTTTGTGGACATCGTGTGCACAGAGAAGGACACTGCCAAAAGAGCTGAAGAGCTCTTCTGATAGCGTCCTTCTCCGCACGCTCCATATCCACAAATGCCTGCATGGCAGAGGAGGATGGTTGGCGGCGGCTCTCCTGCATCTTTCTCCCCCCTCCCCACCAAATGGCAATGCTGGTTTCCCACTTTCCATATAGGGACACTGCAGAGAAAGATGCAGGAGAGCCACCCAGCTCTTCAGTTCTTTCTCCATGGTGTCCTGCTATGGAAATAATAATAATAATAATAATATTTATTTGTTACCTTGGGGGTGGAGGGGGAGAGCAATAGTTAAGCCTGTGTTAATAGTCTACTCCATGGATGACTATTAGCATGTTGTATTGGGGGTACAGGGTTGACTATTGTGTCGTCCGAACACGGCCATAGTTTTCCTGCATCCCCCGACCTCTACCCAATCCTCAGCTTCCCCTCAAAGCTGCTTGCAATTAAATTCCAACCAAATGGCCAACTTCCCCTTTCCTACATAGAAACTGTAAACATTCCAACAGTGTTGTCTTAGGAATGTTCATGAACATTTCAATATAGATAGTGTAATGAAGAAAAGAAAGGCCTAGGCACACCCCTGGACTTTACTAAACGCAGCAAATGCTATTATGGAGCGTACTATTCTGTTGTGTAAAGGGAAGTGATACTGTTTCTCCAGGCTTTTGTACAGCTGGATTGCTGAAGGTATGTACATCTGAATACCAGATGCTAAGGACAAATGGACACCCATCAACTCCACATCCTGCTTGTGGGTTTCCTAGAAGTATCTAGCCACTAGGCTTTCAAGAAGAAAGTCATGGCCAGGGGGAGACCAACCTGGCTCCATACATTTGCCAGAGAAGGAACAGCTGCAGGGAGCTTGTTTGACCCTTTTATTTTTGCCAGAAAGAACATGTAAGAAGTCTGAAACTTTAAAAATGGGGGAGCTGTGGGCAAGGAGGGTGCATTTTCCACATTTTTTAAAAGGTAAAATGCCTACTCAGGAGTAAGAACATAGAGTTAAATGGGACCTCTCTCCCTCCCCCTTCACGGTTGAGGAGAGTACCACCCCACCCTCCACTTTTGTTAGCGAGACCGCTCTTAGACACACACACGCCCCCAACAAAGAACAAGATGCTTGGACAGAATGCAACAACAGCAATACACAGGAGGCAGGAGCTGGAGCGTGTTCAGAAGAGGGCAACCAGAATGATCAGAGGTCTAGAAACAAAGCCCTATGCAGAGAGACTGAAAGAACTGGGCCTGTTTAGCCTGGAGAAGAGAAGATTGAGGGGAGACATGACAGCACTCTTCGAATACTTAAAAGGTTGTCACACAGAGGAGGGCCAGGATCTCTTCTCAATCCTCCCAGAGTGCAGGACACGGAATAACGGGCTCAAGTTACAGGAAGCCAGATTCCGGCTGGACATCAGGAAAAACTTCCTGACTGTTAGAGCAGTGCGACAATGGAATCAGCTACCTAGGGAGGTTGTGGGCTCTCCCACACTAGAGGCCTTCAAGAGGCAGCTGGACAACCATCTGTCAGGGATGCTTTAGGGTGGATTCCTGCATTGAGCGGGGGGTTGGACTCGATGGCCTTGTAGGCCCCTTCCAACTCTGCTATTCTATGATTCTATGATTTATTTCATAGGGAGGGAAAATAATCCAGACTTTCCCTGCTCCAAAAAGAAACGAAACATGGAGGGGAAGAGGCAAAATGAGTGCAGAACGTGGACGACGTCATGCTGCAAAACCACATACCAGGCATGGCAAGTGTGCAATAAACCACTGGTGTGATGGAGCTCATAGTCTTAATCTCTGAACCCACTTCCTATCCGGAATCCATAAATTCTACAAGAAAAGTACCTAGACTCTTTGGAGCAGATTAACTGGAACCTCTTATCCTGGAAACAATTGACACAGCCTTGAACCTCCATGATGAAATGATGGCTTTAGATCTGGGCGGGGAGCACCAACCGCTGTGCTGGTATCGCCGGCCAAACTCCTAAAGATGCCAGCACCTGCTTTGGATGTTGTTCATGCTTTCTGACCCATGACCATTTTAATTGCAAGGAAGCCCATCACACCATGAAGCCCAAAGCACAGGTGACGTGGCTGGGGGGCGGGGGAGGCAGGGAGGGAATAAAGTCTGATCCAGAGGCAGTTTTGATAGCTATTAACCATCAGGGGGGATGGTGGATGCTACCCCCTTTACTACCAGGTGATTGTTGCAATCCCCGCTGGCTTTCCTGGACCAAACTCTAGTCACCCTGTTGGCATTTTAAAACTGCTGGAGCACACTTCCCTGAACTCTTGCGTTCTCTCGCACATTCTGCTGGCTGTCTTTGCGAGGATGATGGCTGGGACTCTGGTCCATCTGACATAAAGGTAATCTTTCAGTTTTGCGATCACGCTGGGGAGGCACTGTGGCCTGCAAGACAGAGATTTTTGTCCCCCAAAAGGACTTGGGAATGTTCTGCTCTGTCCTTTGGAATAGTGTTTCTTGCCTTGCAACCCTGTACATCTTAACTCAGAAGCAAGTCCCACTGTGCTTAATGGTGCCAACTTCCACAAACTGTGCTTAGGATTGGTGCAGACTTGCGTTCTGCTGCTCTCAAGGACAGGACTAAAGCCAATGGGTGGAAATGGCAGGGAAGCAGATTTCAGCTAAACGTTAGAAGAAACGTCCTCATGGCAAATGCTGTTTGACAGTGGAACAGCCGGAGTCCGGCAGTAGTGGCTCTCCTTCACTGGAGGTACTTAAATGGAGGCTGGACGGGCATCTGCCAGGGATGCACTTGCTCAGGGGTAGGGAACCTGGTGCCCTCCAGATGTTTTGGATGACAACACCCCATCATCCCTTACCATTGGCCAAATTGGCTGATGGGAGTTGTCGTTCAAAACATCTGGAGGGCACCTGGTTTCCTACCCCTGAGCAAGTGCACCCCTGACAGATGCCCGTCCGGCCTCCACTTAAGTACCTCCAGTGAAGGAGAGCCACTATTGCCAGCTAGTTGCATTCTATTATTTATTTATTTATTTATTTATTTAGCGCCATCAATGTACATGGTGCTGTACAGAGTAAAACAGTAAATAGCAAGACCCTGCCGCATAGGCTTACATTCTAATAAAATCATAATAAAACAATAAGGAGGGGAAGAGAATGCACCAAACAGGCACAGAGTATGGTAAAACTAGCAGTATAACGTCAGAACAAAATCAAGTTTAAAAAGCTTTAGGAAGAAGAAAAGTTTTTAGCTGAGCATTAAAAGCTGCGATTGAACTTGTAGTTCTCAAATGTTCTGGAAGAGCGTTCCAGGCGTAAGGGGCAGCCGAAGAAAATGGACGAAGCCGAGCAAGGGAAGTAGAGACCCTTGGGCAGGTGAGAAACATGGCATCAGAGGAGCGAAGAGCATGAGCGGGGCAACAGTGTGAGATGAGAGAGGAGAGATAGGAAGGAGCTAGACAGTGAAAAGCTTTGTAGGTCAACAGGAGACGTTTATATTGGATTCTGATTATATTGGATTCTGAAGTGAATTGGAAGCCAATGAAGAGATTTCAGAAGTGGAGTAACATGGTCAGAGCAGCGAGCCAAGAAGATGATCTTAGCAGCAGAGTGGTGAACAGAAACCAACGGACTGATGTGAGAAGAAGGAAGGCCAGTGAGAAGAAGGTTGCAAAATTCTGCATTGCTGATGCTGCATTGAGCTGGCAGTTGGACCAGACAGCCTCCAAAACCCCTTCCAGCTCTGTACATCTGTTTGTGACCCTATGACTGCAGCCTTAACAAGAAACATCCCTGAGTAGATTTGGGGTTCAGTTTAGAATCCACTTGAACTTTCTTTGGCTATTACAGTCTATGTAGGTTTATATTTTATCATCCATATTGTTTCTTCTTTTCATCTTCTTATGCGCTTTACAGAGGTGAACTTTCTGTTCTCTGATGAGAAAACTAAAATCATGAGAATTACATCTTGTAAAGTAGGCTATCGCCATCATCATCTCCATGTTGGATATGGGAAACGGAGGATGAGAGAATAAGAAAAAGTCCTGTTGGATCAGACCAAAGGGCAATTTGGTCCAGCATCTTCTTTCCCATCATTTGAGATGCTTCGGGGAAGCCCATATGATGAGCAAGAAGTCCCTGCCCTGTCCCCATCCTATGTCCCCAACCATTGGCATTCAGTGGTAAACTTCCTCTGAACATGGAGGTTCATTAAGCAAGGGTGACCCTATGAAAAGGAGGACCGGGCTCCTGTATCTTTAACAGTTGCATAGAAAAGGGAATTTCAGCAGGTGTCATTTGTATATATGGAGAACCTGGTGAAATTCCCTCTTCATCACAACAGATAAAGCTGCAGGAGCTATACTAGAGTGACCAGATTTAAAAGAGGGCAGCTTTAACGGTTGTGATGAAGAGGGAATTTCACCAGGTTCCCCATATGTACAAATGACACCTGCTGAAATTCTCTTTTCAATACAACTGTTAAAGATACAGGAGCCCTGTCCTCCTTCTCATATGGTCACCCTAATTAAGCCATGATGGCTCTTAATAGCTGTGAAGGAAAGTTGGGGTCCACCTAACCTTCCTGCGAGGTAGGCTCTGGACCAATTGTCCGATTACCCAGGCTGCCACCTCCCTAGCCCCACACCAAGACAGTATTATCCAGCCTCTCAGAGAATAACCACATGCAACAAGCTAGGGATTGAAGCAGTTTTATTACTAGACACTAGACCTAACAGAGAAGGCTCCAACCAGTCACACTGAGCACGCAGACAAAGGAATGCACGGGAAGTAGGGAGGGAGGATTAAGGAAAGAGGTTTTTGAGGTAATTTTAGCAGCAACTAAACCTTAGACCACCATAAATCACGCCTCGAAGCCGACTGCTCCTCCCTGGAGCGTCCAGGCACTAAAACACACACACACAAATTCTAAAACCGAGTAGTGACCCAGCTTGCTGGGGATCTCCCACTCTACATGCATGTAGTTCCAGGGAAGATGGCTGGCCCCTGCTTGCCCACTCCTTTATCTCTGTCTGGAGCTGTTGGTACTATGACCCGTCCCGGCCAATCCCAAGCCCCCTTGGGCCTCCGACTCCCCCTCTCTTTAGGATGCCCCCCCTTCCCACCAGGCCGTTTTCCCCACAGCTGAAATACATCAACACTCAGTTAGCACGACCTTGGGCTAGGCTGATAACTCCCCAGGTGTTGTTTTCAGAGGAGTGCTCAGCTGAGCAAACTAAGATGGTCCTTGGCCACAGCTAGACCTAAGGTTTATCCTGGGATCATCCAGGGTTCACCCCTGCCTGAGCACTGGATCCCCTGTGTGTCACCTAGATGAACAGGTTTGACCCCTGGACGATCCAGGGATAAACCTTAGGTCTAGCTATGGCCCTTGAGAGCTGTTCTCATGATCATCCCCCTCCCTCCCTTTTAGGAGGCCTGAACAAGACCGCAGCCATTTTGACCGGTCTTCACAATAGCCACTGATTGACTTTATTCATAGAGGAAAAATGTCCAACCCACTTTTCGCAAGGCTGGTGGTCAAGGACTGAAAAAAGGAAAAGAATTAAGACATTGGGGGATGGGGGGAAACCGTTCACAGATCCTCCACGTTGCTCGACCCTTGCTGTTTGAGTAACCACAAGCTGCCAGTTTTCCATGGTCTCCTGCCGCTCCAAGTGGGAGAGGGCCTTGCAACGGGTGCTTTGCCAAGGACCCCCTTCTACTTCAGTGCCCAAGGGCCTTTCGGGCACCCTGGCAGCTGCCTAAAGATGCTACGTGCCGCTGCCCTACCCCCAATGCAACTCAAACCTTCACCAAAAGAAACAGAACAAGGACCTCCTTCCCCTCAGTGGCTCTTTTGTCCTTCTCACCCTTTAAACAAACCCTTGAGCTGTTTTTCCTCATACCTCCACTGGTCTAAGCCAAACAGCTTAATTGGTTGTCTTTTTTGCAGCTATTTTTTTTTTAATCCATCAAAATTCCTTTAAACCACATAAGCCGAAGTCCTGGAGTTTTCTTCATGGTGCTCCTTTGCAGTTCTCAGTATGTAATTTTTAATTGCTTCTAGCTTAATTATTTTTTAGGGAAAGTTTCCTTTTTTATTGCAGCCAAGCTGGCAGCCCAGAGATGCTAATTTGGCCAAGTCCCAAGCCCACAGATTCTTAGGGTGACCATATGGAAAGGAGGACCAGGTTCCTGTATTTTTAACAGTTGTCTAGAAAAGGGAATTTCCTTTGTATAGGGTGACCACATTTTGGAAACCAAAAGGGAGGACAACATGGCCGCCCCCAAAGGTGCGTGCCCACCAACATGCCCAGCCCCAAGGGGGCGTGCCCACCCAAACATGGCCTTGGTCACATGTCTGATTTCACAGCACACAATTAAGATTAACCTGTTCTACATAACATCTTAATGTTAAAATCACTGGAATAAAGAACAAGTGAGACATTCAATGTATCTGAAATTAACTTCACTCATTCCTGTTTTTGTAGCTTTTGCTGTACTTTGAAGCTTTTGCTATACTCTGTGTGATACAGTCTCCCCTTCCCTCAAATATCTTTTCTGACTGCAGGTCCTTTACTGGATGACCATAGTCTCACCTTTCCTAACATTTAACACTTTCCCCATCACCTTTCTAATATCCATACACATTCAGCATTCTGCTACCAATGAACAAATAAAGCTGTTGTACAGAAAAATCTAGTACAATAAACCAGCAACCAAGCATTCAGAAAGAGTATAAACTACTATTCCCCTGAAAACATTAGCCATGGAACAAAATGGACTAAAGGCTAGCACCTCTTAGCTTGTTTCAACTTCAACCAGACATAACAGTCAAAAGCAACCAAGAAAAACACACCTACCTCATTGACATAGCAATACCTACTGACAAAATTATTGAAGGAAGAGGAGAAGAGAGAGAAATATACACCACTGGCTATGGAAGTTAAAGGTTATGGCAACAGGAAAAAGTTACAATTATGCTGTTAGTCACATCAGCCACAAGCATCAGATCATTTTTTTCCTACAGAAACCCTTCAGAAATTAGGCCTACCAAAATATATGCACACCAACATCCAGAAAGCAGTCATACTTAAACATGTTCAATAGTCAAGAAATTTCTGAATCAGTAAAAGATATTATGACTTAGCAAAGCCCATCATGTTCATCGAGAAAAACCACCACAAGCAAGAAATGAGAGATAGATGATGATGATGATAATAGTCAACCCTGTTAAATTTTTAAAAGGTTTTTTTAAGAAGGATGAACAATTATCAGCCATTGTCACAAAATATATGTCATGCCAATTATTATCAAGCAAATTGGAAAGGAAGGTCTATGGGTCTCAAATGCATTAATAGGAATATCACCTCCAAATCATCTCAACTCACAAAAAACTACAGCCCCCCCCACTACAAACATGCCCATGCATCCATTCATAGTAAAACAACCAGGCATCCCATTCAGACATGAATATACTCACACACTGCCAGCACACGTGCACGCGCACACACACACACACTTAGGGTCACGCATTCCAAAACACATGCACGCACACATCCATTCATCCATACACATTCTCTCTCTCTCTCTCTCTCTCACACACACACACACTTAGGGTCACACACTCCAAAACACACCCACACCCACATCCATTCATCCATACTCTCTCTCTCTCTCTCTCTCTCTCTCTCTCTCTCTCTCTCTCTCTCACACACACACACACACACACACACACTTAGGGTCACACACTCCAAAACACACCCACACACAAATCCATTCATCCATACTCTCTCTCTCTCTCTCTCTCTCTCTCTCACACACACACACACACACACACACACACACACACTTAGGGTCACACACTCCAAAACACACACACACACACACATCCATTCATCCATACTCTCTCTCTCTCTCTCTCTCTCTCTCTCTCTCTCTCTCTCACACACACACACACACACACACACACACACTTAGGGTCACACACTCCAAAACACACTCACGCATACATCCATTCACCCATACTCTCTCTCTCTCTCTCACACACACACACACACACCTCAGTCTTACCCCCTACTTGCTTCTTCTTGTTGTTTCTTGCTGCTGCTGTTCTTCTCCTCCTCCTCCTCCTCCTCCTCCACTGGCGTTCGGTGCTTGGAGGGGAGCTGGAGGACAGAACTAGCCACCCCTAGCCCCCCGCCCCCCGGCAAGCTAGATCAGCCCTGAGGGGAGGCAGGGGCTGAGAGATGCCTTCCAGGGACTTCCGGGATGGCGTCCTCCAGCTCCTCCCCTCAGGGCCGATTGCAGCCTTCTGCTGCAGGACGTGATGGCATCAGTGCAGCAGAAGGGATAGATCGACCCTGGGGGGAGAAGCTGGAGGACGTCATCCCGGAAGTCCTAGGACAGCGTCTCCCAGCTCTTCCCAGCAGGGCCGATTGCAGCTCCGTCTTCACTCCCTGTTCACAAGCGGCTAGGCCAAGCCCAGCCGCTCATGGCAGGGAACGAACTAAGCCCCACCCCCTACCTCATGTCACCCTCATACTGACAGAGGGCGACGCGAGGCAGCGGACGGGGCTCCGTCTTCGCTCCCCATCACAAGTGGCTGGGGCTGGCCCAGCCGCTCATGGCAGGGAGTGAACTGAGCCCCGCCCACTGCCTTGCGTCGTGGGGTGTCTCCCAGCTCTTCCCCTCCAGGGCCAATTGCAGCTCCGTCTTCGCTCCCCATCACAAGCGGCAGGGCCAAGCCCAGCTGCTCGTGGCAAGGAACAAACTAAGCCCCGCCCCTGCCTCACGTCACCCTCATGCTGACAGAGGGTGATGTGAGGCAGCAGGTGGGGCTCTGTCTTCACTTCCCATCACAAGTGGCTGGGGGGCAGCCTCAGCCCCCACATTTTGCCCAGACATAACGGGGAAAACGGGGTTTCCCCCCGGATCAGGTTTGCCCCCCCACCCCAATTCTGGACATGTCCGGGCAAAACCGGACTTATGGTCACCATACCTTTGTAGGCATGCAGCACCTGGTGAAATTCCCTCTTTATCACAGCAGTTAAAGTTGCAGGAGCCCTGCCCTCTTTTGTATCTGGTTACGCTAAAGTTTAAAGTTCTACTGAAGAAACAGCTTTACTGTTAATTGGGTTGATGGGGGCAGGTCTCATTTAATGGCCATGGTATCAGGATTCTCTGGGGGAAGCCATGGCAGTGAAATTGGTATACATCTGATATGGGTAGTTCCTTACACATGTTTTTTTTCCTGGTATCCCCCAGTTCTCCCAAATGGCAGTGGTTTTGCAGCTGGCATCTTTTGGCATGGCACTCATCTCAACCATCTTCCTGGTTGCAGCCACCTGGACAGACTGCTGGATGGTCAATGCTGATGACAGCTTAGAGGTGAGAGCGAGGAATGTACCACTTCCTGGTGGATCTTACACCACAGACTTCCAGATATGTGAGGATTGCCAACATGGCCAAAGGGATGATGGGAATTGCAGTCCAAAAGAGGGCGGGAACCAGCTTGGGGAAGGCTGGTAGACAACAGTTGTATAGGCTAGTATGTTTAAGGATCTGTGAGAGCTACATCTGCTGATCCACCACTGGCAGATGAATTAATGTGGCTATGATTCAAGAAACCACAGTAATAGGTTTATGTGATCTCCTAGGAACATAGAATATAGGAAACAGCTTTATACCAGCGCTGACTGTTTGGCTTTCTAGTCCAGTATTGTTCACTCCAGCCCTACGCAATCTGCTAGACCTGGGTTCATGGGGTCCAGGGGCTCCCTATATTCCGCAAGGCCCTATGCATCCATTCGTGCCAGTGGGAGTTTTTTCCTTTGTTTAACTGCCACACAGGAGGTGATTTTCAAGGCAAATTGCAGCTAGGAAAGGCTAGACCAAACAGGCAGAGCAGCCCCTCTGCCAGTGGGAAGACGGACAGCTCTGCTTGGCCAATCACTGGAGTGCGAAGGCGGCCCCTGGGCGCAGCTGCACGGTTAGGCTGTCCCCAGCAGAGGGGGAGGTGGAAAGGGGCAGTAGCAGCCAATCGGAGCACATACAATCATAGAACAGCAGAGTTGGAAGGGCCCTATAAGGGCATCGAGTCCAAGCCCCTGCTCAATGCAGGAATCCACCCTAAACCATACCTGACAGATGGTTGTCCAGCTGCCTCTTGAAGGCCTCTAGCTTGGGAGAGCCCACAACCTCCCTAGGTAACTGGTTCCATTGTCGTACTGCTCTAACAGTCAGGAGACAGCATACCTGGCAAGTCCATGGGTCTTCACAACATACCTGGGTTTCAATCCCACACAGCAGGGAGTCTCCCACAATGACTACTCTTCTCTTCTTCTTGGTCGACCAACCTTCTGCCTCTTGTTCACTGTTGCATGGTGTCTCCTGTACTTCTTCCTCTGCAAACTGTCCTCCAGTCTCATCCTCCAGTAGCTGAAAGCGGTTGCTTAACTCTAACTTCTAGTTCTGCTGCTCCTAACTGTCACTCTTTTCCAGGGACTGTTACTGTTACTGGCCGCTCATGGTTTTTTGCAGGTCCTTTTGACAACAACGTCTACCACCCATGCGTCTCCAGCTACTTCTGGTCTTCTTTCTGCAACAAAATAAGATCCTGGTAAATCCGATTTTTTGGAGGGGAAGCAAAATGTACCGCCATTTCCTACTGTGTGCCAGATAGATACCAGCCTATATTTGAGTCTTAATGCCCCCTACCCCGGCTGGTTCTTCCCCTCCCTGCCCTATCTGTGATTGTGATTTTAGATTGTAAGCCATATGGCAGATGGTCTTGTTTTGTTTTGTACAGCGCCATGAACATTGATGGTGCTCTATAAATAAATATCATTAATAATAACAATGCAGGAAAAGCAGCATGATAAAAACGCCCACTGAATGGGCTATGTGGTCATTGTTTACTTTCTTTTTCTTCCCCATGTAAAGGAAGAGGAAGTATTGTGGGACAGAAGTGGGGGGGGAAAAGCGACGGTAAGGAAACCCGAACCTACCCATCCTGGATGATTATCCATTTTTATACTGTCCTGCGCTCCAACTTCTGGTGCCTCATTGCTTTTAAATGGGTCTGGAGGATTGGTTATTTACAACAGCTTTTAACTGATAAATCTGAGGTTAGTCTGTGCTTTTTCATTGTAAATTTGATATACATATAACCAATACACACATACAATATACAATGCCTATTGTTATATACATACTATATTGTATATTGTTTATATGTATAATTTAAATTGAATTGCTTGATGTTCTTATTGTGAACTTTTTATGTTATTTCTAATTTATTTTATGATTTATTTTATTCTTTGAAAAATACAACAAAAATACCAGCATGTTCCATTTTCTTCTTAGTTCAGCCACAAGTGCCGCGGGCTTTGGAGGGAGTGCGTCACCAACATGCAAGATGGCATCAAGACCTGTGACCAATACGATTCCATTTTAGCAGAACACCCGTGTAAGTTTCCAGCAAACCGTTTTGGAATCAGACAGGGATTCTAAACTTTTGTGCAACTATGCCCCCTCTCTTTGTAAATTTTTAGGGTGACCGTATGGAAAGGAGGACAGGGCTCCTGTATCTTTAATGGTTGTATTGAAAAGGAAATTTCAGCAGGTGTCATTTGTATATATGGAGAACCTGGTGAAATTTCCTCTTCATCACAACAGTTAAAGCTGCAGGAGCCCTGCCCTCTTTTAAATCTGGTCACTCTAGGATAGCTCCTGCAGCTTTAACTGTTGGGATGAAGAGGGAATTTCACCAGGTTCCCCATATAGACAAATGATACCTGCTGAAATTCCCTTTTCTATGCAACTGTTAAAGATACAGGAACCCTGTCCTCCTTTTCATATGGTCACCCTAAAATTTTACCCCAGAGAACAATGAAGACTGCTGAGAGGTGATTCTGACCATACCTGGCCTGCTAAAATGGTGTGCGTGACAACTGGATGTGAAGGAGGAACTGATGGGTGCATCCAGTGGGGAGTTGGTAGTCCACCTAAAGTAAAGTTGGGAGGGAGGGAGGGAGGCCCCTAGTGCAAAAGGTATAATTAGGGTGACCATAGGGAAAAGAGGACAGGATTCCTGTATCTTTAACAGTTGTATTGAAAAGGGAATTTCAGCAGGTGTCATTTGTATGCATGCAGCACCTGTTGAAATTCCCCCCTCATCACACACGTAAAGCTGCAGGAGCTATACTAGAGTGACCAGATACAAAAGAGGACAGGGCTCCTGCAGTTTTAACTGCGGCGATCAAGAGGGAATTTCATCAGGTGCTGCATTCATATAAATGACATCTGCTGAAATTTCCTTCTTCATACAACTGTTAAAGATACAGGAGCCCTGTCCTCCTTTTCATATGGTCACCCTAGTGTATTGCACCCATGAGCTGTAGCCATGGAGACAGACTTAGGTGAGCTGTCGCTCTCCCAACCTCAGTACATAATTTGTTTTATGGGGGTAATACCACTGGCCTAACTGTCAGACCAGAGACCTAGCTTTGCAACAGACTTCAGCTGAAAGCAGCCAGAGATGTTCACAGATGGGCTCGCAGTGAGACAACGTGCTCGGACGGAGAAGCATAGCTTGCAGCAAAAATTATACACAGTCAAGCAGGCCCTTGTTGATCCCTCAAGTCACGTGGTCGTGACTTGTGGGTGAACAGAAAAGTCCAGTTCCAATTCTGACCACCACATAGGTGGCACTGCGACATAGCAGAGATTGGGCTGGTGGTAATTCCACAGTGCGAGAGCTACCCTGGCCTGGTGCCACAGAGAGGAAGGTGTCTTGACTCCAGTGCCTGATTCCCTTGGTTTGAGTGGCCCCATGTCTTGCACTGCCTTACACTGCTCCTGTAAGGATTGTTGAGTTAATGCATGTGAAGCACTTTGAAACACATGGACCCTGTTCAGACAACATGCTAAGCCACTGTGGTTAAGCATTTTGAGCTAAACGTCATGTAAACCATTCCTAAACATGGCGGTAACAGTTTAAACACGCTCACTAACCAATTGCTGCAAAAGGGTTAGCAGCCTAATCATGGGGTAACGTGTTTTCTGAACAGGCCTGTGAGCTAGACATCCTGATGAATGAGGAGGTACCCCATCTCATCTCCCAGCATGCTTTGCAACACCAAAACAAGAATGGTGGCGTTGCCTTCACTGCAAAGAAACCTAGAATGTGAGGAAAATGCATTCTCTATGTCTCCTACAAGGAATTTGGAAGGGAAAATTGTTGAGCACAACTCCCTGATGCTCAAGTCTATCGAAAGGTGTGGAAGTCCTTAAAGCCCCAGTTGAAGAGAGGAAGGGAGGAAGGAGCTGAGATTATATGGCATGAAATACAACAGTTTAATTATTCTATACTGGCAAAGTCTTATTATTATGGCATAGTAAAATAGCACCACCTATGTACAGGAGAGAAATACAGGCTTTGCAGAAATACAAAATAATTTGAGGATGAGGAAAATCCTAAAACTGGGTATGGGGGGAGACACTCTCCAAAACAGCCCAGTGAGGACTGAGTATGTTCACTGACCACAGCAAGTCTGTTGAGGCTAGGATGGAAAACTGGGTACCACACTTCAAGAAGGACGCAGACAAGTTGGAGCGTGTTCAGAGGAGGGCAACCAGGATGATCAGAGGTCTAGAAACAAAGCCCTATGAAGAGAGACTGAAAGAACTTGGCATGTTTAGCCTGGAGAAGAGAAGATTGAGGGGAGACATGAGAGCACTCTTCAAATACTTAAAAGGTTGTCACACAGAGGAGGGCCAGGATTTCTTCTCGATCCTCCCAGAGTGCAGGACACGGAATAACGGGCTCAAGTTACAGGAAGTCAGATTCCGGCTGGACATCAGGAAAAACTTCCTGACTATTAGAGCAGTACGACAATGGAATCAGTTACTTAGGGAGGTTGTGGGATCTCCCACACTAGAGGCATTCAAGAGGCAGCTGGACAACCATCTGTCAGGTATGCTTTAAGGTGGATTCCTGCATTGAGCAGGGGGTTGGACTCGATGGCCTTATAGGACTCTTCCAACTCTACTATTCTATGATTCTATGAACACAGAGCTTTTCTACATGAGGCTGTTAATCGGCTGTATCTGCTTTTGGGTTCATCACAAAATTGAGATCTGAGCTCTACATGAAGAGCATTTCCTTTCCTGTTTTTCTGCTATATAACATCTAGATAGTGCTGTGGTATAGTGGATTAGCATAATTACACAATTAGAAAAAATCTTTTCCTTCACTTTCATGAATGATACCACATTTTCCCTGCACTCAAAATACTCAGCAAAAGTGCTTTTTAAAACCGAAGCAAAACTGGAGGGTTACAATGTTTTCTAAAGAACCCGTAAACTACTGTGAGTTGGGAATGATGAATGCACAATAAATACCTTGTGTAGAAAAGTTCAAAGTATTTTTGAATAAAGTATAGTTAGCTGCCCTAGGGAGCTTACCGCAGAAAATGTGAAATGTTGGAAGCTGTTTTATATCAAGTCAGAGTATTGGTTCAGGTCACTCAGGATTGTCTGCACTGATTGTTAGTCACCCTTCATGGTTTTAGCTCTACCTGGAGGTGCTTTTCTACTGAGCTACTTTCTTCACCTAAAAATAAAGTAAAGTATCGTCCTCATAGTACTGAATAAAGGGCTGAATTGAATAGAAACATAAGAAGCTTCTATTATACCAAGTCAGAACACTGGTCCACTGAGATCAATAGTTCCTATTGACAGCGACTGGGTTCAGACAATCCAATAGTCAACCGTTTATTAAATAGTCCACCATTGACTATTGTGTCGTCTTTGGGGCAAAACCCACCCCATGGTTGGTTATTTTCTAGAAATAACCAGCTCCAATAATCAACACTGTGCAGAGTAGATTACCTGCACAACCGTTGAGCGTTATGTCGGACTGTTGCGCTCCACGAATTATTTCCCCTGCCTACAGAGTCGCGAGGCAAGAGCGGCAGTAACCCCTGCTACTCTTGCCCAGCAGGGCTCTATAGGCAGGGGAAATAATCCCCTGCCTTGAGGGAGGAAAATTGACTGGGTTCGGATGACAAAATAGTCAATGGTTGATTAAACAGTCTACAGTAGACTCAAGAGTCCACTGTTGACTCGTGTGTTGTCATGCGGGAAACAACAGGCTACAGTTGCTTCTTTTCTAGAAATAATTAATGCAAATAATCAATGGTGTGCAGAGTTGATTATCTGCATAACCATTGATTACGAGCCATCTTTCGGGCTCTGTGGATTATTTCCCCTGCTACAGAGTAGTGAGGCAAGAGTGGCAGAAACTCCTGCCACTCTTGCACAGCAGGGCTCTATAGCCAGGGGAAATAATCCCATCCGGGAAGTGCTTGAGGAGTTGCTGACCGTGTCATCCCTTGGTGGGGAGCAACCTATGGCTCCACACGCGCTTCCCGGGACAGGCACATGCCATCCTTGAGTGGGGTGCTACCAATCGTGGTGCTCCACATGTTCCCAGGGACATGCATGTCCCTTGCCCCTGCCCCAGAGGGAAATGCTGGCAATTGGGGATGGGGGGGGGTGCTAGGAATGGCAGGAACTCCTTGTGTGCCCCGTTGCCAGCTGCCGGCACTTGGCGGCAAATGGAGGGTGTGGTGAAAGAGAAGTGAGTGCATCGTCCTGTTTCCCCATGGGTTTCGAGGTTGAGGGCGGGGGAGACAGCTCTCCCCGCCCTCAGCCTTGAAAGTAATGGGGATAGATGAGTTGCTGATGAATACCATTACCCTGACACAACATGTATTCATCTGCAACATGTCTATCCCCATCGAAACTAATGGGGGAGGAGGAGGCAGCAAGATGGGATCGCTGCATGCCGTCACCGCTACCACCTCCTTCGCTACTGGGGGGCCATAGAAGCAAGGAAGGGGCTGGCTCTAGCAACCATTGCTTGAGCCTGCTGCTTCCTTGTTCCTTTGGCTCTGGTCGACGGATCTCCTCCCCTGACGGTCGAGGTGATCCGCTGATTCTGTGCCGCTGCAGCACATCTTCCTCCATGGCTGCTGCCACCAGGATCGGCACCTGTGGGTCTCCTCCGCTGACAGCAGGAAGGATGCAGGGGAGCGTCTCCCCCCCCTCCACTCATCCCCATGGAATGATGGCTCACCAATTTATTTATTTATTTATTTATTAGGATATATATACCGCTCCTCATTGAAAAAATTTCGGAGCGGTGTACAAGGTAAAATGAAAATAAAAACAGAATAAAACAGTTAAAACAAAATTTAAAAAGAAGCAAAAAAACAACAACACAGAAAATCCAAGGCTGCATGTTAAAGAAAGGCTTCTTGGAATAAAGATGTTTTCAGGAGGCGCCGAAAGGAGTACAAGGTTGGCGCCTGCCTGACCTCCAGAGGCAGGGAATTCCACAGGAGGGGTGCCACCACGCTGAAGGCTCTTCCCCTGGTGGATTCCAATCGGAGGATGGATCTAGGTGGAACCGCCAGGAGCAGGCCCTCGGATGACCTCAGTGACCGGGCAGGTTGGTAAGGGAGAAGGCGCTCTCTCAGGTATCCTGGTCCCAAGTTGCTTAGGGCTTTGTACACAAGTACAAGAACCTTCAACCTGGCCCGGTAGCGAATAGGCAGCCAGTGCAGTTCCCTCAGCAGAGGAGTTACATGCTGGAAAGGGGCAGCTCCAGACAACAGCCGAGCTGCAGCATTCTGCACTAGCTCCAGCTTCCGGAGCAGCTTCAAGGGCAGCCCCACATAGAGTGCGTTGCAGTAATCCAATCTTGATATTACCAATGCCTGTACCACCGTGGTCAAGCTATCCCTGTCCAGGAGAGGCCATAGTTGGCGAACCAACCGAAGATGGTAAAAGGCACTCCGAGCCGTGGCGGCTACTTGAGCCTCCAACGACAGAAACGGGTCTAAGAGTACCCCCAAACTACGAACCTGTTCTTTCAGAGGCAGAGCAACCCCATCCAGAACAGGCAATGAGCCTGTCTCCCGGACTCGGGAACCCCTCACCCACAGGGCTTCCGTCTTGCCAGGATTCAGTCTCAGTTTATTGGCCCTCATCCAGCCCATTACTGAGTCTAGGCACTGGTCCAGGACTTGCACAGCCTCACCTGATTCAGTTGTCACAGGGAGGTAAATGGGAACCCACACCGTCATTCGGTGAGGAGGGTGGCCCGGGGGGGGGGGTAGGATAGCCAATCCTGCCCTATGGCCTACTCCATGGAAGAGTTATTAGCATGTCGTCCAAGTGCAGCATGCAAATAATTGTCTGTGGAATGGACTATAAGGGCAAGGTTGGCTATTGCATCTACCGCTGAGATACAGCTCCCATCCCAGCAAAAAGAGGAGAATCAAAGTGAGAGTTGCCAGGGGAAGAGCGTGCAATCAGTTCCATGTACTTAGCTGTGGGGTTAGGCCAAAGGTTCTGCTGGAAAAGGTGGTTTTTGAGGAAGGATCTGAAGTAAGAGAAAGAGGTGGCATCACACAAATCGTGAGAGATTGCAGGTGGTATGTGTATTTCATTGATGGGCGCCACATCTGCTTGGAGAGAAAGTAAAGGAGTGTACTTGGGAATAATGCCATCAGCTCAAGAACTAACCCTCTCTCTGCCCCTTAACCGAGAACCATTCTTGCATCAATCTGCATGCCTCCACCCACTCATTTGCATATAGCCCACCCTGGGAACTGTGGCTGGGTCCATGCAAAACAATGGCAGGCTGTTGGGAATGGCTTATAGACACAGGAAAGTAGAGGTGACACAAATAATACAGCAGGAGAAGCAGTCTGGATTCGGTTTGTTGCTTGCCTGGCTGCTGGCTGCCCTCTGCCCATGTTGGCTTTGCTCTCGTCCCTTAGTGAAGATCGTGATGACTCGAGCGTTGCTGATCACGGCCGACATCCTCTTGGGATTTGCTTTGGTCTTGTTGGTGTCGGGTCTCGATTGTGTCAAATTTCTCAAGGACAAGCCGGAAGTAAAGATGAAGATGTGCTGTTCATCTGGATTATTGCTTGGAGTTGGAAGTAAGCGCCTTCCACAGCTCTGGAGATCTGGCTTGCTTAACATAGAACAGGGTAGCTACTCAGGCAAGCCTCGGGGTATTCCAGCTTCTCTACTTAAAAAAACACACCTCTGCCTTAATGGGGCTCTCCGTTTCCACTTTCTTTCTGGGATTACAATTAGCTCAATTACACAGGTAGCCATGTGTTTTGAATTGAATACTCCATTCACTTTAATAAAACAGCACCATCTAGTGGCAGAATTATAGCACACACCAACTTTACATGGGGTTGATTTTGTGCTTTTTTAAAATAGCTGATTATCTCTGTTTTTTAAAAAGCAGGATAAGGGGCGGGAGAAGTGCGGGAGACATCCTGGAGGTTGACAACGCCATCTAAAGAACCCGCAAACTTCTGTGAGTGGCCAATCATGAGTGTGCAATAAATCACTCATGTAGAGAAAGCTCTACATTGTGGCCAAGTAGTGTCTCATGGAGGGCCTATTATAGCAGTGTTTTACATGATTACATCATACAAGTGCAAAAATTTATTCTGGGTACAGCTTTCAGCAATCTGAACTGATCAGCTTTCTGGTGCTTTAAAACACACACACACATACATACGAACACAAATAAAGCATGCTTCCAGTCCTTAAAACTGTTAAGATAGGCTTAGAAATGTCTAAACAATCAGAGAGGCTGTCACGGGTGGACACATTTTAAGAAAGCCCTGGTGCAGTGGTAGAGCATCTGCTACAAGGAACAAAGTAAGCTGCTACTCCATACGAGGGCAAACTCTATCAAATGGCTGAGCTGGGAAAGATCTGCCTATACTTGAAACCCAGATTGCTGTCAGTCAGAGCAGACAGTACTGGGCTTGATGGACTAATGGTCCGACTCAGTATGAGATACCTTCAGGTTCATTTAGGCTAAGTTTACACAACACGACAAGCCAGATTACAGGTTGAGTATGGGTTGAGGGTGGTTTGTTGAATTGTGGGTTGTTGTGTTATGTGAACCTAGCCACACTAACAAACCATAATTCGTTAATCATGAACAACCCATGAAGAGAAGCCATGGTTTGTTATTTGGTTGTGAACTGTAGGATTTCCTGATTAACAAACCATGTTTTTTTAGTACGACTGGGTTCACACAACACAACAACCCATGATTCAACACCAGCCCACAGTTCAACGACAACCCACACTCAAGCTAGACTCAATTTGTACTTGGGCTTGTCATGTTGTATAAACCCAGTCAGTAACTGAGAGCACCTGTGGGGGCACACACTCAAGATAGGGCCCCGACTTTGGGCTCTGAGGCTGGCAAAAATCTCCCCTGTGTGCCATTCACACCTCCACATTCTTAGCATGTAGCGAAACTTACTGTGCCCTGATGGTATCATGCCATTCATTGCTCAGCCTTCCTTATTCCATTTCATTCACTGTTGCTGGTGGTGCCAGGGAAGGACACAGACTGATGGTACTGAGACTAGGGTGACCAACTGTCAGGATTTCCCCGGATTTGTCCTGGTTTTTGTTCTTTCCATGGTGTCGGGGGATTTTCTATCATTTTCAATAATGTCCTGGAATGACACACCTTCCTCTTTAAGGCTGCCATTAGCATGGCAGGAGGGAGTGACATGCTTTCTTGAGGCACATCATTCCCCCACCCCGAGCTCCAATTGAGGTCTTAAAGGGGAAAGTGGGTCATTCGTGGACATTATAGAAAAGGCCCCAATTGGAGTGGATGGTGGTGGTGCAGAATGAAATCCTTTCCCCTCCTCCACTCCAATCGGGTTCTTTAAGGTGGCGGGGGAATAACGTACTTTCTGCAGGACTCAGAAAGCTGCTTCCCCCCACACACACTAGGTGTCCTCTTTTTTGGTTTCCCAAATATGGTCACCCTAACTGAGACAAGGAGCAAACTTGCTACGTCTACGGAAGGGGTGGCCCCAACAGAGGGGTTTGGTGGCAGCCCCACATCTGTCAAGAGACCTCAGAGGATTGTTTTTCTTGGCCTGCCAGGTGTCCTTGGACTGGTGGGCTCGGTCTGGTATGCTGTTGACGTCTACATGGAGAGAACCACACTTGTGCTGCACAGTGTGTTCTTCTTGGGGATCCACTATGACTTCGGCTGGTCATGCTGGTTGGGAATGGCAGGCTCCATGGGATGTTTTGTGGCGTCCATCATGTTGACCTGCTGCCTTTATGCTGTCACAGGTCAGTACAGTTTGTGGTCAGGGGAATGGATGGCCATAGCAGGGGCAGTGGTGGTATCATGCCATTCATTGCTCAGCCTTCCTTATTCCACTTCATTCACTGTCGCTCGTGGTGCCAGGGAAACACACAGACTGATGGTACTGATGGTCACTTCCCAAGGCCAATTTTGGGGGCCTTGTTCCCACCCCAGGGTAAGGATCCAGAAACAAGGACCTCCCACCACGCCCTTATTAATCCTCCGAGGCCCACCAGTCAGAATCGGGGAAATAATCACCTTTGCCATATGCACATGTTGTGCAAACCATAGAATCATAGAATAGTTGAGTTGGAAGGGGCCTCTAAGGCCATTGAGTCCAACCCCCTGCTCAATGCAGGAATCCACCTTAAAGCATCCCTGACAGATGGTTGCCCAGCTGCCTCTTGAAGGCCTCTAGTGTGGGAGAGCCCACAACCTCCAGAGAATCATAGAATAGTAGATTGTCACCCCAAAACAGGGATGAGCAACCATTTCACTCCCAAGAGCCATACACAGTGGTGGGAAGCAGGCCAGGGGTTGCAGGCTGGTGGGGCCTGGGCTCCCCCTCCCCACTCTGTCACACACACACACACACACAATCCCCCTCATTGTCTCATGCAAAACACACACAGACTTTGTGCCCCTCTTCTGCCCATGATCCACTCTATTCTGCCCCATTTATTAGCACTGAAACCAGCTGTAGACTATGCCAATTAGCTCACTCCTCCGCTGCTTCCAGTGCTATTCAGTGGGAAGGAGGGGAGCACAGGAGCTGGGGGTGCTTCTGGCCACATTTTAGTTGGCTGAGAGCTGCATGTACCATATAATGTCTGCCCGGCTTAAGCTGGTCTTAGGACAGACCTTTAAGGCTGGCAATTCACCTTATAAGCTCCATCCGACGAGCGTTTTATTGCTCACTAGCTGTACCCTGCCACGCGTTGCTGTGGCTCAGTCGGGTTAAATTGAAAAGAAAGAAAAGACAAAGCGGATGTTTCTAATATGTTTAATTTCACAATGCTTGTGGATATACAATATTTTTAGTTGTTCCATTGTCTGTGTAGATATAGAGATTGTCTGGTTTGCCGACTCTAGAACACGCAACATATAATTGTCCATGTGAGAAGCAATCTGTGTCTAGATCTAAACCGCACAATTCTAAAGATTGGCCCTGAGCTTTGTTGATGGTGATTGCAAACGCCAATCGAATTGGGAATTGCAATCTCTTAAATTGAAATGGCATATCTGTTGGAATCATAGGAATGCGAGGAATGAGGACATCTTCACCTTTGAAAGGTCCTGTCAAGATTGTTGCTTCTATGACCTATAAGAGCAAATAGGAGAGAACATGCAAATAGGAGAGGAGGCAGAGGCAGTGGATTGGCCTACTGTTTGGTTTTTTAAAAAGGATGTTTTTACGGTGAGGAGGTTAGTGGAAACTCCTGGCAGTTACCTTTCTTCAGAACGTGTAACTGTCACAGTGTGACATCTATATTCACTCAGCCAATTGTGAGAGAACATGCAAATAGGAGAGGAGGCAGAGGCAGTGGATTGGCCTACTGGTTGGCGATGTCACAATGACCTATAAGAGCAAATAGGAGGGAACATGCAAATAGGAGAGAAGGCAGAGGCAGTGGATTGGCCTACCGGTTGGCGATGTCACAATGATCAGCAGGACTGGTTTTGAGGAGGCCTATTTCTTCGATTTTAAGACAAACCTTTGACCCCATATAGAACATAGTTACATAACAACGCTCGCATATTCAAATGCAACGTTGTGTCAAAATTTCAAAGCAATCGGTGAAGAACTTTCGGAGATATAACGTCTGTTTCGAGCGGACATTTACATTTTTATTTATATAGATTACTGGACACTCACGGAGTTTGCTCAAGTCCCTCACATGACGTAGTCTGCCTCCCTCATGCCTTCCACCCCTTCTGGCCTTCCTTGCACCACAAAAAAACCCACCCTCTTTAAGTCCGATGGTTTTTTAAAATGCAGAATTGCTACAGGAGAAGCAGCACCATTAGAGCAGTGGACTCAACAGGCCTTGTGCTCGTTGGGTACTTCCTCTTTTGAAAGAGGAAGTAACTGAGGAACCAAAACACAAGCAGAGAAGCAACGGTAGGGAGCGTGTTAACACCCGGTGTGATGGAGCTATTTGTGATCTTTTCTGGGACCTTTTATTTATAAGTGGAACCTGCAACAAAAAGTTTTAGTGTGGAGTTCAAGATACCAGCGAGCCCTGTCCTCTTCCAGCATACTCCATTCCATTCCTCACGTTTCTATTATGTGGCTACTGAGCATGCACTGTCATCATTAGGCTGTTCTGGGGTGTGTCCCCCCAACTTAGTTTTTTTCCCCTTAAGTTTTTTTTTTGTATTTTTGTATTTTTGCAAAGCATGTCTTCTGATACATACTTTCATGTGCATGTGTGGTGCCATTTCAGCTACAGAAGCAATGGCACTCAAAGCCTGAACATCAGAAATAGAGGGTAAGAGGGCATTTTTCTTCCAAGGAGCTCAAGGCAGTCTGCATTATTCCTCCTCATCCCATTTTATCCTCACAACAACCCTGTGAGGTAGGGTAGGCTGAGAGAGAGTGATTGGTTCAAGGCCACCCAGTGAGCATCACAGCTGAGAGGGGATTTTGAACCTGGTCTCTGGACTTTTAGAGTTTCATCACACCAGTGTTATACTGTGCAATCACTGCAAATTGTGTACAAAGGACTCCGAAGTTTTCCAGCTTATCATCTGCTTTTATTGTGAAGTACTCCCATGCATCCTGCTTTTAATTGCACTTCTTAGCTAAAAGAAGTGAAATATTTTTGTGCACAGAAAGTACGGTTCTTCCAGTCACGTGAAAGCACATCGCTCAAACTGCAACATGTACTTTCATCCCTCATTTTGAATCTGGTGTTCTGTGAGTGTGTTTTCAAGGGGAAGAATTGCTGATGAAAGAAAGGGGTGTGTCTTGTCTCCAGTGGGTGTTTTTAATTTCCAATTCAAATCCCTCCTCCTGCTGCTGCCTCCATCTTAACTTGTCCATTTTCACTTTTAAAGAAATGTGGGAAATGCTCCTTGCCAGCAGCACCCTCATTTTTAAAGATAAAGAGATCCAAATTGGCACAGTCATAGATCTTAAGGAGAGCTTTCAGCATGCCAAATTTGAACCAGATTGGATCATCCGTTGATTTTTAAATGATTTTTTACATTTCCTCCCTCAAATCTATTGGAGCTTATATTCTGCTAGTGCAGAGGAACGTAGGTTCGTATTTCCATTCGTTTGAACAACTGAAGCTGTGCATCTTCAATGGGATTTACTTTACTCAAAAGTAAATCCCATTGATTTCAACTGCTAACCTGACCTGCTGCCCCTTGGTCTGTGCTTGGAGGGAAAAGAAACGGGGGGGGGAAGGGGGGCTAGAAAGATTTCCCCTCTTTCTGCACCCTTTTCCTAAGGAGGAGCCACAGAGGGAGGGAGCCTCCAGGCAGGATTAGGGGAAGGGCTGTAGCCTAGGCAACATGTATTAAAATCGTAGGTAGGGATTCTTTGGATTCCTTGCCCCCTTAACCGTTTCTCTCCCCTCCAAGCACAAACCAAGGGTCATGTTAGCAGTTGAAATCAATGGGATTTACTTTTGAGTAAAGTAAATCCCCTAACCCTGCCTGGAGGCTCCCTCCCTCTGGCTCCTCCTTAGGAAAAGGGCGCAGAAAGAGGGGAAATCTTTCCAGCCCCCAGCCCTCTGTTTCTCTTTCCTGCCCCCTTTTACCTCAGATCTAGGGGGTGTCAGGCCCAACTCCCAGCTGAGGAGAGGGGAGGATGAGCAGCCACGAAGCAAGTGGTGTTAAACCGATCCTGGCTCCTTCGGAAGTGGTGGTGGTGTGCCTGTGTGCTTACTTGCATCTTCAAGTTCATGAACTATAGATGTGCTAGTTCCCTTACTCAAAAGTAAATCCCATTGATTTCAACTGCCAACATCACATGCTGGCTTACCTTTGAGAAAAGCCCATTGAACAGAGAGAGTCTTATTTCTGAGTAAACACATCTAGAACAATGCCCATGCCCATGCAGATCATGGAAGGGGGAGGGAGTTTTTTGGACAGTATGAATGGAAGGGGAGTTGTCCAACTTACAACAACCAATAAACTGTAGGGGGAGGTACAAAGGAGATCAATGGGTGAGTCCATGGTGAAAACAACAAGGTGAGAGTGAACCTCAGCAGGGTAACGGCAATGCGCTACAGGAGAGGTGTAAGTTTGCAAGTTTTCATATGGTATATAAGCACTGCATAAACGAAGTAGGATAATTCGAGGGAGAACCACAATAAAAGGGTACATGGGATGAAGGCTTTAGTCTGCCACTGTAAGTACTTCTCCAGACTGAGTTTTTAGACAACACAGCTGCTGAGGCTATAGTTTGAATAGGAAAATCTTCAACTCTGTCTGTCTCAACACCTTACATGACTAAAAGATGGAGCTATGGATCACGATACCTGAGGATTGTTATGAGGAATACAAGATAATGTAAGCTAAACAGATGAGAATGACATATAAGTGCTTAAGTATACTGCTTTGAATTCTTCTTTCTGAAGGAGATGTTGCCCCATCCAGGAGACCTCAACGCCCCTCAAACCATTCGCGGGGGATCACTTGCAGGATGTATGCAGTTGCTTCCCGAGTGTGACACAGAGACAGGCGGCCACAGTGGACTGGATCACAAGCAAGAGCCTTTTCTCTCGTTCCAACTTTGGAGGGAAGGCAAGATGCAAGATTTTGGCCATGCCTGCAACATGTGCAACCTCTCCTGCTCCCCCTCCTCCCCAAAGCAATATGTAAAGCATTATCAGTCAAGCTCCAACTGGAGGCTGGGGGCAGAATTTAAGACCCTTTCCTCCACCAGCACCATACCCTACTGGGGTCTGACTGCCAACCTCCAATTCCTCTTGGTTCTGCTCCTCCTCTTCCTTTAGGTTTCTGCCTGTTCACCTGTCTTCTCTGAGCCCCCCTGGAGATGGCATCACCACCCCACAACAGGTCATCAGCACAGTCCAAACTGGCAATGCCAATAAGTGGTTCCTTAGGGGTGGCTGAAACCCTTGTACGGAGCAGCCACACACAACCAGGGGCACATCTACATGAAGGGTTTGCCCCGGGGTTGCTTCACGGTAGTGGCATGTCATCTATGTGACGCAGCCGCCATTGCAAAGCCATCCAGGGACAAACCCCGGAAACCCCACTCCAAAAAAGTTGGGCGCTTACCCCGACTTTTTTGGTAGCGGAGCCCATGGCGCCCCCTGATTGGTCACCATGGGTGGCCCCACACCTCTGGAGAAGTAAAAAAAATAAATAAATGGGGAGAAGGAGGAGAGGAACAGGCCGTTCCCCCCCTTTTAAAATTTTATTATCTATATCTGCAGAGCTCCACAGATACAGATAATAATAATAAAAAAGAAATGGGGGGGGTAGGAATGGGCAGCCAGAAGGAGGAGAAGTGGTTCGTCCAGTCCCTCTTGCGTCCTCCTCTGCTGCCTCGTTCCTTCCCTCTCCCCCGTTTTTATTTTTATTATCTGTTTCTGTGGAGCTCCACAGTTACAGATTATTTTTTAAAAAAGGGGGGGGAGAGAAATGGCCCCGTTCCTCTCCTCCCCCCCCCAATTTTTAATTTTTTTTTTTACTTTTCCAGAGATGTGGGAAGGAACACAAGTGTGGGTGCAAGTCACCTCACTGCACCAAAGTGGGAGCCATCTCTCAGATGGAGTCTGTAATATTATTTTCCAAGGCCACAACTTTCTTCAGTTAAATGTAGCAGATAATTTTGTTTCCATTTGCAAATTACTCGAAAATCCCCCATTCACAACCCCAAACACAAAGCAGAGTGCATGTTCTCAGAAAATGTTCACAAATTCCTGAGCTTGCATTTGCTTTCGCAAAATGTGCATGTTACAAAAAGCACACTTTTAAAAAATGTAAAATTAAAAATATACGGCTATTAAAATGCACAACTTTAAAGTATTTTAAAGCTTTTAAAATGCACAACTTTAAAAATGTACGCTTTTAAATATTCATATGGTCACTCTGTAATGGCGGGGGAGAGCACACTTCTGAAAAATGCACACAGCCCCAAACAAGAAAAAACAGGTTGCAAACGAGAATGGGAGAGCGCGAACTGAGCTCTGAAGTGAAGTTTGAAGCCTTTCAGCAACTTTGAGCATCCCTGGTTTTCCCATCCCTACTAGCAGGCAACTCCTGATGCTCTCAACCCCCCCACCCACACAAATGGGGCAATCATAATTCCGGCGTTTTAGTATTTCTATTAGTGCTTCATTTTGAAAGTACTTCAGTTCCTCTGCCTGCATTCCTGCCCTCTCCTTTCCCAGCGTTCAGGCTTGAGTGGCTCTGGCATGGAGATCTCTCTCCCTGGGTGTCTCCCTGATTTGCTTGAACTGGCTAGGGCCATGGCTGGAATTGGGAGGCGGATTTCAGTGTGCTCTGTAAGGCCAGGCTCTTTGGAACTGCTACTGATGCTTAGCTGAAATGATGAAAGGCTATTATCATGTTCCCACCCAGAGGTCTTTAAAATGTGCAGATGTAGGTTACTCCTATTCTTTGTTCTGCTGTTTATCTGCCCCTGTAGGACCCTGGAGTTTCTAGTAGCAGATCCCAGAGGGTTAGGGTGGCCATGTGTCCCACTTCATAGAGGACTGTCCTCTATTGGAAGGTGTCTGCTGTGTATCTATACAGATTTGCACATGCCAATTTTATGCAAACCAGCACCCTTTTTTTGCCTTTTATGCTAGGGTGGCCATATTTGGGAAACCAAAAAAGAGGACACCTAGTGTGTGTGTGGGGAAGCAGCTTTCTGAGTCCTGCAGAAAGTACGTTATTCCCCCGCCACCTTAAAGAACCCGATTGGAGTGGAGGAGGGGAAAGGATTTCATTCTGCACCACCACCATCCACTCCAATGGGGGCCTTTTCTATAATGTCCACGAATGACCCATTTTCCCCTTTAAGACCTCAATTGGAGCTCAGGGTGGGGGAATGATGTGCCTCAAGAAAGCATGTCATTCCCTCCAGCCATGCTAATGGCAGCCTTAAAGGGGAAGGTGTGTCATTCCAGGACATTATTGAAAATTATAGAAAATCCCCCCTGACACCATGGAAAGAACAAAAACCAGGACAAATCCGGGGAAATCCTGACAGTTGGTCACCCTATTTTATGCCCCCTCTCTCTGCATCTTTTGTGATGTGTTCCCTCTTTTTTGGCAAGGGATGAGTGGCCACCCTACAGAGGGGCGTTATTCCCTGTACCCTCAGGGCACTCTGCCTTCTAAGCGGACAACAAGGCTTCTTTCTGCTGCCTGAACCACCAGTACTGCGGATGGCCAGAGCATGCAGCCCAGCAGAATCCGGTGATCCTGAAGGCACCAATAGGGTTCCATCTGGCCTAGAAATCAATTCCTGACTTTGACAGCTGTTTTCTCAGCTGGAACAACTTGTGGTTAATTGAGCTGCTACTCCTGGACTTACCATCTGAATTGGGGTGGGAGGGGGCAGCTGTACCACATAGCAGGTAGGGAGGTTTGTGGCTGACCAGTAAGGGCTAATCCCCCTATCAGAGTCATTGCCTGTGCTACTGATCAACGAACAATGAACGTGAATGTGAAAACCAGCCCAAAGATGACAAAAGACATGAGGCAGCTTGCCCTCCAGCTCCTTCTGGTTTAATGGGTATCTTGTGATAAAGCCAAAGGCCTCTCCCCCTCTCGCCCCTGGCAGTGAGCAGAAAGGGCCAGGCTATCCATTCACAGGTACGTACCCTGCCCTTTGGGGACTGGGGGGTTGCAGGCACGGTTGTGCTCCTTTCTCGGCATCTCCGCCTTGAGGCAGTTGGCAACCAGCAGCAAAGCTCCACTGGAAACAGCGCAAGCAGCACCTACGGCAGCCATCCAGTAGGAATAGCCAAGCTCGTAAGTCACGCCGGGGATGCCAAGGGTGACCTGAAAGAGAATGGAGTTGGTGAACCACCTAGGACTGACTGTGATCTTTGGAAAAGAACAACCCCCACAAAAAGGCTTAAGAGCAGTTCCTGTTAAAACTGCTAAAAGCACGTGTGGATCAAGTTTTGGGGGAAGGGCGGAGCACCTGCTGTGTTCGCAAAAGGTCCTGGGGCCTGCAGTGCGCCCCGAAATCGATGATGTAGATAGTACCTTAAGCGTTCCAAGAGGAGGAGGAGGAAGAGGCCCCGCATCGCCCCTCGCGGGGACGGGGTGAAGAGTTGCCGGGCCCGGAGGCTTCGCCGGGGAATCGGCTGCGTCCTTGGTGCCGCCCACCTGCCCGCCGGCCTCCTGTTGCGGGGCCGTCTCCTCCTCCTCCTCCTCCTCCTCCTCTTCTTGGAACGCTTAAGGTACTATCTACATCATTGATTTCGGGGCGCACTGCAGCCGCACTCCAGGCGCCCCGAAGACTCTGTGTAGACAGGCCCCTAGGATTAATTCCTCAGCATCTCCAGTGTAAACCGCCCAGAGAGCCTCAGCTATGGGGCCATATACAAATGTAAATAACAACAACAACAACTCCTGTCCAAAACCTGCGAAGCCACTGGAAGCCAGAAAAGGCAATACTGAGCTAGATAAATGCTTCTACTACGGCTCAGGCCGATTCCTATGTTCATTAGAAGCATCCCTAGTTCAGTAGTACAGCTTGGCCTTGACATGCAAAAGGACCCAGGTTCAATCCCTGGCATCTCCAGGTAGTTCTGGGAAAGGCTCCTGTGTGAAACCCTGCAGAGTCTCTGCGAGTTAGACAATCCTGGGTCAGATGGAACCAATGTTCTGACGTGGCACAAGGGAGTTGCCTGTAACTTTTGAAGCCTGCAAAATACCCACCCTGGAGGGTGTTGCTCGGGGGGAGGGGGGCAAAAGGAGAGGCCCCATCCAGGATGGGGGGTTACTGACTAGTCTGGCTAGGCTCTCATGCCTTTAGCTGTTGCTTTGTCCTATTTCGATAGGGGAGATGTTCCACCCAAATTTGATGCTGTATTTTGACATTTATTTGATGTATATCACAAGCTGCTTTGGACATGGTCCACTGTGGGAATCATGGTATATTCATAAACTAAATTAAACTTGGGGAGGTGGAGGAAACAGTAGGTGAAACGTTTTGCAGCATGTGCGGATTAACACTGCTGTAGATATTGGGAAGTATTTCTTAAAAGGAAGCCACCACAGATTGCCTTAAAATACACCACCTTTTTCTTCTGCAATTTATTCTTCAGTATATTCAGTGGCAGGCTTTGAAATGTTGCCAAGAATTTTATCCACCCCATGTTGCCAAAAAGACACTTCCTTGCCCTGCTGCTGAGGCTTGAACAGTAGTCCGGTGTGCGAAAATCATCAGGTGACAGCCCCCTCACAGAATTTTACAACCAAAATGTTTTTGAGTTTGGAAGGGACCGTGGAGGGCACCTAGCCCAACCTCCTGCAAAACTCTTGCAGCTACAAGATTTAGGGTGTCGCCCACCCACTGCTCAGCAGATGCAGGAAAACATCGAAGACACAGTAGCACCCTGCTCAAAAACAGCACCATTGTCATTTCAGAGGCCCTATTTTAGGTTTCACTGGTGAGGGGAAGAGGGGAGATTCAACAGAGGGTGGGCAGAGGGTTGCCAATTTTTGAATTGGCCCCTAGTTGTGCCCTTAATAGCTGTCTCAGCCTCAGTAAGCAGTAGGTGATCGTGTTAATAACTGGACCCAAAATAGACACCAGCAAGAGACGATCAGATCTCTTGCTGGCTTTCCTTCCCCAACCCCCACTTACAAGTAGCTTCAAGGGCCTCTGATTTTTATCACATCAGTCACCCCCCAGACCTGTTTTTTTTAACCTAAATCCTACACTTATGCCCTATTGAAGCTGCTATCAGACCCACAGCAGAAAAAGTTGTGTCTAAGGGCTTCTCTAAACGAGTGATTTATTGCACACTCGTGATTGGCCAGGTTTGTGGGCCCATTACATGATGTCATAAACGTCCAGAATGGGTCCTGCACTATTAGGGTGACCATATTTGGGAAACCAAAAAGGAGGACACCTATTGTGTGTGTGTGTGTGTGGAAGCAGCTTTCTGAGTCCTGCAAAAAGTACGTTATTCCCCCGCCACCTTAAAGAACCCGATTGGAGTGGAGGAGGGGAAAGGATTTCATTCTGCACCACCACCATCCCCTCCAATGGGGGCCTTTTCTATAATGTCCACGGATGACCCACTTTCCCCTTCAAGACCTCAATTGGAGCTCGGGATGGGGGAATGATGTGCCTCAAGAAAGCATGTCACTCCCTCCTGCCATGCTAATGGCAGCCTTAAAGAGGAAGATGTGTCATTCCAGGACATTATTGAAAATGATAGAAAATCCCCCCTGACACCATGGAAAGAACAAAAACCAGGACAAATCCGGGGAAATCCTGACAGTTGGTCACCCTATGCACTATCCCCCAACCCCATATTCCACTGTCAGAAAACACAGAAATAATCAGCTTTTAAAAATAAATCTGCAAAACTGGCCTGTGTAAAATTGGTGCTGTGCTATAATTTTGCCACTACATGGCACTGTTTTATTGAGTTGAAGCATTCAAGGATAAGAAGCATCCAATCCAAACCATATGGCCGCCTATATAAGTAAACCGATGCAATGACAAAATGAAAATGGAAGCAGAAAGTCCTGGTAAGGAAGTATTGTTGTTTTTTAAATGTAGCGAAGCTCTCACACTGGTACTTTATGAACCTGTCAGGTTTTTAAGATCCACAGGAGAAGCCCTCTTGAAGACACCATGGGTAGGATCCATTGTTAGGTCTATGTAGAGAAGGCCTATTGAAATGAATGGGACAAGCAAGTCCTGATTAACTTAAGTATCATTAATTTCAATGGGTCTACTCTCCATAGGACTAAAATTGGATACTACCTCATTACCTGCAGAGGTCCATTTGTCAGCCACGCATGAAAGAGGTTTCTCTTGCATCACTCCAAAACCGTGGAGTGTGCTCGCTCAAGAACTATGACCCCACCTCCATCCCAGTCTCTTGGATTTTAGAAAGAGTGTAAAGATTATCTTTTTACTCTCACCTTTTAAATTATGTAGTTGTAATGTTGTAATGTTCTTGTTTTTTTTATTGTATTGTGTTAAGGTTTTCTTGTTTAAAATTGTTGCAAATCACCTTGATAGCTTCTTAGCAAATAAGTCAGTATATAAATGTAAAAAACAAACAAATATATAAGTATTTGTTTAGTACCACTGCTTATATTTTCCCCCCACTGATGGTTTAAAAGCAATATAGGGAAAGGGGGCATTTGATCTGGAAAACAGCATCGGGGGAAGTTCAACACTAAATCTAAGTAAACATGTATAGGACTAAGCTGCAAAAATGGAGAGAGAGAAAAGTTGGAAGATTTAATCATGCACCTTTTACATCACATCTCCTTTGGCTCTGCTTGTATCTACACCAGAGACCTTGCACTGAGCAAGTGATTGGACTAAATTACCTCAGAGATCCCTTCCAACTCTAAAATTCTATGACTTTAGAGAATCCACAAAGCTTTCCAAACCTCTCCCCCCCCCCCATTCTTAACGGCATTCCCTTCTTCTTTGAAGCTAACTTGCTTACCTCAAGCTTATACTTCTGGACTGTGTCGATGCCGTACCAGAGGACTGCAATCGCTCCAGAGAGCCCTATGAACGAGAGACGATTCCCCATTAGGGCTCCCGGTGGTGGTGGGTGGTGATAAGCCTCCTGTGCTGTTCAGCTCTTTGAAAAGGATCCCTACACATAATCTTGCCAGCATCCTATGTTCCAAAGACACTAGGGTGACCATATTTTGGAAACCAAAAAGGAGGACAATATGGTCGCCATGTTAAAATTATTTTTAAAAAATAATTTTAAAACCTCAAACATTTTAAAAAATCCTAAAACTCAATGGATGGACAGATCTGTTTCAAACTTGGCATAGCTAAAGTCCTTGTTAAGAGCAATCATGGTGCCAAGTTTCATCTCTTTATCGTTAAAAATAACATTTTTAAAAAAAATCCTCAAATTTTAAAAAATTCCTAAAAATCAATGGATGAACAGAACTGTTTCAAATTTGGTATGGCTAAAGCTCTACCTAAAAGCTATCATGGTGCCAACTTTCAGCTCTTTAAAAATGACAATTTTAAAAATGACAATTTTATAAATAATTTTAAAACCTCAATTTTTAAAAAATTCCTAAAAATCAATGGATGAACGGATCTGTTTCAAATTTGGTATGACTAAAGCCCTTCCTAAGAGCTACCATCGTGCCAAGTTTCATGTCTTTATCTTAAAAAAATGACAGAGTTATAAGCATTTTAGTTAATTCCTATTAGAGCTGCTCTTTGGGGGGGGGGGGGGGAATCCGGATTTCCCCTGCCCCTTCCCGGATTTGTCTTCAAAATCCCGGGCAAATCTGGTCATATGGTCACCCTAACACTGATTAGCAATGAAGAGTTAAATAAATGGAGGGATGACGTAGTTGACAATAACAAGTAACTTTCATGAAAAGGAGAAAGAAAATCTGACTGGCAAAGCTACACCATCTAAATTTATTACTTATCTTCACACTATCATAAAGCTTCTCTGGCCAAAACCTCGTATTTCACTGCTGTTTAAAGGCCCCAGAGTAGACCTAGTTTTGGTTTTTTTTTTTAAAAAAAGTGACATTCCTAAACACACACACAAGTATTTTGGAGGCCTTTCTGAAAGCAGGACCTGTGTACGATCTACACTGGAGCCCCCTTTGTTTGTGAGGCAACACTCTGCCAGAATTTTTTTCCATTTTTTTTCCTTCTCTGTGGCCATGCCTTAATGAATACATCACAGTATCTACTGCATTTATAATGCCATCAAGTGCCACAGGAGGACTTTGAAAGGTCAGACTATAACCCACAGTTTAGTACTGAAATTGTGGGAAAGTGGGTCACTTTGTTATGCTGCCATTACAAGTGGCTTTAAAAAAAGAGATCTAGTAACTGTACAGGGATATAGGTTTAAAATTAAATTCTGTGACTGTTCACAAATGAACAATTCTGAATACCCTTTAAAAACAATCAATATTCATTTGAGAAAAGAGGTAGGGAGGGGAGAGGGAAGAAAGTGGGGAGGTCCTGCTCCTGTTTCAGATACTTGCATATGCAAATGTACAAAACACAATATAACGGCTTAAAACTGTAGTATAAAAGTGCAAACCCGATTTTCAAAAATTCCCCCAAAATCAGGGGAGGCTTGGATTGGCTTGAGTCTTGGCATGCATGTGTATACGTGCATGAGGTGTCATGGTGCCTAACTTGAGGTTTCTAACGTGAAAATTGACGGAGATATAGAAAGGGGTGTTTGAATTGGGGTTAGGGGTGCTGCGTTGGAGGTTAAAGCCCCCCCCAAAATCAGGGGATGATGGAATTTGCTTGAAACTTGCCATGAATGTGGATGTGCCTGCTTCCAAGTTTTTATCTGTCAAAATGTCAGAGAACCGTCCATGTCTGAAAATGGGGTGTCCGATTTTCAAAAATTCCCCAAAAATCAGGGGAGGCTTGGATTGGATTGAGTCTTGGCATGCATGTGTATACATGCATGAGGTGTCATGGTGCCGAATTTGAGGTTTCTAACCTTAACAGAAAAAAAGTTGTAGGCTTTTTTGGATTTCAATGCAAGCCTATGGGGGGAAAAGCGGCGCTCCGATCTGGATCCGGATCTTCGCAGTGAACCGGAGCGGACTATAGGCGGAGCGGAGCGGACCCGATCCGGAAGTTGCAGATCTGGAAGAGAAGTGGATCGGGGGGTTCGTGCACACCCCTATGGAACACTAAAATGCTAAAAATGCTTGGGGGGAAATGTCTTCATCTGGCGCCAGAAAGAGCACAACACAGGTGACAGGCAAACGTCTCTAGGAAGTTCATTCCCCAATCAGGATGCCACAGCAGAAAAGGCCCTTTTCCTGGTAGCTACCCGCTTCACTTCTTATGACATTGGATCCTGGAGAAGAGCCTGAACATGACCTTAGGGATGGCAGGTACGTATGGGAGGAGGCGATCCTTCAGGTATCCTGGCCCTAAGCAGTTTAGGTCTTTGAATGTTAATACCAGCACTTTGCATTCGACCCAGAAAGGGACTGGCAGCCAGAGCAGCTGGCAAAGTATTGGCATAATATGATGTCATTGGCCAATCCCTGTTAACCGTCTCGCTGCCCTACTTTGGACAATTGTGTGGCTATTCACAGCTGCACAGCTCTGTGGATGGGCACTGAAAAATAGCCTTTTAAAAAAGCCAGAGATTTCCTACCATCAAAATCCATGCAAGGAAAGACCAGGGAAAGGAAGGAGAAGGAACAGAAAACTGTACATGAGAGGAGAAGGAGGTGGAGGAAAATGCTGTGAAACAGATTCTACAGGTTTAAAGTTACTCCCATTGAGAAAAATTATAATATCACTAGATAGGATCACACTTAACTTAGTAGCACAGAGAAAATGCAACCACCCCAAAAGGGAATAGTCATAAAAGGACTTGGGCGGCAGTGGTGGTGGTGAGAATATTGAGGGAGTAATAGCATCAGAACAATTGGGAGGGGGAGTGCATTGTGTGCAGTGCACGTGTAGTTCCACGATAAAACGCTAGTGTAGCTTGGCCCCTGGAACAGGAATGCATTTCACTTCATTTCTAAAAAGACCAAGCCTGGGCTTACCTCCCAGGAGGAACAGGGTCCCAGCAGTGATTGAAAACTTGTATTTCTGAGGGATTCTGTTACGGATTAGCTTGGTGCATTTCATTCCTGCGATGAAGGGTGGCACAGCACAAAAAGTCAGAAAGCCAGATAGAATCACCAAGACCCGAGTGACCACAAGAACAGCTGGGAGAAAAATGTGAGAGAATGACACGTTAGAATAGGGGTGGTATAGGGATCAGGCCTGGTCTCCCTAGTGTGTATCCCGAATTGGACTTAGAGACTGAAGAAGTAGACCAACCAAGACAGGAAGTGGGGGAGGAAATTCTCCAAGTCTCTCCAGGAGTCAAGCAGCAACCTACCCAGGAACTTATCAGAAAGGAGACCCAGGCTCAAAGATCATCCTCCCTGAGTTTGGGAACTCAGTCCTTATCAGAGGAGGAGGGAACATTGGAACTGACAGATCCCAAAGTCTGCTGCAGGATCAAGCAGGCAGAGTTGAGAGGAAGTGGGAAGCAGTCCACTAGGTTAGTCACTCACCAGAGATTATAACTTGAAGACTCGCCCTAAGGGAGGCGTTTGGTTAAAGTTTGCTGTGCGCTGCGGGAAACTATCCATTTAGTTGATAGGCAAACCTAGCCCGGTAGCGAATAGGCAGCCAGTGCAGTTCCCTCAGCAGAGGAGTTACATGCTGGAAAGGGGCAGCTCCAGACAACAGCCGAGCTGCAGCGTTCTGCACTAGCTCCAGCTTCCGGAGCAGCTTCAAGGGCAGCCCCACATAGAGCGCGTTGCAGTAATCCAATCTTAAGGTTACCAATGCCTGTACCACCGTGGTCAAACTATCCCTGTCCAGGAGAGGCCGTAGTTGGTGAACCAGCCAAAGCTGGTAAAAGGCACTCTGAGCCGCCGCGGCCACTTGAGCCTCCAGTGACAGAGATGGATCTAAGAGTACCCCCAAACTACGAACCTGATCTTTCAGAGGCAGTGCAACCCCATTCAGAACAGGCAATGAGCCTGTCTCCCGGACTCAGGAACCACTCACCCACAGGGCTTCCTTCTTGCCAGGATTCAGTCTGTTTATTGGCCCTCATCCAGCCCATTACTGAGTCTAGGGACCACCCCTTCTAGAACCTGCACAGCCTCACCTGATTCAGTTGTCACAGGGAGACAGAGCTGAGTGTCATCAGCGTATTGATGGCATTTAGCTCCAAATCCCCCAATGACCGCTCCCAACGGCTTCATATAGTTAAATAACATTGGGGACAAGATGGCGTCCTGCGGCACTCCATAGCTCAATTGCCAAGGGGCCAAGGAGTGGTCACCCAATGCTACTTTCTGCAAACAACCCCGTAGGTAGGATCGGAACCACTGTAACACAATGCCTCCGATGCCCATCCCACGGAGTCGATCCAGGAGGATACCATGGTCAATGGTAGCAAAAGCCGATGAGAGATCGAGTAGGATTAAAAGGGTTGCATTCCCCCTGTCCCTCTCTCGATAAGGGTCATCCATCAGGGCGACCAAGGCTGATTCAGTCCCATAACCAGATCGGAACCTAGACTGGAATGGGTCCAGATAATCAGTATCTTCCAAGAGTGAATGCACAAGGACACGTTACTTCATGTTGCTCGCCTAGTTTCCTTTGTTGTTTGTCAAAGCCCAAAGCAAATTGTGCCAGATATGCAATGAGAAGGGAAGGACAAGAAGACGTTGCTCTGCCTCCTCAGGAAAAATAAGGGAGCGAGAAAGAAGTTCTCCTTTTACCAATGAAGCTACTGTTCTCCCATCCTCTTGTCCCTGCCTGCCTCAAGTCTGGAATTTAACTGTCTGTGAGTCAATATTGTAACAGCCTCCAGAGAAGGCAATAAAATTAAGATAACGTTTAAAAAATGCATGTGATGCTGTTAAGCTATGTTGAAGACCTAAAGCCAGCTGAAAAATGGAATTGATTTGTTTTCTCTTACCTGGATGTTCACTGAGATAGGAAATAGGAATGTCACAAGTCCAGAGGTTGGCCACATTATCAAAGATGCACTCACTCCATAATCCTCTGCACCGGATGCTCAAGCCCACGGAAGACAGGGGATCCTTGGCATCTTGCTAAAGAAGGAAAGACAGATTTTACACAGGCACCATTGGGACTTCGTAACAGCAGGTAACTCAAGGGGGAGATGAAGGCTAACAGAGGGACACTGACATAATCTCCACAAGCTACAGGGCACGTGCACATAGCTAATGCAAATCCCTCAGCAGTTTTTGCTAACTGTTTTGTTCTAAGACGCCATTATAAGTATGTGAGCACTCATTCTGTTTTGCCTTTTTCATTTTTCTCTCTGCTAACTGCCTTTTTAACAGAAGGCAGCAATACCAAGTAATTCCCATCAGATTGCTAATTGTGTATGATTGGAGGATTGCTTCCTGCTGAGATATACTAGCCAGCCAGTTCCCTGGGAGCCACTCACTGAGTGAGCAGGCAGGGAGCACTAACAGGAATTTGGCAGCAGAGGTCCCTAACAAAATTTCCCTATAACTTAGGTGGATAATGTGTACTTAGAAGGGCCATCAACTGAGATGCTAAGAGAATAAGGAGGACCCATAAAAAAGAAAAAATGGCAGTCAGGGGCTGAGGGAGCAGCAAACCTTCTGCTGTGTCTTCCCTCCCTTCTCCACTGTTCCCAGTCACCAGTACTTTAAAACATGTTGTAGCATGGTGTCTTTTTCTTTCTCACACAGCTCCGCCAAACTTGATCTCTCCAGGTAATTCCTAGCCTGCCTTGATGACTACTATCTCCTTCAGAGAGTGGAAGAGGAGAGGAAGGACACTGACCAATAAGATCAGACCAATAGGGAAGGATTAGTTGATGAACGCAAACTTTGAGGGAAAGTGATATAATGCTCAATTTCTTGATTCTAAGGAAAACTAAAGCTCAGTGTAGTCAAATGTGTACCTTGGATAGGGAAGCTGATTTTATTAAACTCCAAGCAATGATTAGTAGGGTTCCATGGCAGGAAAACCTAACAGGAAGAAGAGTTCAAAAGGGATAGGAGTGCCTAAAAAGGAGATACTGAAGGCTCACTCAGAAGCAATCCCAATGAGGAAAAAATGTAAGACAACAGAAGAAGCCAGTGTGGCTACATAAAAAGCTTAGTGATAACAGATCACTAAGGAAGTGTACAGATAGATAGCCTGGAATTGCTGAGATGGTGTCTGGAAGGCTATTTATTTATTGCATTTCTATACTGCCCAATAGCTGAAGCTCTAAGGCTAATGTTCAGAATGAACTGAGTTGGAGAAGGATGCGAAGAAGCAGCTAGTACAGAAGTCGTCAGGTTGCTGAAGGCAGCATTTGTATGTGTGTGTTATAATTTGCATTTTGTTACCTGCCCCAATGGATGGGGCAGGCTATAAGTATTGTGCGCTGACTGCTGTAGAGGGCTCAGCTGCAGAATTCCGCACCCCCCCATCCCTATTACCGTATTTCTTCGATTCTAAGATGCCATCGATTGTAAGACGCACACTAATTTCAGTACCACCAACAGAAAAAAAGCTTTGATTCTAAGGAATAATAAATGACCTGCGATTCTAAGACGCACCCCGTTTTTAGAGATGTTTATATGGGGGAAAAAGTGCGTCTTAGAATCGAAGAAATACAGTATCCCTATGGTAAAATGAGGGTGAAGGGATATCACCAGTGGCAAATACTTAAACACTGAGGGGCAGGAGCAAGGAATCATTCCCCCTTTGTCAAAGTTACCACAAGCAGGTTTGACCTTTCCAGGAGCATAAGGAATGCTGCTAGTTCTTGCTGCCACTACTGGATTTCTCAGAGCTTAGCATTCCTATGGAAACCAGGTCTCAGTTTGTAAAGTAGCTACATCTGTCTATCTGTTGAAGCAAAACAGATGTTCTGCCCAGGCTGCCATTGAAATATGGTGGGAACAATTCCTGAGTAAACATGTATAGGGTCAGACTTAAGTTTCTCTACCAGTGCAGAACATCTGTTTTGCGGCCTGGGCAGCACCTGGCATGGAATTGCTGGAGGATAGAGACCTGTTGGGGGCCCAGGGGCTAGGCGGTTGAATGTAATATGTAGAACTAGTCAAGGGAGCATTCTTTCAGGTAGGGTGACCATATTTGGGACACCAAAAAAGAGGACTCCTAGTGTGTGTGTGTGGGAAGCAGCTTTCTTCTTCTTCTTCTTCTTATTATTATTATTTATTTATATTGCACCATCAATGTACATGGTGCTGTACAGATTACATAGTAAATAGCAAGACCCTGCCGCATAGGCTTACAATCTAATATAATATAATATGAGTCCTGCAGAAAGTACGTTCTTCCCCCGCCACCTTAAAGAACCCGATTGGAGTGGAGGAGGGGAAAGGATTTCATTCTGCACCACCACCATCCACTCCAATGGGGGCCTTTTCTATAATGTCCACGAATGACCCACTTTCCCCTTTAAGACCTCAATTGGAGCTCGGGGTGGGGGAATGACGTGCCTCAAGAAAGCATGTCATTCCCTCCTGCCATGCTAATGGCAGCCTTAAAGAGGAAGGTGTGACATTCCAGGACGTTATTGAAAATTCTAGAAAATCCCCCCTGACACCATGGAAAGAACAAAAACCAGGACAAATCCGGGGAAATCCTGACAGTTGGTCACCCTACTTTCAGGCTACCAGAGGGGGTGAAAAAGGGCACTACACACTGTGGTAAAGAAAATACTGGAAGGCTAAATAAAAAGCTTGTTGTGACAAAGATGGTGTCAGCCTGCTTATAAAAGAGCAGAGATAGAACAGGATGGATGCTGACCTCTTCTTAATTGCTATAAACTTCTTTTTATCTACCCAATAACTTAAAGGCACAGTGCTGAGTGAGGCAGAGCCATAACCTTCCTTCTCCTCAACGCCTCTGGCCCTGGCACATACAGCCAGAGCAGGGCCTAGAAGCACTGAGAAGGAAGATCCTGATGGCAGTGAGCTGGCTGCCCCAGTGCTGCTTCTGCCATCCCCAGACACTCAGAGGAGCCACACGGGCAGTGGCTCCCGCAGGCGTGGGTGGCAGAAATGGCAGTGGAAGGCCAGTCGTGGGCACGGAGAAGCAGGCCTGCGGTTAAAGGAAAAACAATTAAAAGTAATTTTATTTATTTATTTTTATTTTATTTTATTGCATTTGGATACCGCCCCATAGCCGGAGCTCTCTGGGCAGTTCACATAAGATAAAAAAAAACACTTTAAAATAATATACAAAGATTAAAAACCACAAAAACATGCAAAACGCACATACATTTAAAACCACTATAACAACTTTACAAACGATGAGCCAAAAAAACAGATCAGTAAATGAGCCAATAAAACACATAAATCTAGGTCCTCCATATTCAGAAGCTAGTTTGGATTGTTAAAGGTTGAATGAACACTCTGCACACTGTAGTCCAATGTGGCGACCTCCAGATGTGTTGCCCTACAACCCCCATCCTACTCTGGGTGGGTATGATGGGAGTTGTAGTCCAATACACCTGGGACATACTCTGGTACTGCAAGTGGGGACAGAGATGGTGAGGGGGAAACTGATGCTGGTGAAGTTAATAATTGCGTTCACATGATTGGCAGCCAATTAACAAACTACAGTGGCCTATGACTGGATTGGTGTCTACCTATAGAAGAGCCTTCAGTGTGGTGGCTCCCTCTCTGAGGAACTCCTTGCCTCTGGAGGTCCGGCAGGCAGGCACCAACGTTATGTCATTTTTGGTATCTGCTGAAAACATCTTTATTTCAAGAAGGCTTCCTTGATTGACTAGCCACGATTTTATTGGTATTCAGTTCTAAAAACTTTTAATACGTTTTATTTTTATATGTTTTGATATGGTGTTTTATTAGTTTTATCCTTTATTTTCACCGCTCCAATATCTGTTTAGATATGGAGTGGTATATAAATGTTGTCAATAAATAAATGGTGCACGCAAGGGTGAAATTGACTCACCCGTCCTGCGTACAAGCCCGCTAAGGAATAAAGAAGTGTTAGGAGAAAATTGCTGGTGGAACTATATTATTATTTATTATTATTATTATTTATTTATATAGCACCATCAATGTACATGGTGCTGTACAGATTACACAGTAAATAGCAAGACCCTGCCGCATAGGCTTACAATCTAATAAAGTTGTAGTAAACAATAAGGAGGAAAGGAGAATGCAAACAGGCACAGGGAAGTGTAAACAGGCACCGGGTAGGGTGAAGCTAACAGTATAGAGTCAGAACAAACTCAATATTTAAAAGCTATAGGGAAAAGAAAAGTTTTTAGCTGAGTTTTAAAAGCTGTGATTGAGTTTGTAGTTCTCAAGTGTTCTGGAAGAGCGTTCCAGGCGTAAGGGGCAGCAGAAGAAAAAGGACGAAGCCGAGTAAGGGAAGTGGAGGTCCTTGGGCAGGCGAGAAGCATGGCATCAGAGGAGCGGAGAGCACGAGTGGGACGATAGTGTGAGATGAGAGAGGAGAGATAGGCAGGAGCTAGACCGTGAAAAGTTTTGAAGGTCAACAGGAGAAGTTTATATTGGATTCTGGAGTGAATTGGAAGCCAATGAAGAGATTTCAGAAGTGGAGTGACATGGTCAGAGCAGCGGGCCAAGAAGATGATCTTAGCGGCGGAGTGGTGGACAGAGACCAGCGGACTGATGTGAGACGAGGGAAGGCCAGAGAGAAGAAGGTTGCAGAAGTCCAACCGAGAGATAACCAGTGCGTGAACGAGAGTCTTGGCAGAAGAGACAGACAAAAATGGTCGAATCCTGGCAATATTATACAGGAAGAAACCCTATAGGATAGTTCCTATAGGGAGGAACTATCATCCCATATTGCTCCACCCACATCTGTGAACAGGGGATGGTGGAATAACATAAAGGAACATAATGAGATATTTTCTGCAGTATGAGGGATACCTTGTGATTTCACTTAAAAAAAGAAAGAAAGGAAAATGGAAAATAACGGCACCCACAGGGAGGCTTCCTTCTGGAACTCACCAGATATGATAGCAGTGGCATTTCATGATCTGTTGGGGCTGTGCCTCTAATTATGCTCAACCCATATATTTGTAAATATACTCATTATTTAAAAGTGTCATAAGCCTCCAGTGACCTAACAAAAGAAACTAAACCCAGGTGGCGGAAGTGGGATGAGCATTAAACCCCTCCGGAGGCCGAGATGTGAGACAACTGTTGAAGCAGTACGACAATGGAACCAGTTACCTAGGGAGGTTGTGGGCTCTCCCACACTAGAGGCCTTCAAGAGGCAGCTGGACAAGCATCTGTTGGGGGTGCTTTAGGGTGGATTCCTGCATTGAGCAGGGGGTTGGACTCGATGGCCTTGTAGGCCCCTTCCAACTCTGCTATTCTATGATTCTATGAACCCTCAGAAGGAAGAGCCAAGGGGCCTTGAAGCTACCCATCCACAGCACCTGGGCAGCAGACTGGGCAGGAAGGTGAACAGGTCACTTGGCCCTGGTCTTCCACACTAGGGTGAGATGTACTGTAGATCTATGTAAATTGCAATAACCGTTTCTAAATTAGCCCTATGAAGAGAGACTGAAAGAACTGGGCATGTTTAGCCTGGAGAAGAGAAGATTGAGGGGAGATATGATAGCACTCTTCAAATACTGAAAAGGTTGTCACACAGAGGAGGGCCAGGATCTCTTCTCGATCCTCCCAGAGTGCAGGACACGGAATAACGGGCTCAAGTTAGAGGAAGCCAGATTCCGGCTGGACATCAGGAAAAACTTCCTGACTGTTAGAGCAGTGCGACGGTGGAATCAGTTACCTAGGGAGGTTGTGGGCTCTCCCACACTAGAGGCCTTCAAGAGGCAGCTGGACAACCATCTGTCAGGGATGCTTTAGGGTGGATTCCTGCATTGAGCAGGGGGTTGGACTCGATGGCCTTGTAGGCCCCTTCCAACTCTACTATTCTATGATTCTCTGTCCTGCCTCAGTTGCCTATTTTCTATAGTCCCAAACCCCATAGCCTTCCCTTTCAGAGTAGTTGATCCAGCCCCATCATCATTTCGCTTGGCCCTTTCTCTGCACATTTTTCAGCGGTAAAAATAAACCCTTTGTACAAGACTCTTCGTTCATGCTTACCCTCCAGCAATCTGATCCAGCACACAGAATGAGAAATGAAAGGCCTAGGCTGCCCAGGACTATCGTGGCTACGTCCGCTGCCACTGCCATTGCTGGGATTTCCATTCCACCTTTGGCTGGAATTTTTCTTTTAGCAAAAACATCCTTTCCTCATACCCGGAAAGAGAGCTGTAAGTCCAAGTATAAAGGACTCCTGGTGGGAGCTTGGTAAAGGTCAACATGTCCCCCCTTGTGGAAGCGTAAAGAACACATTTCTGGAAGGCAGGCCGCTACCTCCACAAGACTGCCTTGCCTTCTCCTTCGGAACCATTTTGCTGGTGGTGGATATGGTGGAGGAATTACTGCTTAAAAGCTGAGAAGCTAGTCTCGAGAAGGAGAGTGATGTGTAAAGCTGGATTTTAAAAAAGCTCATCCTCCTTTTTCTTTCTTCTCCCACTGCATTCTCCTTCTGAATGGACCCATCTGTGGTTTTGTGGCATTGGCAGGCATTACACCAGTCCATCACAAAACATTTTGCATGCCTGGCAAGTGGCAACCAACACATTAAGAAAAGGTACAGCATTATCTATTGGAGGGAGGAAGCAGCAGCCAGGCACCTCTCCACTGTGCCTGGGTCCAGCTCCAGCTGAGAGCCCCCTCCCTCCTGCTACCAACTGTCTCTGCAGAGGCCACCAGTGAGGGAGGAAGCAGCAGCCAGGCACCTCTCCATCGTGCCTGGGTCCAGCTCCAGCTCAGAGCCCCCTCCCTCCTGCTACCAACTGTCTCTGCAGAGGCTACCAGTGAGGGAGGAAGCAGCAGCCAGGCACCTCTCCATCGTGCCTGGGTCCAGCTCCAGCTGAGAGCCCCCTCCCTCCTGCTACCAACTGTCACTGCAGAGGCCACCAGTGAGGGAGGAAGCAGCAGCCAGGCACCTCTCCACCATGCCTGGGTCCAGCTCCAGCTGAGAGCCCCCTCCCTCCTGCTGTCAACTGTAACTGCAGAGGCCACCAGTGAGGGAGGAAGCAGCAGCCAGGCACCTCTCCATCGTGCCTGGGTCCAGCTCCAGCTGAGAGCCCCCTCCCTCCTGCTACCAACTGTCTCTGCAGAGGCCACCAGTGAGGGAGGAAGCAGCAGCCAGGCACCTCTCCATCGTGCCTGGGTCCAGCTCCAGCTCAGAGCCCCCTCCCTCCTGCTACCAACTGTCTCTGCAGAGGCCACCAGTGAGGGAGGAAGCAGCAGCCAGGCACCTCTCCATCGTGCCTGGGTCCAGCTCCAGCTGAGAGCCCCCTCCCTCCTGCTACCAACTGTCACTGCAGAGGCCACCAGTGAGGGAGGAAGCAGCAGCCAGGCACCTCTCCACCATGCCTGGGTCCAGCTCCAGCTGAGAGCCCCCTCCCTCCTGCTGTCAACTGTAACTGCTGAACTTTGCAACTAAGATTGTAGTGCCTGAATTTGCTGAATTTGCTTTCCTTTCCCCCCTCCTCCTCCTCCCTCCCAATCCCCTTTCCTTTTGTGTCATGTCTTTTAGATTGTAAGCCTGGGGGCAGGGACTGTCAAGAAATACTTTTGTAAGCCGCCGTGAGAGCCTTTTTTGGCTGAATGGCGGCATAAAAATCCTTAAATAAATAAATAAATAAATAAATAAATATCTATGCTTAATTTTCTACAAGCTAATTTTCTACAAGCATGGTAGGTCTTTGGTGTGTGTTTTTTACAAATGTCCCTAACCCTTCCCACTGCCTTAAGTGAGCCAGTGTGGTGTAGTGGCTAAGGTGTTGGACTGGGAGTCGGGAGATCCGGGTTCTAGTCCCCACTCAGCCATGGAAACCCACTGGGTGACTTTGGGCCAGTCACATACTCTCAGCCCAATCTACCTCACAGGGTTGTTGTTGTGAGGATAACATGGAGAGGAGGAGGATTATGTATGCTGCCTTGGGGTTCCTTGGAGAAAAAAAAGGCGGGATATAAACTTAAGAAGAATTTCTTTTTCAGGAGGACTGTACCATTTGAACACTGTGTCCATCTAGCCTTCAGTCCACAAGTAAGAGTGGTTTCCCACACTATAATGAATATCACAATATAAGGGCAGTATCTACTACTGCTTTAAAACAGTTTATAACAGTTTTGACCATTGTTGGGGCCCAGGACACACAACGTATACAGTTTCCAAAATGTTTTCAAAGTGTTTTATCCTGTTTGGTGTACATCTGGCCAAGAATTGCTCTGTGGGCTCACTCGGCCTGTCTTGACCACTGTTCTGCTTCTGAACTAATGGTGGCCAGCCAGTTAATTCTGGGACCTGCCCACATTGGGCGTTTTTCCCCATACGTGGAGGATACAACTTGGCTAACAGGTACTGAGACATCCTCCTTGACTTTTCTAACAGTTCTGAAACCCATGCAAGCTGGTGGCTGAGTCCCATGATCTGGTGTGAAAAGGCCCTTCCTTTTGTCTTCTCCGAATCTCCCACCCAGTTTCATTTGCTGATTCCAAGTCCTAGTGTTACAAGATGACGGTGGGGGGGGGGGGGGAAGGCTCTCCATCCACTTTCTCTTGTGAGCCCTGGAGCTTTTTCTGCGAGGGTAAAGGGTATTGTTCTCTTCCATTTCAACAGACCTCTTCCCCTCCCCTTCCCTAGTTACTGTGCAGAAGGATGCTACAGCTCACTGTTGCCTTGCGACTTTAAGGCAGGGCAGCTGAAATTGATGGGAAGGCGGATGCGTTTCTGCAGAGCAGAGGGGAGGGCGAGAGGCTCGGTGACATCATCAGCCAGCCAGCCTCCTCCCGGGTGGGAACGCGGGTTCCTTGTGCGGGGACAGGGGTGGGGGAAAGACGAGGAAGAGTAGGGGAACTGGAAAGCGAGCGTGCCACGCTGAAGCCAAGAATCCAGGGGAAACAGCAAGCCTTTCTATGTTTTGCTTTTAGGATGCTCGACCATCTTTCATAATACAGGTAAATCCATTTGCTACTGAATCACTGCAGGCGGATGCTAAAGATCCTGGGTACCAGGCCTTCTTGGCAGGGATGCAGGCGAGAAGGTGATGCGCTCTTGGAGCAGCCCAGCTATTCTTACCTGTCACGTTGGCATGTCTCGGCGTTGGATGGGTTGCCCTCAAAGAGAGAATGGCCATGACTGTGGGATCCCCCGCCCCACCCCCGCCTCTGAGATTAGCATCATTTTAGCCACTAAAGATGCTGGGGGGGGGGGGGGAGAGAGAGCTCTGGACTCCTTGCTCATATGCCAGGTCCCTTTCTTCCATTTTCAGATTTTGGGTTTTTATTATTTTTAAATTTCTAGTCCTTTTGGCTTCAAAAGGAAGAGTAAATTTGTTCCTGCCTTCCAGTCTTATGGCCTATGAGTGCTAGGATGGCACCTATTTTTTTATAAGTGATTTAACATGTCATTGTTTTTAAATATGATGAACAAATACCTTTACACGTATCTTGCTTCTTGTGTTTTAGTGCGGCTTGTTGTTGTTTTCATTTTCTTGCTGTTTCACATTGGATTATGGGCTCCTACTCACAGTGTATCTGGAGACACCACCCACCCCCAGTAACCGCAAACATTTCTGGCTACTGATCTGCAGCAAGGCCTCTCTGCAGGTTGCTTGTGAGCATCATGGTCCCTGTAGCACTTCAGGCGCAAGATGGGAGTTGAATGCTGCCCCATGAAAATAACATTCCCCGCCCGTGGAAATTTAGCATGGCAGGAAGAAGGGGTTCAGCATAGCTTTCTTCCTAAGAAGAGGGGTTTTTTAATGGGTGGGCCATTCAACACATTCTAGCTCCAGCTGAGAGCCCCCTCCCTCCTGCTGTCAACTGTTTCTGGAGAGGCCACCAGTGAGGGAGGAAGCAGCAGCCAGGCACCTCTCCACCGTGCCTGGGTCCAGCTCCAGCTGAGAGCCCCCTCCCTCCTGCTGTCAACTGTCTCTGCAGAGGCCACCAGTGAGGGAGGAAGCAGCAGCCAGGCATCTCTCCACCATGCCTGGGTCCAGCTCCAGCTGAGAGCCCCCTCCCTCCTGCTGTCAACTGTCTCTGCAGAGGCCACCAGTGAGGGAGGAAGCAGCAGCCAGGCACCTCTCCACCGTGCCTGGGTCCAGCTCCAGCTGAGAGCCCCCTCCCTCCTGCTGTCAACTGTCTCTGGAGAGGCCACCAGTGAGGGAGGAAGCAGCAGCCAGGCACCTCTCCACCGTGCCGGGGTCCAGCTCCAGCTGAGAGCCCCCTCCCTCCTGCTGTCAACTGTCTCTGCAGAGGCCACCAGTGAGGGAGGAAGCAGCAGCCAGGCACCTCTCCACCGTGCCTGGGTCCAGCTCCAGCTGAGAGCCCCCTCCCTCCTGCTGTCAACTGTCTCCGGAGAGGCCACCAGTGAGGGAGGAAGCAGCAGCCAGGCACCTCTCCACCGTGCCGGGGTCCAGCTCCAGCTGAGAGCCCCCTCCCTCCTGCTGTCAACTGTAACTGCTGAACTTTCCAACTAAGATTGTAGTGCCTGAATTTGCTTTCCTTTCCCCCCCCTCCTCCTCCCTCCCAATCCCCTTCCCTTTTGTGTCATGTCTTTTAGATTGTAAGCCTGTGGGCAGGGACTATCAAGAAATACTTTTGTAAGCCGCCGTGAGAGCCTTTTTTGGCTGAATGGTGGCATAAAAATCCTTAAATAAATAAATAAATAAATAAATAAATTCCACCTGCAGCCTGAACTGAGACAATCTAGGAAAAGGTGTACCTCTTGATTCTGTTGATGATCTATTACAGCCAAGCTATGTAAGTAATGAGATAGAGGCCTTACATGGTAGAATGGACTATATATACCATATATTGCAGGTGAGATTCACGTATATCATACACCAGAGATGTAGAATGCGGCTCCCAAGAGATTTTCTGAAATGGAATTTGGCCCTCAGAATAAAAGAGGTTGAACACCCCCATTCATATACACAGCTGGCCAACCATCTGTGAGGGATGCTTTAGGGTGGATTCCTGCATTGAGCAGGGGGTTGGACTCGATGGCCTTGTAGGCCCCTTCCAACTCTGCTATTCTATGATTCTATGATCTCTGCACCCTGAAGGTGGTACAGCCCTCTCTCTGCCACCTCAGCTTGCTGCACTTTTAAGCTCTCAGAAGCAGAGGAGAACTATTTCATGTTATTTGTATTGTTATTGTTATGTAACGTTTCATTTGTTCTATGCTGTACACCGCCCTATGACCCTTTTGTGATAAGCAGCCTATAAATGCTGTATAAATCAATAAATCATAAGACCTTCCTTTTCCTTCCAGGCAAATCTGCAATGATCTCTCCCACCACCACAGCCAGCCCTTCCGGTGACACGCTCTTCCCCACTCTATCTTCTCAGGAACTGTGGAGGTCACAAGTGACAGGGTATGCTGGATCCATCACTCGCCACATCAGCCATCGTGCCAACAACTTTAAAAGGCACCCAAAGAGGAGGAAACACATCCGCCCATCCCCCCCTCCTCCTCCAAACACTCCGTGCCCCATCGATCGGATCCACTTTGGCGAAATCCACCCACAGAGGTCCTTGTTGGAACTGTTGTTCAATGGCTGCATTCTGTTTGGAATCGAGTTCAGCTACGCCATGGAGACTGCCTATGTGACGCCTGCATTGCTTCAGATGGGCTTGCCAGATCAGCTATATGGAATGGTCTGGTTCATCAGCCCAATATTGGGTGAGTGGTGTGATGTAGAACATCATGGCCCCGGTCATGAGAAAGTGAGTTGTGCTCAAGTCCTCTGCAAACTGATGGGAATTAAGTAGGATCATAGAGTCAGAGAGGGCCTTGTAGATGGCAAGTAAGTCATGGCATCCCCCTGGGTCCATCTGGATCATATAAAAGGCCCATCTATCCCAGTACCCTGTTTTCCAGTGGCCAGCCAGATGCCTCCTGGAAAGCCCACAAAGAGGACGTGAGGGTAATAGCCCCCTCCTGCTGTTTCCCCCCAGCAGCTGGTAATTCTGAGGCATGCTGGACTCACTACATAATTATCATGATTCATAGCCATTGATAGCTATATAAATCCTCAATGATTTTTTCTAATCTGGTGGCCATCGCTACATCTTGTAGTAGTGGCTTCCATAATTTAAACTGTGCCATGTGTGAAGAAGTACTTTTGATTAGGGTTGTGCATGGACCCCCCCGATCCGCTTCGGATCCCAATCTGCAACATTTGGATTGGGTCCGCTCTGCTCTGCGCTGATCCGCCAGTGGTCCACTTTGCTTCACTGCGGAGCTCCGGATCCAAATCGGAGCTCCATTTCCCCCCCCCCAATAGACTTGCATTGAAATCCAAACACCTATAACTTTTTTTCTGTTAATGTTAGAAACCTCAAAATGGGCACCATGAGAGCTTATCCATGTATCCACCTTCACGCCCAGTTGGAAGTTAATCCGAGCCTCCACTGATTTTGGGGGAATTTTTTAAAATCCCCCACCCCATTTTCAGAAATGAGATTTATTCCGACATCTGTACAGATACAAACTTAGAAGTGGGCACCTTCACATATACCATCTAGATCCACATTCATGGCAAGTTTCAAGCAAATTCGAGCATGCCCTGATTTTTGGTGATTTTTTTTCCTTTTAAGCATCACCCTCTAACACCCATTCACACCCCTTTCTAGAACTCCGTCAGTTTTCACGTTAGAAACTCAAAATTGGCACCATGAGAGCTTATCCATGTATTCACCTCTATGCCCAGTTGGAAGTCAATCCGAGCCTCCACTGATTTTTGGGGAATTTTTGAAAATCCCCCACCCCATTTTCAGAAATCCAAATATTTCAGGGATTTTTAAAGCTGCAGACAGCTAAATAGACTTTCTTTATTCATGGGCATTTCAAAGGAAATCCCAACATGCCATGAATTGGGGATTATTTAAAGATAAACCTTATGAATCTTCTTCCAAACTTCAAAAATTTACTTGGAACTTCAAGAAGTCTAAACAGGGTGAGTGCAGGAAGGACTAATGCCCTGAGTCAAAGCAAAACACACACAAACCGTCCCTGTGAGGCGGGCACAGAAGGGGAGAGGCAGCAGCAGGTGGTGGCTATGCCCTGGCCTGAAGCACTGGGAGCAAGCATGCAAGCGGCTTGTGGGGTTGATCCACACAGCCCATCTACATCTCCTAAGCACCAGGAGGGCAGAGAGGTGCTACACACACACGCACACACACTGTGCCATAGATCTATGGGGAATAAGTCCGAGGCAGCAGATCCCAATACCCCACAATGACACCACCCAGGTGGAGGCGGGAAGGCGGGCATGCAGCACACATTTCTAGGGGCACAAGTAAGTGAGCCAAGGATTGTTTCCACTTTCCAGGCCATCAAAGCCAGTAATGCAAACCAGCCCTGTGAGGCGGGAACAGCACAGAGAGATGCCTTTTGCATCCCATAACTAATAGGGGCTAGGAGGATAAGAGTAAAGCTTTGTCTTGTCTGTCTTTTACCAGTAAGAGGAAAGTGGACATGCCCAGGGGGAGGGGGAACTGTGCCAATTTGTCTGGTCCTGTCTAGGTACCAGTCTTTCAGAAGCTACCACACACTTCAACTCATGAGAGGCATATTAGCTTCACTGGCTAACCTTTAGAGGGTTCTGATGACCCTCCAAGGGCAGGAGTGTGCACTGGGCACGTCCACATGCCCTATGGACATCATCCCCTTGCACCACATCTATTCAGTTGTTCACCAAGGTTAGGGTGGGTAGCAGTGCTGTGTTTCCTATCTGTTATTTATTTACTTAGTATATGATTTAAGGCTGTGTTTGTGCGTTTGGTGAGGCTACTGCTTCAAAAACACTGGAAAAAGTCCATTCAGACAAAGAAAGAAAAGTTACCCAGTATCCCAAGTTACTAAGTATCCCATTTTGCTTATTCCCTCCCTCCAACATTGGGATTGGAGGATGCTTCATCAGGTGATCAAGTTTGGGAGTTGAATCTGCCTTTCATCGCTTAAAAAAAAAACTTACCCCCTCCCACTTTAAGCCATTCTAAACAAATTAATAGCAAGCAAACTGCATGACGAAAAAGTCTGAACATCTCCACAAAATGACCCCCAACCACCACTCTCTAAGCACAGCAAGTTTCAGGGATGTGTGTTTCAAACCAAAAAAGTTATATGCTAATTTTTTCGGCAATGCAATCCTATGGGGAAAAATATCCAAAATGGCGGGCAGAGCGCTTCGTGAAAAGAGGATCAATTTGCTTGTGGCTGCTTTTCTTCGCTATGCTTCGCTAGCCCCCTGACTCGCTTGTCCTCCACCTATAACGGAGGCAAAGCTCCCCGCTTCGCTATTGCTTCTTCGAACCGAAGAGAAGCGAATCACAGCCCTACTTTTGATTATGGTGAAGATGATAATTAATTTATATAGCACCATCACTGTGTGTGGCACTTTATTGAGCTACGAAAGGACAGCTCCCTGCCCGCAAGAAGCATACACTTTACAGTTCTGCATGTTGGCATTGATGTCAATGCAGTTTGAAAAAAATTGATGTAATACTGACTCAGCCTTTCCCATCATTTCCATGCTGGCTGGGATTGATGGGAATTGCTGTCCAAGACATTTGGAGGGCACCAGATGGGGAAGGCTGGGCTGACTTTTTTGTTGCCTATACCTGAGGACAATTTGCCTCAGTGGAGAAGGTGTTGACAATTTGCTCCTGGATGGCAGTCCTAGAGATGTGAAGATGTGGAAAAAATCCCAGGCCTTCATTTCCCTAGGCAGTCCTGATGAAATCCACCCCCAGCTCTGAAAGCTGTTATGAGTCATGTGGGAGTGGGGGAAGCACTTCTGGGCAACAGGAGATGTTCACAGGCCTACTAGCAGCTACAGGGGAGCACTTTTCATCAGGACTGTGGTGAGAGGAGGAAGGGCTTCGTCCCAGGTTGAACCAGTGGCACCTCCAGTTGAAGGGATCAGGTAGGGAATGAGAAAAACCCTCTGCTGGAGATGCATGACCAACCAGATGAGGTTAGGCCTCATCTAGAGTATTGTGTCCAGTTCTGGGCTCCACAATTCAAGAAGGATGCAGACAAGCTGGAGCGTGTTCAGAAGAGGGCAACCAGGATGATCAGAGGTCTAGAAACAAAGCCCTATGAAGAGAGACTGAAAGAACTGGGCATGTTTAGCCTGGAGAAGAGAAGGTTGAGGGGAGACATGAGAGCACTCTTCAAATACTTAAAAGGTTGTCACACAGAGGAGGGCCAGGATCTCTTCTCGATCCTCCCAGAGTGCAGGACACGGAATAACGGGCTCAAGTTAAAGGAAGCCAGATTCCAGCTGGACATCAGGAAAAACTTCCTGACTGTTAGAGCAGTGCGACGGTGGAATCAGTTACCTAGGGAGGTTGTGGGCTCTCCCACACTAGAGGCCTTCAAGAGGCAGCTGGACAACCATCTGTCAGGGATGCTTTAGGGTGGATTCCTGCATTGAGCAGGGGGTTGGACTCGATGGCCTTGTAGGCCCCTTCCAACTCTGCTATTCTATGATTCTATGAACCAGAGTAGGCAATTCTGGGTTAGATGGACAAAGAATCCATCCTGGTATAGTGCTATGTTCCTATGAGCATCCCATCCTGTGACTTTTTTCAATTGGCATTTGGACCAGGAGGCTGCACAGAGCCTCTCCTTCACTATGAGTGACAGTGAGACTTTTCCAAAAATGACAAAACATGGGGAGGTGGGGGGAAGAAGGGACACAATGCACTCCTGTTCCACCTCCCCTTCTAAACTTTGATAACTTACCGCCTCCTGAACCTTTTAACAAACTTTGCCCGCCCACACAATCTCCAGAGACATTTTCAATTCATTCCAAACCACCATAAGATCTGTTGAAAAGGTGGGTTGAAGGTTTCGGACTGGCTCTTGCGAGGAGAAGGCCTAAGTGACTTGCTCCACCGTGCCCATCTTATTCTGAACTCTCCTCAGCAAGACGGTGACCAATGATGCCATTGATTCCATTGTTTCTTCCCTTTCAGGTTTCCTGTTGCAGCCCTTGCTGGGGGCCTGGAGCGACAGGTGCACCTCACCTTTCGGCAGGAGGAGGCCCTTCATCTTGGTGCTGTCAATTGGTAATTTGCTTTTAACCTTTACTCTCCCAGCACAGTCCCAGGTTTGCAGGGCTGTTGCAGGCACAGCACAAACTGGGCCTTTCCCCAGATCAGTTGCTACTGGACAATTATGGTGGGCAAATCCAAGGGCCTCCATTCATTCATTCATTCATTCATTCTATAACCTGCCTATATACAAATTACCCTTTACTATTCTTTGGCTACTGAACAGTTTATGGCTGCCCGTTTTTGGACATTTGGGGAAACGGGTTTAATTCAGGATCTGCTCTAAATATACTGTGGGAATACTCTGGTGTGTGTGTTTAATGACTGCAAGTTAGGTAAATAATGCCAAGCTGGCATTTGGTAGCTAACAAAATAAAAATAAGTTTATTGTTGTTTAAAAGCTTTAAATCAAAATATAATACTTTCAATCCTGGCTGATCTAAACTCTCCACATACCAGCCACCTCACTCTCTTCGCATCAATCCTAAGTCCCTAGAATCTAAACTCTTCTTACTCTACAACTAAACAACTCTCCTCACACGCACTCCTCAAACTCCAAACTCACTCACCTCACAAACTCCCCACACTCTCCTTATATACTCCTTTCCTCCTCCCACCTATGGCATCATAAACCACACCCACTCAGTTCTAACATTCCATACTTACCAGACATACTAATCTAGACATATGCAAGATAATCAATTGTGGGGTAACGCCACAGGTGGGGCTGAAGGCAAAGGGGGTAGAGCTAAAGGCGGAACAAGCAGAGTCAAAATATAAAGAATACCAGGACATTGTAGCTTAAAGCTCTTACCGCCAGTAAGAGGGGAGTTGTCTGAACCCAACCCTCATGGTTGCAAAAATGTTCCTCTTCTTCCTATTATTATTATTATTTGAAAATTATTATGGAATTATCTCTCCAATGAAGACAGGTTGCCTACATTGCTATCTTTTTGGCGCCAGGTCAAGACTTTTCTCTTTTCCCAGGCATTTAGCAACATGTGAAGAGTTTTAATTGACTCTGGATCTGTTTTTTAGGTTTGACTGATCGCTCAAAGTTGTTTTTAGATGTATGTTGTCTTGGCGTATACTGTCTATTTTTATGTTTTTATGGCTTTAAATTTTGTATATCATTTTAAATGTTTTAATCTTTTGTAAACCGTCCAGAGAGCTTTGGCTATGGGGTGGTATAGAAAAGTAAATAACTATAATAATAACAATAACAATAACAATTATAATTACAACAACAATTTAAAAATATGTGTATCTTCTCAAAGCGACCTACAGACATAATACAAAAGAAAATGATTAATATAATTGGGGGAAATAAACTATAATCAGAATAATACAAATAAAACTCAATATCATAACATAATCTAAAAACAATACAATATGAAAGTGTTCATGCACAAATACAAAAAAAATCTCACCCCCCTCCCCCACTCACTGCCTAGAATGATCATCACAAAAGCAGCCCACAACAATTGGGCCATAACTAAGGTATATTTGGTCCTGGACTTGATGCTGGACAGTGCCAGCCCAAGACATTTTGCTCCCTGAAATGGAGGGCAAATGTTGCTGCCCCTCTACACTAGGGCTGACTTAGTCCTGCCTCTCCATTTTGGACACCGATTCATGCCTGCCATCTATTCCTCATCCTCATACCTCAGCCTCACAGTAGTTGATTGACCCTGCTTTCATTGGCAGGCCTTGCCTCGCTGGTGTGGACTACTCCAAGACATTGGGGTTTTGGATCATTCTCATTTGCTTGGAGGTGGGCTGGGGTGTGGGAATCCACAATGTTCTCAGGAGTATTTAAAAAGTGTTGCAAACTCTACTGTGGAGATTGGGTAATTACTCACAAGGCCAGTACATCATAAATATAACCTTTTAAAAAACATACACACACAAATTAAGCCAGCCGGTGTATGATGATTTCAGTCCATAAAGGAATGGTTGTGTAAACATAAGAAGAGCCATGTTGGATCCCAGGGGTCCATCTAGTCCATTATTATTATTATTATTTATTTATTTATATAGCACCATCAATGTACATGGTGCTGTACAGAGTAAAACAGTAAATAGCAAGACTCTGCCGCATAGGCTTACAATCTAATAAAATCATAGTAAAACAATAAGGAGGGGAAGAGAACGCAAACAGGCACAGGGTAGGGTAAGCAGGCACAGGGTAGGGTAAAACTAACAGTATAAAGTCTGCGCAACATCAAGTTTTAAAAGCTTTAGGAAAAAGAAAAGTTTTTAGTTGAGCTTTAAAAGCTGCGATTGAACTTGTAGGTCTCAAATGTTCTGGAAGAGCGTTCCAGGCGTAAGGGGCAGCAGAAGAAAATGGACGGAGCCAAGCAAGGGAAGTAGAGGCCCTTGGGCAGGCGAGAAAAATGGCATCAGAGGAGCGAAGAGCACGAGCGGGGCAATAGTGTGAGATGAGAGAGGAGAGTCCAGCGTTCTGTTCACACAGTGGCCAGCTAGATGACTCAATGAGAAGCCCACAATAGGACCATGAGTGCAACAGCAGCCTTCCACCCATGTTCCCCAGCAACTGGTGTACATAGGCATACTGCCTCTGATACTGGAAATAACATGTAGCCATCAAGACTAGTAGCCATTGATAGCCATTAATTTGTCTAACCCCTTTTTTAAAGCCATCCAAATTGGTGACCCAACAGTAGCAATAGTATTTCTGGATGTAATTTGTAGGAGTTATTGTTGTCCCTCTCTGGCACACATTCAGTATTGGAATACCATGCTGAGATGTGCTGGAACACAAGGACAACAATAATAAGATAAGGCCTTGCTAAGGAACATCTTGGCACTGGCTTACCATGCCTTGGAATGTGCTGACGCAAGAGCCACAGAATACAATACAGTATTGAAGGCACTATGCTATGATCACGTATTTCCTTAACCCTTATATGGTATATTCATGCTGAACACACACTAACAAACATCTCCTGTGCACGAGGTAATCATGCATTAACATGCTGTACTCAACAACCAATCATAGCTTGTAAACAAGAAACAAAGGAAGTTCCAGTGTGAACATTTTCTACCTGACCCTTTGGCTTGGATTCCTCGTCCTCAGGGGCGCTGGCCGGGCTGCTGTTGATGTTGAATGGCAGGGATATCGGCGTCGCCTTGACTGACACTGTGAACAACCACAAGTGGGGGATCCTGCTCACCATCTGCGGAGTCATCCTTATGGACTTCTGTGCCGATTCTGCAGACAATCCCAGTCATGCCTACATGATGGATGTATGTAGCCCATCGGATCAGGACCGGGGACTCAATATACATGCTCTGCTTGCAGGCGAGTCTTTTGCATAACAATAGCAACAACAACATTGAACCTTTAAGAACATCAGAAGTGCCCTGATGCTGGATCAGACCGAGGGTCCATCTAGTCCAGCAGTCTGTTCACACAGCAGCCAACCAGCTGTCGATCAGGGACAAGCAAAGCATTTGTTAAGCCAGTGTGGTGCAGTGGCTAAGGTGTTGGACTGGGAGCCGGGGGAGCTGGGTTCTAGTCCCCTTTCCGCCATGGAAACCCACTGGGTGACTTTGGGCCTGTCACACACACTCAGCGCAACCTACCTCACAGGGTTGTTGTTGTGAGGATAACATGGAGGGGAGGAGGAGGATTATGTATGCCACCTTGGGTTCCTTGGAGGAAAAAAGGCGGGATATAAATGTAATAAATAAAAATAAATATTTATATCATCATTTTATAGCAGAAGTGGATAATTGTATTACAACAAGGCTTCATGCAGCTCCCTTGTTTTAATGCAAATTCATGCTCCTGTCGGACTTCCAGGTTTGCTGTTATGCACTGAATGCAATTCGATGGTGGTGGTGATTTTGGTGGTGCGGGTTCTGGCCTCCAGACCTTCCGAAGCTGCCCCCGCCCCGTTTAGAGTGTTTGCATAACTTCACATCCCTTCTCTCCCCATAAAATCAAAACCAGGGAGAGTTGGGTTCAAATCCTTACTTAAGCCATGAGATTCACTGGAATACCTTTAGAGCCAGCTGTTATCTCTGTCTTAACTTACCTCACAGGGGTTTTGTGATGTTAAAAATGCAGGTAAGATGGGAGTGGGTAGGGACTATATGCACTGCCTCAAGCTCCTTGGTGGCATATAAATAAATCAAAGAAATCAATTAATGGAATAATAATTCCAATTATAACAGCATTGTAAGGTGGGCCAGTGTTATTGCCACCATGTTGCAGATAGACAACCGAGGCTGGGAGAGACAGAGGCTGTGTGCCTAAAGCCATTTAGGCCAGTTCATGACAGAGGTGAGATTTGAGTTAGCAATTTTCTGATGCACCATAGCTCAGTCTTAAACTGCTGGCTGCTGCTGTTTCTCATTTGATGCTGATGTGTGCGTGTGTATGTACCTATCTAATCCATAGACAGATATACCCTGTTTCCCCGAAAGTAAGACATCCCCCGAAAATAAGACCTACTTCCAGTTTTGCCCCTCGCTGTAATATAAGGCATCCCCCCGAAAATAAGACCTACTTCCAGTTTTGCCCCTCGCTGTAATATAAGGCATCCCCCCGAAAATAAGACCTTCTTCCAGTTTTGCCCCTCGCTGTAATATAAGGCATCCCCCGAAAATAAGACCTACTTCCAGTTTTGCCCCTCGCTGTAATATAAGGCATCCCCCTGAAAATAAGACCTTCTTCCAGTTTTGCCCCTCGCTGTAATATAAGGCATCCCCCCGAAAATAAGACCTACTTCCAGTTTTGCCCCTCGCTGCAATATAAGGCATCCACCCGAAAATAAGACCTACTTCCAGTTTTGCCCCTCGCTGTAATATAAGGCATCCCCCGAAAATAAGACCTTCTTCCAGTTTTGCCCCTCGCTGTAATATAAGGCATCCCCCCGAAAATAAGACCTTCTTCCAGTTTTGCCCCTCGCTGTAATATAAGGCATCCCCCCGAAAATAAGACCTTCTTCCAGTTTTGCCCCTCGCTGTAATATAAGGCATCCCCCCGAAAATAAGACCTTCTTCCAGTTTTGCCCCTCGCTGTAATATAAGGCATCCCCCCGAAAATAAGACCTACTTCCAGTTTTGCCCCTCGCTGTAATATAAGGCATCTCCCCGAAAATAAGACCTACTTCCAGTTTTGCCCCTCGCTGTAATATAAGGTATTCTTCTTCATGGAAAAATAAGACATCCCCTGAAAATAAGACCTAGCGCATCTTTGGGAGCAAAAATTAATATAAGACACTGTCTTATTTTCGGGGAAACAGGGTAGATTATATATAGATCTTCCTGCGCATAGAAAATTAGCAGGCAGAAAAGTTTAGCCTCTCTGACATGCCCTTTTCTGCGTGTGTATGTAGAGAGGGGGATTCAAACATGCAACCTCTTCCCGGCAGACTTTTACTACTTAATTCTGTTGATTCTATAAGCCAGGCCTTACAAAAAACCATCTATAAATTCCTCCTCCAAAACCCACCTTTCGGGCAAAGATTTTGGCACAACCTACTAATCCCCATAGTAGGGTAGCCATGGATCCTACTTTACAGAGGGCTGTCCTCTATTTGAAAGATGATCCAGTTTGGTTTAAAAATAAAGAACTGGGTTCTTTAGGGAGAATAGGAGGGGCCTTGAAGCTGCCCATCCACCTGGACAGCAGAATGAACAGGCACACAAAGTCACCTGGTCATAGTCTTTCCCACTAGGGTGAGATGTATTGTACTTATATTTAAATTATAGTCATTATTTCTAAATTTGCATATCTGTGTATCAGTTAGAATATGCAGAATTTCTGCAAATATGTGTCAACTTTTGTCCTCTTTTTTGTGGATACGTTTCTTCTTTTTTGACTAGGTCTGTGCAGCTCTGCTGCCCAGTTCAGAGTTGTGTGTTAGCATCCCAGATCTATAACAATGTGGATGCAGAGTTCTACTTTCCACCCCCGGAGCCAGCATTTGTAGTGTCCCCGCATCCTTCCAAGACATTTGTTTCCATATGGTTGTGGCTGGTGATCTCAGGGGTTGTAGTTAAAAGAGAAAGGGAGGGGGGAGTAAATTTTGCAAGTCTGAAATCTGCTCACCTAACCTACTGCAACTATGTCAAAACATGTGAAACTGAAATAAATTAGGGTGACCATATTTGGGAAACCAAAAAAGAGGACACCTAGTGTGTGTGGGGGGAAGCAGCTTTCTGAGTCCTGCAGAAAGTACGTTATTCCCCCGCCACCTTAAAGAACCCGATTGGAGTGGAGGAGGGGAAAGGATTTCATTCTGCACCACCACCATCCACTCCAATTGGGGCCTTTTCTATAATGTCCACGAATGACCCACTTTCCCCTTTAAGACCTCAATTGGAGCTCGGGGTGGGGGAATGATGTGCCTCAAGAAAGCATGTCATTCCCTCCTGCCATGCTAATGGCAGTCTTAAAGAGGAAGGTGTGTCATTCCAGGACATTATTGAAAATGATAGAAAATCCCCCCTGACACCATGGAAAGAACAAAAACCAGGACAAATCCGGGGAAATCCTGACAGTTGGTCACCCTACATATTTTCCCCAGTTTATCCCAGTTCCATCCCCCACCCACGTTGAGCCATGGGCTAAAAACCCCTGAAAACCTGTCCTCTTATCCTTTGTAACGCACCATGCACAGTGATGGTATAATAACAACAACAAGGTTCTAATGGAACTTGAATGCTGTTCTTATTCAATATTGTTTTTCAGGTCTCGGAGGTGGATTTGGCTACGTTGTTGGAGGAATTCACTGGGACAGGACTAGCTTTGGAAGAGCAGTGGGGGGACAGCTTCGTGTCATCTACATTTTTACCTCAATAACTTTGACGATAGCAACAGTCTTGACTTTGGTCAGTATTCCGGAACGGTCCTTGCCATCTTGCAGCAAGAGGAAAAAAGTGATGAAGAGTCCTAGCATACCACTCCCTCCCTCACCACCCCTTCTCTTTGAGGACTGTGCAAATGAAAACCTCACAATGCAAAACCCAGTCCGATTATATACAAGTTTCACCAGCCCCATTTCCCCCCTTAGCCCGCTCACACCCAAGTACGGCAGCTTCATCAGCCGGGACAATTCTTTGACGGGGCTAAGTGAGTTTGCCTCATCATTTGGGACGTCAAATATTGACAGTGTGCTCATAGATTGCTTCACAGGGGGGCATGACAGGTACTTGGCCATCCCAGCTAGTTTGCCTAGGCAGGCTATAAGTGTCAGCTTCCCCAGACCTCCAGAAAGGCTCTGTTGCCATGAAGATGCTAGCTTGGAAGCAGGAGAGAATGCTTTAGGAATGCCCGGGCCAGATGGAGATGACCTGAGGGTAGGTTCTCTGGATGCAATTAGACCTCGATCATCAGGGATCTTGAAGAGGCCACAGACTTTGGCCATCCCAGACATTATCACAGGCAACATTCCAGAAAGCAGTCGGAGAAGGAATGTGACCTTCAGCCAACAGGTGAGTAAAACAGACGGAGTGGGTGTTGGCTCTCGAAAAACAGTGCTCTCCAGTCTTACCCACCCAATGCCTGATACTAATGCAAAAGCAAATTGGGGACACTAGCTTAGAAGGGTTTGGACACATTCACAGAGAAGTTTGTTGATGGCTGTTCATGGATCCTCTGTGTTTAGAGACAGTATATATTTAGATGCAACAGATACTGGGGAAAGACAACAGGAGAAAGCCATCTACTTCATGCCCTGCTTGTGAACTTCCCAGGGGGCATTGGACTAGCTTCTTTTGGAAATCAAGCTGCTGGACTAGGGCTGCTTCCGCATTACTCCCCTTTAGCACTGCATTTAAAATACTGTTCCATATGTGAATGGCCACATGGCTGAGACCCTCCAATGTATTTTTTATTATTATTTATCCTATCTGCGAGTAACAACCTGTTAATAGCACTGGTGAACAGCACAACCAGCTTAAATTCCCAAATAAACAAACTATCAAACCTATGTGGAAAACTGAGTAGGATAAAGGACAGGGTGAAAAGGCATAGAAATTCTAAGAAGGGGGTTAAAACTGTAACAAAGGCAAATAATAACAAAAACTGAAAGACACCACTTTGATGGCTGAAAGCGAGGAGGAGCTGAGGAGCCTTATGACAAAGGTGAAAGAAGAAAGTGCAAAAGCTGGGTTGCAGTTAAACCTCAAAAAACCCAAGATTATGGCAACCAGCTTGATTGGTAAGTGGCAAATAGAGGGAGAAAACGTGGAGGCAGTGACAGACTTTGTATTTCTGGGCGCAAAGATTACTGCAGACGCTGACTGCAGCCAGGAAATCAGAAGACGTTTACTTCTTGGGAGGAGAGCAATGACAAATCTTGATAAAATAGTTCAGAGCAGAGACACCACACTGACAACAAAGGTCCGCGTAGTTAAAGCAATGGTATTCCCCGTAGTAACCTATGGCTGCGAGAGCTGGACCATAAGGAAAGCTGAGCGAAGGAAGATAGATGCTTTTGAACTGTGGTGTTGGAGGAAAATTCTGAGAGTGCCTTGGACTGCAAGAAGATCAAACCAGTCCATACTCCAGGAAATAAAGCCAGATTGGGGATGCTGCTGGTATACCGCCCACCCTGCTGCCCGGCATCCTCCCTGACTGAGCTGGCAGAGGCAGTCTCGAGGTGTTGGAGGAACCCAGGACGTTCTGGGCGACTTCAACTTTCATGCTGAGGCGGTCTCTGGGGCTCCGGCTCGGGACTTTATGGCCTCCATGACAATCATTGGGCTGTCTCAGTTTGTCATTGGCCCAACACATAAAGCAGGGCATACCCTTGATTTGGTTTTTGCTTCAAGCTGTGAGATGGGTAGTCTGAAGATTGGGGGGGGGGGTCCAAGTAACCCCATTGTCATGGTCAGACCATTTCTTGGTGAGATTTGAACTCATGGCGTTACTACCCTCCTGCAAGGGTGAGGGACCCATTCGGATGGTCCGCCCCAGGAGACTGATGGAATCCAATGGATTTCTGAATGCTCTTGGGGATTTTCCAGTGGAGAGAGCTGGTGATCCAGCCAAGGCCCTAGCCTCACTGTGGAATGGTGAGATGCGGAGGGCCATCGACTTGATCGCACCTGAGTGCCCTCTCCAGTCCTGTAGAGCCCGCTTTGCTCCTTGGTATACTAAGGAGTTGCGGTCAATGAAACAGGCTGGACGTCGGCTGGAGCGCAAATGGCGCAAGACTCGAAGCGAAGATGACTGAGCACGCTGTAGAGCGCATAGTCGTGCCTATTGCGTGGCAGTGCGGGCAGCAAAGAAGGCTTATTTTGCTGCCTCCATTGCGTCCTCGAGTAGCCGTCCAGCGGAGCTCTTCCAGGTGGTCCGGGGGCTGCTAACATCTTCCCCAGCAAATGGGGCCCTGGCTCCGTTGAGGACCCGCTGTGACCTTTTTGCATCACACTTTGAGGACAAGATCGCTTCTCTCCTCAGCGAGCTTGACGTTGTTTTTAGTGCAGCTCCAGTTGAGGTGTCCGATGCCACCATCTGCCCAATTTTGTGGGATCAGTTCCAGTTATTGCGGCCTGATGATGTGGACAAGGTGATTGCAGAAATGCGACCGATCACTTGCCCTCTCGATCCCTGTCCCTCCTGGCTTATAAAAGCAAGCCGAGGGGGTCTGACAGGGTGGGTCCAAGGGGTGATAAATGCTTCTCTCCAGGAAGGGGTGGTCCCTGCTGTCCTTAAGGAGGCAGTAGTGTGACCACTCCTGAAGAAGCCCACCCTGGACCCGATGGTATTAGGCAACTACCGCCCAGTTGCTAACACTCCTTTTTTAGGGAAGGTACTTAGAATCATAGAATAGCAGAGTTGGAAGCGGCCTACAAGGCCATCGAGTCCAACCCCCTGCTCAATGCAGGAATCCACCCTAAAGCATCCCTGACAGAGGGTTGTCCAGCTGCCTCTTGAAGGCCTCTAGTATGGGAGAGCCCACAACCTCCCTAGGTAACTGATTCCACCGTCGCACTGCTCTAACAGTCAGGAAGTTTTTCCTGATGTCCAGCTGGAATCTGGCTTCCTTTAACTTGAGCCCCTTATTCCGTGTCCTGCACTCTGGGAGGATCGAGAAGAGATCCTGGCCCTCCTCTGCGTGACAACCTTTTAAGTATTTGAAGACTGCTCTCATGTCTCCCCTCAATCTTCTCTTCTCCAGGCTAAACATGCCTAGTTCTTTCAGTCTCTCTTCGTAGGGCTTTGTTTCTAGACCCCTGATCATCCTGGTTGCCCTCCTCTGAACACGCTCCAGCTTGTCTGCATCCGTCTTGAATTGTGGAGCCCAGAACTGGACACAATACTTTAGATGACGCCTAACCAGGGCCGAATAGAGAGGAACCACTACCTCACGTGATTTAGAAGCTATACTTCTATTAATGCAGCCCAAAATAGCATTTGCCTTTCTTGCAGCCATATCGCACTGTGGGCTCATATTCAGCTTGTGATCTACAACAATTCCAAGATCCTTCTCGTTTGTAGTATTGCTGAGCCAAGTGTCCCCCATCTTGTAACTGTGCATTTGGTTTCTATTCCCTAAATGTAGAACTTGGCATTTATCCCTATTAAATTTCATTCTGTTGTTTTCAGCCCAGCACTCCAGCCTATCAAGATCACTTTGAAGTTTGTTTCTGTCTTCCAGGGTATTAGCTATCCCACCCAATTTTGTGTCATCTGCAAATTTGATCAGCGTTCCCTGCACCTCCTTGTCCTTGAGAGGGTTGTGGCAGAGCAACTGCAGGCACTCTTGGAGGATACTGATTATCTAGATCCATTCCAGTCTGGGTGGACACAGCCTGCTTCCACTTTGAGGCCTGGCCCTCAGTTGAAGCCCGCGACGGACTGTGACGGAGGCAGGTAAGCCCCCCTGCCCCCTTACCTGGCTCCGCCACCATTGCCGCATGGACAGTGGCGGTGGTGGAGCCAGGTAAGCCAAACTCCCCCCACCCCCTTACCTGTGTCCGTCGTGGGCTTCAGTTGAGGCCTCAGCTTGAAGCCGAAAGAGGAGGCCGCGGCCTCTTCCAGCTTGAAGCCGGGGCCTCAATTGAAGCCCGCAACAGACACAGGTAAGCCCCCCTGCCCCCTTAACTGGTGCCACCGCCACATGGACTGCGGTGCCAGTGGCACCAGGTGAGTCTCCCCCCCCCACTTACCTGTGTCCGGAGCTCTGGATCAAGGCAAACCACTTCGCCTCGATCTGCAGCTCCCCCAACCTGATCTGTCTCCGCCTTTGGCGGAGGCGAATCAGGCCGCTCCACTATCGCTTCTACAATCCGAAGCGAAGCGGAGCACAGCCCTAATGAAAATTATCTATATGTTTGAGAGGAAACCAAGGTAATTGAAGAGCCAATTCACCAGTAATTTTAGGCAGAAGCTGCAAGGAGGAAGCTTAAAATGAAAGGGACAATAGCACTGAAAATCAAAGCTTCAATAGCTGGGCTTGCAAATGTATTTTATGTGGGGAAAATCCCCATAAATCAGATGTGAAAAGAAGAAGAGAGAATAAGGATAATATGTTAGCTGTGAGTTATTTCATGTGTTGGAGGAGATAAAAGTAGTCAATGTTATTTGAGTGTATCATTTTATCTAAGCTGCATTAGATATCCTTCCAGATCAAAAGGCAGGATAGATTTTTTTAAAAGCAAATAATAATTGCTTTATTATTCCAAATCACGTGAGGTACTGGTTCCTCTCTATTCGGCCCTGGTTAGGCCTCATCTAGAGTGTTGCATCCAGTTCTGGGCTCCACAATTCAAGAAGGACGCAGACGACAAGCTGGAGCGTGTTCAGAGGAGGGCAACCAGGATGATCAGGGGCCTGGAAACAAAGCCCTACGAGGAGAGACTGAAAGAACTGGGCATGTTTAGCCTGGAGAAGAGAAGATTGAGGGGAGACATGATAGCACTCTTCAAAGACTTAAAAGGTTGTCACACAGAGGTGGGTCAGGATCTCTTCTCGATCCTCCCAGAGTGCAGGACACGGAATAACGGGCTCAAGTTACAGGAAGCCAGATTCTGGCTGGATATCAGGAAAAACTTCCTGACTGTTATTATTTTATTTATTACATTTCTATACCGCCCAATAGCCGGAGCTCTCTGGGTGGTTCACAAAAATTAAAAACATTCAAAGTATAAAACAACAGTATAAAACCATAGTATAAAATACAATATAAAAGCTCAACCAGATTAAAAACAGCAGCAATGCAAAATTACAAATTTAAAACACCAAGTTAAAATTTATTTATAGACTGTTAAAATACTGGGAGAATAAAAAGGTCTTCACCTGGCGTCTAAAAGCATATAATGTAGGTGCCAAGCGAACCTCCTTAGGGAGCTCGTTCCACAGCCGGGTGCCACAGCAGAGAAGGCCCTCCTCCTGGTAGCCACGTGCCTCACTTCCTTTGGCAGGGGCTCGCGGAGAAGGACCCCTGTAGATGATCTTAAGGTCCGGGTAGGTACATATGGGAGGAGGCGTTCCTTCAGAAAACCTGGCCCCAAGCCTTCTAGGGCTTTAAATGTTAATACCAGCACTTTGAATCGGGCCCGGACCTGGACTGGCAGCCAATGAAGCTGGAAAAGGACTGGCGTAATGTGGTCTCATCGGCCAGTCCTTGTTAGTAAACGGGCTGCCCTGTTTTGTACCAGTTGAAGTTTCCGGACCGTTTTCAAAGGCAGCCCCACATATAACGCATTGCAGTAATCCAAACGAGAGGTTATCAGAGCATGGATAACTGTAGCTAGGCTATCTCTGTCCAGATAAGGGCGCAGCTGGTATATCAGCCTAAGCTGATAAAAGGTGCTCTTTGCCACTGAGTTCACCTGTGCCTCAAGTGACAGTTTTGGATCCAAGAACACCCCCAAACTACGGACCCGATCCTTCAGGGAGAGTGCAACCCTGTCCAGGACAGGGCAAACGTCACCTCGCCGGACAGATGAACCACCCGCTAACAGTACCTCTGTCTTGTCTGGATTGAGTCTCAGTTTGTTAGCCCTCATCCAGTCCATTACCGTGCCCAGGCACTGGTTCAGAACAGCCACTGCCTCACCTGGGTTTGATGAAAAGGAAAGGTAGAGCTGGGTATGATCCGCATATTGATAACACCTCAGTCCACATCTCCGGATAACCTCCCCCAGCGGCTTCATGTACATGTTAAACAGCATAGGGGATAAAATAGAGCCCTGCGGAACCCCATGGCTTAGGAGCCACGGCACAGAGCAATAATCCCCCACCACCACCTTCTGGAATCGGCCATCCAAGTAGGAGCGGAACCACTGCAACGCAGTACCTCCAACTCCCAGCTCAGACAACCTATCCAGAAGGATACCATGGTCGATGGTATCGAAGGCCGCTGAGAGGTCCAGGAGAACCAACAGGGTCGCACTCCCCCTGTCTCTCTCCCGACAGAGGTCATCCCACAGGGCGACCAAGGCAGTTCCTGTTCCAAAACCAGGCCTGAAACCCAATTGAAATGGATCTAGATAATCCGTTTCATTTAAGAGTGCCTGGAGTTGTCCTGCAACCACCCGCTCAAGCACCTTGCCCAGGAAGGGGATATTAGCCACCGGCCTGTAGTTGTTAACATCCTCTGGGTCCAGATTAGGCTTCTTCAGGAGTGGTCTAATTACCGCCTCTTTTAAAGAGGCCGGCACCACTCCCTCTCTCAAGGAGGCATTTACAACCTCCTGGACCCAGCCGGCGATCCCCTCCTTATTTGATGTAATGAGCCACGAGGGGCAAGGGTCAAGCACACAGGTGGTCAACCGGACTTGGCCAAGCACCTTGTCCACATCCTCGGGCCTCAATAACTGAAACTCATCCAATAAAACTGAACCGGACGGCGCTCTGAACGCCTCTACTAGTGGAGCTGCATTAAGTGTGGTGTCCAATTCATGACGAATCTGAGCGACTTTATCTTCAAAGTGCCATGCAAACTCGTCACAGCGTGCTACCGAGGGTTCAACTATCTCATGCCCTGGCCCAGAATGTAGCAGGCCGCGAACCACATGGAAAAGCTCCGCCGGACGACACTGAGAAGACGCAATGCTGGTGGAAAAGAACTGTCTCTTTGCCACCCTCACCGCCACAGAATAGGCTCGATAGTGAGCTCTAGCCCGTGTTCGATCAGACTCAGCACGAGTTTTCCTCCACCTGCGTTCTAGCCGTCTCTCCTCTTGCTTCATTGTCCTCAGCTCAGGTGTATACCAAGGAGCTGACCGGGCTCTGCTCAGAGGGAGAGGACGCTTGGGCGCGATCATGTCAACCGCCCGAGTCATCTCTGCATTCCACAGAGCGACCTGGGCTTCGACAGGAGCACCAGCCATACCAGCAAGAAAATCCCCCAGAGCCCTCTGGAATCCATCGGAGTCCATTAGCCCCCCACCCTTGCAGAGGGGAAAGGCGGCCGAAAGTTTAAACCTCAATAGAAAGTGATCTGACCATGACAAGGGGGTAGATGTTAATTCCCCCACTTTCAGATCACCATCCTCCTGCCCAGTTGAGAAAACCAAGTCAAGTGTGTGTCCCTTTGCATGTGTTGGGCCGATGACATGTTGAGACAGCCCCATGGTTGTCATGGCGGCCATGAAGTCCTGAGCCGCCCCGGATACAGGAGCCTCAGCATGGAAGTTGAGATCCCCCAGAACCATCATCCTGGGGGTCCTCAACACCAGATCTGAGACAACCTCCGTCAGCTCAGGCAGGGAGACTGATGGGCAGCGGGGTGGACGGTACACCAGCAGAAGCCTTAATCTGTCTCGAGTACCCAACACACAGTACAAACACTCCAGACCAACACTCAATTGAACAGGAAGCCTAGAGAGGGAGATTGTATTTCTATAGACCACGGCAACCCCCTCTCCCCGGCCCTCAAGTCAGTGCTGGTGCTGCACCGAGTACCCAGGAGGGCAAAGCTGGGTGATAGTACCCCATTATGGTACCCCTCTGTTAGAGCAGTACGACAATGGAATCAGTTACCTAGGGAGGTTGTGGGCTCTCCCACACTAGAGGCATTCAAGAGGCAGCTGGACAACCCTCTGTCAGGGATGCTTTAGGGTGGATTCCTGCATTGAGCAGGGGGTTGGACTCGATGGCCTTGTAGGCCCCTTCCAACTCTGCTTATTCTATGATTCTATGAGTCTATGAATTCAAAAAGGGTGGTGATTGTCTACTCTCTCCCCAGTCTTGATGGCTCATGGCCTGTTCTAACGAGGTGATTCTTATGCCTCCTAACCTCCAGCTAGTTACTGAGCCAAACAGTGTGTCTTTATTTATTTATTTATTTTATTTATTTAAGGATTTTTATGCCGCCATTCAGCCAAAAAAGGCTCTCACGGTGGCTTACAAAAGTATTTCTTGACAGTCCCTGCCCACAGGCTTACAATCTAAAAGACATGACACAAAAGGAAAGGGGATTGGGAGGGAGGAGGAGGAGGGGGGAAAGGAAAGCAAATTCAGGCACTACAATCTTAGTTGGAAAGTTCAGCAGTTACAGGTGACAGCAGGAGGGAGGGGGCTCTCAGCTGGAGCTGGACCCAGGCACGGTGGAGAGGTGCCTGGCTGCTGCTTCCTCCCTCACTGGTGGCCTCTGCAGTGACAGTTGGTGGCAGGAGGGAGGGGGCTCTGAGCTGGAGCTGGACCCAGGCACGGTGGAGAAGTGCCTGGCTGCTGCTTCCTCCCTCACTGGTGGCCTCTGCAGAGACAGTTGGTGGCAGGAGGGAGGGGGCTCTGAGCTGGAGCTGGACCCAGGCACGGTGGAGAGGTGCCTGGCTGCTGCTTCCTCCCTCACTGGTGGCCTCTGCAGAGACAGTTGGTGGCAGGAGGGAGGGGGCTCTCAGCTGGAGCTGGACCCAGGCTCGATGGAGAGGTGCCTGGCTGCTGCTTCCTCCCTCACTGGTGGCCTCTCCAGAGATAGTTGACAGCAGGAGGGAGGGGGCTCTCAGCTGGAGCTGGACCCAGGCTCGATGGAGAGGTGCCTGGCTGCTGCTTCCTCCCTCACTGGTGGCCTCTCCAGAGATAGTTGACAGCAGGAGGGAGGGGGCTCTCAGCTGGAGCTGGACCCAGGCACGGTGGAGAGGTGCCTGGCTGCTGCTTCCTCCCTCACTGGTGGCCTCTCCAGAGACAGTTGACAGCAGGAGGGAGGGGGCTCTCAGCTGGAGCTGGACCCAGGCTCGATGGAGAGGTGCCTGGCTGCTGCTTCCTCCCTCACTGGTGGCCTCTCCAATGGGTCTTGGTGACAGGCCACTTTGGGTTGAGCATTCAGGTGGGGACCAGTTGCCGAGAAGTGCAACATACGCTTCATTGTTGTTTGTAGTTTTGGTGTTCCATCTCTGCTGATTTGTGAATCTTCTTTGTGATGCAGGTAGCAAACATTTTGCTGAATGGGGTAAAATACGAGAGCGAACTGAATGGATCGAGCGAACTTTCTGAACAGCCGCTTTCAATGAAGCTGCTTTGTTCAACCATCTGTCACATGCCCAAAGCCCTGCGTAACCTCTGCATTAACCACTTCCTAGGTAAACTTGTGTTCTCTTGCAATGACCATATTTGGAGAGCTAGCGTGGGACCCTGGGACTTCAGAATGGCTCCAGGGCAGTTGCTTTTCAGGCCTAATTTCCAGACTGCTATTTTTATGTATGCTGTGGTGAGAAATGTGGAGGACTGGATCCAGTGTGGTGTAGTGGCTAAAGTGTTGGACTGGGAGTCGGGAGATCCGGGTTCTAGTCCCCACTCAGCCATGGAAACCCACTGGGTGACTTTGGGCCAGTCACAGACTCTCAGCCCAACCCACCTCACAGGGTTGTTGTTGTTGTGAGGATAACGTGGAGAGGAGGAGGATTATGTACGCCACCTTGGGTTCCTTGAAGGAAAAAAGGTGGGATATAAATGCAATAAATAAAAATAAAGTAAGATCCCTCCATTCTGCTTGCTAAAAGGTGCAGCTCGTTGTATTTTTGAAACAGAGCTGCCCTGAAAATTCTCAGAAAACATTTTTTGATAACGTTTTATGCATTTTTTTCTTTATTTCATCCTTGAGAAAGAAGGCCGTTTTGTAGAATTTTATCCAAATATTCTCCACCATTTTACTGGGGCAGCTGGGGCATTCTGCAGTCTGTAAAAAGGTAACAAGGCCACCAACGCAGTTGCTGCTGCTGCTGCCGCCACGTGCTCCGATGGCGGAAAAAAGAACACCTTGGTTGGGAGGGCGGAAGAAGTTGTGCTAGTGGTGAGCCCCACCCTTGAGAAACGACTGAATAATTTCTCTTCCCTAGAGAAAATTGCAGAAATTTTCTCTGCTCACAAATACAGTGGAGAATTTTGAGGGGCCATTTGCACACAACTCTACTGAAACAGAGAACATTTTGAAGAATTTTAGAGGCAGAGGGATTCAGGGTTATCAAGGTGGTGATGGAAGGTTCTACATGGGACATTTCTGGGATTTTTTCTGCTGCTATATTTTTCCATAGAAATTTTTCCATTTTTAGAAATGCATTGTTTTATTTTAGAAACATGTTAGTAATAGGGTGACCATATTTGGGAAACCAAAAAAGAGGACACCTAGTTTGTGTGTGGGGAAGCAGCTTTCTGAGTCCTGCAGAAAGGACGTTATTCCCCCGCCACCTTAAAGAACCCGATTGGAGTGGAGGAGGGGAAAGGATTTCATTTTGCACCACCACCATCCACTCCAATGGGGGCCTTTTCTATAATGTCCACGAATGACCCACTTTCCCCTTTAAGAGCTCAATTGGAGCTCGGGGTGGGGGAATGATGTGCCTCAAGAAAGCATGTCATTCCCTCCTGCCATGCTAATGGCAGCCTTAAAGAGGAAGGTGTGTCATTCCAGGACATTATTGAAAATGATAGAAAATCCCCCCTGACACCATGGAAAGAACAAAAACCAGGACAAATCCAGGGAAATCCTGACAGTTGGTCACCCTAGTTAGTAACCTACTATGTGAACACAATACATGTCAAATTGGGAAACTGGAATCTATAAAAATGCTTGCTTGGCTTCCCTTGGGACCATTGATTTCTGGACCACACTGGTGGAGTTGTCATTCAGTGGTGTGGTGAGGCATTGCTGACAAAAACTGCAGACAGCCACATCCAGTGGATTTAAAGACATAACATTGTATAACGGGCTCGTGATTTTCTCCTCTGAGGAGAATTCCGTTATTGCGAGTCATGCTCCCTCCCTCTCTGTCTTCTGATTCCTCCCTAGGCTGGCTCTCCTTCGAAGGGATGCTTCTGTTTTATACAGACTTCATGGGGGAAGTGGTGTTTCAAGGGGACCCCAAAGCCCCGCACGATTCAGAGGAGTATCAGAAGTACAATGCCGGTGTGACCATGGGCTGTTGGGGCATGTGCATCTATGCGTTCAGTGCTGCACTTTACTCAGGTACAAAAAGACCCTCTTGAACCTTTGACTCTGGACACCTTGCAGGGCAGGTGGGGATCAGCTATCTGGCCAGAGGCAGCCCTACGTTAGCAGGCACAAAGATGGGAGGGGGGTGGAGGGCACTAGGAGGCAGGAGAGGGCTGCACCACTTCCTGGCCTGGGTGCCTTGGCAATGGCAGAACATATAAATTGCTCTTTGTATCGCTGTTGACAAGGAGAGGAGGCTGCAAGTGGATCTTCCGATGGAGGCTGCGAGTGTCTCCAGATGAGGCTTTTATGACTCCATCAACTTGGCTCATTCACAGGATTTTATAGGGGGTCCAGATGATGTTGTCTTCAACTCATATCCCTCCCGTGTTTTTCCATCACTTCTTCCATCTTTCTCTTACTGCAAATAATCCGTTAAGAAAAAAATTCAGGATAGCTGCACAAGGCCTTCTGGTCCTCAGCACTAGGAGTCCTTCACCTGGAAGCACCTTGGATAAAGCAACGTTTGTTTCCTGTCATTGATGCTTTTGCACTTTGGGGTTATACAAGACTATTATATTTGGGTCCCTGGGTTTTCTAGCAGTTAGAGCTTGAGACAGGAGGGGAAAGGTAGTCAATGTAAAAGTCTGTGCATGTATGTAAAGGCCAGCCTTGTAAATAAGACCACAAAAGTTACAAGTCTGCAAAAAAAAAAAAATTAAAAAATTAGTAGTCTGCTGGCTAGTAATAAAAAAAATCCCTGCCTACGAAATGAACTGGACAGGCTGAGGAGGGGTAGAACAATCCATGCCATCTCTGCTAGTCCACTGATTGGTCTGTGTGGAATTTCTGTTCACCTGTGGTGAAGAGGAATTTTGTTAAATGCAAACCTAGTTAAAGCACATTCCAATGCCGACAAGCTTAATTTGTAATACGGTTGTTAACGTATTATAGGGCAATTGTGCCTTTCTTGGATATAGTTAACCAAATAACCCCTGCAAGACATCCAACGATACCCCCCTTCCTGCCTCCAAATAAAAACCCTCTTTTGCTTTTGAAGTACTGCTGTAGGACAGTCCACTGCAGAGCAAAGTTTACAGCAGGCTGAGAGAGCACCTTTCGCAGGGAATAACGGGAATAGACTGCTCAAGCAGCTACTAGCCTTGGGATGGGTGGAAGTGAGGCCCATTTCTGCCTGTTATACAGCCAGAGTTAGATCTTGGGGATGAAGTACAGGCCCCTGTAGACCTCCCACCCGCCTCCAAATGACTACCAGAGAGTGACAGGTGATGGAGAAGCAGCAAACCGGAACAACGCACCAAAAGGACAACATTTGCACAGAGAACAAGAACAGACAATGCTGAAAAGCACACAACCGTACACAAGTAGAATTGCTTTTATACAATACAATACAAGTTTTATATAAGACAAAAGGTCAAACTATGTGGTATCACACACATCTGTTAGGTGTTTTTTTTTAAAAAACCAAAATCCTAGGTGAATACTGTTTTTTAGTTACAGCCATCCAAAAGAAGTTTTTTCTCCAACCCCAGCAAGGAATCCAAATGTGTCAAGAATGGCTGTGCTATAGACAGGGCCAGCCTCAGCACCTGGGGTGGCATATGGACGTGCTGGGAGCCACCAGGGCTGACACTGGCCACAGCAGAAGCAAACTCAGTGTTATTCCTCTAGTCATGATAGTGATATGAATCAAGTGAGTTTACAATATGAAACTGCACATGCACAGTCTATAAGGTTGTCAGTTTTTGCTCCAACCTATCCAGTTTTTTGAGGCAGATGCAAAGCATGGAATAGTTGTGGGAGGGTGGCAGAAGAAAAATGAATTGTGTGCTTTACTGCTGAAGCAATACACGTGGTTGTCTAAAGCCCCCCATCTCATCCCCAGGGCAGGCCCACCAATGAAGCAGGGTGAGGCACCCACATCAGGTGGCAGAGCAGCAGCAGCAGCAAATTGCTAATATATATAAGGCGCCTGAAAGCACACAACTACCCAAACCACTAGTGAAGAGAGATGATTAACAAAAAACCCATTTATTATTATACAAAAATTACAAAAAGGCTGATGTATCCCATCGTTGTTAAACAATAATGATGTTGGGTACTATAATACAATAAACCAATAATTGGAATGATATTCCTACTTAGACTATACAAGTCTATAATATAGCCCAACAAAATCACACTAACACACTTTAATATATTAGATACATATGGCAATAACATCAGTACATAAACATATATTCATATATGTTTATATGAATATAAACAATCATATATGGTTTTTTACAGCCTTCAATTGAAGGGGTTTTCACACCCGCAAGAAAGTTTTTGAGGATGCTGAATATTTCATAATTGATGGTTTAACCTGATATGGGTGAGTGATTTTTAGGCTGAATTAGAAATAAGTGCTTGGATTTTATAATTATAGAGATATCTAGACTGAATGTGATGATTATATAAATAATATTCTTATCTCTGTAGTGTTTGTTCCGATGAAGCTTGAGCAGCGAAAACGGGAAATATATTGCAAAATCCTGTCATTTATTTATTTATTTATTTAAGGATTTTTATGCCGCCATTCAGCCAAAAAAGGCTCTCACGGCGGCTTACAAAAGTATTTCTTGACAGTCCCTGCCCACAGGCTTACAATCTAAAAGACATGACACAAAAGGAAAGGGGATTGGGAGGGAGGAGGAGGAGGGGGAAAAGGAAAACAAATTCAGGCACTACAATCTTAGTTGCAAAGTTCAGCAGTTACAGTTGACAGCAGGAGGGAGGGGGCTCTGAGCTGGAGCTGGACCCAGGCACGGTGGAGAGGTGCCTGGCTGCTGCTTCCTCCCTCACTGGTGGCCTCTGCAGAGACAGTGGGTAGCAGGAGGGAGGGGGCTCTCAGCCGGAGCTGGACCCAGGCACGGTGGAGAGGTGCCTGGCTGTTGCTTCCTCCCTCACTGGTGGCCTCTGCAGAGACAGTTGGTAGCAGGAGGGAGGGAGCTCTCAGCTGGAGCTGAACCCAGGCACGGTGGAGAGGTGCCTGGCTGCTGCTTCCTCCCTCACTGGTGGCCTCTGCAGAGACAGTTGGTAGCAGGAGGGAGGGGGCTCTCAGCCGGAGCTGGACCCAGGCACGGTGGAGAGGTGCCTGGCTGCTGCTTCCTCCCTCACTGGTGGCCTCTGCAGAGACAGTTGACAGCAGGAGGGAGGGGGCTCTGAGCTGGAGCTGGACCCAGGCACGGTGGAGAGGTGCCCGGCTGCTGCTTCCTCCCTCACTGGTGGCCTCTGCAGAGACAACTTACAACGCTGGAAAGAACAAAATATAATAAGAACAAACCTTATTTACAATAGATCTGTGAATATATGTTTATGTACTGATGTTATTGCCAAATGTGTCTAATACACTAAAGTGTGTTAGTGTGATTTTGTTGGGCTATATTATAGACTTGTATAGTCTTTAAGTAGGAATATCATTCCAATTATTGGTTTATTGTATTATAGTACCCAACATCACTATTGTTTAACAACGATGGGATACATCAGCCTTTCTGTAATTTTTGTATAATAATAAATGGGTTTTTTGTTAATCATTTCTCTTCACTAGTGGTTTGGGTAGTTGTGTGCTTTCAGGCACCTTATATATATTAGTCGTTTAAAAACTACTGCCTTCTATTTATTGGTGCAGCAGCAAATTGCACCATTCTGCTCCCTGCTGCCACCAGGAGGACGCACCACCACTGCTTCTAGCGGGTGCTTTGGAAGCTTGCTCTCCTGCTGTGGCTGCTGTCAGGGATAGGGTGACCATATGGAAAGGAGGACAGGGCTCCTGTATCTTTAACAGTTGTAGAGAAAAGGGAATTTCAGCAGATGTCATTTGTATGTATGCAGCACCTGGTGAAATTATTTTCATCACAACAGTTAAAGCTGCAAGAGCCCTTCCCTCTTTTGTATCTGGTCATAGGCAGGGCTCCTGCAGCTTTAATAAAGAGGGAATTTCAGTAGGTGTCATTTGTATGCATGTAGCACCTGGTGAAATTCCCTCTTTACAAGTATTAAAGATACAGGAGCCCTGTCCTCCTTTCCATATGGTCACCCTAGTCAGGGACTAGCTTCATCACTGCAATAGGCCTTTCTAGTTATAAACTACAGTCCCACTGCAATGCCTGGATCCCAAGGGACTAGGGTGACCATATTTTGGAAACCAAAAAGGAGGACAACATGGTCACCCACAGGGGCGTGTCCAGTACCAAGGGGTTGTGCCCACCCAAACATAGCCTTGGTCACATGTCTGATTTTACAGCACACATTTAATAGGGTGACCATATTTGGGAAACCAAAAAAGAGGACTCCTAGTGTATGTGTGGGGAAGCAGCTTTCTTCTTATTATTATTATTATTTATTTATATAGCACCATCAATGTACATGGTGCTGTACAGATTACACAGTAAATAGCAAGACCCTGCCGCATAGGCTTACAATCTAATATAATATAATATGAGTCCTGCAGAAAGTACGTTATTCCCCCGCCACCTTAAAGAACCCGATTGGAGTGGAGGAGGGGAAAGGATTTCATTCTGCACCACCACCATCCACTCCAATGGGGGCCTTTTCTATAATGTCCACGAATGACCCACTTTCCCTTTTAAGACCTCAATTGGAGCTCGGGGTGGGGGAATGATGTGCCTCAAGAAAGCATGTCATTCCCTCCTGCCATGCTAATGGCAGCCTTAAAGGGGAAGGTGTGTCATTCCAGGACATTATTGAAAATGATAGAAAATCCCCCCTGACACCATGGAAAGAACAAAAACCAGGACAAATCCGGGGAAATCCTGACAGTTGGTCACCCTACAAGGGACCCACCCACCCACAAGCCCTGCGGCCACTTCTTGCAGCCATAGTACTCTCCATAGAGTGGAAGCAGCAGCAGTAGCAAAGGTAAGGAAGTGGGAAGGAGATTTTGGTGTTGCAATGCAGTGGTGGCAGGTCTCACCTCAGGTGGAGAGAGACCTTGTGCTGGGCCCGCTCCCCCAACCCTTGAGGCCATTCAACCCAGGGTCTAAAATGGCATCGCCACCCCACAGGCTCCTGGCAGCAATATGTCTTGGGCTGGCCCTGTTTGAGGTGACAATTCACATGCCTTCATTCTGTTTTACAGCCTCGCTAGAAAAACTGGAGGAATACTTCAGCATCCGCACACTGTATTTTATAGCTTATCTTACCTTTGGACTTGGCACCGGCCTTGCAACATTGTCCAAAAATATCTATGTGATTTTATCACTATGTGTAACATATGGTATTTTATTTTCAACGCTCTGCACACTTCCTTATTCTTTGCTGTGTGACTATTACCAGAGTAAAAAGGTAAGACTCAGATTCTTTAGGGTTGCCAATTTTTTGTTATGTTGAACATTCCACTCCACAGAGTGTGTTCGCCTCTCTGATGGGAAGCAGATTTTAAAACACAGTGTAAATGTATTGGGAGCGTTCGGACGACACAATAGCCAACCGTGCCCTTATAGTCCACTCCACAGATGACTATTCACATGTTGCGCTTGGGCGACATGCTAAGAAGTCATCCATGGAGTAGGCTATGAAGGCCGGGTTGGCTTTTGCTCTCTCCCCCTCGCAACTGAATGGCAGTGCTGGGTCCCCCTCACCTTATCAGGGCGCTACCATTCCATGGGGGTGGGAGGGTAGAAGACCCTTCTTGCTACGGCAGCTGTGTGGAGGAAGATGCGCCATGGCTGCTGCCACAGCAAGAAACGGTGGACGGATTTCCTGCCCTGTCAGTGGAGGAGACCCATCTGCTGCTTCTTGCTACAGCGGCAGCTGCGGTGCATCTTCCTCCATGGCCACCACCATAGCACCAAGTGGCAGATGGGTCTCCTCCCCTAAGACGGGAGGAGATCTGTCCACCGGGTAAGCGATATCATCCCTGGTCAGGAGATGAGTTTGCACCGCCACCTTCTTCCTCAGCAGAGCCACAGAAACAAGGAAGGGGCAGGTATGGCAGTGGTTGCTTTAGCTGTCCCCTCCCTTGTTTCTATGGCCCTGCTGGGGAAGGAAGTGGTGGCACAGAGCGAACTCATCCTCTGTCAGGGGATGATTATGTTCTGCACTGTCTCTTCCTTTCCTATTTGTTGCGCGGCCGAAGGCACAGAGAGGCGTTGATAGCTCTCTCTGCCCTGGCCTCACAGCAAATGGGGAAGGAGGCATTGCGGGGGATTTTCAAAGGTTTTTGATAAAGTCCCTCACCAAAGACTCCTGAACAAACTTAGCAGTCATGGAATAAGAGCAGAGATACTCTTATGGGTCAGCAACTGGTTAAAGAACAGAAAGCAGAGAAATGGTCAGTTCTCCCGATGGAGGGAAGTAAATAGTGGGGTCCCAAGTCAATAGTGGGGATCAGTTGTTGTTGTTGTTTATTCGTTCAGTCGCTTCCGACTCTTCGTGACTTCATGGACCAGCCCACCCCAGAGCTTTCTGTCGGCTGTCGCCACCCCCAGCTCCCCCAAGGTCAAGTCTGTCACCTCCAGAATATCATCCCTCCATCTTGCCCTTGGTCGGCCCCTCTTCCTTTTGCCTTCCACTTTCCCTAGCATCAGCCTCTTCTCCAGGGTATCCTGTCTTCTCATTATGTGGCCAAAGTACTTCAGTTAGGGGATCAGTAGTGGGGCCAATTCTTTTCAACTTGTTCATAAAGGGGCAACTAAAATGATCAAGGGGCTGGAGCATCTCCCCTATGAGGGAAGGTTACAACAACTGTGATTATTTAGCTTGGGGAAAAAGGAGGCGAAGGAGAGACATGATAGAGGTATACAAAATCATGCATGGTGTGGAGAATGTGGATAGGGAGACATGACTTGCCTTCGTCTCCAAGAATTTGTCACATCCCTCTTTAAAGCCATAAGCTGGTGTCCTTCACCACATTACATAGCAGTATTTATATGTTATGATTGGAGCCACTGGACCGTTTCACTTCAATTGAGGGGGGAAATGTGTTTCTATATTTTTTTTCTTTCAAAAAGCGTCTTTTCATTTCATTTCATTTTTTAAATTCTCCTTCTCCGAACAGTTTACCGAATCGAATGAGGATCGCACGAAGAGAGGGATGGGAGTGGACATCTCTCTCCTGAGCTGCCAGTATTTCCTTGCACAGATCCTCGTCTCCATAGTGATGGGGCCTTTGACGGCTGCGGTGGGCAGTGCCAATGGGGTGATGTACTTCGCCAGCGTGGTGTCTTTTGTTGGCTGCCTGTATTCGTCCCTCTGTGTCATTTACGAGATATCGCCAGGCGAAGAGCTGGACGAGGAACAGCAGCCCCTTATGCTGAGTGCATGAATTGGGAAGCGGGTGGTGGTCCCACACCGTCAGCCGCCACATCAACATCACGGCGCAGTGGGAGAGACAATGAAAGGAGAATAACAACGGAGATGTGCAATTAATAAAAACAAATACCACCACACCTGGATGCCGGGGAGTCTTTCAACAAAGGGGATAGCGGCTTACAGGAGAGCGACTCAGAAGGAAGCCCAACTCAGCCATCAGTTTAAGCCTCCCAACAACCCTGTGAGGCAGGTTATGTGGAGAAATAGTGACTGGCCCAAGATAATCCACTAAGCTTTATGACTAAATGCAGATTCTAGTTTAAGACTTTAACCAGTACACCACACTGTCTCTCTTCATGGTTAAGTGGAGATTTGAATGTGAGTCTCCCCATATAATACAGCAACGGTCACCACACTGGCTCTGAGCATGATTTTTAGCCAATGATAGTTTTCAAACCCACCATATCATCCAAATAGGTACTCAAAGTGGTTTGCAGCAATTAATGGAACATTCTGAGGGACTTAAAATCATAACATGAAAAAGCACAAATTATAAACAAATAAAAACCCTGACAGTATCAGGAACAACACCAAGAACTCCTCTAACAGCAAACTCTGGTAGCAGATGAAGGTGAAGTGCCCCAGCCACAAACAGTGCGGTATAGTGGTTAGAGTGTTGGACTGGAACTTGGGAAACCCCAGGTTCTACTTTTTACTCGGCCGTTTAGCTCACTAGATGACTTTGGGCCAGTCACTGACTCTCCACCTAACCTACCTCGCGGGGATAAAATAGGGTGACCAACTGTCAGGATTTCCCCGGATTTGTCCTGGTTTTTGTTCTTTCCATGGTGTCAGGGGGGATTTTCTATCATTTTCAATAATGTCCTGGAATGACACACCTTCCTCTTTAAGGCTGCCATTAGCATGGCAGGAGGGAGTGACATGCTTTCTTGAGGCAAATCATTCCCCCACCCCGAGCTCCAATTGAGGTCTTAAAGGGGAAAGTGGGTCATTCGTGGACATTATAGAAAAGGCCCCAATTGGAGTGGATGGTGGTGGTGCAGAATGAAATCCTTTCCCCTCCTCCACTCCAATCGGGTTCTTTAAGGTGGCGGGGGAATAACGTACTTTCTGCAGGACTCAGAAAGCTGCTTCCGCACACACACACACAGTAGGTGTCCTCTTTTTTGGTTTCCCAAATATGGTCACCCTAGATAAAATGGAGAGATCTACACTACTGCTTTAAAGCGTTTTATAATGGTTTTGACAACTGTGTATGGAGTGTGTCGTGGGCCCCAACAGTTGTCCAAACTGTTATAAAGCGCTTTAAAGCAGTAGTGTAGATCCTGCCGAAGTAAGCCACCTTGAGTTCCTTGCAAGAGGAAAAAAAAAAGCAGGTTATAACACGTAATAATAATGAAAAATGAGGGTGATATGAGCATGCTGGGGGAACCCCAAGGTTTGGAGAAATACAAAAAAGAGACAACCCCTCCCCAACAGTACAATGAGGTCTGAGCATGCTCAGTAGCCATGGAAAGTTGTGTGTTGGAAAAGAACAACAGAAAACTTCGGGATGTGGAGGATGGAATGAAGTATCCTAAAGCAGCGGCCCCCAACCTTTTTGGCACCAGGGACCGGTTTTGTGGAAGACAATTTAGCCTAAGTGTTCCCCATACATTACCTCCTGGACCGGTGCCTATGTTAGCCAAAATTGCTAGGTTCTTCTCCCTAGGAGACAGCCAAACTCTCCTAAAAACGCAGAGTTCCTTGGTCAGGTACAACACGTCTTTATTCTGGATACATTCAACTGAGTGGGTGTCTCTCTCTAGTTCTGCACCAGGAAGATGATTATTATTTATTTATTTATTTATATAGCACCATCAATGTACATGGTGCTGTACAGAGTAAAACAGTAAATAGCAAGACCCTGCCACATAGGCTTACATTCTAATAAAATCATAATAAAACAATAAGGAGGGGAAGAGAATGCACCAAACAGGCACAGGGTAGGGTAAAACTAACAGTATAAAGTCAGAGCAAAATCAAGTTTTAAAAGCTTTAGGAAAAAGAAAGATTTTTAGCTGAGCTTTAAAAGCTGCGATTGAACTTGTAGTTCTCAAATGTTCTGGAAGAGCGTTCCAGGCGTAAGGGGCAGCAGAAGAAAATGGATGAAGCCGAGCAAGGGAAGTAGAGACCATTGGGCAGGTGAGAAACATGGCATCAGAGGAGCGAAGAGCATGAGCGGGGCAATAGTGTGAGATGAGAGAGGAAAGATAGGAAGAGCTAGACAGTGAAAAGCTTTGTAGGTCAACAGGAGAAGTTTATATTGGATTCTGAAGTGAAGAGAGCACACTCTGATTATTTTGCAGCCCCTTATATGGTGGGGCACAAACAGCTTACATTGTAACATGGTTTTACATTTCAACATAAACAGGATACCGTTGCCTTTGTGGTTAGCCCATGGTGAGGATTAAATATCAGCTTAGCATCTGCTAGCCAAGGGTTACAGAACAGGGACTTTCCAAACAAAGGTTACAGAATAGGGGACTTTCTAACCTAAAGGTTACAGTACAAGAATAGAGTGCCTACAGGTCACAGAACAAACAAAGATGGAGTCCCTCTGGCTATCACCTAGACTCAGTAATGGGCTGGATGAGGGACAATAAACTGAAACTGAATCCTGGCAAGACGGAAGCCCTGTGGGTGAGTGGTTTCAATTTTGGGATGGGGTTGCACTCCCTCTGAAAGATCAAGTTTGTAGTTTGCAGGTACTCTTAGATCCGTCTCTGTCACTGGAGGCTCAAGTGGCCATCACGGCTCAGAGTGCCTTTTACCAGCTTCACCTGGTGCGCCAATTATGGGCTCTCCTTGATAGGGACAGCTTGACCACGGTGGTACAGGCATTGGTAACCTCAAGGTTGGATTACTGCAATGTGCTCTATGTGGGGCTTCCCTTAAAGCTGCTCCAGAAACTTGAGTTAGTGCAGAATGCTGCAGCTCAGCTGTTGTCTGGAGCGGCCCCTTTCCAGCATGTAACTCCTTTGCTGAGGGAAGTGCACTGGCTGCTTATTTGCTACCGGGCCTGGTTTAAGGTTCTTGTACTAGTGTACAAAGCCCTAAAAAACTTGGGACCAGGATACCTGAGACAGCACCTTCTCCCCTATCAACCTGCCCAGTCACAGATCCTCTGATGGTATGCTCCTGGTGGTTCCACATAGACCTATTGTCCGATTGGAGTCCAACAGGGGAAGAGCCTTTAGTGTGGGTGGCCTCCTTCCTATGGAACATCATGCCTCTGTAGGCATGTCGTTCTAGGAAGCCTTATTAAAAATGTTGTTCTAGGAAGCCTTCACTTAATGACCAGATGCAGTTTATTTTGCACTTTGTTTCTTCTAAAAATATACTTTTAATGTGTTTTATTCTGTTTTTATTCTATTTTATTTTGTCCAATAGCCGAAGCTCTCTGGGCGGTTCACAAAAATTAAAACCATAATAAAACAACCAACATGTTAAAAGCACAATTACAAAATACAGTATAAAAAGCACAGCCAGGATAAAACCATGCAGCAAAACTGATATACAATTAAAATGCAGAGTTAGAACAGTAAAATTTAAATTTAAGTTAAAATTAAGTGTTAAAATACTGAGTGAATAAAAAGGTCTTCAGCTGGCGACGAAAGGAGTGTAGGCTTAATTCAGTGTAAGTATTGACTTAATTCATTGTATATGACCGCATTTATCATTGTTAAATCAGTGTGATGTGCATGTATACTTTACAACAATTCTTGTGGGCTTTATAATTACACTTTGATTTGCACTCACACTATTAGCCTTGTCATTGTCTCTTTTCTGTGGTCCTTCTGTTCTGGCTTGAGATTTCTGTTATTTGTTTTAAATGGTCCACATAGTTATAGCAGCATAATCGAAGCCTGGTGGGATGGAGAATCAGTTCAATGACATTTAATCTCAGGTCACTGTGTTGGTTGAATTGCAGCCTACGATATATAAATACATGAAATCACAACGGCCTGGGTTCAGTCATGCTAATCCATGCTGCTTAATAACAAAATATATGCATTTTAAAAAACTGGGGGGGGGGGGAGGAAACGCTGGAAGGCCCTCCTACTTCTTTTACCCATACTCTAAACTCCAAGCAGCCCCTCCCAGTTTCTCCAAAATATCCAATTGTAAGGCGCTTCCTGAGTCTTGCCGTCAGAGCACGTGGATTGGCTTAGAGGTTGGAGAGTCCTGCGTCAATGTGGAAAGAGGGGAGGGACGTGGATGTCAGGCAGGTAACGGGATTCTCCCAGGTGAGTCCGTTGGTGCCTGCAGTTCAGAGCAGCGGCTGTCCCAGGTGAGTCTCTCCCTCATCTCTTCGGAGAACAACGTGGATGGATGGAGGGGAGGTTTTGGGGGGTGGGGGGAGAAGAGGGAGTTTCCTTTCAAAGACACGCGAACGATATCTCAGTAAATTGCAGTAAACGCAGCCAAGGTGGCCAAAAAGAGAGCGAAGGAAATGCACCTCCCTAAAAGAGGACAAAAGGGACACCGATTTGCATAACGCTTGCAGACTGATGTGTAGCGATGCACATTTGGAAATAATTGTTGAAATGTAAATAGAAGTACTGTACATCTTGCTGTAGTGGCGAAGACTTGTTTACAAGTGACCTTTGTGCCTAGGGTGACCATATGAAAAGGAGGACAGGGCTCCTGTATCTTTAACAGTTGTGATCAAGAGGGAATTTCAGCCAGTGTCATTTGTATACATACAGCACCTGGGGAAATTCCCTCTTCATCACAACATTTAAAGCTGCAGGAGCTATACTAGACTGACTAGATACAAAAGAGGGCAGGGCTCCTGTAGCTTTAAGTATTGCAACGAAGAGGGAATTTCACCAGGTGCTGGATGCATACAAATGACACCTGCTGAAATTCCCTCTTCATCACAACTGTTAAAGATACAGGAGCCCTGTCCTCCTTTTCATATGGTCAGCCTATTTGTGCCTGCTCAGTCACCTGTTCAGGTGCTCACTTTGCCTGGGCCCCTTCAAGGCTCCTGCCTTTCTTAGGATTTTTGAATTTTAAGCAGGACTTAGAATCATAGAACAGTAGAGTTGGAAGAGGCTTATAAGGCCATCGAGTCCAAGGCCCTGCTCAATGCAGAAATCCACCCTAAAGCATCCCTGACAGATGGTTGTCCAGTTGCCCCTTGAATGCCTCTAGTGTGGGAGAGCCCACAACCTCCCTAGGTAACTGGTTCCATTGTTGTACTGCTCTAACAGTCAGGAAGTTTTTCCTGATGTCCAGCCGGAATCTGGCTTCCTGTAATTTGAGCCTGTTATTCTGTGTCCTGCACTCTGGCAGATCCTGGCCCTCCTCTGTGTGACAACCTTTTAAGTATTTGAAGAGTGCTATCATGTCTCCCCTCAATCTCCTCTTCTCCAGGCTAAACATGCCTAGTCTCTCTTTATAGGGCTTTGTTTCTAGACCCCTGATCATCCTGGTTGCCCTCCTCTGAACACATTCCAGCTTGTCTGTGCCCTACTTGAAGTGTGGTGCCCAGAACTGGATGCAATACTCTAGATGAGGCCTAACCAGGGCCGAATAGAGAGGAACCAGTACCTCACGTGATTTGGAAGCTATACTTCTATTAATGCAGCCCAAAATAGCATTTGCCTTTCTTGCAGCCATATCGCACTGTTGGCTCATATTCAGCTTGCGATCTACAACAATTCCAAGATCCTTCTCGTTTGTAGTATTGCTGAGCCAAGTATCCCCCATCTTGTAACTGTGCATTTGGTTTCTGTTTCCTAGATGTAGAACTTGGCATTTATCCCTATTAAATTTCATTCTGTTGTTTTCAGCCCAGCACTCCAGCCTATCAAGATCACTTTGAAGTTTATTTCTGTCTTCCAAGGTATTAGCTATCCCACCCAATTTTGTGTCATCTGCAAATCTGATATGCGTTCCCTGCACCTCCTCTTCCAAATCATTAATAAAATTGTTGAAGAGCACTGGGCCCAGGACTGAGCGCTGTGGTAACCCACTTGTTACCTCCCCCCAGTTTGAGAAGGTTCCGTTGATAAGCACTCTTTGAGTCTGATTCTGTAGCCAACTGTGGATCCACCTAATAGTTGTTCCATCTACTCCACTTTTAGCTAGTTTGTTAATGAGAATATCATGGGGCACTTCATGCAGGCAGCCCTTCACAGAGAGCACATAAAGGACAGGTAAAGAATAAAGGGCAGGTAAAGGGCAGGTAAAGAATAACAACAAAAGAATAAAGGGCAGGTAACAACAAAAGAATAAAGGGCAGGTAAAGAATAAAGGGCAGGTAAAGGGCAGGTAAAGAATAACAACAAAAGAATAAAGGGCAGGTAACAACAAAAGAATAAAGGGCAGGTAACAACAAAAATATAGAACAGGTAACCATGAAGCCTGGACACCCAGCCAAAAGCTGTTGACTGAGGAAATCTGCCCTGCATCAGCAAACTGCAAAGGTGTGTGACGTCTATAAATACGAGATCCGTACTGCTCATTCGGGGGTGCTGTCTTCAGACAGCTGCCCCAGAGCACTCTGTTTGATTGAATAAACGCCTCAATAGCCAACTCGCATCCTGTGTCCTACATCAGTGAGTGCTTGTCCACAACAGTGTCAAATTCTGCTTTTCTGTAGTTATTATCAATATGGGAGCGGAAGACATTAATCAGATAAAGCATCCCCACGTATGTCTGCATAGACCTGTAATTGTACATAGGTTTTCAGCTTTTGGAGCCAGTGAAGGCTTTCTTCTCCTTTTTTAACCCCTCTCACTGAAATTTCATTTAAAAAAAGGGGTGGGTGGGGGAAGCTTAATTGGTGTGTGCTGTGCTTACAGGAGAGTAGAGAAAGCTAAGCATGCAACGTTTCCCTATGTGTGTTTCAACAAATGATTGGTTTGGTCCTGAACTTCTGCAGAATTACTTGTCTTCCCCAATGCCAGACTTCCAATGCAGAGAGTGTGATTCTTGGTTTTGTTTTCATATACTTTTCTTGATTTTCAAATTTTATGGTACATTAAATGTCTTGACAGCAAGATATCACTAAGAACACCCATACATCTTTATCTTCGTCCTTGTTATTTACAACGATGTTGTTTGTCTGATCTCATATCTTTATCAGTTTATACTCTGTTGACATCATAAATCTTTTCATAAAAGACCATGTGACTGTGGTGCTTGGTTTACCTCTTTGTGCTGTATCATAAAGTTTATAAAATCCCACCAAGTCGTGCTGAAGTTACCCCCTTCTTGCATATTTCTCTATGCTTTTTGTGCATTAGAGAACTTTTCCATTAGAGCTATTGGGCATAATCTGAGTCACCTTTGCTAAAATAGTTGGATCACGAATGCTTTTCCAACCCTTCTCAATTTCCATCCTTGCTACTCCCTGATGAGAGTAAAACTCGCCATCAGGGAGATATAATAGCCTTACATCTCCTTGCTCCTCTCCAAGATGAGCAAAGCAATGCAAAATTAGCCAAAATACAATAGCAGAAGCAAATGGGTTGAGTGAAGATGTTGCTTTCGTTCATATTTTTCTAACTTGTTATTTAATTTTCTATACCCAGACAAAAGGCCATATTGTGATGTCTCGTCAAATCACCATTCTGGTTATTGGAGCAGGAAATAGGGGACAGACTTATTCCTCTTATGCACTGTATTATCCTGCTCGCATGAAGGTAAAAGTTATTCCCTCGTCATGTGATTTTCTTTGTGTATACCAGTACTAGCAGCCCTAAAAGGGCTCAGAATTTAAATCAGCAATGACACTGAAGTGAAGTATTTGGCAAAAGTAAATTCCACATGGAGATAAGAAGTCGAAAGCATTTGAAATTGAGGCCATCCACTCACTGCCACTTTCCAGCCTGTAGCCTCTGCTGCTAAGATCATCTTCTTGGCTCGCCGCTCTGACCATGTAACTCCACTTCTGAAATCTCTTCATTGGCTTCCAATTCACTTCAGAATCCAATATAAACTTCTCCTGTTGACCTACAAAGCTTTTCACTGTGTAGCTCCTTCCTATCTCTCCTCTCTCATCTCACACTATTGCCCCGCTCGTGCTCTTCGCTCCTCTGATGCCATGTTTCTCGCCTGCCCAAGGGTCTCTACTTCCCTTGCTCGGCTTCGTCCATTTTCTTCCGCTGCCCCTTACGCCTGGAACGCTCTTCCAGAACATTTGAGAACTACAAGTTCAACCGCAGCTTTTAAAGCTCAGCTAAAAACTTTTCTCTTTCCTAAAGCTTTTAAAACTTGATTTTGTTCTGACTTTATACTGTTAGTTTTACCCTACCCAGTGCCTGTTTACCCTACCCTGTGCCTGTTTGCATTCTCTTCCCCTCCTTATTGTTTTATTATGGTTTTATTAGAATGTAAACCTATGCGGCAGGGTCTCGCTATTTACTGTTTTACTCTGTACAGGACCATGTACATTGATGGTGCTATATAAATAAATAAATAATAATAATAATAATAATAATGGGTGGGAAGAGAGGTGTGCGCTTACACACCTCTTACAGAGTAGCTTACTGCTAAACAAGCAAAAACCTCAATTCAGGGTTTCCACATTTAATTTAAAAGCACCTACACTATATTCTTTTAGACGCCAGGTGAAGACCTTTTTATTCTCCCAGTATTTTAACAGTCTATAAGTTAATTTTAACTTTGCTGATTTAAATATGTATTTTAAATTTGTATTTCTGCATTGCTGCTGATTTTATCTTGGTTGCGCTTTTATATTGTATTTTATATTATGGTTTTATACTTTGAATGGTTTAAATTTTTGTGAACCGCCCAGAGGGCTTCAGCTATTGGGCAGTATAGAAATGCAATAATTAAATAAATAAATCACTTTTTAATAAAGTGAACTTTTAATTTTAATTACATTAAAAGGTACGTGTTAAGTGCTTCTCGGGCATCCTAATGCTTTTGGCACTCTTTGACCAGAACAATGGAAAAGTTACAGCAGTCTTAATTCTAATGGAGTAGCTGAGTAGAACACCTGCTGCATATTCCCCCCACTCCCAATATCTATCAGTAAGAGGGCACCAGGTTAGTGAAGTCTGGCTTAGAAATGAGGGATCTGCCATGGGTACCCATAAGCCTCCAAACTTGGAGGTTTACAAGTATCATTATTATTATTATTATTTATTTATTTATTTATATAGCACCATCGATGTACATGGTGCTGCACAGACCACACAGTAAATAGCAAGACCCTGCCCCATAGGCTTACAATCTAATAAAGTTGTAGTAAACAATAAGGAGGGAAAGAGAATGCAAACAGGCACAGGGAAGTGTAAACAGGCACCAGGTAGGGTGAAGCTAACAGTATAGAGTCAGAACAAACTCAATGTTTAAAAGCTATAGGGAAAAGAAAAGTTTTTAGCTGAGTTTTAAAAGCTGTGATTGAGTTGGTAGTTCTCAAGTGTTCTGGAAGAGCGTTCCAGGCATGAGGGGCAGCAGAAGAAAAAGGACGAAGCCGAGTAAGGGAAGTGGAGGTCCTTGGGCAGGCGAGAAGCATGGCATCAGAGGAGCGAAGAGCACGAGCGGGGCGATAGTGTGAGATGAGAGAGGAGAGATAGGCAGGAGCTAGACCGTGAAGAGCTTTGAAGGTCAGCAGGAGAAGTTTATATTGGATTCTGGAGTGAATTGGAAGCCAATGAAGAGATTTCAGAAGCGGAGTGACATGGTCAGAGCGGCGGGCCAGGAAGATGATCTTAGCGGCAGAGTGGTGGACAGAGACCAGCGGACTGATGTGAGACGAAGGAAGGCCAGAGAGAAGGAGGTTGCAGTAGTCCAACCGAGAGATAACCAGTGTGTGAACGAGAGTCTTGGCAGAAGAGACAGACAAAAATGGTCGAATCCTGGCAATATTATACAGGAAGAAACGACAAGATTTAGCTACTGCCTCGATATGAGGAATAAAGGAGAGCGAGGAATCAAATATAAAGCCAAGACTACGAGCTTCCTTGACCGGAGTAAGCGTGACATCGTTGACAGTAAGAGAGAATGAGAGGTGAGGAGAAGGTTTAGGAGGAAAAACAAGCAGTATCAAAAGCGTCTTGCTTGTGGGTTCCTGGTCAACACCTGGCTGGCCACTGTGTGAACAGAATGCTGGACTAGATGGACCCTTGGTCTGATCCAGCAGGGCTCTTCTGATGTTCAGTGTAGATCTGTCTCCTGCTCTGCATTGCAGCAAGTAAGGCATTTTCGCCCATCTAGCAGTGGCTTCTGGAAGGGGGAGAGAAGGAGGCTGGGGATAGCTCAGATCCCTGGGTCTCCAGTCCCCTCCCCACCCATCAAGATGCCCTCTTTCACTCCTCTACTGTAAAAACAGTGAAGGGGAGGAGGAGGGGGGAGGGAGCTCAGTTTCCTGGCTCTGAGGTCCAGTGGAATTTTAGGATGTTTTAATAATGTGTTTTAAATTCAGTTTTATGTATTTTATACTTTTTGTTGTTTCCTCGATCCAAACGGCGAGGCGGGTAAGAATTATTATTATTATTATTATTACGCTGTCTCTAGCCTCCAATCTAGAATCTGCTGTCTAGGAACCATTGGATATGAAACCTGAGAATTCAGTTGAGGTACATGGAAAATATCTGAGAGGGCCAACTTCCTTTGCTCAGTTATGCTTTCCTGCTCCAGTCAAAGTCCATTTTTGGCTGTTTGCAACGTTGGGCTAAGGGCGTAAGTGTTGCTAAGGAGAACTCTGACCTATAATACTGCAGTGTGGAGTCCTACGGTTGGGGCATTTGTAGTGGAATTTTTATGCCTTGTTCATTCATTTACCAACCTGTTAAGGAGGTGGCGTGGGGGTCCACACGATGCAATCATCTTCCTGGTGCTGCTTCCATATCCTGGTTGTGCTTTTTATACTGCATTTTGTATTTGTCTTTTTAAACTGTTGGTTGTTTTATTATGGTTTTAATTTTTGTGAACCGCCCAGAGAGCTTCAGCTATTGGGCGGTATAAAAATGTAATCAATCAATCAATCAATCAATCAATCATAGAATCATAGAATAGCAGAGTTGGAAGGGGCCTACAAGGCCATCGAGTCCAACCCCCTGCTCAATGCAGGAATCCATCCTAAAGCATCACTGACAGATGCTTGCCCAGCTGCCTCTTGAAGGCCTCTAGTGTGGGAGAGCCCACAACCTCCCTAGGTCACTGATTCCATTGTCGCACTGCTCTAACAGTCAGGAAGTTTTTCCTGTTGTCCAGCCGGAATCTGGCTTCCTGTAACTTGAGCCCGTTATTCCGTGTCCTGCACTCTGGGATGATCGAGAAGAGATCCTGGCCCTCCTCTGTGTGACAACCTTTTAAGTCTTTGAAAAGTGCTATCATGTCTCCCCTCAATCTTCTCTTCTCCAGGCTAAACATGCCCAGTTCTTTCAGTCTCTCTTCATAGGGCTTTGTTTCTTTCTTTGTTTATGTTTTCTCATAATGCAGCAAATCTGTTAAGGACAGAAAGAATATAAGAAGTGCTGTTCTTTATTATTATTATTATTATTTATTTATTTATTTATTTATATAGCACCATCAATGTACATGGTGCTGTACAGAGTAAAACAATAAAATAGCAAATCAGACCAAGGGTCCATCTAGTCCAGCACTCCGTTCACACAGTGGCCAACCAGCCATCAGCCAGGGATGAACAAGCAGGACATGGTGCAACAGCACCCTCCCACCCATGTTCCCCAGCAACTGGTGCACACAGGCCTATTGCCTCGAATACTGGAGATCACACACAACCATCAGGGCTAGTAGCCATTGATAGCCTTTGTCTCCAGGAATCTATCCAACCCCCTTTTAACGCCATCCAAATTGGTGGCCATCACTACATCTTGTGGTAGTGAGTTCCGTAACTTAGCTATGTGCTGTGTGAAGAAGGACTTCCTTTTATTTCTCCTGAATCTCCCACCCATCAGCCCCATGGGATGACCCCGGGTTCTGTTATTTTGAGAGAGGGAGAAAAATGTCTCCCATCCACATTCTCCATACCAGGCATAATTCTGTACACCTCTATCAAGCCTCCCCTTAGCCTCCTTTTTTCCATGCTAAACAATCCCAGTTGATTGTAGGGGAGATGCTCCAGCCCCTTAATCATTTTACTTGCCCTTTTTCCAGCTCTATAATATCCTTTTTTAGGTGTGGTGACCAGAACTGTACACAGTATTCTAAGTGTGGTCACACCATAGATTTATTTATTTATTTATTACATTTCTACACCGCCCAATAGCCAGCAGTATGATACTGGCCGTTTTATTCTCAATTCCTTTTCTTATAATGCCTAACATGGAGTTTGCCTTTTTTACAGGAGCATTACACTGGGTGAACATTTTCATTGAGCTGTTCACCACAATCCCAAGATCTCTTTCTTCTTCGGTTTCTGCCAGCTCAGATCCCATTAGGTTATACTTGAAGTTGGGTTTTTTTTGCCCCAACATGCAATCACCTTACACTTGCTTACATTGAAATGCATCTGCCATTTGGATGCCCACTCTCCCAGCTTGGAGGAAACCCTTTGGAGCTCCTCACAATCCCTTTATGTTTTAACAACCTTAAATAATTGGGTGTCGTCAGCAAAATTGGCCACTTCACGGCTCACTCCTAATTCCAGATCATTTATGAACAAGTTGAAAAGAATTGGTCCCAATACCATTCCCTGTGGGCCCCACTATTTACTTCCCTCCATCAGGAGAATTGACCATTTATTCCTACTCTCTGTTGTGTGTTCTTTAACCTGATCCATAAGAGGACCTCTGCTCTTATTCCATGTCTGCTAGGTTTATTCAGGAGTCTTTGGTGGGGGACTTTATCAAAAGCCTTTTGGAAATCCAAGTAAACAATGCCCACTGGATCACCCCTGTCTACATGTTTGTTGACACTCTTAAAGAATTCTAGTAGACTGATGAGACAGGACTTGCCTTTGCATAAGCCATGTTGATTCTTCTTCAGCAGGATCTGCCCTTCTTTATGCTTACTAATTTTGTCTTTAATAATGCTTTCAACCAATTTACCTGGAACAGGTGTCAAACTAACCGGCCTGTAATTTCCCGGATCCCCCCTGGATCCCTTTTTGAAAATTGGTGTTACATTGGCTATCTTCCAGTCCTCTGGTACAGAGGCTGAGCTTAGGGACATGTTGCATATTTTTGTGAAGAGGTCCGCAATTTCATATTTGAGTTCTTTGAGAACTCTAGGATGGATGCCATCTGGGCCTGGTGATTTATTTGCTTGCAATTTGTCAATAAGGTTGGGAACTTCATCTTTTGTCACCACTATTAGCCGCAGTTCCTCAGATTCCCTTCCTGAGAACATCAGTTCAGGCACAGGCATCTGTCCTGTATCCTCTGCAGTGAACACCGATGCAAAAAAATTCATTCAGCTTTTCCGCAATCTCCTTGTCCTCCTTCAGTACTCCCTTAACTCCATTGTCATCCAACAGTCCAACTGCTTCCCTAGCTGGTTTTCTGCTTCTGATATATTTAAAGAATTCTTTATTGTTGGACTTGATATTATTAGCAATCTGCTCTTCAAAATGCTTTTTTGCATCTCTTATTGTTTGCTTGCATCTCCTTTGTGCCAACTTGTGCTCCCTTTTATTTTCCTCACTTGGGTAAGACTTCCATTTTTTGAAGGACGCTCTCTTTCCTACAATAGCTTCTTTGACACGGCTTGTTAACCATGCTGGTGACCTCTTGGACTTGGTGCTACCTTTCTTAACCTGTGGAATACATTTTAGTTGAGCTTCTATTATTATGCTTTTGAGTAAGCTCCAGGCACTTTCCAAGGATTTAACCCTCCTGATTCCCCCTTTCAACTTTCTTTTCACTAGTACCCTCATTTTAGAGAAGTTTCCTCTTCTGAAGTCAAGTGTGAATGTGTTGGATTTCCTGGGCAATTTCCCACTTTATATTGAATCTGATAGCACTGTGGTCACTGTTACCGATTGGTTCTACAATATTTACATCTTGTATTAGGTCCTGGGCAGCACCACTTAGGATTAAGTCTAGGGTTGCCTCCTCTCTGGTCCCGTAACCAACTGTTCCAGGGCACAGTCATTTAGGACATCAAGAATTTAACCTCTTTGTCATGACTGGAAAGAGCAGAACAGCAGTGCAATCTCTTGGCAGATATGCACAGGAAAGTGTGGCACTGTAGGAGGAGTTGTGTGTTTGTGTGATGCTGCCTGCCTTCTTCCTTCATTAGGTGATTGGCGTGGCAGACCCTCGGGCATTTGCGAGAAAGGCTCTCCAAGAGGCTCATCAGATTGACAAGGACAACGTGTTTGATGGTATGTGTTCATTACATCTATATCCTGTCCTTTCTTGTGTGCAGTGTGGAGAATGTGGGTAGGGAGACACTTTCCTTCCTCTCTTAGAATCGTAGAATTCAATGGGGTCATTCCATGAAATTGTTTGGTGGGAGATTCAGAAGACATAAAAGGCAGGACTTCTTACACCAGGCATAGTTAAACCATGGAATTCAAGATGTAGTGATGGCCAACAATTTTGATTGACAAATTCCTGGAGGAAAAGGCTATCAATGGCTACTAGTCCTGATGGCTGTATGTTACTGTAATATCAGAGGCACAACACTTGCTGGGGAACATGGACGGGAGGGTGCTGTTGCACTTATGTCCTGCTAGTGACTTTCCTGTGAGCAGCTGCTTGGCCATTGTGTGAACAAAATGCATGACTAGACCAATCCTTGGGCTGATCCAGCATGGCTGTTCTTACATTCTTATGGAGTTCTCAGAAAGATATATAAGTCTTTTCCCACTCCCCATTCTATCCTCATGGCAACAAACAGCCTGTGAAGTACATGAGGCTGAGAGATTGTGACAAATTCTTCCAGTGAATTTGGTTTTATCAGAGGCAGCCCCAGGCAAATTGTTTTCCTTACCTGCCAGCCAGTACTCTGTATTTATTACCAGGAAGGGCGAAGATGCTCCACTCCTTCCTTCTCCTCCTCTTCCTAGCCTGCTGGCAAAAGGAAGCATTGCGTCTGTCACCTGGGCAAGGCTGCAGCCCTGCAGCACACCATTTTCAATGAACCATGCGAGGTTGCACCATCAAACAGCTTCCGTCAAGAGGTCATTTGGGGTCCCTGCAAATGCCATTCCTCTTTGGGTTTTCGGAGCCTGGTTTTTAATGTGGAAAGACAACCGAGATCTTACTTAGTACTAATTCACACATTATATTTTCCAGGTGTAAGAATGTATGTATTATGCCTGAACTGGGAATTGCAGTATGTGTAGGAGGCACGGGGCCATGCATGCTGGCCCCACCCATAACATCCCTGTACACGCAGCCCTGCCTGTTCCATCCCTGACCTTTCCCCATTGAAGAGGGTCTGGGGGTGTGGGGTGTCCAACATGCATGCATTCAACTGAACATGCATAGATACCTCTGCATAATTGGGAACTACTGCAATGCCATGTTCAGAAATAATGCCTGAACAGGGCTTGTAAGATTGCATGTGATAAATGCATAGTTGTAAAATGCATTCATTCCAAGGTAGGGCTTTCTTTTTTAAAAGATTTTTTAAATAAAATATTTGACAGACAAAACACATACAAAATAATAATTGTAAAAACGTAGCTGTAGAATATTTGCATCTTCCTTCTCCCATTGTGCATTCCAGCACTATTGAATCTCATTATTTTCAGACTGGAGAGCAGCGGCCAAGAGAGAGCAATTTGCAGATGCCGTTATCATAGCAACTCCTGACAGCCTCCATAAGGTACTGCCATCATCTTCCACTCCTAGATTTATTTATTTATTAAAACATTTGTATCCTGCCCTATATCACTAGGATCTCAGGGCAGTGTACAAATAAAATTATGCAACAATATAAAACAATAAATATACAATAAATATACACACTAAAAACAAATCCAACCATTAATCAAGCTAAAACCAGTATAAAATTTAGAAGCAGTAAAACCAAATAAAACAGTTTAAACAATGTGCAAGCTTGGTGAATTTAACCATCAAAGGCTTTGTTTAAAAGCCATGTCTTAACCTGGTGCTGAAATGAAGCCAGTGCCGGCACCAGTCGGGCCTCCAGGGGGAGGGCATTCCACAGCCAGGGTGCCAGAAAAGAGAAAGCCCTCTCCCTTGTCCCACCATAGCGTATGTCTCGTGTTGGTGGGACGCAGAGGTCCTCCAACAGACCTCTAACAGTCCTCCAACAGACCTCAAATCTTGGCTAGCATATATAGGGAGAGGCACTCCCTCAAGTATCAAGGTCCCACGCCATTTAGGGCTTGAATTCCAACCAGAAGTGTATAGGTAGCCACTGCAGTTCTTTTAATGTGAGTGTGTTTGAGTCACTGGAGTTACACACGCACACCCGCCCCCCATGCAGACAGTTCTCGGTGATGGGGTAAGCTTAGCCCTAGGTGTGAAATAAAAATGAAGGCAGTATAGAGATGTACTTTGAAACAGGAAGGAGTGAGATTTTTTCTGCTGTTGGGTGAGCTCTGTCCTCCTCCCCACACACACATCTCCCACCTTCATGGAGGCACACCCATTTCTGTAAATGCACGTACATGCATGCACACTGTGTCAGGATCTAGGATGACGCCCTAAACTTCAGCTGGGCTTCCTGCTTTGGGTTTTCCACGCCACTCCCCAAAATAACCTTGCAAGTTTATTTACTCAAACATTTGTTCGAATTTGGAATGTCATTGTGCTTTCAGAGCAGGCCAACTGCTAAAAACTAGGTATGCCAATATGTGCCAAAAGAAAATCCTATTTCTTGAGGGTGGATTACACTAGGAAAGGAACCTCTCGTGCAAGCACTGAGTCATTGCTGACTCTTGGAGGGACGCCAGCTTTCGCTGATGTTTTCTTGGCAGGCCTTATAGCGGGGTGGTTTGCCGTTGCCTTCCCCGGCCGTTATTCCCTTTCCCCCAGCTAACTGGGTACTCATTTTACTGACCTCAGGAGGATGGAAGGCTGAGTCGACTGCCTGAGAACCAGCTTCCGCTGGGATCGAACTCAGGCCGTGGGGAGAGTTTCAGCTGCAGAAACTGCTGCTTTACCGCTCTGCGCCACACGAGGCTCATGGATTACACTAAGGGTGGCTTAAAACAGCAGTTGTGTTATGCTAACTTGTGGTGGTCTGTTTCCCATCAGGCACCAGCAGTAGCTTTTGCCCACAAAGGATACCACATCTTGTTGGAGAAGCCGATGGCGGTAAGTGCTGGCAGACTGTAGCTTTAAACATTGAGGGAGGAAAACGTTGAGGCCACAGCGACTGCACAGTTAAGCGCAGTGTGTGATCGCCCCGTGTGTGGTTGGAAGGGTGAGCAAAGTGCATTTAAGAGCTGCCTCAAATTTTATGCAAAACATTTTGAGGACCAATGACCTGGTTTTGCACAAACAAAATATTTAAATAGAAGCGCATGTCAGGTACAGTTTCCACAACCACTGCCTGAGCGCCTTGTCATGTCATCCTAACCCAGGTGGCATGGCTTGTTGGAGGGGAAAACAATCCTCTAATAACCCTACAACAGCCCATGGGTTATTGGAGGGTTATTGTTCCCTCAAACAAGTCAAGCTACTGGGATTTCATAGAATCATAGAATAGCATAGAATCATAGAATAGCAGACTTGGAAGGGGCCTACAAGGCCATCGAGTCCAACCCCCTGCTCAAGGCAGGAATCCACCCTAAAGCATCCCTGACAGAGGGTTGTCCAGCTGCCTCTTGAATGCTTCTAGTGCCCAGTTCACAAGTGGTGGGCCTTACCTCTCCAAGGATCCTGTTCCCATCCTCAGTTCTACAAATTGAAAAGTATCCCTTATACCTGGATATGCAGGAACTAAAGTTGTGTCAAGTGGACCTCTCAATTACGGCATCCAAATTGACAATAGATTTTATCTGCAAAGTGGTGTGCAAATTGGTCCCAATGGGCTATCAAGTGGTTCAATTTTCTTCTCATGGGCCAAAGTGTAACAGGCCTTTGACCACCCAAAAAGGCTCCATTGGGCAACTCTGTGCAGATGCAATGGTGCTGGAGAAACATAGCTTCACCCCTGCGAATCCACTCCTCACCCCCAGGACTTTTCTACTGTAACAGAGAATGCAGGTGGGCAAAGCTCATGAGATTTACTCCCCCAGTTTAATCCAACCAAGTCTCCAGGACAACATGCTCATCCAGAATCAAGGCCTGGATGGCAGTTGTTTTCTCATTCACCAACCTGCTATTCAGCGGCAGGACCACCTGCTCTTTGTAACTCACCAAGGCTATTCAGGCTTTCTCAAATAGGGCAGAAAAAGGGGGAGAAACAGGTTCTCAGGATGCTTAAAATACTTTACTTCAAAGCCCGACACATTTCTTTCCTGTGTTCTTTCAAAGGCCTTCCTCAGGGGGTTGATAAGAGATGACTGCACGAATACTCCTAGCAAGGTGATCGTCTCCTTTGATAATCGATGGCAACTGAGTCAAAGGAGACAATCACCTTGCTGGGAGTATTTCTGCAGACATCTCTTATCAACCCCCTGAGGAAGGCCTTTGAAAGAACACAAGAAAGAAATGTGTCGGGCTTTGAAATAAAGTATTTTAAGCATTCTGAGAACATGTTTCTCCCCTTTTTTCTGTCCTGACCTGGACGCTCCTCCTTTTGTTTTTGTGTTATTTCTCTCAAATGGGAGAGAGCTTTGGGCTCTCCACTCCCATAACAATTTAGCTGCTTCCTAGCACCAGATTTGCCTATGCCCTCCATAGCTAAACTTCTTTACACCGAACCTGCGTTTGCTTCAGCAGTAAATGGTGTCTGCCCCCCATCCCCACAGTGCTTAGTACCCAAGGCAGGCCATGTTATTTTTGCATCTTAGGCAGGAAATCCTGCAAGTGCATTTCCCTAGGAGCAAAAATCGAATAATAATTTCCCCTTTCCTGAGATCTGAAATCAGCTGCCGGAGGTGACCAGCACGCTCTGCCTAATGGTAGGGCCTGCCCTGGCCCACAATCTGTGCATCACCACTATATTTTCTCACTCCGGGCTAGGATCTGTCACAGAATTCCTCATGAGACCCTGACCATCTGGTAGGAAAATGCTGTGAAGGCTTACTAAGGACAAATGCAGCTTGTTTTCAAGCTAAGTGTGCCCTCAGTAAGCCTCTGTAGTGGATTACTGCTGAATTTTGGCAGCAGGCTGCTGATTATTTTTTACCACTGCTGCAGAGGGTTGTCCTGGGGGGGGGGGGCTGATTGGCCCCTGGATTGTCCAAAGAGGCCCACCCCTGACCTAAATAATAGCAAATGCCCTGTACTGTTTGTAGACAAAGGTTGGAGTCAATCCAACCTTCCTGCAAGGTAGGCCCCGGACCAAACGTCTTGTCGTCCCCGGCCACCCCTCGCCCTAGCCCTCTTCCCAACCGGGACAAGCCACAGATTCCTGAAATAAAAACACACACACTCAGCTAAGGACCAAAACAAGTTTAATACCATTCAGCTAAAACTAACACGTAAGGTTTTGGCCAGAGGTAGCAGCAAATGGGGGAGGGGGGAAAAAGAGGATGGGAAGGGAAGGGAATCAAAGGAAGGACAATAAAAGGATAATGTACTAGAAGCCAAGGCTCCATCTAAAACCTTCAAACACACAACCCACCCCCAGCCATAAAAGCGGCTAGCCTTGTCTCAGGAAATCCAGACATTTAAAATAAAAGACCCTAGCTTACTCCGAGCAGCCGTCCCATGCTGACTTGGGTGTTCTTCCTCCAAAACTAGAACAGAAGACGCTCATCCCAAACAGGATACCCTTTTTATCCCCTTTTGGAATTTAGGGCCCCATGACCTCTCTGAACCAATCCCCATCTCTGCCTGGCTCCTAACAACCCTCCCCTCCTAGGGTGGGCTTCACCCTCTCTCTCACAACCGAACCCAATTATCCTAACGACCAGGGAGATAACCTGCAGGTGAGAGGCCCAATCTGACCTTGGAGTCTTGGCGCCGAGAGTTCCACACTCCCACCTCCACTTAACATACCATCATAGCTACAAAACACATACCAGAACAGATACAAAACAGAAAGAATACTACAACTAAAAAGCCAGTACAGCCCGCAAGCTGGCAAGGACCCATGTCCTTCACACTGTTAAATTTAGAGGTGGCACAAATGGTCTCTCGAAATTCTCTTGATATGTAGGCAGAGAAATTTTGAGAACCATTTCACCAAATTTCTCAAAGGGGAGGAACAATTCTGCAGCTGTTTCTTTTGTGTGTGTGTGTGTGTGTGTGTGTGTGTGTGTGTATGGAGTGGGTGAGGTATTCACCAATAGAAGTGGCAATAGGATACTTTTTTTTTAACCAGGGGCAGATCCACACATAGCCTTCGGGACGCCCTGAAGGCACTTTGGGGCGTCCCGAAATCGATGATGTGTACCCTACCTTAAGCGTCCCAAGAAGAGGAGGAGGAGGAGGAGGAGGCTCCTCGCGGGGATGGGATGAAGACTTGCCGCGCACGGCGCCTTCACCGGGCAATCAGCTCCCCCCACCCCGCTGTTTGCCTGGGTGAGATGTTCACTGCCGTCCACCTACCCGCCGGCCTCCTTTTGCCGGCGAAAGAGCCACCCGGCGGTGGCTTCTTCCGCCAAGCTCTCCGACCCGGGTGGCTCTTTCGCCGGCAAAAGGAGGCCGGCGGGTAGGTGGACGGCAGTGAACATCTCACCCAGGCAAACAGCGGGGGGGGGGGGGGAGCTGATTGCCCGGCGAAGGCGCCGGGCGCAGCAAGTCTTCATCCCGTCCCCGCGAGGAGCCTCCTCCTCCTCCTCCGCCGCCGCCTCTTCTTGGGATGCTTAAGGTAGGGTACACATCATCGATTTTGGGACGCCCCAAAGCGCCTTCAGGGCGTCCCGAAGGCTATGTGTGGATCTGCCCCAGGGTTTTTTTCTCTCCTGCTGCGTGTAGCAACAACAACAGCTGAGTTGGCAGCCTGGGCACCATGTTGCATCCTCTCAAATACCCTAGACCTAGTGTTGTTTTAGGGCATTGTGAGAGAGAAATGGTGGCTGCCCCACAATCATAAATGGTGGCAAATATTTGGAGACAATTCTCCAAAGTGGCTGGTGTTCCCCCCACCCCCTTGCTTTTAAGGGTAGAGATAAGAAAAGTAGGAGTCTCCGAATTTTCCTCAGAACAGTGTGCTTTTGGGCAATCTCTGCTCAACTTTAGTTAGAATAGGGAAGGTAATCAGCTGAATTTGTTGTCCTTTTCTTTTGATGGTTCAGGTCACAGCTGAGGACTGTAAAGAAATTGTTCGTGCATGCAAAACAAGCAATGTCATCCTTTCGGTATGCCATGTCCTACGTTACCACCCAGTTGCCCTGAAGATAAAGGTATGCTAGCGTATCCATGATGGTACTCTGTGCTCTTAAAAAATACCATTCTCTGTGACAGCAAATTCAAGTATCAGTATGTTCTGGGGCATTTCATGGCTGGCAGAACTACAAAAAGTCTTTAAGAAAAAAAATTAGGGTGGGCATCTCCAAATCATCAATAGCAATAGTGCAGTGAGGCCTGAGCATGCTCTGTCATTGCAGAATGGAAAATGCTTGAAACCATGGGGGAGGGGGGAGAATGGAGCGGAATATGCTGGAAGAGGATATTGCTAGAACCCTGGATAGGATTATTGCACACTACAACATATTGTAGGACGCACTTGCAGTTCCAAACTCTGCATCCATTAACACTTAAAAGTGGGAAGTATTCTTAAGTGTCAGCCTGCTGGAGTGGAATGAATTATTGGGATAAGTCTCACATCAGTTGTATCACATACTCTGGGCTTCTGCGTTCAGTGCTTCTGTTTCCATTTGATGTAGATTGTACTATACCTATCCTACGACTTGAAGATTGTCCTTGCGGTTTGACGTTTTCCTAACTTATGTATATTTTAAAATGCAGATAAATATGTGGCAAAAACCCCAAACAGACCAGTTGTGCTCACTCCCAGTCCGTTACCCGGCATAATTCAAAATACTGGTTGTAATCTTTCAAGCAGGTTTGAGAGCTGCAATTTCCCCATGAGTACTAAGTTGTGAGCCCGCAGAGGGGGGTGGGGGGGTTCCAGAGCTGACAGTGGGCACAGACAAAGTCACCCTACGTTAGGGATGTTGGAGGAATCCGTTGGAGGGTAGAGCTTGGTGAATTTTCATCAGCTCAGCGTCCCAGGCCCCATCTTGCTCTCCTGCGGGATGGGCCAACCCATTGTGTGACAGATTGGGCCAGTGTGCATTTTTTTGAGTTTTTTATTTGCGCAAATTGCAGCTGTAAATATTTACAGACATAGTGATTGTGCAAAATCACATCTGCTTGCCATTTTGTGCAAATCACACTCTTTACAGCCACGATTTTGGGCAAATTATGACTTGCAAATAATAATAAAACAAGGCCGGCAAAGTTCCCAAGTTTCAGTAAACTGACCTGCCACTCAGCTCGCAAAAGGAAATTGAAATGGGGGGTGCCCCAAAAGGGGCAGATTTCCCTGCAACAGCCATCCCTACCCCACACTCTTTCTCAAGCTCCCATTCACCCATTCATTCTTGCACGCATACACACTGCTACCGTGACCCCCATGTGCCATCACTGGTCCTCCAAGCTTGTGGCTGCACCCGGCAGCATTTTACTGAGAAGCACAAGTCTGAGAGTCTGCAGGCAAGTGCATCCAGGAGCTTAGGCCTGGGGCGCCCTAGCACAGCAAGCAGAGGTGGTGAGCCTGATTCAAAAGCTTACCGCGCTTCATCTGGCCCTTGGGCCTGAGGGAGCCCATTCCCCATCCTGTGCTTTGAAGCCCTAAATGGGTTGGGACAGGAGTGCATAAAGGCCCACCTGCTCCTGTAAGAACGTGTCTGGAGTTTAAGAACTGGTTTCAGAGTAGAGATGTAAAATTTCTGGAAATTTTGAAGCCATGGGGAAAAAACGTGGTTTTTTTCCAGGTTTTTTTTTTGGGGGGGGGAACAGAAATTTGGGGAGAAATTTAACACTTTTTACAGATTGAAAGTCCCTTTGTTACTTTAAGACATAAAATGTAATTATGTCCAAGTTGGTTTGGCATAAAATCATGCCATAAAATTATTACATGTTAAAAGTACAGTTATTCAAACAATTATTACAAATTAAATTTACTTTTTTTAAATTTTTACTTTATTTTGGTAACAAATGGAGCTACAAGCTCCTGAACAGTTAGGAACACCTGAACTGTAAGGTATCTCGTTGGTTTTGCCAGTTTATGAGGAGCAGACAAGAAATAAAAAACAACAGAGGAAACCATCAACATTAGTAACAAAGAAAATTATCTCTGTCTCATCGAATCATAGAATAGTAGAGTTGGAAGGGGGCCTATAAGGCCATTGGATCCAAACCCCTGCTCAATGCATCCGTGACAGATAGTTGTCCAGCTGCCTCTTGAATGCCTCTAGTGTGGGAGAGCCCACAACCTCCCTAGATAACTGGTTCCATTGTCGTACTGCTCTAACAGTCAGGAAGTTTTTCCTGATGTCCAGCCGGAATCTGGCTTCCTGTAACTTAAGCCTGTAATTCCGTGCCCTGCACTCTGGGAGGATCGAGAAGAGATCCTGGCCCTCCTTTGTGTGTCAACCTTTCAAGTATTTAAAGAGTGCTATCATGTCTCCCCTCGGCCTTCTCTTCTCCAGGCTAAACATGCCCAATTTCTTTCAGTCTCTTCTCAGGGCAGATGAATCCAGAAAATCAATAAACCAAATGGTTTAGTATCCAATGTTAGACTTATGTAGACTCATTGAAATGAATGAGACTTAAGTTAGTCAAGACTTCATTGTCCCATTCCTTTCAATAGGTCTACTCTACATAGGACTAGCGTTGGATACTACCCATTGGGTAATCTATCCTTTATGGACATTTAGTGATACAAAGCAAATGGCTCCCAATGTTGCAGGAGTAAAAAGTCCGTGTGGCTGTGTTTATGGTCTGCCCTGTTTTTTGTCAGGAACTGCTGAATGCTGGGCTTATCGGAGACATCTGCCACATTCAACATCTAGAACCTGTAAGTACTACTAACGAAATGTATGATGCTCTCATCACAACTTACTGCCCTGTTTTTCCTGCTGCCATTCCCTTGTATCGATTTCTGGGAGTCCAAGAGCTTCATGGCGGTCAGCACAAACAGAGATCAGGCAAAAGGCTAGGTCTCCACAGTCCAGGTCACAGGCAGGCAGGCAGGTGGAGGGTCAGAGCTCAGCTTGATAGTACTCGTGCTAGGTAGCTGCCCGGAGCTCTGGCAAGGGATTCTGGATTCAGGAAGGTCTAGCCGATGTGGTTTCTAGCAACTTTCTCAGCTTGTAACAGCTGTGAACCGCTAGTGACTGCAGCTGAAAATATCCTGCTGGTGAACAGCCTCCTTCCTATATGTGAGTAGACCTTTTCTATGGTTGGCCGCCAAGCAGCATCCAGCCCCTCACTGAGCTGGGAGCCGTGCATCCCTTCACCGAGTTGCCATTTTGTGGGGAAATGGCAGCTCCTTGAAGGGATGTACAGTTCCTGGATCTCCCTTCCCCGCTGTCTTGCAGTGGTGGTGACAACTCCGGGGTCACAGCTCCCTCCTCTCACACTCCTCCCCCCACTCCATTAGCTGGCCGTGAGACTCAGCTGAACTAACACAAGAGTACCATGGCTGAAGCAGAAGGTGGGAGCAGCCAGTCGAGGGAAGAGCTGCTGCCGGGCGACCGCAAGTTGTTGGTCGGCTGGCCAAGTGGTCAGTCAGCTAGAGAGGGAGGGAGAGAATGGCCTGGTTAAGACAACACGCTTCATGCGTTCCATTCACCATTTTGTGGTTAAGCAGCATGGTTTAGCGTGTTGTCTGAACCAGGCCAATGGCTGGCTGAGCAGCGGCGGGGCCCTTTGGGTGGGGAGGACGGAACAATGCACTGCTCTTCCCATTGCGCTCCACCTGCTTCTTTTATGGCAGGGCAAGCCCTGCTCACCACTGGGATGTGGCTCTCCAGACCTTCCTTCCTTTTTTTTCCCCCTGTCTCTTCTGCCAAGACTCTTGTTCATGCATTGGTTATTTCTCAGTTGGACTACTGCAACCTTCTTCTCACTGGCCTTCCTTCTTCTCACATCAGTTTGTCACCACTCTTCTGCTAAGATCATCTTCTTGGCTCGCCGCTCTGACCATGTTACTCCACTTCTGAAATCTCTTCATTGGCTTCCAATTCACTTCAGAATCCAATATAAACTTCTCCTGTTGACCTACAAAGCTTTTCACTGTCTAGTTCCTTCCTATCTCTCCTCTCTCCTCTCACACTATTGCCCTGCTCGTGCTCTTCGCTCCTCTGATACCATGTTTCTCGCCTGCCCAAGGGTCTCTACTTCCCTTGCTCGGCTTCATCCATTTTCTTCTGCTGCCCCTTACACCTGCAACGCTCTTCCAGAACATTTGCGAACTACAAGTTCAATCGCAGCTTTTAAAGCTCAACTAAAAACTTTTCTTTTTTCTAAAGCTTTTAAAACTTGATTTTGATCTGTTAGTTTTCCCCTTTTTATTGTTTTATTATGATTTTATTAGAATGTAAGCCTATGTTGCAGGGTGTTGCTATTTTATTGTTTTACTCTGTACAGCACCATGACATTGATGGTGCTATATAAATAAATAATAGTAATAATAATCTTTCTTCCTTTCTTTCTTGTTTCATCCAGGTTGGATTCTGGCATTTTGCACACTCCTTTGTGCGTGGCAACTGGAGGAATGAAGCCGAAAGTTCTTTTTCTTTGCTGGCCAAATCTTGCCATGACATTGACCTCATTAATTTTTGGATCGGCAACAAAAGGTATGCTTTGGATGGGGCCGCTCTCCCTTTATCCATAGGAATCAAATCAGTGTTAATTCTGCCTGAAACCAAGATTAATTTTACTTAAATCCACCCAAATGTGAAAATAGTTGACGTATGACGGGTTGTAAATTTGAACAAGGTAACTTCGAGGCTTGACTTCTGCAATGCGCTCTACATAGGGCTATCTTTGTGCCTAGTCCGGAAACTTCAATTAGTTCAAAATATGGCAGCCATATCATACATACTCATAATTTTTGAGAGCCAGTGTGGTGTAGTGGCTAAGGTGTTGGACTGGGGGCTGGGAGATCCGGGTTCTAATCCTCACTTGGCCATGGAAACCCACTGGGTAAATTTGGGGCAGTCACAGACTCTCAGCCCAACCTACCTAACAGGGTTGTTGTTGTGAGGATAACATGGAGAAGAGGAGGAGGATTACGTACGTCACCTTGGGTTCCTTGGAGGAAAAAAGGCAGGATATAAATGTAATAAATAATAGTAATTAAGATTATTCTACTTTATCCACATAATGTATCTCCCTCAACCTCCCAGGGAATACTAACCACCTCCAAATCCTATAATCCCACCTTCCTAATACTATCTTGAAACAAGCCTCTACTAAACCTCACTCACTCCTTCACCCTGACTCCCCTGAGTCTCTCTTTAACTCCCTGATTTTAATTAACTGTCAAACTGTCCTCTCTCTCCATTCAGACCACCAACCAATCAGATACCATCATCCACACTGCTCACCATTCTAATTCCCCCCTCCCGCTTACGTACTATTTCCTGAAAATAAAAGAATTGGCCACAGCAAATCCAAACCTGAACCAAACACTTAATTATCCACATATAAAGCATAACACAATTTATCGTTTCATCACAGGCTCTTTTTGTTTTCTCTTTCAGATGTCTTAAACTGTCTTCTTTTGGCAGTCTCTCCCATTTCACCAGAGAGAACAAGGTTTGTCAAACTTTCCTACTGTATGTTGATTTATTTAGAGACCTGATCCTGAATATCATCCAATACTTCTAATTATTTTGCACTGTCTGTAGTTCTCACTCATCCACTACTGCCACATAAAATGTGTAAACCTGTATCCCTGCCAATTGAGGATTTTGCATCTGACACAGTGAATTCTAATCCTAAATTTGTTAGCCTTTTGCTTCAACAGAAGTAACTTGGCTACCTTTTCTAAAAAAGAGTTGGGAGATTACCTTCGCACTGCTATCAGAAATACGGCCAAAGCAGAATTGGAATTCTTTTTCTCACTTTCTCCATCCACCCTCACCCACCCTCACTATGTGTGAATTATCACTGATTGGACTTCTTGCCGATTTAACTATAGCCCAAAGGAGCTGCCAGTTGCTGTTTAAACTGTTCGATTGAACAAACCTGCCCATATTCTGCTAAGAAGATCTATCTGGAGCAGGCAAAGCAGGTAGGTACTAAGCAAGAGCAGAATAATCCTAGGGGTGGTAGGCCATGGAGCACTGTGGGTGACGCCTAGCTTCCAGGCTCTTAAATTCAGGGAAATGGGAACATGATATTTGAACCAGTTAATTCGTTAGAATTAAAGTTGCTCCTACATTTCAATTTGCGATATATATTTTAAATAATTATTTTTTAAATGTGCGCTATCTGGACACAAACTGGTCTTGGTTGCAGCAGTATGGTGTAGAATAGCTTTCCCAAAGAGATGTTTTGGACTTTAACTCCAAAACTAGGCACTAGAGACAAACAGTGTGTGGGAGCTATGACACTCATGTCCTGCTTGTGGTTTTCCACTATTGGAAACAGGATGATGGCAAGATGGATTTCTTGGTCTGATCCAGCAAGGCACCTGGTAAACATACACTGTTTTATTTCATTCTAGGGCTGCTTTAGTTGGCCTGTGTCAGTGGTGTGCAATAGTGGTGAGTACGATATAGAATCGCTGACTGAAGCCTTGCGCCATGGCCCATATGGAAGGTGTGTTTACGAATGTGACAATGATGTTGTTAGTAACCAGGTATGCAGTGTGAGATTCATCTTGCTTTTATTTTTGCTTAGTTATTTTTTTAACTAAGTAATGATAATTAGACATCCAAGATAAATTTGCTGTGTCTCTCCTGTTCTCCAGAAATTGTCCTCTGCATTTTGATTGCAAATATTCTCAAGGGGCTTTTCTACACAAGGCCTTTATCGTGCGCTCTTCATTCGTGCACGTAACAGTTTTAGATGACCCTTCAGTTTTGCTTTTGTGTCTAACCAGCACTTTCAGTGAGGTTTTGGCTGGGTGGGTGGGTGGGGGTCAGGTAAAATGCAATATTTAATTGTGAAAACGAAAGTGTGATTTTCTCATGTGTATTTATGCTATTCCGCTATAACATAGTGCCACCTACAGCTTATGTAGTGGAAAAGCAGAAAAGGAAACACTCTTTTGCAGTGCTCGAATCTCAATTCTGCAACAAAACCAAAAGTAGATGTGGTGGATTAACAGCCAAATTAACAGCCTCATGTAGAAAAGCTTCAGTTCTAGAAATATGAATAATTGATATTTAACATCAGCAGTTGACATCCAATGATCATGCAGTTGCAGTAGTATCTGACATATAAAAGTCAACCTTTTGATGGTCTCCTGACAGTTGTTTCGTACTAATTTCATTTAACTCATCAAAAAGAGGGCCTGAAATAATTCAAATAACCTAAACCTTTAAATGTTAATTACTTTTAATTGGGAAAGCCAAATGTCACATTTTAACATAAACATCAGCACTGGGAAATTTTCATTTTGCTTTTAGGAATATTGTTTCAGCTCTAGCTTATTAATTTAAGTTCTCAGACCTAACATATACATTTATTTATTTATTTATTTATTTAAGGATTTTTATGCCGCCATTCAGCCAAAAAAGGCTCTCATGGCGGCTTACAAAAGTATTTCTTGACAGTCCCTGCCCACAGGCTTACAATCTAAAAGACATGACACAAAAGGAAAGGGGATTGGGAGGGAGGAGGAGGGAAAGGAAAGCAAACTCAGGCACTACAATCTTAGTTGGAAAGTTCAGCAGTTACAGGTGACAGCAGGAGGGAGGGGTGCTCTCAGCTGGAGCTGGACCCAGGCACGGTGGAGAGGTGCCTGGCTGCTGCTTCCTCCCTCACTGGTGGCCTCTCCAGAGACAGTTGGTAGCAGGAGAGAGGGGGCTCTGAACTGGAGCTGGACCCAGGCACGGTGGAGAGGTGCCTAGCTGCTGCTTCCTCCCTCACTGGTGGCCTCTGCAGAGACAGTTGGTAGCAGGAGGGAGGGGGCTCTCAGCTGGAACTGGACCCAGGCATGGTGGAGAGGTGCCTGGCTGCTGCTTCCTCCCTCACTGGTGGCCTCTCCAGAGACAGTTGGTAGCAGGAGGGAGGGGGCTCTCAGCTGGAGCTGGACCCAGGCACGGTGGAGAGGTGCCGTTTCCATGACTTAGCTAGACATTGCTTCCATGTATTGAAACCTCTATTTCCAGTTTTCTTTTTAATAATAATAATAAATGAATCCTCCTTCTACCAATCTTCCTCCACTGCCTCTTTCTTATATTGGTATTCACTTTTTCAGGTTGTCAATATGGAATTTGAAGGAGGAGCAACAGCTGCCTTTACCATGGTTGCCTTTACAGAGAAACTGGGGGTAAGAAAGACCACCATCTATGGAACAAAGGTAAATCTAAGTGCAGGAATGTGGATGTTGTTTGTTTGTTTTAAAACAAATACCCATTCTCATCAAAGAAATCTACATTTTGCAATCTGATTGATCAAATTATGACCTCTTGCAGCTCAGGTCTAGACAACTGAGTATAATGGGACTTACTTCCAGGTAAATGACTAAAAGTTTGCTGCCTGATACCTACTTATCTGAGGCCCTATAGAATTTAATGGTATTTATTTTGGGCTAGGTTTTATAGAATCATAGAATAGTAGAGTTGGAAGGGTCCTATAAGGGCGTCAACTCCAACCCCCCTGCTCAATGCAGGAATCCACCTTAAAACATCCCTGACCGATGGCTGTCCAGCTGCCTCTTGAATGCCTCTAGTGTGGGAGAGCCCACGGACTCCCTATGTAACTGGTTCCATTATCGTACTGCTCTAACAGTCAGGAAGTTTTCCCTGATGTCCAACCGGAATCTGGCTCCCTGTAACTTGAGCCCATTTTTCCATGTCCGGCACTCTGGGATGATCGAGAAGAGATCCTGGCCCTCCTCTGTGTGACAACCTTTTAAGTATTTGAAGAGTGCTCTCATGTCTCCCCTCAATCTTTTCTTCTCCAGGCTAAACATGCCCAGTTCTTTCACTCTCTCTTCATAGGGCTTTGTTTCCAGACCCCTGATCATCCTCACTGTCCTCCTCTGCTCCATCTTGTCTACATCCTTCTTGAAGTGTGGTGCACAGAACTGGATGCAAGACTCAAGATGAAACCTAACCAGTGCCGAATAGAGGGGAACCAGTACCTCGTGTGATTCAGAAGCTATACTTCTATTAATGCATCCCAAAATAGCATTTGCTTTTTTGCAGCCACATCACACTGTTGTCTCATGTTCAACTAGTGATCTAAAACAATTCCAAGATTCATCTCGCTTGTAGTATTGCTGAGCCAAGTATCCCCCATCTTGTAACTGTGCACTTGATTTCTTTTTCCTAGGTGTAGAACTTGGCACTTATCCCTATTCAATTTCATCCTGTTGTTTTCAGCCCAGCACTCCAGCCTATCAAGATCACTTTGAAGTTTCTTTCTGTCTTCCAGGGTATTAGTTATCCCACCCAATTTTGTGCCATCTACAAATTTGATAAGCATTCCCTGCACCACCTCCTCTTCCAAATCATTAATAAAATTGTTGAAGAGCACTGGGCCCAGGACTGAGCCCTGCGGTACCCATGCGTTACCTCCCTACAGTTTGAGAAGGTACCATTGATCAACAATTGTGGATCCACCTAATAATTGTTCCTTCTAGCCTACTTTTAGAGAGTTGACCCCTTGACAATTGTGGAGCCCAGAACTGGACGCAATACTCTAGATGAGGCCTAACCAGGGCCGAATAGAGAGGAACCAGGACCTCACGTGATGTTTTTTGTAAACCCTCACTCACTAACCACAGTCTGACTGTCTGCAGCAGGGTCAGCGGCTCTAACCGTGGCATAAAGTGTTGTGTGCGACAGCACGGCTTGTGGTTAGTGCTAACCCTAAGGTGAAGATATGAAAAGGAGGACAGGGCTCCTGTATCTTTAGCGGTTGTATAGAAAAGGGAATTTCTTCAGAACCTAGTGTAATTCCCTCTTCATCACAACAGTTAAAGCTGCAGGAGCCTTGCCCTCTTGACCAGATACAAAAGAAGGTAGGGCTTCTGCAGCTCTCATCAGTTGACCCCTGATCATCCTGGTTGCCCTCCTCTGAACACACTCCAGCTTGTCTGCATCCTTCTTGACTTGTGGAGCCCAGAACTGGACGCAATACTCTAGATGAGGCCTAACCAGGGCCAAATAGAGAGGAACCAGTACCTCACGTGATTTGGAAGCTATACTTCTATTAATGCAGCCCAAAATAGCATTGGCCTTTCTTGCAGCCATCAGGAAAAACTTCCTGACTGTTAGAGCAGTACGACAATGGAATCAGTTACCTAGGGAGGTTGTGGGCTCTCCCACACTAGAGGCATTCAAGAGGCAGCTGGACAACCATCTGTCAGGTATACTTTAGGGTGGACTGAGCAGGGGGTTGGACTCGATGGCCTTATAGGCCCCTTCCAACTCTACTATTCCATGATTCTATGAAGAAGAAATAGAGGAAGGAGAATGGGAGAATTTTTTTGACATATTCCCCTTTCAAACAATATCTACATAAATAAGAGAAGATGCACTAAAATTAGTACAGAAATGGTATCTGACACCAGTAAAATTGGCAAAAGTTAATAACAACATATCACTTTTGTGCTGGGGGTGGGATGTCAAACTAATGGGACACAAATCCCTATGTGGTGGGAATGTAGGAAGGTCAAAAAGTTCTGGGACAAGGTTTTTTAGGAAATGAGAATTACTGAGCAAGAGGTTGGACAGGGGGAGTGTGTCCTTGCTGGACCTCTTGATGGCATTTGATACCATCGACCATGGTATCCTTCTGGGACACCTTGCTGGAATGGGTCTTGGAGGCACTGTTTTACAGTGGCTCCATTTCTTCCTGGATGGACGGACCCAGAAGGTGGTACTGGGGGACCTGTTTGACTCCTTGGAGTCCCTCAGGGCTCTGTTTTGTCCCCCATGCTATTTAACATATACATGAAACCGTTGGGAGAGGTTATCCGGAGTTGTGGGGTGCGGTTCCACCAGTACGCTGATGACACCCAACTCTACTACTCCTTTCCACCCATTTCCAAGGAAGCCGTTTCTGTGCTAAACCGGTGCCTGTTGGCAGTAATGGATTGGATGAGGGCGAACGACTTGAAGCTTAATCCAGATAAGACAGAGATGCTCCTGGTCAGTAGAAAGGCAGATCAGGGAATAGGGATTCAGCTTGTGCTGGATGGGGTTACACTCCCCCTGAAGACACAGGTCTGCAGCTTGGGTGTACTGGATTCAGCCCTGAGCCTGGATGCCCAGGTTTCGGCAGTGGCCGGGAGTGCATTTGCACAGTTAAAGCTAGTGCGCCAGCTGCGCCCGTTCCTAGAGATGTCGGACCTGGCCACGGTGACACATGCCTTAGTTACATCCCGATTGGATTACTGTAACGCGCTCTACGTGGGGCTGCCTTTGAAGAGTGTTCGGAAACTCCAGCTGGTTCAAAGAGCTGCAGCCAGATTGTTGACCGGGAGCATACAAGTCTCCTGTTAAAACAGCTCCACTGGCTTCCAGTCTGTTTCCGGGCACAATTCAAAGTGCTGGTTATGACCTATCAAGCCCTATATGGCTCAGGTTCAGGTTATCTGAAAGACCGTCTTCTCCCTTATGAGCCTGCCCGTGCTTTGAGATCTTCTGGAGAAGCCCTTCTTTCAGTCCCACCATCTTCACAGGCGCGTTTATTTATTTATTTTATTACTTTTATATACCGCCCCACAGCCGAAGCTCTCTGGGCGGTTTACAACAAAAATAGTAAACAAAATTTTTAAAAACATAAAAACAGTTTAAAACAACAGTATCCATTTAAAAACAACAATTCTGGGGTCCATTAAAAACAAACTTAACGTTGTTAAATGCTGTTAAAATGCCTGGGAGAAGAGAAAAGTCTTGACCTGGTGCCGAAAAGATAACAATGTTTGCACCAGGCGAGCCTCATTGGGAAGGTCATTCCACAGTCGGGGGGCAACCACTGAGAAGGCCCTCTCCCTTGTTGCCACCCTCCGAGCTTCTCTCGGAGTAGGCACACGGAGGAGGACCTTAGATGTTGAGCGCGGTGTACGGGTAGGTTCATGGCGGGAGAGGCGTTCCATCAGGTATTGTGGTCCCAAGCCATGTAGGGCTTTATAGGTTAAGACCAGCACCTTGAATTGGGCTCGGAAACATATAGGCAGCCAATGCAAGTTTGCTGGGAACATGGGAAAGGGTCTTCTCGGTGGAACTCTCTTCCCGGAGAAGCTAGACTGGCTCCCTCCTTGATGGGCTTTCGGAATCAGGCTAAAACTTTTTTGTTCCAGCAGGCCTTTGGAGAATAATCTGGCCCTCCATCTATCTTAATGTCTTATAATTGTGTTGTGTATTTTAAACGTTTATGGTTTTGTTCCCCCACCACCACCAATGTATGTTTTAAACTTTGTAAGGTCGCCTTGAGGCCCAGCATTGGGCAAAAGGCGGGATACAAATAAATATAATAATAATAACAACAACAATAACAATAATAATAATAGGTTTGTGAAACACCAGAATTAGGTTTGTTGAATATGTATGTTAAAGAAAATAGAGAGCTAAAAGAAAAAATACTAATAGGATTTATGTTAACAGCCGCGAGGCAAGTAATAGCAGGAAACTGGAAGACAGCTTGGATGCTGACAATATTGCTGTGGAAAAAGAAAATCTGGGACATAGCAATAAACGAAAAGTTGACACAGAAATTTAGAACACATACAGGGATAAAGAAAAGAGACACCTTCAGGACGGTGTCTCTTTTATAGACTATATGAAAAAGGAACCAAACAGAATAACTATGGCAGAAGCATATAGACATCTATGGGTCTCATAAAATACCAGACAACCAACAATCTCCTTGAAATATTTTGTCGGACTCATCACAACTAATGAGATAATTCCACTTTGCTTGTTAAGTGGTGGGATTTGATGTAATTGTCCAAGCGTGGGGAGGGAACGGGAAGGGTTATAGAAGAAGTATGGATATTGTTTGTGTATTATAAATAATAATAATAAAAAAAAAATTAAAAAGAAAGAAGCCAGCATGGATTTGTCAAGAACAAATCCTGCCAGAGTAAAAAACCAACAACTAAATAATGGGAGGCTTTTGAGCAAGTTTCATCCTTGATTCCATTCCTGCAGCATGAGCATATTAAACATTGGCAGCTGTCTTAAAACAGCTTTTACCTGCATTTTTAGGGAGAGCTCTCCTGTCAAGGAGCAGGACCTGTGGAGGTTTTTGATTTCCTCCAAAAGAAGAAGAACATCTTTCCTCCCAATAAGATGCCCTCTGAGCCAAGGTGCTTAAGCGGACATGATAGTTCAGACTATTACCTGATGGAGAGCTTCATTTCAGCCATAGCCGTAAGTTTCTCTCGCTCCACTGTCTTTAATTTCCTCCAAAGCATGGAATTCTATTTCCCTCCTTATCTCTGTAGATAATGAGGGAAATTATGCATATTTAAATGTGGCAAGTACATAATAGCACAGCAGCCATGTTGATGATGTCATCACGCAGCCCCCCCACCACTGGAATTTTGTAAGACTCACTTTTCTGAGACACTTATGTCATATATAAATAAAAAATATTCACTAAGTTTTTGCACTCTTCGGGTAAATAAATCCTGCTCTGGCTCTTGGACTATTGTGGTTCCAGTTGGGTTTCAAGACAGTGGCTGTGGCAGCAGAATTTGTAGCAACTTTCTAGGAAGAAATGTTAACCCACGGGTTGTTCTTTTAATGCAGCAGTTTAAATTGGGGATAGTATTTTCTAGAACGTCGATAACATACCGTATTTCTTCGATTGTAAGACGCCATCGATTCGAAGGCGCACACTAATTTCAGTGCCACCAACAGGGGAAAAAAAGCTTTGATTCGAAGAAAATATAAATTTCTTAGAATATCTTAGAATTTCTTAGAAAGAGCTGGGTTTTGGGGCCACTAGGCTGGGAGAGGCTTAGGGGGTAAGCCAAAAACAGGCGCTTACCCTCCCAGCTTCTTGTCCCGGCTCGCGGCTGCTGCAGGAACGTCCTCTTTTGGCTGCCTGCCTGCACGTGGAGGAGAGAGACGACTGGAGCTGCCGCATGAGAGCAGCTTCGGTGGAGCAGCACTTTAGCCTCTGGGCACAGGTTTTTCCGCGGGCGTGAGTTCCAGGTGGGACGCAGCTGGGAGGGGGACCCGGTGCTTCGGGGGGGGGGGGTGAGCCTCCTGACTCTTGGAGCCGCGTCTCTTCCTGGAGCGGCTGACGAGGGCCGGAGCTGCACGGGGCGCGCTGTAGGCTCCAATCAGCCTGCAAAGCAATCTTAGAAAGCCCTGCTCGCTCAGCTTTGCATCTACCGTATTTCTTCGATTCTAAGACGCCATCGATTCTAAGGCGCACCCTATTTTTAGAGCTGTTTATTTAGGTTAAAAAGTGCGTCTTAGAATCGAAGAAATACGGTACATAGTTTACAATGAGCTGGCACCTTTTCTTCCTTAGTTAGGTCTGAATGTCTTTGCTTTTAATTTTAAAACAGGAGAATAACCCATCTCTGATTCAGACTGGCGCGGAAGAGACCTTAAACTCTCACCTTCTTGTGTTTGAGGCGGAGAGATCCAGAAGAGAAGATCGGGTTGTGTTTCTTGAAATATGAAGGGATCCATGTGCCTCATGATGCTCTCATTCTCTCTCACTGTCAATGATGTCACGCTTACTCCGGTCAAGGAAGCTCGTAGCCTTGGCTTTATATTTGACTCCTCGCTCTCCTTTATTCCTCATATTGAGGCAGTAGCTAAATCTTGTCATTTTTTCCTGTATAACATTGCCAGGATTCGATCATTTTTGTCTGTCTCTTCTGCCAAGACGCTTGTCCATGCACTGGTTATTTCTCGGTTGGACTACTGCAACCTTCTTCTCTCTGGCCTTCCTTCTTCTCACATCAGTCCGTTGGTTTCTGTTCACCACTCTGCCGCAAAGATCATCTTCTTGGCTCGCCGCTCTGACCATGTTACTCCGCTTCTGAAATCTCTTCATTGGCTTCCAATTCACTTCAGAATCCAATATAAACTTCTCCTGTTGACCTACAAAGCTTTTCACGGTCTAGCTCCTTCCTATCTCTCCTCTCTCATCTCACACTATTGCCCCGCTCGTGCTCTTCGCTCCTCTGATGCCATGTTTCTCGCCTGCCCAAGGGCCTCTACTTCCCTTGCTCGGCTTCGTCCATTTTCTTCTGCTGCCCCTTACGCCTGGAACGCTCTTCCAGAACATTTGAGAACTACAAGTTCAATCGCAGCTTTTAAAGCTCAACTAAAAACTTTTCTTTTTCCTAAAGCTTTTAAAACTTGATGTTGTGCGGACTTTATACTGTTAGTTTTACCCTACCCTGTGCCTGTTTGCATTCTCTTCCCCTCCTTATTGTTTTACTATGATTTTGTTAGATTGTAAGCCTATGCGGCAGGGTCTTGCTATTTACTGTTTTACTCTGTACAGCTCCATGTACTTTGATGGTGCTATATAAATAAATAAATAAATAATAATAATAATGATAATAATGATGATGAACCACTGCTTTTATAATCAAAGGAACTGGCTACTAAATAATTTTTTATCTGCCTTTCAGGTGTGTGTTCTGTTCCAGCAAGGAGCTTGCTTGCATACTTTTGAATGACTGGGAAAAGCTTGTGTTTCAGCAATGTAAGGGCATATGCACATCTTCTCAGGTGAAACTACCGCTGGAAGTTAGATATCTATTTGCATTAATGGAAAATAATAATTGCCATATAGCTACATCTCCTTGTAAGACGTAGCTCACTGGTGTGGGTTGTCTTGTGCAGAGCAGGTTTTCTCAGAGCTAAATTGCTATCTTACAATGTGCTTAGGACTACAGTCATACTAGTTCACTTTACTGCTCAGCTTTAGACATAGTGAAGTAGTAGGGATAGCATCTCTCTGTACTTGGGGGCAGAGAATAGAGCTTGACCCAAACATTGTGAAACAAACTTATTTGGTAAGGTTGTTCCATGCAAAAGGACAAGAGGGCTTCTATGTCAACTGGGAATTTTAATTATAAAGGGGGCAGTATAAGAGTGAGTTCACGTTTTAAATCCTGCCCAGAGCAAATCATCATGTTTCAACTACAAGTGGGCCTTCTTCCTGGTGGCACCCACCTTAGGAAGTGTCCTTCCCGCTGGTACGTGGGAGGTGCCAGTTAGACCCATCTCTTTACCCAAGTCTTCCCTGAATGATTTTGCTGCCCAGTACGTTTGTTTAGTACTTTTTAATTTTTCAGTATTTTAAACATTTTAACAGATGAGCTTTGTATTATGATGTACTTTAATTTTGTAAACCACTTAACTATTTTGTATATAGGGTAAGCGGTATATAAATTGCTTAAATAATATGCCTGTAACCATATGCCTAGTAGCTGTAGGTGACAAGGAGCTGCATGCAGGTGAGTGAAGACCAAAGCATCCAGCCCCTCCTCTGTGCTCTGCATTAGGAGGCAAGCTGCCAGGTGAGAAAAGACCTCCCTCCTCCACACGGTCGGCTGCTATAGTAACAACAGACCAGTCATAGAATAGCAGAGTTACATCGAGTCCAACCCCCTGCTCAATGTCGGCCCTTCCTTCTTCTGCCAGGCTCATAAAAGTGTTTGCAAGCTAATTGAAGTTTTTGCAGGTCAGTTAATTGGGTGGACTAATGTACAAGGCTGCTATAAGATGTTCTGCAGCCCCTAGGTACGCCCATACCAATTGTCTGATCCTGTATAAAAGCACCTTCATGGACGGAGCTGTGTCAGACCATTGATCTAGCCTGCTTGCCTACTGTTGTCTAGATTGCAACTAGAGAAAGGACTTTCCCAGAGATCCTTTTAACAGGAGAACCTGAGACCACCTGTATGTAAAGCATGTGCTCTAGCTTGGTTGGGGAAACCTATATAAAAAAATATTCTTCGGTGTAGTTTATTCTGGTAGTCAAGCAGAAAAGCCAGGCAGGTTCTTTATGTTCCACCCTCTGAAGAAGATTCCCAGGAGTTGAACTCATCTCTTCCATGGTACTGTCGTTCACACATACTACTTTTGAACATAAAGACTACAAACCTTGGTTTATTGTTTTCATCATTTAGGAAGCTCAATTTCACAGCTTTTCTACAGTTCAACACATTCCTTGATTTATTTATTTATTACATTTATATACCGCCCAACAGCTGGGGCTCTCTGGGCAGTTCACAAAAGTTGGCTACGAAGATTCATGCCTAATAAGCTAGTCTGCCTTTTGAAGGAATCTCACAAAGTTGTGGTTGAAAAAGGACACATATGAATTGCGTAATTCAGATCAAAGGGAAGATGGGATTGTGGAGAAGCCTGAATTTAAGACAAATGAATGAGAAATCACAGCTGGATAGGAAAGAGTGGGGGTGGAGAAAATGCACATCTAGGACATGGTTTATCTGCCTCTTCTGGGACAGAAATCAAGTTTCTACATGAAAAAGGTGGTACTGGATTGTCTATACATTTCAGCATCAGAAACCCGCTCCCTGATCTTGTTATATTTGCTGCATATTTGCCAGACATCTTAAATACAATACTTAGGGCATTTTTAAAAAAATATTCTGCAGATGGTGGAAGAGTTATTTATAGGTTTGGGAGCATTAATCTCAAGCGCAATTCAAGGTGCTTCTGCCCACTTCCTTGGCATGGCATATACTCTGCCCTCTAAGCTGATAGCAAGAGTCTAGTTTACCCACTTTGCTCTTATTCTTTCACAGTCACGTTTTCTTCCTGAGCATTCCTTGTAGCCTCCTGGGTTCTTCTCTCTTTTACTCGCTCAGCATTTGTGATAGTCATAGGATGCAGGGGGAAGAATCCAGAAAGTCCTAAGGAACAACAAAAAACCACAAATGCATTTTGTCATAGCTATCAACCCTCTGAAGTTAAAAACATAAATAAAAATTTGACATTCAGATGTAGGACACACACTTGCCATGTACAATCTTCCCTTGTAGATGGTCTGTCACAAACCATCCTCTTCCCTTCCCACTTGCTTCCCCAGGACAGCTTAAAAATAAATGATTTCGCTTTTGGCCTTTAAAATAATAATCAGGAGCCATATGACTGTTTTAAATCCAGAATAGTACACATAGCATGTTAAACAAAAACACCTGCGGATAGGTTATAACAGTCTGAGAAAAGTTAAACTATAGCATATTTTGAAGGTATAGCAGGGGAGGACTACGGCACAAGCAAAATTGTATTTTAAATGTTGTGTACTGCTTTGACAGGTGAGAAGAATACAACAGTGGGGGAAAATAACACTGCAAAAGACCTCCCAGGAATAGACAATCTAAAAAAGTAGCAATTGAAAACAAGGCAGATTACCCAAAAGTTTTTCAACAGGCTTGCTGAGAAGGGCACCATTGCCAATCCAGTATTTCAGCCGCTCAATATTCAAGCCAACTATTTTTTCTGTGTGGTTGTTGGGAAGCGGATCATAGCAGCCAACTTGTTCTAAGTACTTGCCATCCCGGGCCCGCTTGTTGTGCGCAGCCACAATCCGATAGTACGGTCTGTTGGCACAGCCACCAAGAGCAAAACGGATGATAATACGTAGGTTGTGGTATTGTTTCATGAGGCAGCGTCCTGTAGTGGAGACCATGCAAATGCAACATTTAATGGCAATCCTTTGTTTTCAAGGATCCCCCTTAAGAACATAAGAAGAGCCCTGCTGAATCAGACCAAGGGTCCATCTAGTCCAGCACTCTGGTCACACACAGTGGTCAACCAGCCATTCCCCACTTTGCTAAATAAGCGAGGGGTTTCTAGGTTTCAGCTATGCTCATTTTTCTAGTATTATTATTATTTATTTATATAGCACCATCAATGTACATGGTGCTGTACAGAGTAAAACAGTAAATAGCAAGACCCTGCCGCGTAGGCTTACATTCTAATAAAATCATAATAAAACAATAAGGAGGGGAAGAGAATGTACCAAACAGGCACAGGGTAGGGTAAAACTAACAGTATAAAGTCAGAGCAAAATCAAGTTTTAAAAGCTTTAGGAAAAAGAAAGGTTTTTAGCTGAGCTTTAAAAGCTGTGATTGAACTTGTAGTTCTCAAGTGTTCTGGAAGAGCGTTCCAGGCGTAAGGGGCAGCGGAAGAAAATGGACGAAGCCGAGCAAGGGAAGTAGAGACCCTTGGGCAGGTGAGAAACATGGCATCAGAGGAGCGAAGAGCACGAGCGGGGCGATAGTGTGAGATGAGAGAGGAGAGATAGGAAGGAGCTAGACAGTGAAAAGCTTTGTAGGTCAACAGGAGAAGTTTATATTGGATTCTGAAGTGAATTGGAAGCCAATGAAGAGATTTCAGAAGCGGAGTAACATGGTCAGAGCGGCGAGCCAAGAAGATGATCTTAGCAGCAGAGTGGTGAACAGAAACCAACGGATTGATGTGAGAAGACGAAAGGCCAGTGAGAAGAAGGTTGCAGTAGTCCAACCGAGGAATAACCAATGCATGAACAAGAGTCTTGGCAGAAGAGACAGACAAAAATGATCGAATCCTGGCAATATTATATAGGAAAAAACGACAGGATTTAGCTACTGCCTCAATATGAGGAATAAAGGAGAGCGAGGAATCAAATATAAAGCCAAGACTACAAGCTTCCTTGACTGGAGTAAGCGTAACATTATTGACAGTAAGAGAGAATGGGAGATGAGAAGGTTTAGGAGGAAAAACAAGCAAACAGCTAGTACTGTTGTACTAGCCTATATCACTGGTTTTCAAACTAGGGCTGGGAAATCTTACAGTTTCTTAGGATGTTATTGAGTGGTTATATAGGGGAGGAGGCAATCCTTAAGCTATTTAAGCACTAGCATGGCAGGTGACCAGGAATTCCATGCAGGTGAGTGGGCTGGTGGACCAATTTTTCTGACTCTCCCCTGCTAGTCTGCTTGCTTTCCAGCAAGTGAAGAGAAGCCTGTCCCACAGTTCTGTCCCTTCTCTACCGATCTGTTTGGTAGAAGGCATTGTTTTTAGAGTACATGACGAGCAGCACGGGTTGTGAATTACTTAAACCCCAGGTTCTTAATTTTGCTTCTCTCACAAACTTACTAGAGGATATTTGATAAGGTTACTACTGCTCAACTTCACAATATGAGGATTATGATACTGACCTACCTTACAGGGTTATTGCAAGGAATATAGCTACAATGATGTGAACTGCTTTGAACACCCTGCAGCCACTACACAAATGTGAACAATTATTAACCCCTACTTACCCAATTGAACCATGATGTCTTTTTGCTGGAGAGAAGGGAAAGCAAAGAAAAATCAGATTTCCAACATCTATTACCATTTTTTTTTAAAAAAAAACTCCCAACAGTTGTCAAGTATGGAACCAAGTATCCAAATCTCCTACAGTGTGACTATAAAATAAATAAGGGAGAGGATAGCAGAGGAGGAAATCAGTGATGTAGGGCTTAATTCTTTGGAAAAAAATTCCTTCCCATAAGCTCATGAGTAGCAATGAATGGATGCCAACTGTAAATGCATTTGGCAAGTTTGGCAGTTTCAAATTTGTAATTAATGGGTTTCAAGTGATTCAGTATTCTATTTTTACATAATACAACATTTCAATCACATTAAGTGTGTACCAATTCCCCCTCTCCTCCTGCCAAATACCTGTGGTATATCTGGACAAAAAAAAAATAAAAAATAACATGGGACATTTTTTTAGTTTACTAAAATAAATATTAAGAGAGCAGTCCCACAGTCCATGGGCAAGCGCCTCAGTAGGACAGCTTGGAAAAACCCTCCAAGGTTTTATCTCCAACTCAGAAAGGAGATATTACCCCAGACCCCTCCTTGCAACCGATACAGAGAGGACCAAACCTCTCCAAGGTTGGAAAAGCTTCCTCTTAGGAGGAAAGGGGGGATTCTGGTGGGAGGAAAGACCACAGGTGCCAGGATATAAGGTACCCTGAACCTCCTTCCCTCCCCCTCTGAAGCGCCGTTGCTAGATGGGCTAAAAATCCCGTCTAGCAAAAATCAGGAAAGATGGAGGAAGGTTAAAATCGCCTCCGCCACTCCTCCTTCCCTGCTGGATTCAGCTCGGTAAGGCATAGGAAACCCAGAAACTTCCACGTTCAGGGGCTTCTAGGTGGCAAGGGTGCAGTCGATAGGAATGCACCCTAAACTTGCTAGTAGGAACACAGGAATCTGCTTTATACCAAGTGAAAATATTGGTCCATCAAGACTAGTATGGTCAACACTGACCGGCAGCAGTTCTCCAGGGTTTCAGGAAGATTTTCCAGCTCTACCGGGGATAGAACCTGGGACCTTCTGCATGCAAAGCAGGTGTTCTAGCACTGAGCTACACTCTCGGGTAGGAGTGTAAAACTTCAAGCCCAGGAGCCAAATCTGTCCCTTCAAGGTTCTCCAGATGTGCCCATCCCCTTCTCTCCCATGACCAGAGATTATCTGATGGTTTTCCAGCTTTTGTGCAGTTTTTTTCTCCCCTTCTCAAAGGTTGAAAGGCCTCTCTTAAGGCTTAGTAAGGAAAGGGCCTCAAAGGCCAATGTCTGCTGATCAGCTGCCCCGACAGGACTAGGCCACATGGTGCCATCCAGATTTATTTGACAGGAACTCCCATCATCCCTGTCACTGATCTTGCTGGCTGGGCAAAATAAAAGCTGCAGTCCAAAACATCTGGAGGACACCGGGTTGCCCCCTGCCTCGTGCTACAGCATCCTCTGTGATAAGTTGCCATCCAACCTCTGTTTAAAAATCTCTAGCCGTCGAGAGTCCAGCCCCTTCTTGCTGACAAAAGAGCCCTACCAAGAGGGAGACGATGGCAACCCTTAGCCACGAGCCCCCTTTACTAGGGTGACCCTACGAAAAGGAGGACAGGGCTCCTGTATCTTTAACAGTTGCACAGAAAAGGGAATTTCAGCAGGGGTCATTTGTATATATGGAGAACCTGGTGAAATTCCCTCTTCATCACAACAGTTAAAGCTGCAGGTGCTATACTAGAGTGACCTGATTTAAAAGAGGGCAGGGCTCCTGCAGCTTTAACTGGTGTGATGAAGAGGAAATTTCACCAGGTTCCCCATATATACAAATTACACCTGTGGGAACAAAGGCTTTAGTACTTACTTACTACAGTTATAAATCACAGTTGCCCCCTAGAGCTTCAGGCAGCATCCATGACAGTTCTCTCCTCCATATTATCCTCGCAACAACACAGGTGGCTACTAGGAGCAGGGCTTTCTCCGCTGTGGCACCCCGGTTGTGGAATGAGCTCCCCAGAGAGGTCCGCCTGGCGCCTACACTGTACTCCTTTCGTCGCTAGCTGAAGACCTTTTTATTCACTCAGTATTTTAACACTTAATTTTAACTTAAATTTAAATTATACTGTTTTAACTCTGTATTTTAACCTTATATCAATTTTGCTGCGTGGTTTTATCCTGGTTGTGCTTTTTATACTGTATTTTGTATTTGTGTTTTTAACTTGTTGGTTGTTTTGTGATGGTTTTAATTTTTGTGAACCGCCCAGAGAGCTTCGGCTAAATAAATAAATAAAATAAATAAATAAATTTGAATTTTCCCAAGGTCACCCCAGGGGCTTCATGGATGAATGGGGATGTGAACATGGGTCTGATGCTCATCACTCCTAATTTAAGCCAGGGGTGTACAAACTCAGGCCCAGGGGCCAAATCCGGCCATTCAGGATTCCCCAAATGACCACACCCACTTCCCATTGCCCCACCCCTTTCCCCCAGATGACCAACCATTCAGTGATCGTACATCTCCCCTCCCGGCCCATTCTAGAAGGTTGAAATGTATCATAAATCACCAATGTTAGAGAAATAAGCAGGAGGGGAAAGTATAGCTCCTGCAGCTTTAACTGTTGTGATGAAGAGGAAATTCCACCAGGTTCCCCATGTATACAAATTTTCAATACAACTGTTAAAGATACAGGATCCCCGTCCTCCTTTTCATGTGGTCACCCCAGCTTATCCTCAGTGTTCATCAAACTCTTAGGAGAAGGTGTGGTTGTGCCCTTGCTGGGACTTTGATTAGGGTGACCATATGGAAAGGAGGACAACTTCAACAGTTGCATTGAGTAGTTAAAGCTTCAGGAGCTATCAGCTACAAAAGAGGGCAGGGCTCCTGCAGCTTTAACTGCTGTGAGGAAGAGGGAATTCCACCAGGTTCCCCATGTATACAAATGACACCTGCAGAAATTCCCTTTTCAATACAACTGTTAAAGATACAGGATCCCCATCCTCCTTTTCATAGGGTCACCCCAGCTTATCCTCAGTGTTCATCAAACTCTTAGGAGAAGGTGTGGTTGTGCCCTTGCTGGGACTTTGATTAGGGTGACCATATGGAAAGGAGGACAACTTCAACAGTTGCATTGAGTAGTTAAAGCTGCAGGAGCTATCAGCTACAAAAGAGGGCAGGGCTCCTGCAGCTTTAACTGCTGTGAGGAAGAGGGAATTCCACCAGGTTCCCCATGTATACAAATGACACCTGCAGAAATTCCCTTTTCAATACAACTGTTAAAGATACAGGATCCCCATCCTCCTTTTCATAGGGTCACCCTACCTTTACCAGCTGCAGGACAGACGCGCAAGGATCCAACCCACAGGTGAAGGTTCTCCCAGTGAGGAGAAGCCGCTGAGCACGCAGAACTCGAAGCAAATTCAACAGCTGAAGCTTTGCCCACTGGCGAGGAGAGGAGGAGAGGCTGTCCCTGCCTTGGCTGCCATTCACTGACACAGTCTATGAGGCGGCTTCATAACTACGCGCCCCTGGCCCAGTGGCCCAAAAGCGGCTGACCCCTTCCTACAACATCAACCCTCCTTTCTCACGTTACTTACCGGCACGTGGATGAGAAAAATCAGGCGAAGGCCCCGCACCCCTTCTGGCGCATGCGCGTGGTGTTTGTGGGAACCAACCCAGCGTAGAGTCGGCGGCAGCCAATCAGAGTAAGAGGGTAGAAACATCGCGTCACCCCGCCACCGCGTTCGCTCACGTTCCGTCCGCGTCGCAAAGGACGACGGGAACTGTAGTCCATTTTTTGCGTTCTTCCCCCGGGTTGCTAAGCGACCGCGGCGGGCCTTGCAAGCGGGGACCAAGCGCGCTCCTGGGCTGGGCGTTCTCGCGGGCGGACAGCCGGTTGGGCGGCTCGTCACCGGGGTAAGTGAGAGGACCGAGGAGGCTGGAGCGAGTGAGGGAAGGAGGGGAGTGTTCGACTAGGGGAGACCCAGGCTCTCGTCCCCAACCGCCCATGAAGGCCGCTGGGGGGCTTTCGGCCAGCCACTGACGCGCAGCCTAACCTGCAGGGTTGTTGTGAGGATTTATTTATTTATTTATTTATTATTTTATTTATTATACTTATATACCGCTCTCATAGCCAGGGCTCTCTGGGCGGTTTTCAGAAATTCTAAAATTGAGATTAAAAACAAGAATACAAAATTTAAAACTCTGAAACACAGTTTTAGAGCATTAAAAGCCAATTAAAAACTAAACATGTGGGAGACTGATTTGAAGATACCAATAGGACCACAGAGGTGGGAAGGACTATGGTAGGGTGACCATATGAAAAGGAGGACAGGGCTCCTGTATCTTTAAAGTTGTATAGAAAAGGGAATTTCAGCAGGTGTTATTTGAATGCATGTAGCACCTGGTGAAATTTTGTCTTCCTTATAACAATTAAAGCTGCAGGAGTCCTGCCCTCTTGACCAGATACAAAAGAGAGGAGGGCTCCTGCAGCTTTAACTATTGCAATGAAGAGGGAATTTCACCAGATGCTGTATGCATACAAATGATACCTGCTGAAAATACCTTTTCTCTACAACTGTTAAAGATACAGGAGCCCTGTCCTCCTTTTCATATGGTCACCCTAGACTATGGAGACAGAGAGTGTTGGGAAATATGTCAGTAAGAATAAAGGAGAATTATTATAAACTGGTATGGAGGTGGTATTTAACTCCGGTTAGATTAAATAAGATTAATAAAGAGCTTTCAGCAGATTGTTGGAGGGGTTGTGGTGAAAAGGGAATGCATTTACATATGTGGTGGGATTGTATTAGGGTGACCATATTATTATTATTATTATTATTTATTTATATAGCACCATCAATGTACATGGTGCTGTACAGATTACACAGTAAATAGCAAGACCCTGCCGCATAGGCTTACAATCTAATAAAGTTTTAGTAAACAAATGAAAATGAGGACAGGGCTCCTGAACCTTTAACAGTTGTATTGCAAAAGGAATTTCAGCAGGTGTCATTTGTATAGATGGAGAACCTGGTGAAAATTCCTCTTCGTCACAACAGTTAAAGCTGCAGGAGCCCTGCCCTCTTTTAAATCTGGTCACAGTATAGCTGCAGTATAGCTCCTGCAGCTTTAAGTGTTGTGATGAAGAGGAAATTTCACCAGGTGCAATATGCATACAACTTTACTCTGTACAGCACCATGTACATTGATGGTGCTATATAAATAAATAATAATAATAATAATAATAACGACACCTGCTGAAATTCCCTTTTCTATGCAACTGTTAAAGATACAGGAGCCCGGTCCTCCTTTTCATATGGTCACCCTAATTGTATACATGTGCAAAAGTTATGGAAGATGGTGTTTTATGAGATTGAACAGATTGTGGGATTTAAAGTAGAGGTTACACCAAGGATTGCATTACTCTCACTGCATGATGATCTTAAATGTAATAAAGAAATGAAAGAATTGATAACGAACCTGCTGACAGCTGCGAGGTTGATAGTAACTAGGAATTGGAAAATTACAGGAGACTAGTGTATTGAAGAATGGTATAAAGAAGTGTGGGACATTGCTATAAATGACAAATTGACATGTAATATAAAAATGAAAAGAGGCGTAGTAAAAACGAATGATTTTGAGAGTATATGGAAAAAGTTCCTGGAGTTTGTATTTTCTAAAGGAAGGGGGGAACCACCAACAGATGAAACTATGAGTTTTTGGAAACAAGAATGAGATCCCGAGGTGGGGGGAGCACTGTTATGTTTATTATATTTATGTTTAATAGGTTAATATTGAATATATGATAGTAAGGTATTATAATGTTTTTGTATTTAGTGATTTTGATTTGTGTTTTGTTGTTTCAATAATAAAATAAAAATAATAATAATAAAAAACTAAACATGTGGGTAATTAGGATGTGCCGCCATATGCCCGGGCAAAGAGGAAAGTCTTAACCTAGCGCCGGAAAGATAGTAGCGTTGGTGCCAGGCGAGCCTCATCAGGGAGATCATTCCACAGTCTGGGGGCCACCACCAAAAAGGCCCTGTCCCTCGTTGCCACACTCCGAGCCTCTCTCGGAGTAGGCACCCGGAGGAGGACCTTAGATGCTGAACGCAGTGACCGGGTATATTCACGTCGGGAGAGGCGTTCCGTCAGGTATTGTGGTCCCAAGCCGTGTAAGGCTTTATAGGTCAAAACCAGCACCTTGAATTGGGCTCGGAAACATACAGGCAGCCAGTGCAAGCGTTTCTGAGCAGGTGTTATGTGGTCAAACCTTCTGGTTCCCAAAATCAGTCTGGCCGCTGCATTTTGCACGAGCTGCAGCTTCCGAACCGTCTTCAAAGGCAGCCCTACGTAGAGCGCATTGCAGTAATCTAACTTGGAGGTTACCAGAGCATGGACAACTGAAGCCAGGTTATCCCTGTCCAGATAGGGGCGTAGCTGGGCCACCAACCGGAGTTTGTGCCACTGAGGTCACCTGAGCCTCAAGTGACAATGATGGGTAAAATGTAAGCTTCCCGTAAGAGGAAAAGGCGGGATAGAAATGTAAGAAATAAGTACCCATGTTGCATACAGAGATAAGCCACGCCTCTGCCCCTTAGCCACGCCCATGTAGGAAGGCCCCTCCCTTCACTTTTCTTTCCCCCCTCCCCCAGTAGCTCACCTGTTTAAACATCATGCATCCCAACTACAATATGGGCTTGGTTCACCATTTCGAATGACTGCGACATCAGCTTAGTCCTTTTTTTTGAGAAGGTGAACCTGTTTCCCAGCTGTACACCTCTATATTAAGATGGTCCGCCTCCAAAGGCTGATGGATCCCTTTGGATTCTAGAAAGCCTTTGAGGGTTCTATGGCTGGCATTGTTGATAATGCTGTTGAAGCCCTGGAATCAAGACCTAACTAGGGCTATCAACACGATCACCCCCAAACATTCTCTCCGACCCGCTTCCAATTGGGCACCTTGGTATACAGGAGATCTCAGGGCATTGAAGTGGGAAGAACGACGACTGGAGCGCCAATGGCAGAAAACTCGACTTATGTGCGACAAGACACGAGATAGAGAACATCTTTGTTTCTATGGGGTGGCAATACGTGCAGCAAAGAAAGCTTTCTTCCCTGCACGCATTGTGTTTGCAAATTCGCGTCCAGCAGAACTGTTCAAGTGGTGAGGGATCTAATTCAGACACCTTCCGCCCTGAACCCAGTTTTAGAGCCTTCGGTAATTCACTGGGACGCATTTAACAATCATTTTACAGATAAAATGTCTCAGATAAGAGCCAATTTAGATGCCGTTATTATAACCGAAGTTGACAATGAAATGTCCAGCAACTCTGCAAGTAGGATTACACTGGATCAGTTTCAGTTGGTGAGTACTGAGAACATGGACAAGCTGCTTGGAGGAGTAAGGAAGACAACTTGTGGTCTCGCCTAGGGAGAAGATGCAGTTAGACTACAACATATTATTAATGCATCTTTCAAGGAGAGGAGTTTTCCACCATGTTTTAAAAAAGTGGTAGTACAGGCACTTCTAAAAAAGCCCTCTCTGGACCCCCTGGACTTTAATAATTACAGACTGGCATCACATCTTCTGTTTTTGGGCAAGGTGATTCCAAGCAGTCTTGGATGATACAAAATTTCTATACCCATTTCAAACTGGCTTTAGAGCGGGATATGGTGTTGAGACAGCTATGGTCACCTTAGTGGATGGTCTCTGCATGAGTGTTGACAGGGGGAGTGTATCCTTGTTTGTACTTTTGGACCTCTCAGTGGCTTTCAGTACCATCGACCATGGTATCCTTCTGGAACGCTTGAAGGATTTGGGAATCGGCGGCACTGTGTTCCAGTGGTTCTGGTCCTACCTCTCGGGCAGGTTCCAGATGGTGATGCGGTTATTTGGTGTACCACAAGGCGCCATCCTATCCCCAATGCTGTTTAACATCTACATGAAACCGCTGGGAGATCATCCGGAGGGTGCTGTCAGTATGCCGATGACATCCAAATAAATTTCTCTATGCCTTCGATAACAGCATCAGCTAAGGATAGTGCGTCTCCTCTGAATGAATGCTTGGAGGCAGTAATGGGCTGGATGAGGAAAAGCAAACTGAAGCTGAGCATTAGAGTTAGAATGCAACCATATCCTCACTCAGACTTCTTGTTAGAAACTTGGGACTAAACTGGAGATGGATAAAAACTGAGAGGGGACTGTAAACTCTAGTGCATCTTTGTGCACCTCAGTGAGAACAAGAACAACATTTTGATCTGCATTTATATCAGCAAGTCATTGCTGGATGGCTTAGTTCTCAACTCATTGAATTGCCCCACCACAGAAATTAAATGAATTTATATATAAAACATATTAAAATCCCCAAACATGGAAAATTAGGATATCAGGGAGAACAGTTCTGACAAGAGGGTGGAAGAGAGATAATACTATCTCTCTTCCACCCTCTTGCCATAGCTGTCTGTCCAGAGGTAGTAGTAAAACTTGCTGGGTATGTTACTGTTGCAGCTATTCTGTAATGTAGTACAATCAGATCCATTCTGAGATTTAACACCCATTTTTTTTAAAAAAAGAAGATGGTATGTCAGATTACTATCAAACTGGTGAAGAACACTGTGTGGTGAACCTGAGTGTGAAAATAGGTTTTTAAATACTCTAAAATATAGTTCAAAATCGAGTAGTCCAAATACAGATACAGACTGTTATGTGTAAATAGGCTTATAGCCTTCAACTTCTCTCCCCTTTGTCTTCCATACATTTGGTATAAAATCTTCTTTTCTTACAGTGGGTTTTAAAAACCTCTTTAACTCTGCTGTATGGGAACAGCTGAGCTGATAAACTCATGGAGAAACCAGTTAGTTTGATGAGGAAGGGCTTTAATGAACTGCAGGAGATGGGCAGCCGCAAGCAACAGAATTCAGTGTGGAATCCTCTGGCCAGCAGCAAAATGAGCAAAGCGTCTAAAGCAATCAGACAGTACTACGAGAGGCAGGTATGCAGGGTTATATTCATCATGCTTTAAAACTGTATATTTATTATATAGCACTTCCAACGTCCACAGTGTTTTATGAGGTAACATGAAAGAAATGAAAGTTTCATGCCTCAAGGCATTTACAATAACATTTTTGACAGGGGAAGCCTGTGTAGGTGAAGGTTTTGCTCAGTGGTGTAGCTCATTCTTTGCAAGCAGAAAGTCCCAGTTTCATTCCCTGACATCTACAGGTAGAGCTGGGAAAGATTCCTATTTGAAATCCTGGGAAGCCACTTGCCAGTTAGTGTAGTCAATATGGAGCTAGATGGAGCAGTGGTCTGACTCGGGATAAGTGAAGCTTCGCTTCGTATGTTTATGAGAAGTGTTTCTGATTCACAACTGCTTGTCAAAAACCTACTTCATCATTCGTTTTGCATTCTTAATTCCTCTTCTCCCTGGAGATTATGCAGATCAATTTTCTTCAAAAACTCTTTTCTCTCCCATCCGGAACCCCTGCAGCTTTTCTGCCTACAGAATATGGATGGCCATCAATTAGAGCAAGAATAGAGAGTGCTCAGTTAAAAAAATTTAAATGAATTGCCACCTTGCCAAATGAAAGTCTTCCAGCTATGTGCTACCAGGAAATGAACAAAACTTGTTATGGGATGACAATACTCCAAAAGTTCTTACATAGTTTAATTATTTATTTATTTATTTATTACATTTCTATACCGCCCAATAGCCGGAGCTCTCTGGGCGGTTCACAAAAATTAAAACCATTCAAAATATAAAACAACAGTATAAAACCATAATATAAAATACAATATGAAAGCTCAACCAAATAAAAACAAAACAGCAGCAATGCAAAATTACAAATTTAAAACCATGTTATTTAAAATTTATAGATTGTTAAAATATTGGGAGAATAAAAAGGTCTTCACCTGGCATCTAAAAGCATATAATGTAGGTGCCAAGCGAACCTCCTTAGGGAGCTCATTCCACAGCCGGGGTGCCACAGCAGAGAAGGCCCTCCTCCTGGTAGCCACCTGCCTCACCTCCTTTGGCAGGGGCTCACGGAGAAGGACCCCTGAAGATGACCTTAGGGTCCGGGCAGGTACATATGGGAGGAGGCGTTCCTTCAGATAGCCTGGCCCCAAGCCGTTTAGGGCTTTTAATGTTAATACCAGCACTTTGAATCGGGCCCGGACCTGGACTGGCAGCCAATGAAGCTGGAAAAGGACTGGTGTAATGTGGTCTCGTCGGCCAGTCCCTGTTAGTAAGCGTGCTGCCCTGTTTTGCACAAGTTGAAGTTTCCGGACCGTTTTCAAAGGCAAAAGTAGTTATTACTTTCCTGAGCTGAAGCCCGTCCTTGATATGGATAAGAAGCAACTAAGGGATTGGCTATTTTGGATAGAGTCTAGGAGGGATCTGCAACTAATTAAAAACTCTAAATTCTCCTGGTGGTTCCCTCTTTTGAAAACAGAACATTTCAGAGCCAGCTATTTATGCAAACTGAGGCCATTTCCCCTAAGAAATGCTTTTATTGAACTGAGATTCCAAGTGATCCAAGCTGCAGTTCTGGGTGGATGCTACCACAAGGTGCCATTTGAATGCAGACTATGCATCTGTGGCCAACATCAAGTGGAAGACATTGTTCACTACATGTTAATTTGCCCTCTGTATAGGACCCAAGAGAGAGATTCCTGAAACCCTTGTTAACACATGGACATAGGAATGCCCTTGCAGAAATGGTTCTTTTTTCTTCTGAGTGATACCAACAGTTATGTGGCACATAAAGTGGCTTTGTTTGCACTGGCAGCAAAAAAGATAAGGAAGAGAGAACTGGACAAAATTGCCATAAACTGCCATGGAGATTCAGACTGCTGAGTGAAAGTTGAATTTTAGTTACGGTAAATTTCAAGTTATCTGTAATTACTGTATATATGTATGGATACTTTCTTTCGATGTATTTGTCATGGTCTTTGGCTAGTACAATAAACTTAGGATTGATTGATAAAAATAAATAATTCCTCTTCTTACCCAGGATCAAACACCAAATCCCTTGGTGTCAGGCTACGTGCCCGAGGTGGAAGAATTACAGAAATGCTTCCTGATGCGTCCTGGATGCCCGAAGTACAGCCACAGAGCAACTTCAGCATCTCATCTTGGTAAGGCTTAGAGGGAAAGACTATCAGTGGGTAGCTAATGTGGAATAGTGGGCTATGGTGTTGGGTTTTGATATGAGCAATGTCAGCCCTGAAGCACCCGGACTACTCCTGGTCAAGTCACTAGCCTTTGTTGCATGGTTGTTCTGAGGATAAGATCAGTGTTGGGCGTTGCAAAAGAAGGTGTGTCTTGAAGTAGGGCTCCTGCATCATCAGTGTTTTGTTTCAGCTGCGAGACAGGCATTGAGCTCAGTGTTTCAAGGGTGCCCTCTAGGCTGCACTACCAATGAGTCCTCAATTAACCCCAAAGGCGAATCATTATTATTATTTATTTATTTATTTATATAGCACCATCAATGTACATGGTGCTGTACAGAGTAAAACAATAAATAGCAAGACCCTGCCGCATAGGCTTACATTCTAATAAAATCATAATAAAACAATAAGGAGGGGAAGAGAATGCACCAAACAGGCAGTATAAAAGTCAGAACAAAATCAAGCTTTAAAAGCTTTAGGAAAAAGAAAAGTTTTTAGCTGAGCTTTAAAAGCTGCGGTTGAACTTGTAGTTCTCAAATGTTCTGGAAGAGCGTTCCAGGCGTAAGGGGCAGCCGAAGAAAATGGACGAAGCCGAGCAAGGGAAGGAGAGACCCTTGGGCAGGCGAGAAGCATGGCATCAGAGGAGCGAAGAGCACGAGCGGGGCAATAGTGTGAGATGAGAGAGGAGAGATAGGAAGGAGCTAGACAGTGAAAAGCTTTGTAGGTCAACAGGAGAAGTTTATATTGGATTCTGAAGTGAATTGGAAGCCAATGAAGACATTTCAGAAGCGGAGTAACATGGTCAGAGCGGCGAGCCAAGAAGATGATCTTAGCAGCAGAGTGGTGAACAGAAACCAACGGACTGATGTGAGAAGAAGGAAGGCCAGTGAGAAGAAGGTTGCAGTAGTCCAACCGAGAAATAACCAATGGATGAACAAGAGTCTTGGCAGAAGAGACAGACAAAAAAGATCGAATCCTGGCAGTATTATACAGGAAAAAACAACAGGATTTATCACTGACAATCACTGACGGCAAAGGGATTGGGCCAAAAATACAAAAACATAGAGGAAAGCGTAGTTTAAAGCTCTGACTGCCAGTAACTAAGCCTTCGGAGAGGCATTTCAACCTTTTAGAATGGGGGAAATGCTCAAAAGTCAGGAAACCACCCAAAGTTTGGTGGTTGGGAGAAGGGGGGCGGGGCTGTATGGGGAACCCTGGAGGGCCAGGTTAAAACCCCTTAACCTGATGAGCCAGATTTGCTGTGGCCTGAGGTCCCAACACCTGCTATCCTCTTATCCTCAGCATTTTGCTTCTCACTCTGAGCACTCTGGTGTGAGGACCCTGGCTAAGTGTCTGTTCCCTTTGAGCTTAATCCCTGCCTGGATTTGGCTATGCATCTGCCTCCTGCCTCTCTAAACTGTGTTTGCTGCTCTAGAATTCAACCCGGGCCTGTTTTGAACCATTCACGTTCTTCTGGCTCATTTGGACTGATAACTGGCTCCTCTGGGTCCTGGAACCAGGTGGCTTGGAGCCAAAAGATAGCTAAGACCAAATAATCAGTGAAAGAGAAGGTTACATTAATACCTGATGTGCTGGTTTATAACATGCAGGGAAATCTTTTCTTTTTTTTATGGAAGCATTCAGAAATATCTGTATCGCTAGTTTGGAAATATACAGCCCAGAATATTACTACTTTGTTGTATATAATGTGAGAAGAGCTCTAATTCCCATTTTAACTTTGATGGCTGAAAGCGAGGAGGAGCTGAGGAGCCTTATGACGTAGGTGAAAGAAGAAAGTGCCAAAGCTGGGTTGCAGTTAAACCTCAAAAAAACCAAGTTTATGGCAACCAGTTTGATTGATAACTGGCAAATAGCGGGAGAAAATGTGGAGGCAGTGACAGACTTTGTATTTCTGGGCGCAAAGATTACGGCAGTCGCTGACTGCAGCCAGGAAATCAGAAGATGTTTACTTCTTGGGAGGAGAGCAGTGACAAATCTTGATAAAATAGTAGGGACACCACACTGACAACAAAGGTCCCCATAGTTAAAGCAATGATATTCCCCGTAGTAACCTATGGCTGCGAGAGCTGGACCATAAGGAAGGCTGAGCGAAGGAAGATAGATGAACTGTGAACATTTTGAAGTTCACAGTTCAAAGATAGATGAACTTTGGAACTGTAGTGTTGGAGGAAAATTCTGAGAGTGCCGTGGACTGCAAGAAGATCAAACCAGTCCATACTCCAGGAAATAAAGCCAGACTGCTCACTTGAGGGAATGGTATTTAAAGGCAAAACTGAAGTACTTTGGCCACATAATGAGAAGACAGGACACCCTGGAGAAGAGGCTGATGCTAGGGAAAGTGGAAGGCAAAAGGAAGAGGGGCCGACCAAGGGCAAGATGGAGGGATGATATTCTGGAGGTGACAGACTTGACCTTGGAGGAGCTGGGGGTGGTGACGGCCGACAGAAAGCTCTGGCGTGGGCTGGTCCATGAAGTCACGAAGAGTCGGAAGTGACTGAACGAATAAACAACAAAAGGACTGAGAGGATATGACTTGCCCAAGGTTATCCAACAGGTCTGTATCTGTGATAGAGCTTTAATCCATGTCTCCCACAGCCTCACCCACTGGACTAGAGAGGCTCTCAAGCCTAACTCAGAGACGGGCTTCGGGCTCTTTTTTTTTTTCGTAGTCCTTTCAGAAATTAAGCAACTCGTGAAACCCCAAGGGGGAAGTACATTAGAATGATCACATTGTATGTGCCTCAGTGATTGATGTTTTCCTTGCACAGTATTAGAAAAGATTTTATATTGTCCTACTTTTTCCTTCTTTTACCCGCAGAAACTAACTTTGCAAGAGTTGCTGAGCTGCCCAGTAACCTTAGCACCATAAGTCTGTCCTCCCAGCTATCTTTGGATGATTGGAACGCAATCTTTCAGAATCCAGAACTCTTGGATTCAAAGAGTTACATCAAGGGTAAGTGTCTTTGATAAGCAGTCCCCCCCTACTTTTTGTTACAGTGATGTTTGTGCCACAGGATAGTGAGCACAAACAGAGACAAATTCTTCCCTTAGCTGTTACTGTGTTTAAAGAAATTATTCTACGAGTTTTGGTTTAGCTGCTATAGCCTGCTTTTGTTTCCAACTCCCACCGTTGTGGATTCTAGTGAGTATCTGTAATCCTCTTCCAGCCTTTTTTTATTTATTTATTTATTTATTTAAGGGTTTTTATGCCGCCATTCAGCCAAAAAAGGCTCTTACGGCGGCTTACAAAAGTATTTCTTGACAGTCCCTGCCCACTGGCTTACAATCTAAAAGACATGACAAAAAAGGAAAGGGGATTGGGAGGGAGGAGGAGGAGGGGGGAAAGGAAAGCAAATTCAGGCACTACAATCTTAGTTGCAAAGTTCAGCAGTTACAGTTGACAGCAGGAGGGAGGGGGGCTCTCAGCTGGAGCTGGACCCAGGCACGGTGGAGAGGTGCCTGGCTGCTGCTTCCTCCCTCACTGGTGGCCTCTGCAGAGACAGTTGGTAGCAGGAGGGAGGGGGCTCTCAGCTGGAGCTGGACCCAGGCACGGTGGAGAGGTGCCTGGCTGCTGCTTCCTCCCTCGCTGGTGGCCTCTGCAGAGACAGTGGGTAGCAGGAGGGAGGGGGCTCTCAGCTGGAGCTGGACCCAGGCACGGTGGAGAGGTGCCCGGCTGCTGCTTCCTCCCTCACTGGTGACCTCTGCAGAGACAGTGGGTAGCAGGAGGGAGGGGGGCTCTCAGCTGGAGCTGGACCCAGGCACGGTGGAGAGGTGCCCGGCTGCTGCTTCCTCCCTCACTGGTGGCCTCTGCAGAGACAGTTGGTAGCAGGAGGGAGGGGGGCTCTCAGCTGGAGCTGGACCCAGGCACGGTGGAGAGGTGCCTGGCTGCTGCTTCCTCCCTCACTGGTGGCCTCTGCAGAGACAGTTGGTAGCAGGAGGGAGGGGGGCTCTCAGCTGGAGCTGGACCCAGGCACGGTGGAGAGGTGCCCGGCTGCTGCTTCCTCCCTCACTGGTGGCCTCTGCAGTTACAGTTGACAGCAGGAGGGAGGGGTCTCTCAGCTGGAGCTGGACCCAGGCACGGTGGAGAGGTGCCTGGCTGCTGCTTCCTCCCTCACTGGTGGCCTTTTGATTTGGTGCTTCTTCCTATGCCTGAACCAGCCTCCTCATCAGTTATTAAATATGTATTTCTTTAAACAGCTCTATTGTTATACATAGCACTGTACAAGTATTCTATGTTGAAACTAACAGTGGGAATAACGGGGGACTTTAAATACCATGATATCTGTTGGGGAACAAACTATGCCAAGCATAGTCTCTCCACGAAATTCCTGACCTGCCTTTGTGATGGTTTTCTCCTTTAGAGGATGAAGGAAGGACAAGGGGATCAGCCCTCATTGACATGATTCTGACCAATAGGGAAGAGTTAGTTGAGGAGATGAAAATAGCAGGAACTTTGGAGGCAACTGACCATGTAATGCTTGAGTTCATGATTCTAAAGGTGCAATGAGAAACATCCCCAATGAGGAAAAAATGGAAGACAACAGAATAAGCCAGTGTGGCTACTCAAAAAGCTTAGGAGATCTGAAAACTGAAAAGGACACACACACACACACTGGTAGAAGGAGGGACAGATCACTAAGAAAGTGTACAGATAGCCTGGGATTGCTGAGATGGTGTCAGGAAGCCTAAAGTTCAGAACGAGCTGACTCGTGATACCTCTATGCCCTTTGAGAACAAGTGTTGTCTTTATCTTCACAAAAGGAGAACCAGGGATTTATAGACCAGACAGTCTGACATCAGTAGCTGGGAAGCGTCTAGAGCAGACTATGAAACACTCAATCTATACACAATTTGACACTAATTCAGTGATCAATGAAAGCCAGCATGGAATTGTCAAGACCAAGCCCTGCCAGACGAATCATTTCATTTTTCAATTGCGTAACTTCCTTAGTAGATCATGGCGGAAATGCTGTGAACATAAAATGACCCTGTTCAGATGACACGCTAAGCCGTGGTGGTTAAGCATTTTGAGCTAAACATTATGGCTTAGCATGTTGTATGAACTATTCCTAACTATGGTGGCTGCATAACCACAGTTTAAACACGCTCACTAACTATTTGCTGCAAAAGGGTTAGTGGCCTAACCGTGGCTTGGCATGTCATCTGAACAGGCCCTATATGGAGCTAGTGCAGAATGCTGCAGCTCGGCTGTTGTCTGGAGCTGCCCCTTTCCAGCATGTAACTCCTCTGCTGAGGGAACTGCACGGGCTGCCTATTCGCTACCGGGCCAGGTTGAAGGTTCTTGTACTTGTGTACAAAGCCCTAAACAACTTGGGACCAGGATACCTGAGAAAGAGCCTTCTCCCTTACCAACCTGCCCGGTCACTGAGGTCATCCGAGGGCCTGCTCCTGGTGGTTCCACATAGACCCATCCTCCGATTGGAATCCACCAGGGGAAGAGCCTTCAGCGTGGTGGCTCCCCTCCTGTGGAACTCCCTGCCTCTGGAGGTCAGACTGGCTCCAACCTTATACTCTTTTCGGCGCCTCCTGAAAAATCTTTATTCCAAGAAGCCTTTCTTTAACGTGCAGCCTTGGATTTCTGTGTTGTTGTTTTTTGCTTGTTTTTAAATTTTGTTTTAACTGTTTTATTCTGTTTTTATTTTCATTTTACATTGTACACTGCTCCGAATTTTTTTCAATGAGGAGCGGTATATAAATATTCTAAATAAATAAATAAATAAATAAATATCTTGATTTCACCAAACCATTTGACAAAGTTCTCTATGATCTTCTGTTTAACAAGCTAGTTCATTTAGCTAGTGTGTGCTAAATGAAATTACTACCAGGTGGATCCACAGCTGGCTGGAGAACAGTATTGAAAGAGTACTTGTCAATGGTTCCTCACCTAACTGGAGGGAGATATTGAGTGAGGTGCCTCAGGGTTCAGTCCTTGGCTCCTGTACTCTTCAAAATAAATTATTGATCTTGGAGGAAGAGGTAAAGGGAATGCTTATTAAATTAGTAGATGACACAACATTGGGTGGGATCACTAGTACCTTAGAAGACAGAAACAAAATCCAAAATGATCTTGATAGGTTAAAACATTGAGCAGAAAACAACAGAATGCAATTTAACAGAGACAAATGGGAAATTATTTATTGAGGAAAGAGAAATCAAATGCACAAGTATAAGGTAGATTATAGTGTTGTGTTGGGCTCTGTTAATTCTGTTCGCCATTTGTGCATCTCGGGTCAGCCGAAAGGAGAGAGAAGGTGGTTGGAGGCAAACACTCTCCTGACAGCATGTCATTCAGTGGGGAGGGCGGGTGGGGGGGGGGAAGACACAGGAAGGCCATAGCCTAGCATCCTCCTCTGCCATGCACCCTTCGGAGAGTTCTTCTGACAGCATCCTCCCTCGCATGCCCCATACCCACAAATAGCGAACGGAGGGCATGGCAGAGGTGGACGCTTGGTGGCGGCTCTCCTATGTCTTCTTCTCCCAATCCGCCCTCCCCGCTAAATGACAGTGGCGCCGGTTCCTGCTTTCCATAGGAAGACGCCGTAGAGGAAGAAGCAGGAGAGCCGCCTGTGTTCCGCTATGGAAAGCGGGAACCAGTGCCGCCATTCAGTGGGGAGGGGGAGCATTGGGTACCCCAATGTGACGTGTTAATAGTCATAGGTGGAGTGGACTAATAACACAGGGTTGACTATTGTGCCATCCGAATGCAACTTTTTAATTTATTTATTGCATTTCTATACTGCCCATTAGCCAAAGCTCTCTGGGTGGGTCGCAAAAATTAAATCCATTCAAAGTATAAAACAGCAGTATAAAAACATGATATAAAATACAATATAAAAACACAACGAGGATAAAATCAGCAGCGGTGCAGAAATACAAATTTAAAATGCAATTTTAAAACAGCAAAGTTAAACTTAAATTTAGAGACTGTTAAAATGCTGAAAGAATAAAAAGGTCTTCACCTGGCATCTGAAAGAATATAGTGTAGGTGCCAGGCGAACCTCCTTAGGGAGTTCATTCCACAGCCGGGGTGCCACAGCAGAGAAGACCCTCCTCCTTTTCTCTCCAGTGTTGCTTTTTCCCCTTGTCTTGGCTTAGCCTTACCATCAAAAAAGAAAAAAAGAAAGCACACAAAAAATTGAAATGCCCATGAATGATAGATCAAAACAAAGTTTCATAGCTATTGGTTGGGTTTTTTTGGGGGGGGGGGGAGAATAGGGGAGGTTTTTTGGGTTTTTTTGTTTTTTGTTTTTGCAAAAAAACAATGTTTGGAATTTTTAAAGCATCAGTTTATATCCACAGTGCCTACATTGTCTCTCTATCTTAACTAACATCTCTGCCTTTCTTGCTTCAACTCTACCACCAGATAAGCACAGACTAGTCAGAGGAACTATCTTCATTTCCTAAGAATGTATCTGAGCCCCCATATGTGTTTGAGAAGCATTCAAGGGAAAAGAATATGAGATGCAGAGGCTCTCACTTTGCTTTAAAGCAATCCCAGCTTCAAAAAAGTGGAATTGATAGCACATCTTGGCAGACACCAGGAAAGGTGTGTGAGGGTGCACTTCTGCCCATGGGTACCATGTTACCTACCGCTGCTAGACTATGCTACCTTTCCAACACTATTCACTTGTGGTCATGCCTTAGGTTGTAGCTATCCAGGCAGGGATGTTATTTCTAACACAATTGGTGGAATGTACATGTGAAATTATTCAAGCTGTTGCTCTCCAGTTTGCCCTGTATTGTCTATTTTGACTGGCAGTAACAGCTCCTTAAAGTCTCAGGTAAAGTCCTTTCACATTACCTTTAACTACAGGTGTTGAGGATTGAACCTGAGACCTCCTGCATGCAAAGCACGTGTTCTAATATTACGCTGTTGCTCTACGTTAAGTAAACTCTTAATCATAGCTACAGTGGCCAGAGGCAAAAGAAGACAAATTTCATGCACTTTTCATAGCTGTGTAGAAGAAATGCTAGCAGGTTTTTTTTAGGTGTGTCCTCTTTCACATCTGGCTGTCCTAACAATAGCATTAGAATTTATGATAATACTTTATGCCATTTTCCTTCTCTCCTCTGCCCCCCACTTCACACTCACAGATTATCCATCTGCATCCACTCAAAGCCTGTCTGGATTACCTAAATGGAAAAGTTACACTGAAGGCTTCATGTCCCCCACCAAAATGAAAAGCCACCTGGAAAGTAAAATTCCATGGTACATTGCTGTGCTTCATGAGAAGGTAAGGATTTTAGTGCCAATACACATAAGCAATGAAAGGGGCCAAAGGAATGGGGATGTGTACTGTGTAGTGCTGACAGAGTAGCTCCTTATATAGCCACCAGCCTGGGGCAAAAAGCAAGAGGCATCCCCACTCTTTTGAAATAGTGCTTGCTACCTGTGCTTCTTATAAGTACTTGTACTAAAAATATCTTCTGGCAAATTAATTTTTCAGTCTAGTGAAAGTTTTAAGCAATGACCTGTTTTGTATGTAACAACAACTCATGGGTTGTTGGGACTATGCACACAAGCAAGTGTGCTGCCTCCTACCTGCTTGCCATTTCCACTTTGTATCTGGTTTAGCAACAAGCCAGAAACCTGAGTTGTTTGCTGCAAAGAACCTGGCACTTCTGTTTGTTGAGAAAGAAACAATCCACAGTTTAAACCCATGGTTTGATGTTGGGTTAAAGCTCTGGTCTATTTGTCCTTCAACAACCAATATCACACCAAATGGTCCAAGCCTTTCAAGTTGGTGGCCATCAGTACAGCTTGTGATAATGAATTCCATAGTTGTGTGAAGAAGTACTTTCTGAATCTCCTACCAATTAGCTTCATTGAATAATGCTGGTTTCTAGAATTTTGAGAGGGGGAGAATGATGTTAAAAATGACCTAGCAAAATAGGATAAGGTTCAATTGTCACTTTTGGGAAGAATTGCCACAATAAAAATGAATGTATTGCCAAGAATGTAATTTCTGTTTCAAACAGTGCCTTTTGTAACAGGGGATATACCGTTCAAGCAATGGCAGAGAGAGATATCTAGATTTGTGTGGCAAGGGGAAAAGCCAAGCGTTAAATTTAAAGTACTACAGGATGCCAAAGAAAGAGCAGGGCTGGGATTACCGGATTTGAAACTGTACTTCTCAGTCTGCTGTCTGGTTTGGATGAAAGAATGGGCTCTGTTGGAGAACTATTATTATTATTATTATTTATTATTTATATAGCACCATCAATGTCCATGGTGCTGTACAGAGTAAAACAGTAAATAGCAAGACCCTGCCGCATAGGCTTACATTCTAAGAAAATCATAATAAAACAATAAGGAGGGGAAGAGAATGCACCAAACAGGCAGTATAAAAGTCAGAACAAAATCAAGTTTTAAAAGCTTTAGGAAAAAGAAAAGTTTTTAGCTGAGCTTTAAAAGCTGCGATTGAACTTATAGTTCTCAAATGCTCTGGAAGAGCGTTCCAGGCGTAAGGGGCAGCAGAAGAAAATGGACGAAGCCGAGCAAGGGAAGTAGAGACCCTTGGGCAGGTGAGAAACATGGCATCAGAGGAGCGAAGAGCATGAGCGGGGCAATAGGGTGAGATGAGAGAGGAAAGATTAGGAAGGAGCTAGACAGTGAAAAGCTTTGTAGGTCAACAGGAGAAGTTTATATTGGATTCTGAAGTGAATTGGAAGCCAATGAAGAGATTTCAGAAGTGGAGTAACATGGTCAGAGCGGCAAGCCAAGAAGATGATCTTAGCAGCAGAGTGGTGAACAGAAACCAACGGACTGATGTGAGAAGAAGGAAGGCCAGTGAGAAGAAGGTTGCAGAACAGATGGCTGTTAGAGCTAGAAGGGCATGACAAGGTTTGGGTGGGATGGGTACTTGTGGTATGAGAAAACTAAGGTCAATGTAGAATTTAACAGGCATTTCGTCAGACGTACAATTTTAAGAGTATAGAATAAATACAAATTGAGACTTTGTCAGAAAATACCGATGTGGGTATCGGCCCAGGAGGCCTTTCATAGAAGAGAATTGTCAAGTGGACACAAATGGTTAAAGTAAAGGGACATATTGGAGATGTCCCAAGGAGAATTTAAACTAAAAGCAAGAGAAGTGTTGGTAAAGGAGGACCATATATGGCAATGGTTCTCCTACCTACAGATCATGGAGAGGTTTAAGAGGGATATAAAAGAATGTGGATTTGAGGAAATAGTCAATATTTGAAGAAGTATTGTGTACTAATGATGAAAATGTTATCTCGAAAGTGTATAAACTACTGTTAAAACTGGAGACAGATAATGAACAAACAAAGGACTATCTGTTAAAATGGGATAATAACTTTGGGTATAAGATACCAAGGGAATTATGGAAAAATATGTGGGTAAAAGGTTTAAAATATACATTAAGTACTAGACTAAAGGAGAATTTTTACAAGATGATGTATAGATGGTATATGTCTCCCTCAAAGTTAGCGAAAATGTACAGGGGTTGTTTGGGAGACTGTTAGAAATGTGAAGAACAAGAAGGAACCTTCTACCACATGTGGTGGACATGTAAAAAAGCAAAAAAAAAATGGACTAAAATTCACTCAATAATGCAAAAAGTTTTAAAGAGAAATATAAAAATGAAAAGAAGCTTTTTTGCTGGGACTTATAGACGATCAACTCAAAGAAAAAGCATTGTTATTTTTGTATATGACAACAGTGGCCAGAATGGGGGACACTTGGCTCAGCAATACTACAAATGAGAAAGATCTTGGAATTGTTGTAGATCACAAGCTGAATATGAGCCAACAGTGCGATATGGCTGCAAGAAAGGCAAATGCTATTTTGGGCTGCATTAATAGAAGTATAGCTTCCAAATCACGTGAGGTACTGGTTCCTCTCTATTCGGCCCTGGTTAGGCCTCATCTAGAGTATTGCGTCCAGTTCTGGGCTCCACAATTCAAGAAGGACGCAGACAAGCTGGAGCGTGTTCAGAAGAGGGCAACGAGGATGATCAGAGGTCTAGAAACAAAGCCCTATGAAGAGAGACTGAAAGAACTGGGCATGTTTAGCCTGGAGAAGAGAAGATTGAGGGGAGACATGATAGCACTCTTCAAATACTTAAAAGGTTGTCACACAGAGGAGGGCCAGGATCTCTTCTCGATTCTCCCAGAGTGCAGGACACGGAATAACGGGCTCAAGTTAAAGGAAGCCAGATTCCGGCTGGACATCAGGAAAAACTTCCTGACTGTTAGAGCAGTGCGACAGTGGAATCAGCTACCTAGGGAGGTTGTGGGCTCTCCCACACTAGAGGCATTCAAGAGGCAGCTGGACAAGCATCTGTCAGGGATGCTTTAGGGTGGATTCCTGCATTGAGCAGGGGGTTGGACTCGATGGCCTTGTAGGCCCCTTCCAACTCTGCTATTCTATGATTCTATGATTCTATGTTATATGAGCAATACTGGGGGGGAAAACCCAAGTACCAACAATGGAGGAATGGCTCCTTAAGGTGTTGGAACTGGTGGAGATGGTGAAACGTACAGCGTTAGTAAGAGAAAAATCAACAATCTCATTTGTAACAGACTGGAAGCCCCTGATAGAATGAATGAATGAATTTATTTATTACGGTCATTGACCAATACCAGCAATACATTTAACTGGCAAACACTCTATACAAAATACGTTACCACATTACATCTACCTACATCTAGAGAGTCAGAGTTCATAACAGTTATGCATCCGTCTAAAATCACAAGATACACTCAGGGGCTAAAAAGATACGGCATGTTATTGCAATTGCACAAAATTTAGCAATTGCAAAATCTTGGTAAAACCGGTTATCTTTGTTTACTTTGTTCCTATACTGGCTTTTCCATATCTTCTGAGCATGCCATCTTCACAATTACAATTTCGGCTGGCATCCATAAGAAGTGATAGAGACGACAGAGCACTAGTATTCGTTTCTAAAGGAAGATGTTCCTCCAGTAGCCCCGGGCACCAGTTGTTCCCTCTAAATTCAAACACAGGAGTTGTAGACAACGGTGTGGTCCTCTGCATCTGCTGTAAAACTGGAGGAGATAATGTTATATCCAGAATTTCCCTGTCGCTAGAGAAAGGCAATTCCATTATGCTCCTAATTTAAATTAGCTCTGCCTTCTCCTCCTGCTGAGTCAGGACTGCAGCTTCTCCTTACAGCCATGTATCTTCACAGTCAGCAGCGTTGACTGTCAGTTCAAGCGCTGTTTGTAGAATGTTTCCCTTTCCTTCCCCATCCATAGGGGAGGGGAATGCAGAGGAGTCCAACAACTCCGAAGATGAGCAGTTAAACAAATTCAAGAGGCTAGCTTTCCTCTTGTAAAAAAGCACTAATAATAGTGCCAAGATAAAATCGAACTTCAAACATTGAACTGTAAACTAGAAATAAATTAACTAAAAATACTAATTATCGTTTCGACATTAGAAGCCGGTCTGAATTTACGACTAAAGCAAAACAAAAACTAAGACTAAAACTACTTCAACTAATTAAAATAAATCAAGTAAAGCAGATGCAACACCAGAGCAATAAGATAAAAGAATAAATAAAGTAAAATAATTTTAAAAAGTAAAATTAGGCGAGCTACCAAACTACGTGTATGCTGCCTCTCCCAGCCAGAAACGGACGAAGCCTCTGATAGAGTATATGGAAGAGTTGCAGAAAAATGATCTATTTGTGTGTGCATTCTATATATAATCTGTGGTTCTTTTTCTTTTCTATTTTTTAATCCAATACTGGCCTGGCTAGAGGATAATAACTGATAGCCCACGTCTGACATGAAGATTGCTTCAAATGGATTATGGCCTTACGTATATGTGTGTTTTTATTAGATGTATTGTATGTGATGTGATGTAATCTATGTATGGTTTTTCCCAAACCCCTTTTCCTTATGTGCTTTGCTTTCTGTAGAAAATAATAAAAATTATTGAATTATAGAGACAGCGAGAAAACCTCCACGCCATTCACAACTTCAGTTAATGATGTAAACATTATTAAAAAAAAATACTGGACTTCATCAATTTGACTATGTTATTTGTGAGAACTGAGTGAATGAAACAACTCCGGAGAAAAGGTCTAGCGTCAAAGCAACCTGAGGTCCATTGGTGTCCTTGACACTCTATACAAGGAATGGCTTTTAGAATTTCAGTGCTTGACTCTTCTTCCTTTCTTCACAGGACATATCTGTGCGTAAGCTGGGGGAAGAACTTGCCCGCCTTGCCACCTATGAAGCGGAGTGCGCCCGGAAGGATGATGTGATCTCAGTCCTCCGAGAGGAGGTGGAGGCAATGCAGCAGCAACTGGATCAGCTCCAGCGTGGGGTAGTCATCATTCCAAAGGAGGCTCCAGGGGAGAAGGTGGATCAAATTCTGCATGTAATGATCTTGGAGGGGTGTGTGTGTGTGTTTAAATGGTAATAGTATTATTTTACTTATTTCAAAATGTGGTAAAAGCCCAACCCTGCTGCATTTGGGGACCTCCTGATCATTCTGCGGAGTGGGGCTTGGACCTCTGCCCAAAGTGGTTTTATATAAAAGCCTTCAGGGTATGCTGAAAAGGAGGGCATCATGCATTAATGACAACAGTCATGCTTTCCTTTTCCCCCTCCTCCTCCTCCCTCCCAGTCCCCTTTCCTTTTGTATCATGTCTTTTAGATTGTAAACCTGTGGGCAGGGACTGTCAAGAAATACTTTTGTAAGCCGCCGTGAGAGCCTTTTTTGGCTGAATGGCGGCATAAAAATCCTTAAATAAGTTAATAAATTAATTAAAAATAAACAGTCAAAATACAGGTAATCTAACATGCTTAGGGCATAATCCTGTGCATGATTAGACAGAACAAAGCCTACAACTCCCAGCATTCCCCAGCCAGCCATGTCTAAACATACATAGGATTATGATCTTAGTTATTTATCCAGTGCCTCTGCTCTAATTGACCAAAATCCTGAAGGGTGGGTTATGTAGTGAGCAGCTAGGTAGAATCCTAGTGACATATTCTCCCTTATGACTTCTGTAAGCAAAGAGCTGCTAGGGACTTAGTTTTTTAGATAATGAAAGCTGAACATTTAAAGCCTGGGATATTCGTAATGGGGGCTGGTCTCCTTTCCTCCACCAAGCTCCCTTCTAGGCCATGTCTGTGGACTAATTGTTGAATTGTGAATATTTGGTGGAGACTACAGACAGGAGAGGAAAGAGAAGAAAACATGCTGACAAAGTCTGAACAGGGAAGGGAGGGTTTCCAGCCATGTTCTTGGGCAAGCCTAAAGAATCTTGGGATGAACACATCTCATTGATTCCTAGTTTATTTATTATTTATTTATTTTATTTATTTAAGCGTTTTTATGCCGCCATTCAGCCAAAAAAGGCTCTCACGGCGGCTTACAAAAGTATTTCTTGACAGTCCCTGCCCACAGGCTTACAATCTAAAAGACATGACGCAAAAGGAAAGGGGATTGGGAGGGAGGAGGAGGAGGGGGGAAAGGAAAGCAAATTCAGGCACTACAATCTTAGTTGCAAAGTTCAGCAGTTACAGTTGACAGCAGGAGGGAGGGAGCTCTCAGCTGGAGCTGGACCCAGGCACGGTGGAGAGGTGCCTGGCTGCTGCTTCCTCCCTCACTGGTGGCCTCTGCAGAGACAGTTGACAGCAGGAGGGAGGGGGCTCTCAGCTGGAGCTGGACCCAGGCACGGTGGAGAGGTGCCTGGCTGCTGCTTCCTCCCTCACTGGTGGCCTCTGCAGAGACAGTTGACAGCAGGAGGGAGGGGGCTCTCAGCTGGAGCTGGACCCAGGCACGGTGGAGAGGTGCCTGGCTGCTGCTTCCTCCCTCACTGGTGGCCTCTGCAGAGACAGTGGGTAGCAGGAGGGAGGGGGCTCTCAGCTGGAGCTGGACCCAGGCACGGTGGAGAGGTGCCTGGCTGCTGCTTCCTCCCTCACTGGTGGCCTCTGCAGAGACAGTGGGTAGCAGGAGGGAGGGGACTCTCAGCTGGAGCTGGACCCAGGCACGGTGGAGAGATGCCTGGCTGCTGCTTCCTCCCTCACTGGTGGCCTCTGCAGTTACAGTTGGTAGCAGGAGGGAGGGGGCTCTCAGCTGGAGCTGGACCCAGGCACGGTGGAGAGGTGCCTGGCTGCTGCTTCCTCCCTCACTGGTGGCCTCTGCAGAGACAGTGGGTAGCAGGAGGGAGGAGTTTAGACAGGAGAGGAAGCGTGCCTCAGTGGTGGAGCACCTGCATTGCATATAGAAGAACAGAAAAAACTGGGCTAGATAGACAAATGATCTGCCCTGATAAAAGGTAGTTTCTTACAGTTGTCTCACATCCTGCGAGCTCACTATTTCCAGCAGGTCTTCTGCGATATCTCCCAAGTTCTAACAGCATTTGCCCAAGCTACAGAATCCTCCATTCTGAGCTTCAGCATCCTCACTCCGGGATCCTTCCTTCTAGAAGCATCTGGTGGAAGAGAACAATGTGATGCTGCGCAAGCGAGTCACCTCACTGCCAGCCCATTTGGAAGCAAGGAGCATCCCAGAAGAATTCCGGCAGGAAATGGAGCATTTGAAATCAGAGCTAACCCAGTCAGATAAAATCCTGGACTCCAAGATGGTGCAACTGAATGAAACACTGTTGAAAGATCAGGAGGAATTGGAGCAGCTGGAAAAGGAGGTGAGCAAAGACCGACTGGGGGAGCCCTATATATGCCAGGGGTAGGCAACAGTGCTGGTTCTGGGGGCCACTTTCATCTGATCCCCGGAGCCCCCTGTGGTCCACACTTCTGCCACTGTGCCACTGAATTTGGCAGTGGCAACCCCCCCCCCAAAACCCCTAGTGATTTGTGGAAGGCTGAAATGGTCAAATATAGCTTGAAAACAAGCTAATGGTTGGGGGCGGGGGCAGCACATGGTCCTGTCAGTCATGTGTTACCTGCCATTACTATATACTGATAGGCAAGGGAACTCATTATCAGAGTGATAGTCCTTTGCATAGCCAAAAGAAGCACCTCCATGCACAAGATAAAGCATGCTATCAGCAGGCTATTGAGTTATGGGTTTTACAACCTTATTAGTTATTTCACAGACTGGGCTTCTGACAAATTACCTTTTGTATTAAGTTTCAGTTTGTTTGAGCCCATACAGAAACTAGCAGAGTATTACAGCGGTTTTCAGCCAAGTCAGCAAAGACATGAATTAAGACAGAGATTTGTATTGGTTAAAACAAACCTTTTTACTGGCATATAAAAATATAATTTCGTTATGGCGAAACAGATAATACTTACAAACGTTCAGTCAATACAGCTTTCATATCAGTTCAGTTTTGTGTCATGCACATGAAAATACATTTCCTTTTATAGACTACCTGTACAATGATGCAACTCCTTGCAACCCTTAATTGTAGACAATCAGTTAACCAATTATTCAGTTATGATACTCAATGTCCAGGTGCAGAGTTGACCTTTAAGTTTTCTGCTGAGTCTTCTGTTCCTCCAGATCTTCGGCAATTAACAAATCAATGGAAAAACATAACCAGGATCCGTTCCAGGATCCAACACAGGCTTGTAGGAAACCCAAAGATTTTCCGAAGTATAAAACATCATTAGAAAAAAGCCTTAAAAGAAGGGCAAGGGGACTCCAAAACGGCCCAGTGAGGACTGCACATACTCAGCGGCCTTGTAAAACTGACTGATAGTTTGATGGGTTGGGTGGCAGAAACAAAACCAGTGGACAGTAGGACTAACGGAATGATTCTTTGAGAAATTCATGAAGTTTAGCCTATCATTCAAGCAGAAATGTTGCAGAAAACTTATCACACCCACCTTTATTTCATGTACATTGATGGTGCTATATAAATAAATAAATAAATAAATAAATAAATAATAATAATAATAATAATAATATTTCGCTGGTCAAATTCCAATCCATTTCTGTTTCCACCCAGCAAAAAAACGCCCTCAAAACACTGCATGATGTCTTGAATAATTATTGATAGACATTTCTCCCATGACGTGTCTGTCTAACCCCATTTTTAAGCCATTTAATATAGCAGTCAATTTGGCCATGATTGCAAATCATCTGTCTTGCAGTGATCAACTGGGGGACGGGGGAAGAGCTAACATGCAGATCAGTGGCACCTGGGTATGCCTCACATATTATTAACTAGCGAATGGCCTGCCCCGACAGAGTGAGAGCACCCTTAGACACAGTCAGTCCCTGCCATAGGCCACCCCTGTAGATCTGTAAGGGAGGGGTCTGTGCACTCCATTCCCCTTAGAGTTAAGCTACAGCAGAGGGAAAGGGGCAGGGCCTATAACTTGGCCTACTAATCTTCTCTGGCTTCAAACTGTGCTTGTTCTTTTTTATATACTTGATTTTTTCCAATATTTTTTCAATATTTGGAGCTTGATTTTTTTTTAATGTCTAAACAACATGAAAAATATGAATATTATATAGTTACAATCTGCTGTCTGCAATGCTAAATCGTGATGTGAAGTTTGGTTGAAATATATCAAATGGTATTGAAGTAATAAATCTTTAAAATAATTGATTTGCTGCCTTTTTGGTTCAAGATGGTGGTCAAAATTTTCACTATGCCTAAAACTATCCCAGATAGAGGTAAGAATAAATCCCAAAAGTTTTGTAACAATCAGATGTACAGTTTTCTAGTCCGTCGAGGACATACAAACCAACATTTCCTTTATTTATATGAATAGATTGATTTATTTTCTTTTTTCTCCTACCCCTTTAACTATTAGCAACTTAACCACCCACCTACCCCAAACACACACAAAAAACAGTAGAATCAAGACAATTTCAACTCTGGCTGAAACAAAAGAGCCAGTCGTAGTGGTGAGGGGAATGGAATGGAATATCCTTAAAGTGGTGGATGGATCCCTGAACAGGAACATTCCATAGTGCATTATTTTGTTAAATATCTCACTTGTGTTTATGAATGTTCAGACTCCACCTTTTTCATGCTTATTTCCTCTTTTCCAGGAATGCCTTTACATGGTCCAGAGAGAGCAGTTGGGGTATAAAGCTTTTTCCTCCTGCTTAGTTTTCATGAATGGGAGATTGCTTCCACTTAAACCAGTCTTCCCTTTGCACACCTAGGAATGACCTAAGCTGGTAGTTGTCAAAGGGGCACAGGCAGTCATTTGGACCAGTCATGGATTGCCTGCTCAACTGCCCCCCTTCGTAGCTAAAACAAACTCTATAAGCATTTCTGATGGCATGAATAAACACATGTTTACAGATTCTACATGACAGGGATAAATCATGCTTTCATGTCATGAAGGTCTATAAATGCAATAAATAATCAGTTCTTCAGTGGAGGGAGAAGCAAAGATGCTTCTCACCTGGGGCACGATTTGATCTAAGGCCAGCACTGGGCATGCCCAACTGAAGCAGCTACAATGATCCTTCTGCCTTCTGGACTCCAGATCTTCCTTTTTCTACTATCCCTGCTTTCTGAGTCTGCACTGCCCTCTGGTTGGCCCTTCTGAGTTGCCAGGGTATATTCTATGCTCCCTTACAGGAGTAGATCACTAAAAAGAGGGAAGGAGTCTCATTAGAATCTAGACATACAAGAAGATGTGTGGGCATAACTTTTATCTTTAAAAATGGCGTAAATTTTTGGTCCAGGGTTCTCTTTCTCCACTCTTGAATGACGAATCATTCTTTCTCACCTTGTTCCCACAGTATATGGAAATACAGCAGAGTGGAAGACTGGAGGCAGAGGAAGAGATAGTCCTCAGAAGTGATTCAAAAGAGGTTTATGAAGGAGAGTTAGAGCCTGTAGGAGTAGAAGCATTGGAGGAGGAATCGATCGTGCGCAAGTTTCTTGCGTTCCAGAGGATGACCGATGAGCTGTATGATGAAATGGAGAAAGTAAAAAATGATTATAATGTTGCCACAGGTACCACAGGAAAGCTGAGATGATTATATGAAAAATGGATGTAATCCTTAAGTTTTCCTTCGATGCCAATTGTTCAGTTTCTTGAGGAACAGAATTCATCCCCTTTAATAGAAAACTCTGGGTGACTATTGACAGAAAAGAGTCAAAAGGGGGGCACTGAGAAGCAAGAGGTCCTCTCAGGGAAACCTCAAGGTTTATAGAAATACTAAAAATATATTTTTTTAAGAAATCTTAATGAGGAAAACAAGAAGTCAGTGAGGGCTGAGCATGCTTAGTAGTCATGGAATGCTGTGTCAGGTGTGGGAGGTGGACAGAAAAGCAGGAGAGGGGATTCAGTGGAGTATCCTGGCCGTGGCTAAATAGGGCCCTCCTTGAACAGGAGCAGTCCTGTAAAAAGATGAGGATACATTTTGTTGCAGCCCCCGTCCCTCATCAGTAATTCAAAATGCTCATGCTAGTGGAGAAAGTTGATGCTGCTCCATAGGGGCCCACAATGAGAACAGAGTTCCTGTTGGTTCTCTAGGTGCTATTTCTTCCCTGCAAAGACAGCTGTCTTTTGAGGCATCCCAGCTCCGGAGAGCTCATGCAGAGCGGGACTTATTGCAGAAGGAACTGAGAGAGCGGGGAGACCAACTGGAAGCTATGTCGAATAAGGTAGATTGACTTGAATGCTCATCTTGTGATTCTCTTTGGCGTGGACTGTGGGGGAGGCAGAGAATTTAAGAGTTGTAATGTTGCAGCCGAGAGAGGTTGAGATATGAGCGGGACCTCCCCAGTTTGGATTTCTGCTCTGCCACAAACTTGCCAGGTGGCCTTAGGCAAGCTGCTGCATCACATGCTCACAAGAAGAGCCTGGCTGGATCAGACCAAAGGCCTACCCAGTCCAGTATCTTGTTCCCACAGTGGCCAACAAGATGCCTTTGGTAAGCCCATAATCAGGACATGAATGCAACAGCATCCTCCTGCTCATATTCCCAAGCAACTGGCATACGGAGAGATACTGCACCAATGCTGGCAGTAATAAATATAGAATCATAGAATAGTAGAGTTGGAAGGGGCCTCTAAGGCCATAGAGTCCAACCCCCTGTGACACTCCCCACTCCCAACCAACTAACCAACATTTATACTCCTCCCCCCTTTCACAGCATTATCAGACACACCCACTCAGTCCAACATTCTGCACTCACTAGACATACAAAGCCAGACATACCTAAGGGAACAGAACTGTGGGGTAATGCCACAGCCACTTTTGGCAGAACTTCCACAGTGCCTGGGTCCAGCTCCAGCTGAGAGCCCCCTCCCTCCTTCTACCAACTGTCTTGCAGAGGCCACCAGTGAGGGAGGAAGCAGCAGCCAGGCACCTCTCCACCGTGCCTGGGTCCAGCTCCAGCTGAGAGCCCCCTCCCTCCTGCTGTCACCTGTAACTGCTGAACTTTCCAACTAAGATTGTAGTGCCTGAATTTGCTTTCCTTTCCCCCCTCCTCCTCCTCCTCCTCCTCCTCCTCCTCCCTCCCAATCCCCTTTCCTTTTGTGTCATGTCTTTTAGATTGTAAGCCTGTGGGCAGGGACTGTCAAGAAATACTTTTGTACGCCGCCGTGAGAGCCTTTTTTGGCTGAATGGCGGCATAAAAAATCCTTAAATTAAATAAATAAATAAATAAACAGGTATTGGGATAATATCTTTTAAGACAAGCTTTCCCTGGACTGTAACTTATTCTGGTTTTATATGACATTTTTAAAGTTTTAAAGTTTAAATCCTGATTTTTGTGAACTGCCCAGGGAGCAGTTCACAAAAATAAACAAATAAATAAACTTTCTTCATTGGAGAATTTTTCTCTTTATAATTTTGTTTACCTTTTGCTGTGAATTAGGCTGCAAAATTCAGTGGGGGAGGGGGGCATATCCAGTTCCCCCTCAGGCTTTGCTGTTGCAAATATGTAGGATTATTATATGTTGTCTGTTTTTTTGCATATCCTTCACAAAACCACGGTGGTGGGAGCCCCTTACCAATTGCTGCATTTTCTCTTAGTTTTGCAATCTGAGAGAGGAGAGGAAGCAGGAAGAAATGATGGGCGCCATTGAGAGAGAGAATTACAAGCTCCGACAGGTGAGTTATTCCATCGCAGTCATGGTAGACTTCCAAATCCTATCTGCTAATTCCCCTCCTTGGGAACATTTCTATTTTTAAAGCTTGGAGGCTCCACTGGTACACAGACCAACGGACATGCTTGGAAAGTGGCAGAGGCTTGGAGTGGTGGTAGCAACTCAATCAGATACCCTTTACCAGGAGATTTCTCCCTTCTCAAGGGAGAATAATCTTCAACACCCAAGAAACTACAGTCAAGCGCATCCACACTTTTGAGAAGTGGATGAGCCGGTTGCCAAAAATCATTGGAATCGCTGGAAAATGCATAAGATGATGGAGGGAGTCAAAGCCGCCATTTTGACGACCTGTCTGATTTCCCTCAGGCCTGATGGAACTGTTGGGTTGAAGACTGCTTTCATTGCTGCTGTTGACCTGATTGGTAATGTGAAAAGTGGTCGTAAGTCTTTTTCAGAAACTATGATTGCTGCTGTCGATACCAGAGCCCAGCCCTACAAAGCTGCTGATATTGGAGATGTTGCCCTAGGCCCATCTTTTTGGCTGTATAACTGAAACTTGGTGGGATGACTCCCATGACTGGAATATAGCAATTGAAGGATATAACTTGTTCAAAAAGAACAGAAGAAATAGTTATACTATACGTTAAAAATACCTATCCCTGCGCAGAAATACTGGTGGATGAGACTGGGAGCCCCATTGAGAGCATCTGGATTAAAATAAATGGGGCAAGGAATAAAAAGAACATGATAATTGGAGTCTACTACCAGCCACCCAATCAAGGAGAAGACGAGGATGAAACTTTTGAGAAACAAATTGCCAGTGTTTCAAGGAAGTGTGATGTAGTAATGATGGGGGACTTCAATTACCCTGATATCTGTTGGGAGACCATTACTGCCAAAAGTGGCCCTTCCAAGAAATTCCTGACATGTGTGGGTGATAACTTTCTCCTACAGAAAGTGGAGGAAGGAACTAGAGGATCAGCAGTCCTTGACTTGATATTAACCAATAGGGATGACTTAGTGGATAAAGTGGCAGTTACGGGAACTCTGGGGGAAAGTGACCACATCACACTTGAATTCTTGATTATAAAGGAGGCAAAAGATGAGTGTAGCCATACACGTACTCTGGATTTTAGGACAGCTGATTTTAATAAACTCAGAACTATGATAAGTAAGGTCCCATGGCAAGTGAGCCTAATGAGAAAAGGAGTGCAAGATGGGTGGGAGTATTTTTAAAAAATGAATTTTTAAAGGCACAAGTACAAACAATTCCAACAAGGAGAAAAGATAGAAGACAACAGAAGAAACCAATGTGGCTCCACAAATTGCTTAGAGATGACCTGAAAACAAAAAAGGATACATATAGGAAGTGGAAGGAAGGCCAGGCTACAAAAGAAGGGTACAGACAGGTGGCACAGGAGTGCTGAAATGGCGTCAAGAAGGCTAAAGTTGAGAATGAGCTGAGATTAGTGAGGGATGCTAAAAGCAATAAAAAGGCTTTCTTCAGATATGTGAGTAGTAAAAGACAGAGGAAAGAAATGGTGGTTCAACTGCTTAATGAGGATGGCAAATTGATAACAGATGACAAAGAAAAGGCTGAAGTGCTCAATTCCTACTTTGCCTCGGTCGTCTCCCAAAAGCGGGTCTATGAACCCCTTGGATAAAGTGAAGCAGAAGTTGAGGGGGCAGGATTGCAGTTTGAGATTGATAAACAAATGGTCAAAGAACACCTAATTTCCTTGAATGAGTTCAAATCCCCAGGGCCTGATGAACTGCATCCTAGAGTAATGAAGGAGCTAGCGGAAGAACTCTCAGAACCTTTGTCTATCACCTTTGGAAAATCATGGAAGATGGGTGAGGTGCTGGACGACTGGAGGAGGGCTAACGTCCCTATCTTCAGAAAGGGCAAAAAGGAGGAACCTGGGAACTACAGACCAGTTAGTCTGACATCCATCCCTGGGAAAATTCTGGAGCAG